>NW_028274819.1:109736755-110336755 GCF_037043125.1 Eumetopias jubatus
CGGGAAATACCTGCCAGTGTCTAGAATAGGGGAGAACACACACAGACAGACGCTACTGGCATTTAGTGAGTAGGCCAGTGATGCTGCCAAACATCCTGCAATGCACAGGTCAGCCCCATGGCACTTATCTGGTCCAACCTGTCAATAGTGTGGAGATTGAGACACCTTGCTCCAAAATGAAGAGTCATCCCTACGAGCATTGCAGCGCTTTTACTTGGTTTTCCAAAGACAGTCTGACTGCAAGTTTCCTCACAACCTTTTTCTTTTTGTTCATTTGTTTGGGGTTTTCCCCCCCACACACAATTTGGAGCAAAGTATCCCAGGACTGGGTCGTAGAATATAAACATTCTATCAGCAAATGCCTAACTAAATAGGACTCCTCCTCCTGGCCCCAACATTTGCCCAAAGACAGAGTTCGAACACCTCTACTTTACTGAATGTTGGAATCAATTCCATGTCTATCCAACAGATTCGAAATTTCAAGTGTCATGCCAGGTCTTTGCATAGGATTTTAATCCACAGTGTTCTAGAGCTCAGCCTGTGGTTCCAAAGCCTGCTTCAGCATTTCTTCCAGCCAACATGTAGGATTATCATAAAAATAGAACACCTGGTGCCCCATTATAACCCAGCAGAGC
The DNA here is from genome assembly GCF_037043125.1 of Eumetopias jubatus. Taxonomy (NCBI): domain Eukaryota; kingdom Metazoa; phylum Chordata; class Mammalia; order Carnivora; family Otariidae; genus Eumetopias; species Eumetopias jubatus. The sequence goes on from NW_028274819.1 coordinate 109,737,391, forward strand.
TGCTAAAGCAGAAATACAAATAGGATCTCCTGAATCACTTGCCACATAAGTATTGACAGTCAAGCATTGCTCTGCAATTGTTCTCAAGAAAAACACAGAAAATGGTACTATATGTGTACAGAGTACCACAGTAAACAGGCTCTCAAAACCCCAGGCCATGCCTTCCTAGCCACCATGGAGCTGGAGATAAACCACATGTCTGCATACCCATAAGTCACTCATTTCACGGTTGATAACCGTACCATGAACTACTGGGCGTTGAAGTCTGCCATACAGGGGAAGCCACAGAACCGAAGGGTGAAGGGATAAGAGAGTCCCACAGAAACTTTTAGTCTTAAAGTGATAGCCATGGACCAAGGGAGGAACGTCATACTTCTCAGGCCCAGACTCCCCTTATTTTGAATCAGAGAGGGAAGAGGAGGGAGAGAGCAGTGGGGTAAAGCCAGTTGTCACATTCCTCTCTCTGGAGTTTCTGTGATGAAGGCAAAACCAAAAGTAGGTTTTGCTTTTACTGTGACACAGAGGTTCCACTTGGTTCCAAGTGATAAATATTTACAGCATTGTAATTTGTCTTTGAAGGAAAATAATCCTTGGATAGATACTAGAAGAACTTGTATTAGAAGCACAGGGGTGGGCCGCCTGGGTGGCTCAGTCGTTAAGCGTCTGCCTTCGGCTCAGGTCATGATCCCAGGGTCCTGGGATCGAGCCCCGCATCGGGCTCCCTGCTCAGCGGGCTCCCTGCTTCTCCCTCTCCCACTCCCCCTGCTTGTGTTCCCTCTCCCACTATCTCTCTGTCAAATAAATAAATAAAATCTTAAAAAAAAAAAAAGGAAGCACAGGGGTATGTCCTAAGCTATCAAATATGGGAGCTAACAATAGAAGACATCTTGAAATTCTATCTTGAATAATATCAAATGAATATAGATACTGATACTGGTATCTCAGAATATCCAGGGAAGGCACTACTGGGTATTTACTCAAAGAAAATGAAAACACTAATTCAAAAAGATATATATGTACCCCACGTTAATAGCTACATTACTTATAATAGCCAACATATGGAAGCAACCTAAGTGCCCATCAGCAGATGAATGAATAAAGAAGTGGTACATATATGCAATGAAATATCACTTGGCCATAAAAAAGAATGAGATCTTGCCACTTGCAACAACATAGATGGACCTACAGTGTATTATTCTAAGTCAAATAAGCCAGTTAGAAAAAGACAAATACCAAATGATTTCACTCATATGTGGAATCCAAATAAACAAAACAAATGAACAAACCAAAAAACCCAGATTTTTAAATACAGAGAACAAACTGGTGGTTGGCAGAGGGGAGGTGAGTGGAGGGATGGGTGAAATAGATAAGGGGATTAACAGGGACAAACTTCCAGCTATAAAATGAATAGGTCATGGAGATGAAAAGCATAGCAGTATAGTCAATAATATTGTAATAACGTTGTATGGTGACTACACTTACCGGGTGAGCCCTGAGTAATATATAGAATTGTTAAATCAATATTGGACACCTGAATCTAATATAACATTACATGTCAATCACACTTTAATTTTTTAATTAAAAAAATCAAACAAAAAACTATAGTGAATGAAGATGGAGATGGAATAGGGTAAAAAATGACGAACAGGTGGTTACAATTAGGTGACGTGAAGGAAAACTCTATGCTCCATTCACAAAGAGAAAGATTAAGAAAGCACTCAAGAACATAAGAGGTCGGTTGACCCATCAGTGCTGGGGCAGAACATAAACAATGCCCTGGAAGAAGAGATCTTCTTCTTCCCCCAAAATCTTCTAATGTCAGACTGCTGAGTTACATCAATTTCCTGATCTCCACAATCTATTCTGCCTACTTAAAAAAAAAAAAAAAAAAAAAAAAAATCCTCTCGAATGCCCAAGATTCTCTTAAGGGCTAAACCTTTCATTTTTTTAATTAGTAATTCCAGGAAAAAAATAGAAATGCTTGGCTTTTGAAGCACTTAGGTGCAAATACTCTTTTGGTTAAATGCAATCAGTCAATCAGTTAACTAGAATGTTTGATTAGAATAACACCTTCCAGTTGTATTTTGTACTTTATAAAGGTATTCGCTATCTTGTTCAATTCTCTCAATATCCCTTTGAGGAAATCACTTATTTCCTTATCTTATAGAGTAAGAAACAGAGGTTCACAGTGATTAGGTGATTAAAAACTGAATCCAGCTGAACCAGAACAAAAGTACCCTCACTCTTTTATATCTGAATTTGATTAACCCAATTTTTCCCATACCATATTAAACAATTAGAATTTTGGGAAAATAGCACTTATTTGTCAAGGATTTGCCATCTATTGTGTGCCAAACACAAGGGCAACCATAGTGAATTACTTTCACAGAGCTTAGAGTTCAACACAGAGGCACTGAGCATCCTATTTTTGTATTGTGTATTAAGTACACTGATATGGAAGGTCCAAGGTATTTCCAGATCACATAGGAGAGTTACCTATTCCAGACCCAGTGGGGAGAGGTGGTATCAGGAAAACTTCTTGCAGGAAATGATGTCTAGGTCTAGATCTGAAGGATTAGTAGGAGTCATCAGGTAGATGGGTAAAGAGAGACATTCCAGGCAGAAGGATCAGCATGTGCATAAAAGGAAAGAAAAGTCAGGGTGCTGAGCTTGCACTACAGAGAACTCAACAGGGATGGAGCAGAAGCACTAACCAATGGAGTAGAACTCGATCTCAGAGAGAAGCCTTGAGTAGATGGTGCAGAGGCTTGTAGAGCATTCTTAAGAGATTTGTAATCTACCTTGAGGGCCTTAAGAAGACTTTGAAAATTTTAAGTAGTGAGAAGAAAATAATTAGTTTTACATTAAAGATTATCTGGTATGCCTTGTGGTGAAAGGATTTGATTAACAGAAATCTCTGGAAACAAAACATGTTGGAATACACTGCAACTGAACTCTACATAAGGTGTCAGAATTGGCATAAGGGTGATTTTAGCTCAGTTGTGGGACAGGTCTAAAGACTGGTCCAGGACCTGGCACAGATACAGGAAGACATCATTCCTGCATTGCCCATAATTTGGTCATCTGGACAGACTGTTGCTCAGGCCCATAACCAGGAATATTCCTTATCTCTCTGCAGGGACAAGTGAGACCTAAAGTCCTTTCCCAGAATTGCTTTAGCTATACAGGGTCTTTTGTGATTTCATACTAATGTTTGGATTTTTTTCTATTTCTGTGAAAAATGCCATTGAAATTTTGACAGACACACAGTCTACAGATGGCTTTCAGTAGTATGGACATCATAACAATATCAAGTCTTCTGATCCATCAACAAAGGCTGTCTTAACATTTCTTTGTCATTTTTAATTTCTCTCATCAAAGTCTTGTAGTTTTAGGTATACAGATCTTTCACCTCCTTGATTAAATTTATTCCTACATATTTTATTGTTTTGGATGCTATTGTGAATGGGTTTTCTTAGTATTTTTCATGTATTTTGTCCATGTATAGATATGCAATTGATATCTGTATGCTGGTTTCATATCCTGCAGCTTTAATTAATTTGTTGATTAGTTCAAACAGCTGTTTGGGTGGGTCTTTAAGATTTTCTATGTGTAAGATCTTATCATTGGCAAATAAAGAAAATTTTACTTCTTCCTTTCTGATTTGGCTGCCTTTTATTTATCTTGCTTGAATGCTCTGGCTAGGACTTTCAATACTATGTTCAACAAGAATGTTGACAGTAGAGCACCCTTGAGTCCTTTCAATACATGGTGTTGGGAAAACTGGACAACCACACACAGAAAAATGAAATCACACCTCTATCTTACAACAGTCACAACAATTAACTTTAAGTGGATCCAAGATATAAATGTTAAGACTTGAAACTGTAAAACTCCTTGAAGAAAACAGGAAAACCTCGTGGATATTGATCTGGATGATGAATGATTTTTTGGATATGGCAACAAAAGCACAAGCAACAAAGACAAAAATAAATAAATGAGACTACTTCAAATTAAAAAGCTTCTGTATGCTAAAAGAATCAACTAACAAAATAGAAATACAACTTACAGAATGGGAGGAAGGTTTAGGTAAACATATCTGATTAGGGGTTTATATATACATATGTATATAAATAAACACATACATGTATACATATATAATATACACATACATACATATGGAATTCATATACCTCAACAGAAACTAAACAATTCAAATAAAAACTGGACAGAGGAATTGAATAGACCTTTTTCCAAAGACGACATACAGATGACCAACAGGTACATGAAAAGGTGCTCAACATCACCAATCAGCAAGGAAATGCCAATCAGAAACCACAGTGAGATCTCAACTCCCATCAGCAACACAAGAAGTAACAAGTGTTGGTGAGGATGTGGAGAGAAGAAAACACTGTGCACTTTTAGTGAAAATGTAAATTGGTAACAGCTAGTATGGAAACAGTATGGAGGTTCCTCAAAATATTAAAAATAGAAATATAATCCAGAAATCCCACTTCAGAGTATTTACTCAAAGAAAACAAAAACAGTAATTCAAAAAAATATATATGTACCCCTGTATTTATTGCAGCATCATTGACAATAGCCAAGATGTGGAAGCAACCCAAGGGTCCATCAATAGAAGAATGGATACACACACACACACACACACACACATTATATATATATAAAACATATATATAATGGAATATTACACTGCCATTAAAAAGAATGAGATCTAGCCATTTGCAATGACGTGGATGGACCAAGAGGGTATTACAGTAAGTGAAATAAGTGAAGTAAGTCAGAGAAAGACAAATACCATATGTTTTCATTTAAATGTACAATCTAAAAAACAAAACAAATGATCAAATAAAAAAAGCAGACTCTTAAATACAGAGAACAAACTCATGGTTGGCAGAGGGGAGGTGGGTAGAGGTGGGGGGATGAAATAAAGAGCATCAGGAGTCACAAACTTCCAGTTATAAAACAAATAAGTCACAGAGATGGATAGTATAGCAAAGGGAATATGGTCAATATATTTAATAACATCGTACAGTGAAAGATGATGACTACACTTAGCATGATGAGCACTACTATAGAGAATTATTGAATCAGTGTTGTATACTTGAAACTAATATAGCATCGTATGTGAATCAGACTTCATTAAAAAACACAAAAATTATGAATGCTGCTATACAGAATAAAGATGGTTCTGTATTATGCCCCTGAAAACTGCTAAGAGAGTAAATCTTCAATGTTCTCAACACAAAAACTATAGTAATTATGTGATGTGATGGAGTTATTAGCTAAAGGTATGGTAGTAAACATATGGCAATATGTAAGTATATCAAATCAACTCATTGTATACCTTAAACTTACACAGTGTTATTTGTCAGTTACATCTCACTAAAGCTAGAAAAAAAATGAGGGAACAATTGACAAGATTAAGTTGCAGACTGCAAAGAGAAAACCAACAATCTTGTAGTTGTTCGTCCCCAAGCCCAAACACTGCTTACAACTGTTTCATGGGAATTTGAACTGATACGCCTTCCTTTTTGAGATAAATGTTTCTAAATGAAAGAGTCATTTTAAAAAAATGATAAATCAAAGTTTGGGCCAAAACCTGCAAAGGTTTTAAAGATCCAGTATTATACACCCTCAGTCTCTGCTCTTAATATGACTGGGGTATTCATTAGTGACAAGAAAAAGATTTAAATCCTTCCTAGTTTGGAAATCTCTAAGCATACAACCAACTGACTCAAAGGCCAAGAAGAAATCATAAGGCAATTACAAAATACTTACAATGGAAAGATAATGAAAAACCTTATAGCAAAACTTCTGAACTGTAGCTAAATCAATACTAAAAGAAATTCACAACCTTATAGGTTTATATGAGAAAAGCAGAAAGGACAGAAGTCAGTAAGCTAGGCACACAATTTGAGAAGTTAGAAAAATATCAGCTAAAAAGGGCAGAGATAATTAAATAAAGAAGGGCAATAATTAATAAAAAAGAAAAAAAACAAAAACAAAGACGGGACCAAGCAACCCAAGTCAATATGTTGAAAACATTTATAAAACTTGTCTGACAAATCTCAGGTAAAATGAAGAATGTAAGAGAAAAAGGGAGAGAGAAATGACACATATAAACAACAAATAATTAAGATTTAAAAGAGATTTTCAATAGTATTATAAAAAAGATTTCAAAGAAATTTTAAAAATAAGTTAATACTATAAAAGCCTTCATGCCATAAGTTAGCAGACATATTCTTAAAAAAATAATTTCTAAAACAGACTCAATATTAGAAAAAAGACAAATTCTTATATGACATTAAAGAAAATTAGGCATTCAAAAGCCGTCCAAAAGAACTTACACCAAACTCTCAAAATAAATTCAATGGACACAAACCCTTTTTGAGACAAGAAAAAATATTCCACCACATAACTGTAAGGCTGCTCACCTAGCAAAATTTGTTACATGCAATATGAAAAAGGAAAGACCATCTTACTTACATATACAAGTGCAACAATACTAACAAAATATTAGCAAATTAAATGTGGAACTATAATTTAAAAAGTATAGTGCATCACAATTAATTTGAATTCATCCCAGGAATGCAAGATTGGTTCAATGCCAGAAAATATGTTAATCAATTTAATTACATTAACAGATTAAAGAGGACAATTACATGTAACTAGATGGTATGTCTCCTAAGTGCAAAGTGTAATTTCTGCACAACTTTTTAAATTAAAATTGCTCACTCTAGACTTGCTCTCTCTTTTCTCCTTCCCTGAGCTGGAATGTGGGCGTGGTGATAACCCAAAGGAAGGTGAAGCCACACAATGAAAGAAATCTGGATGATCTCCTGAAGCCTGAACTGCCCACCCATCATTCTAATGTCTCATTTTGGTCTCTTGGAGCAACTTCAAATATGCCCCAGTTAACACAGAGACAAGGGAAACTTTATGAAAAATAGGTGAAATCTGACTGACACACTTTCTCTTCCCTATGGCATATGGGGGTATGGAAAAAGAGTAGTGGAAAGAAAATAAACTTTAGAGGCACAACCAGATTTTAATCCAAGGTTTACCACATGCTAAGTGTCTGACTTTGGCCATTTTAACCTCTCTGATCCTCAATTTCCCCAGGAATAACATGGTAAATATCTCTCCCCAACACGTGCAGATTCTTTTTATTTTAATATGTTTTTTTATGTGCAGGTTCTTTTTAGAATGTGGATAAGAAGGGAAATTGGTGCTGCTCTTCGGAAGAAAGTCAGGAGTTATAGAACACTGATTTTTTTTTCCTGTAAAGTTGCCAGACAAAATATAGGAAATACAGTTAAATTTGAGGTTTCACATAAATAGCATTTTTTAGTACAGTATGTCCCAAATGTTGTGTGGGACAAAGTCAAACTAAAAAAGCATACTGTTTATCTGAAACTCATAATTTTGTTATTGTTTTGCTAACTATAGCAATCTTATCTGAAGGAGAGAAGAAAGTAGATTTCTTTGGGCTGGTTTGAACCGTAACTGAGGAGACAGAAACAGTAAGAAATGAGTCATCCCCAGCACAGGACCGAGCAGATCGCGCATCTGGCACCTACAGCGGAACAAGCGGTCAGTCTAACCCAACAGACAAGGATGGACTCAGAACAGTGTCCGGAACCCATGGTCTTGGCAACAGTGATGCACAGGTTCACAGCCAGAAAACTAGCACACAAGCTTAGGGAAAATGGGGGAAAAAATGCATGTTTGGAAGACATCCAAACATTTCCAAAATTCCTCCATCTACTTCTGAACCCTCTCCCAGTTTGGTAGATGAAGAGGATGGGTTCAGAGGTATGAGTCAAACCTTGTCTTTTTTTACAGTCAAGCATCTCCCCTTTGTACTTCCAGGAAAACCCAAAGGAAGGTGGTGGGGAGAGAATATCTGTGCCAGAAAGATGGAGCTAGGAATACTCTCTCAAAGTTGTCGTAAGAATTAAGACAAGGTCAAGTGTGTAAGGTCTTAGCCTAACATCAGACCTACAGTAAGGACTCCATCACCAGCATTGGTTCTGTTTGTCTCCTCTGTTCCCTCTTCTCTTTCCCCTTCCTTCCCGAGGCTCACCATGTCCTCAAGTTGCCCTGGATTCTGGACTTCAACATCCTCACCTTCCTCCTGAAGTCAGACCCACAGACAGTTGCCGCCATCCTTTACCCTAACGCACCTGAGGTGCTGCTACCTCATCCCTCCCAGTGGCGGAGCTTCAAACCTCATTATATGTCATGTACTTTGCTATAGTGATGATGGAGTGAGCATGACAAATAGGCCATCACATCACATCCAACTGCCTACTTAAGAATAACCCAAGGACCATGTGAACGTTCAGATTTCTGAGCTACATCCTCCAAACCTTATTCCAAAGAACAAGGGGTAAGTAGCCTCCATTTAATGCCCTCTAAAGTTTGCCAACTGCTGACCTGAGGCCTTATTACACTGGTGCTGGTGATGTTGAGGATGCTAACTGCTGATGAGGTTTGGTAGGTTTTACCTTTTAGGGTCCTCTGCATGGTGCATCCCTTACCCCAAATGAAGACATTGCAAATAGCGGTATATTAGACATCAGTAATGGGCTGATTGGGTGATGTTCCAAGAGGAGCTTGCATGGAGCCCTCAACACTAGATCACAGAACCAGACGTCAACTTTACCCACATGAGAATAAGAAGCATAGGGAGACACAGACCTAAAGTAATGTTCCTACTTTCTGGTCTCAGAACTTCTTTGTACACACAAAAATCACTGAGGACTCCAAAAGCTTTTGCTTGGTATGGTAAACCATACCACACCATATTTGAAGTTAAACCCCAAAAAATATTTTTACAAATTTACTTAAAGCTAACAATAAATAATGTGTTCATACAATATATATTTATGAATGTTCATCAAAGCAAAATAATACAGTGAGGAGACATTATTTTACAACTTAAAAATGATAAAAGGCTTATTGGAAAGAGTAAAATTCTCATCTGTTTCTGTATTCAATCTGTTAGCATATCACACCGGAAAACTGCACTGTATACTGATGAGAAATTGAGAAGGAGAAAAATGTACATACCATGTTTGTGTTATTTTTAACATCTTTGGCCTTGTAAGCTCCCTGAAAAGGTTTCAGGAATACTCAAGGTTTGGGGCCATGCTTTAAGGACCACTCACCTAAAGGATGAGAAATTGCCTGTGGATGCCCCCCGCCCCGTGCCTCCACCCAAGCGACATGCTGTTGAGGAATCAAGAGGACGGTAGGAGAGCAACTCTGACAAAAAGCTCACCACTTTACATTTCTCCCCAAGCCCAATCTTCCTATGAGTCTCTCAGTCTGTTAGTGCTCCTACGTGTTCTCAAGGACAGTTATGCTACTGGGCTTTCAAGGTCGGACTTCAAGCTGAACTTAGCTCCCTGGTGTACATCCCACTCCTAAACAGCTCAAGCCTGGAGTCCAAATAAAAGAGAAACTCATCTTCCCAGTACCCTTAAAGCTCACTCATCTCCCAAGAGTAGCCACAGACACCCTTCAAAAAGGAGTCTTCTTCTGCCTACCATCCACTCTCCAAAACCCACTCGCTCCATCATATTGTCTCCAATCCCAGTCCATGGGCCTTTAATCAGTTTTCCTTCCTGCCTTCAGACCAATGTTTTGTTCAATCTAGTGATTTGACTTAATTGACTTGATCTACTTAATTTCTACTCTGGGCACCCTACTTAATGCCACTCCCTAGAAGGTGACGCTCAAGCATCCATAAGCCCAGCTCAAGACAGAGCCCTATTCCTTTCCATCCCACCCTCCCCTTGCCTGGGGAATTTAAATATAATTAGCATCATGTGGGGATTCTGAAGCTCAGAAGGTGAGGAAACCATTTCACCATGAAAAAAAGAAAAAAAAAAAACACAGGAAATTCAGTCCTGTTTTTGAACTTTCATTACAACTTTCACAAAGTATTTCTCTCCTTCAGAATAGGCTTTCATGTAACATTATATTTTGAAAAGTTTGTCTATTTCCTCTAAGCATAAGGTAGTTTTGATGGACCAAAGAGCCTCTTTCAAATTAGGTGAAAGTCCACTGTCTTATAATTGCATGTGAGCAAGCAAGTGAGAATAATTGGGCTAGGGCAGCATACCTTGGCCTTGGTGTCTGAAGCTGCTTTAGAATCTCAGAGGTTCAGATGCAATGACCTGATAGGAGGAAGAAATTGTATAACAATCACTGTGGAGGATGATTTTAATTAGACTGCAGAAGTTAGGGAAGAAGATGTTCTGATTAGTGCAAAATATCATGGCACTGTGGCATCTGTCATATTTTTAACCAGTCATGACAGGTAGTTATTATATTTAAGTTTCAAATTTCCTCAATTCCTGTTATTGCTAAATCAGATCTTAATAAAGTCTCTTGGGATGGGTTAGACAAGTGTGATCCAAAGAAATATTCCACCAAAATAAAAGAAGTGAAGCATCTTTAGTCTTTGCATCCACCTAGACAATAGCAAAACAATAAAAAGAGCTACAAAACCACCTTACCTCACTGACTTGTGTGATCCTGCCTGGTCCCTGTACCTAAGGAGCTTGGAGGGCAAAAAGGGAGTGGCTGCTGGGTGACTTGGGGAGATCTTGAGTAGATTCCTCAACAAAATGGCAGCACAAAAGCTCCAGTTAGGTGAACAGGGGCGCCGCCAATCCCCCAGGGGCAATCATCTCTCAAGAGAGCCTTTGTCATTTAACTGACAGCTTGGGGTACAGGTAAGCTACAGGTTTGGTTACTGCAGTAAGCCAGGAATCACTTGGAGTCCTACAGTCGATGGTAATTAGACTGTAGTCAGGTTTATAAGATGAAGAACCCCAGAGGCAGATTATTAATCCTCCTCTAACTACACAACCATACTCAAACTTGGTATTAATTTCTTCTAAGTGAGCTACGACATGTGTGACATGAGACTAATTGGGAAGATCGGTGAGTTTAGAATCGGTAGAAAGACATGGAATTTTCAACCACTGTAGGGATTCAGGAGCTCTTGGTTTACACCATATTCTCCCTGCTAATTTATTTTTCTACATTAGCAGGTGAGACCCTCTATGAACAAAAAAACTATAAATTCATACAATCAAATAATAGTTATTCTGTATTTCTCCAAACACATCCAAGCAAAGGCAAAGCCTGTAAAAGGACTTTGTCGAGAGGAGACATTGACCGTAACTGAAGAATGCTAGCTGTCTGTGAAGGGTTCCCTGTGAGTGAGGGAATCAGTGTGCTGGCCAAGCACAGGGGGAGGAAAAGGAAGACAAGGGAGGAAAGAGAAAGGCGGAGTAGGGAGGTAGACTGCTAGCGGCCAGATCTCCAAGAAGAATACATACCAGTCACGGGAAGGAGAATTAACATTAGGAACGTGTATATACAGGAACCAAAGCAGAGGGGTAAAGTTAGCAGGTCACAAGGTTTTGCAGTCATAAAAGAGGCAGTTTGCCACAGAAGGAATTAGGATCCAGAGATAGGTGCCCCAGGATGGGGATGATTAAGAGAGCAATAGGATCGACATCGGATAGTAGCCACTTGTTTTCCCTTCAACTCAGACTCATTTCACATAGTACTGCTTAATCCCCACCTATCAAAGAAGGATTTAAAAATATATAAAAAGATCTCATCAGAAAAGCCAAGCTTAGAAAATACAAGATTTTATTCCAAAAAGATAAAGTCCATTTTAGGAATCTTAACAGTGGCCAAGAGAGAGATGACCCTCCTAAGTCAAATCCACAGAGACAAATGATGTTATGCCCCAAGAGCATCCACAACACCATCTTTTCTGATGGAATGCTACACGCTCCGTTGGATGAAGGACTGGAGAAACAGAAGCAGCTCACAGACAGACAGACGGCCTGTAAGAAAGTCTTGTAGAAAAGGGTTTCGTAAACAGGACTTCCTTCATTTGTAACTTGACTCTCTTTCTCCTATTCTGCTCTGATTATTTTGTTCGATTTCTTAACAACCTTGCAGTGTTTTTTAGTATGAGATTCCTCTGCTGTAATTGTCTACCATTCTCTACATTCAAAGACCTGAGAAAAAGCCTCCAGTTCAAGTGAGAGAGAAATTGGTTTCATTACTTTTTTTCTCATCCATCCTGTAAATCACCAGCTTAGGTAATTACAATAATTTCCAACTTAGCATGTACATTCTCTCCATGTAATAAGATTAAAACCCAGCCTGTCATGCCACCCTGTTATGGTTTTGAGATGGAATTTTTTCTTTCACTATCTGTATTTGATTAAACACTATTTCCATTTCAGCTCTGACTCTGTTTTCCTTGTTATCTCACAAGGGATTTTGCAACACATCCGTTTACCCTGTACAGGAAGCACAGCCTTATTTCTGGGATGTAGCATGCTGTAGGACTCATCACATTTCTGTGTGTTATAGATGTCTAACATTTTTTTAAATTGGACATCTTTTTTATGATGAAAAAAGAGAATGATTTTCAGGAAAAAAACATAAATGAGAAAAGGATTTATTTGGTCTCTTTAAATGAGTTGAGAAGTTTTTAAATTGTGGCAATTAATCCTCCTTTCCTGCTGTTCAGTATCAATCAGCCTAGAAAGCAGTATATAATTCACAAGCAGAATTATATTAATATAAATCAAAGCATAGATAACCATCCAAATTAATAGGGCCCTCTTTTTAAGAACCAGGACTATGTCCCAGTTGGCAATGGTACAAGTGGATAACATTATTTCGTAAAAAGAAAATAATGTCTGAGCAGGTAAATAAGGAATCCTCAGCATTAGAGAGACAAACAGGGCTGAACTGAATCCTACTTCCCTTTTTATATTTCCCTTCACTCTTTTACACCTTTATAGAATGATTTTGAAGTACAATTTGGGATCACCAGTGTCTCTCTCCTTGGACCCTCCTATTACGAGGGTCCAAGTCCCATTTTGAAACCTAACTCTCCTAAAGCACCTCCTCCTCTGAACAACTCGGAATGCATATGCTATGGCCAAGGATAAACCCTGCACATCTCTCTTCTCACCCTACCCTGTTGTGACTTACTCATATCCTAGCAGCACTTAATAGAGGGCAATAGAAATGTAAATGTTCTGGAAAGAGGAAAACTCCTCACAATCCTCCAATCTTTAAATTACATAAGAAGACACTAAATTCTACAGTGGCTTCCATTTCCATTAGTTGATCCCCTCAATCTCGGGTACATCAAGATGGTTGGTTATCCTAGGGAGAATCACAGTAGACAAGGCTTAAAACTCTGGGGAAAAAAAAAAAAAAACTCAACATCTTTTTCAGTGATAGTTCAAGTTGGTTGTTATGGAAGAATCTTGTAGATATTGGCATACATGCTGGATTCCACAGTGGGTGGAACTTGTTCTCTAAAAAAAGCAAGCTTCCTTTAAACTCTAATGACATGCAGGGTGAGACTGTCATAAAATTTTAAATAAGAAAATTTGTCTTTTTGGTCCTGCCACTCTGCATCTTTTCAGCACATGATATTCCCATGCCCTCCCCCTTCGTGCCATGCCAACGGACCATGCGACAGCCCAAGACCTGACCATTGGAGCATTTAAGTCTACACACTCTTTCCCACGCATGCATTTCATGCCTCCAAGACTTGGAACACAAAAGCCCTCTTCCTCCATATGGCAGCCTGCTACCAATTCTTCTAGGCTTGGATCAGCCATTACATTTTTAGTAATGCCTTCCCCTATTTTGGTCCAGTGGGATGAATATCTACCTGTGTTCTGTTCACATGGCAGTTTTTACTAGCCTTTCACAGAGTAGTGATCACTCTTGAACATAATTATGTGTTTCTGCATCTACCTTAGAATTTGTGTTACATCAAGCAAGGAAAATCTATCATTTATCTGTTTCCCCAGTAACTGACACAGAGAAAATGCTTGATACATGCTTTCGGACTTTTGTTTCTAGAAATGTGATAAACTGAACTCCCCGAAAAGCACCTTTCAAAATACTGGATAAAACATGACACACATTTTTTTAAATGCACAGTGTGGATGTCAAGAAAGCAAGAGAAATCCTAAGAGTCAGGAACAAAAAAGTGGAGTGATTTAGGATGAACTAACATTGGCACCACCCTGGGGATTTTTCCAGCCTTGGGTACCAAGGAGCATAGCTTGTGGTGGCTACATGAGGATAAGAAAATAAGGTTTGGTTTTGAGCAAGATCAGGAGTTGGAACCGAAATGTCTAGAAAGTTTCTTAGCCCCTGAAATGCTGTAACTCCACTGAAGGAGTAGAGTAGACCATCCATAACAACATTTGTTATCAGAGAAGTTTGTCTATTCAGGAAAGGCAGTTGGTCATATACATATATATGTGGATTTATTTATGTGTGTGTGTGTGTACATGTGTGTATATATATGTATATACACACACACATATATATATACACGTGTGTGTGTGTGTGTGTGTGTGTATATATATATATATATAAATAAAATTAAAGGCCTCCCTGGGAAAAATCACAGACCTGTTCTCACATGATTTTAAAGTAGGATACTATGTTATAGATGCTACATCTGGGGCCCAGGAACCCCTAAACCAATAAGTTACTAAGAAGAAACATTACTTTTCTCTTCCCATCTTCCCCAGTCTCTCCCTCTCCAGTACAAATCATTGTACCGGTTCCTATTAGCGTCAATTCTTATCCCTGAGGTGACACAATGAGAGCCAGGTAATAAATCTTACACATATTGGGGGCTACTGTAGGTAAGAAACCATAAGACTATGAACCTAGGCATTAATATAGGAGAGAGACAATCATCTCCTTTCCCCTCTAAAAGGAAGGGAGAAAACTCTTTGCTCCTTGGACAGGATCCCAAATCCTTATTCTTACCCTTTTGAATGTAAATAAATCCATTTAAAAGAGCAGAGAGAGCCCCAAGGTCTTTAGCTTTACCACTAAAAGGGGGTCTCTATGGTCCTGAATCTAAACTTTAAAAAATTTTTTAGAATTTTAAGAGTTCAGCTGGGATGCTGGGCAATAATATGTATTTACAAACTCAATTTTTTTTTTTTTTTTAGATTTACTTATTTTAAAGAGGGAGGGACAAAGAGAGAGAGAGAGAACATGCCCATGAGTGAGGGGGGAGGGGCAGAGGAAGATAATCTTCAAGGAGCCTCCCCGCTGAGCATGGACCATTTCCAGGACTTGATCTCATGACCACTGAGATCATGACCTGAACTGAAACCAAGAATCGTGACTCAGGCAACCAAGCCACCCAGGCGCCCCTCAACTTAATTCTTACGTGTCCTAAAAGAATGATTATGGAATGCAGCTTTATAAAGATATAACAACAATATCAGTAGAAATACGTTCAATTAGCCAACATATAGTACATCATTAGTTTTTGATGTAGTGTTCAACGATTCATGAGTTGTGTAAAGATGTCAGTCTTCTGCATGTTTTTCTACAAGCCCTATACAATTCCAATCAAAATATCAACAGGTGTTTTTACTGAAGTTATCAATAGTATCTGAAATTCACATGTAAGAACAAATAGGGAAAAATAACCAAGACAATTTAAAGAACTAGATGGTTGGGACTCCAATCAAGAGTTAATATAAAGTTATGATAAAGATGTCATTGCTCTAGGGATAGACAAGAGAGCCGATGCGTATGTATGATAGAAGTAGCACTACAAATGAGCATGGAAATGATCATCTATTCTATAAATGCTCCTGTAGTAATTTTTATATTTGTTTATCTTTAAAAACTAGATCCCTACCTCACAAAATAAGACTGAATTCCAGATATAAAAAATTCTAAATGTGAAAGCTAAACTTTTCAATAAAAAATGCAAGTAAATATATTGACTCTTACAACATGGAAAAATTACTTAAGACCCCAAAAGGACAGTGAGAAAAATATGGACAAGTTCAACTTTATTAAAATTAAAAACTTATACAGAGCAAACACATTCTTAAAAAGTTCATTAGATAAGCTACATTTTAGTAGAATTTGCAATGTTCATGACCAAGAAAGAATGAATATTTAGTATTTATAAGGAACTCTTTCAGGTAACAAGAAGGCAAACAATCCAACAAAAATATGAACAGCTAATAGAGGGGAAAAGGCAATACACTTTTGAGAAAAAATTCAACCTCACTATTAACTAGCAAAATGCAAAATTAAATACAACTTAACAAACATCATATCCTCAAAAATTAAAAATTTGGGTAATAGCAACTGTTAGAGAGGGCAGGGCAGCTGGTACTGAGAAGTAAATGTACGCAATCCAGAATCAAACTGCCTGGCTTCAAATCTCAGCTCTATCGTTTACTAGTTGAGGGACCTTGAACAAGTTCCTTGATTTCTGTGCCTCATCTTCTTATACTTAAAATGAGAATAATAATGGTACCCAAACCTGTAAGACTGTTAAAACTGGAGTTGATGTGTACAAAAATAATTAGTACAATTTGAACACATAATGAGCACACAATAAATATTACCTTGTTGGAGTGTAAATTGGTACGACACAGCAGAGTACCATTTGTCGATATTTAGTCAAATTAAATTGCCCAAACTCAAAACACAGCATTTGACACATAAGTGTAAGCCCTTATAAACCTTGTCACCTTACCATCCTTAATTGACTTTGACAAGAGGCCCTGTGACTTTTTTGTGTTTTTGACTTTCTAGTTCTCATTCCCACCCTTATGGACATTTTGAACTAGCCACTGACTAATCAATATTTACAAGGAGTCACCATAAACTTGACTGAACTATGCTCATGGAATGATTACAAATGAAGCACAGAAAAACAATCTCATTAAAATGAAGTAAAGATGGGTCTAGATCCTACCATCTACAACAAATATGAGAAGAACCCACATAACTGGTCAGGATGTCTGAGTTTCAGTCTTTGCTCTACTTTCTAGTTTTTGTAACCTGAGAGAAGTCATTTCACTTCCCTTAGCTGTGCTGCCTCTTCCACTAAATGATATGATTTCTAAAGTCATTTCTAACCTAACAAGCAATTCTTGGAGGCAGAAGAATGCCCTTGGATGGAGCCAATGTTATTCAATAGAGCTGGAGAAAGAGCTGTCCATCAGTGTTAGCAACCTCAATGGTAACCCCCTCAAGTGACTTTCTCAAAGGTTCTAATAGTCCAGAGATACAGGATTAACTCTAAGAGCTTGAGCCTTTTAATGTGTCTTCATTTTCCAAGGTAGAAAATAGCCTTCAAAGATTCAACAAACCAATCTACTATTGAAACTGGAAAATTCCATTGCTTCAGTTCCCTTGTGTGACAAAGAAAAGGAAATTCAAGACTGCTACCTGGAAGATCATTCCCTAAAACATTAGACTCTGGAAACTGCCCAAGTGCCTTTCTTTCACAACTTTTTAGAAAAGAAGATAATCATGAAGATATCCACAGCAGGTTTTAGACTTTCTATTAGATATGGTTACCACCATTAAAATGGCAGACTTGGAGTACACAGACACATAAAAACATCCAGCCTCTGGGCAAGACTTGTGTCATATCATGTTGCCCAGATGAAAATTTTTCCATCCACAACAAGCTTTCAGTTTAGGAGCTTCAATAGAAAAGAGGGAGCTATAAAAAAAAAATATTCTCCAGTGGGTTTATTTTTTAAACAGAAACTCATATTAAAAGTTAAGCACACTTACTGTTAGTCACGTAATATAATCCTGTGTACTGAAAGTCGTGGTGGTTTTTACCCCTTACCGTCTGGTAGCAGTCACATGATGGAGATAATGCTTGATTTCTACAAGTGTCTAAAACTGAAGGGAAAATCCACCTGGAAGGTAAATTAATGACTTATGTGTATATTACATTGATGATATTTGCTATTCATTCAGCCCAGTTCTGTGTTCTCCAACTCTCAACTCTGAAACAAGCTTTACTGGGAAAGAAAAAAAATATTAAGGGGTGCCTGGGTGGCTCAGTCGTTAAGAGTCTGCCTTCTGCTCAGGTCATGATCCCAGGGTGCTGGGATCGAGCCCCACATCTGGCTCCCTGCTCAGCCAGGAGCCTGCTTCTCCCTCTCCCACTCCCCCTGCTTGTGTTCCCTCTCTAGCTGTCTGTCTCTCTGTGTCAAATAAATTTAAAAAAAAAAATTCTTAAAAAAAAATGTTGATTCCTGTCTCCATGAATAGTAATGGTAACAGCCTAATGAGGCACAGGAACTGTGACCTAAGTCTTTTCAATCAAAACACCTGGACAGTCACAGCTTTTTTTTTTTAACTTATTATTTTTATTTTTATTATGTTATGTTAATCACCATACATTACATCATTAGTTTTCGATGTAGTGTTCCATGATTCATTGTTTGAGTCACACCTTTTCTTGACAAATATTATTCTGTGGCACAGAGTTGTGTTGGCATTTCTCAGGTTAGGAAGGGCTTAATGGAAGAGGAAATTGGAGAATATACAAAAGACTTATGTCAATGTTCCATAATGTATTTCTTCATTCTATCTACAGGGCCTTGTACAGAGTTGTTCAAGAATTTACTATCCTTCATAGGTCATTGGCCCTCCAATGGAATGTATGTCCTCTGTCCAATTTCATCAAGTGAGGGGCAATTAGTGAATTTGACTGCTATTACGTAGTATAACAACCTGAGCCCTTCAGGAGTCTAAAATGGTCTTTTTCCCCACTTCTTACACGTGGAAAACAGGCGCAGTCCTTTACTTACTGGCCCTATACTCAACTATTGCTCGGTTGGTGTCAGTAATTGAATATTATATTTTTTTCAGTTCATATAATTTATTGCGGTTAGCACACAGTTTAAAAATTCACCAGCCCACCAATAGTACAAAACTAAACAGCATTATAAGATATTCTCCCCTCAGGAAAATAAAACATACCATGATTGTCAAAGCTAGATGTCAGACTGAGTTGTTTTTTTTTTTCCCACTGATGACAATTTATTATAATCTGTTGGCAGTACACAGATAAGATATTAATAAAACCACAACTCTGCTTCCATAGCAGCGGGCAATGATATGTAGCTATGCTATGGGAAGTGTGTATGTTTAATCATCATCACCATGTTTTAGATGTTTGTTTGATCTTCTTCTTGTGCCGCTCAATTTCTTTCTGCAGACGTTCCATTTCCTTTATATGATGGGTGATTTCCTCTTCATGGTGTTTCTTCAAGGTTGCCAGTTGTTCTTTAGCGCGTGCTCGGAAGTATCGTTCCTCTGCAGCTTGCTCTCTCTTTCCCAAGGCCGCACCTGCCTCCCGGATCGAGCCCGCGCCGGAGTCTGACTGCGGGCAGAGGAGAGAACGCCGGTCAGGGTGCGAACGGGAGCTGGAATCCGCGTCTGGGGCCGGGGCTGCGGGCACTGCTGCCGGCGTACCGCTCGGAGCTGGAGCCTCGGGCTTGGACGGCCCTAACGCCCCCCACGCCCAGCCGCACCCGGGCGGCCAACGCGGTGACCGCCGTTGTCGCTGTAGCAGGACTTCTCCAGTCGTCCGCGGCCATGTCAGACTAAGTTTTAGAACAAAGGAAGAATGTGAAACTAAATGAAAGGGAAAAAAGCAATCACTCACAATGACCACAAAAAGAAAAACCAAAAGAAACTGTTTTCTCAGACATTGTCTCCTCCAAATTAATAATAATTATTTTTAACATAAACTGTATTTTTAAAAAACTAGAAACTCTTCAAGTAACTAAAGATAATGCTCCAAGGTCATTTTCACAGCTTTGTTTCTTTGCTTTAAGTGCCATTACAGCCAAATTAACACACATTTGACCAAATATTTCCAAAACAGTCCTGCAACACACAATGGAGTTTTCCACTCAGTATCTTAAAGCACAAAAATAGGCTATGTTTACAGTAGTTAAGGAGATCAAATTTTAAACAAAAGCAATTTTAAAAAAAAAGGGAAAAACAGCAAACGTTTTCCATGCTACTCCCATAGAGCTTATTTTTAAGTGCAAGACAGGAAAACAAACACTGTGCAAATGCTTTTTGCCCTGCGTGCTGGTCATTAAAACCACAGGTTGGGCTGCAGCCTCTGCTGCCCAGATACACATAGTCTACTAACCCCTTTCCCCATCTACCCCACGTCAGTCAATCAAGGCAGTCCAGTCCTTTCAGCCCGGGGCTTTTTTCAGTCCATAGAATCTTTTCTAGAGTTGGGAATGGGAGGAAGGATGAAGGAGGGGACGGAGGGTAAGGAAGAAGGGAAGAAAAAAAGAAGGGGAGCCCCCCCAAAAGAAGAAAGAATGAATTCAAAAGTCAGGTACACTGTAGGTAACTAAGTAATCCAATATTCTGTTATTCCTACATGGCTCCAAATAAAGTTACTTACAAAAATGATTTTTAAAGATAATTTAGCTTTGCTCAGGCATTCTTGCCCTTAAATAGAGAACAGATGTAAATTATACTTTTTTAAGATTCAAATTTGTGTGAGCACTGTGCTAGTAAACGAGATAGGCGTGCTCCCTGCCTTCATGGAGCACAGACTATTGATCATGAAAATGAGATTCTGGGGAAAAGAACGGGAGGAACCTGTTCACCTCTGAACCCAGAGGGTCACAGGACCCTAAGCACACTATTTAGTTTTGAGCTTCGTGTGTTCCTAATAATATCCTTTCAAAAAAGGTAATGTGGTGTCACCTAAGATTTTTTTGGCAAAGGAAAATCGGTGATTTTCAGGAGGAAAAAAAATCTTTCCATAATCCCTAAGTCAAGAAATCAAAGCAAATGACAAGAAACTTTTTTTCTCAAATGAGAATAAAGAAGTATGTATTTTTTGAATCAAGAATATAACCTATTTGCCATGAAAAATGGAATTACTAACTATCTAAAGGATTTTTCCTAAAAGCAGATGAATTTTCTCTTTTCTTTGTGTCATGAATAGCTCTGTATTCCAAGTGAAGAGATGCAAAAACAAGAAAATTGGTAGAACACATCGCTCTGGGAAAGACGACTGTATCTTTCAGCTCAAAGCAATTTTGGCTTCAGAGAATGCAGGGAATACCAATGACATCTTAATGTGCTCAGACAGAATTAGGTAATAGGAGTTGCTAGATTTTTCTGCATCCTAAAATTCCTCTCTATAGCCCCTGATAGATGCGCAAAGCTTTTCTCTTTATTAATTATTTATCTACAAAAGCATATCCCTCTTCTGACAAATTTAATTTTTCCTCAGGACAAAATACAGTCAGAATGTATCTTTTTTAATAAGTACCTTTTGAAACATCATGAATGAATATAATTTTATGTTTTAGACTAAATTAGCCTTTTCAATAGGGGTAATAATTTATAATTTTAAAATTCACTTATGTTCTTCTTCTGGAAATAATTTATTTCAAAAGAACTTTGCAAAGCTTGTCTTTCTTATCTGACAGAATAAAGATCACGATGAAATGGTATTTGTCATTCATATAATGTAGCCCAAGAAAGTGGAAATTGAAAAAAACCATAACACTGTTTCTCAAAATTACAGGGAACAAGAAACTGACACGATACCTCTAGAGAAATACTCGTCCTATGATAAATTACTTTTGTTTGCTACTGTTGATTTAAGTATTACTAAAGAAAAAGAAAAAGAAAAAAAAAACAGCTTTAAGTGTTGTTTATCCCATTTACTTTCTGAATTCACATCGAATAAAATAGACTTTTCAACAGATTTTCTTATAAAAATTATGATCCCATGAATTCTAACAGTCATGTTTATATTCTACAATACTTTAAAAATTATTAAACAGTTGAATTAGTGTTTTAACGAATTACAACACACAGAAGGTGAAATCCATATCCTACTAGAGGGTCCAGAGAAATAATTATATGCAACATGTTTAGGGCTTGAATTATTGCACTATTACATGCATTTTACATACTTTGTCTCAAGTAATCCTTATAAAAATACCCCACAGGTACACATTGTTAACTACCTCCTCACTAGATGAGAAAAGGTGTACTTGGACAAGTTGGTTAGGTTGGCCAAAGTCACACATCTAAGTAAGGGCAGCGTTGGTCCCCAGATCTACCAGACACTCAGTCTCATTCTCTTAGCCCCTTTCCTCAACTGTTTTGGAGGTACGTTCATAGCAAATTCTCTGCCTCCAGCTGTGCTCTGCAAACTTTGTCTCTGGACTCCATGTAGGCCAGGAAGGAGAGAATGAGTCAAGCTAAGTGGTAGGGAAGAAATATTTATTTCTGTCTGTCCAAAAGGTAGTTTTACCTTGAAGTCCCTTCATATCTTCTTTCGTTAACTTTCTTAAACTCTCCCATACCCCCATATTTGGAAGTAAACCAAAAAACTTCCAGAAAGTTCTGTCATGGGCTGAACTGTGTCCCCACAATAGCTATGTTGGGATCCTAACCCCTTTACCTGTGAATGTGACCTTACTGGGAAATGGGGTTTTATAGATTCAATCAGATTGAAACAAGGTCATTAGGATGGGCCTTAATACAGTATGACTGGTGCCATGATAAGAAGAGGGAGATGTGGACAGAGATACATGCAGAGGAGAAGGTCAAGTAGAGACACAGAAAAGAAGCCAACACATAGACAGAGGCCGAGGAAGAAGGCATATTGCCCGAGGCCAAATGTGTGTGCGCCTACCAGAGTCCGGTGGAGACAAGGAAGGGTTTGTCCCCCCAGAGCACTGGAAGAAGCTTGAGATCGGACATCTAGCCTCCAGAACCAAAGAAAGAATGTATTTCTGTTGTTTTAAACCATTGTGGTAATTTGATACAGCAGCCCTCAGAGAAGAATACAAACCCTAAGGAAGAAAAAGTTGGGAATGGTATGGGCCATTACATTCCCCTCTCCCCTATTAGGGCTGATCTTCACATGTCACTGGTCAATTCAGTGCGATATTTGATTGAGATTAGCTTTATCTCTAGCTATTGTAGCTGAGAAATATGATTTATATTATTGTTATTATATAAAACCCAGTCCACATGAAAAATTTAGGGTGATTGCTGAACTGTCTTAGTCAATTTGGCCTGCTCTAACAGATTACCATAGACTGGGTGGTTTGTGAACAGCAGGAGCTTACTTCTCACAGTTCTGCAGGCTGGGAAGTCCAAGATCAAGGCACCAGGAAATTAGGCATTCGGTAAGGGCCTGCTTCCTAATACACAGAGGCTCACCTCCAGATACCATCACACTGGGGATTAGGTTTCATCCCACGAATTTGGGAGGGGGGGACAGAAGCATCCGCTCTCTAGCAGGAACTTGTTAAGGAGATTTTACACGTCATCTGAGGTCTGCCTGTATTACACACACTTTATCCATGAAGAGCAAAGAAAAATAGAGAAATTGCATGAATGGGTGCAATGCAGTGACGTCATCACTCCCGGTTCCCTTCCTCCTGATGTTTTCATTATTTCCAGGCCTTATTTTAGCAAAGTTAAATTATTCCTTTCAAAAGATTGTCACTGGACATCTAATTGCATCACATTACTGTGATCCAAACTTAAAGCGCTCCAGAAACTCCCGCCCCACTGAGATTAACGCACCAGATACACAGGTAAAATCAGAGCCAGTTTTTCAGATATTCATACTACCCACCTTGGTCCCCCATGCAAATGCTCCATTCTCTCCTGAAAGGAGTCACAAGGAATTGGATAGGAATTAGAGGGTGGATGAAGAGGGAATGTGTGTTCAAATATTTACCTCTTTACTGCTTTACACTTCCAACCTTTTCTATTTTGCATACACTGCCTCATTTTGTTCAACAGGGCAAAATTATTTCAATTTTACAAAACTGAGGAGGCTGAGGCATGGAGGAGAGACTTAGCTTTCCCCAAATACCAACACTTGTTAATGCCAGATTCGGGAAGAGATATCAGGCGTCCTGAATCCTAGTCTAGTATATTTTCTGCTATTGAGTCTCATGCATATATTAATTCTCTTCAGCTCCTCAATAAATACAGGTTTTCCTGGATAACATATTTTTTTTTTTTTTTTAGTGAAAAAAGACAAGGGGTGCCCTTTTTAATTAAAAAAAAAAAAACCCTCTGATCCTTCAAGTCAGCTCTCCCCCCACCGTGCTTACAGCACAGTGTAGTTATTCAAATCTTGTCTCTGGCACTTGCCAGTTGAATGGACTAGAGCAGGTTGTTGGAGCTCCTGCCATTCAAAGTTTCAGGGAAGATCAAGTGTGATGTACAGGAAGTGCTCAGCTCAGGGGTTGGCACGTCACGAGCACTCAGTGAGAGAGAGGCCGCCGCTCTTCTTCAGTCCGCATCCTAGCCGCTCAGACTTGCACCTGGCTTCAGACACCCAAGTGAGGGAGCTGAGGTCTGCTCACAGAGGCGCCCTGGAGGTTAGTCACCTTGCCTAAAGGAAAACCTGTTAGGACACCTAGAGCAGTGTGTGTTTCCCCTAAACGGCAAGTCTCTTTAAAGCAGTAAGATGAACATAACGTAAAAAATTTTGTTGTGAAAGTTAATGCAAAATAAAATCATCCCAAGTCACCTCTCCTTTGCCTCTGGTAACCTGAGCCTTTTCTCTATAAACAGTACGCACTTTAAAATAATTTTACTCTTTTACTCTTGGCCTTTCTAATGTCATTCCATGCTTGAAGCATTATCTTTGAAGAAGCAACATAAAGAATGTCATCTTATTCAATTTGGGGTTTCCTTTAATGAATTCCATTAATTCCTTATACAGATATATATTAGCTTCATAAGAAATATTTATTTTAGCAAGAAAGTTCAGGTGAATACAAAAAAATAGAGGACATAAAATGATCTACAACACCAGTACGCATTGCTTTAAAATCCACCCATTCTGGGCATTAAGTAATATACAATATGCTAAGTTCAGAAGAGCCAGTCTTTGAATCTCTGTATCATGAATACATAGTATTCGATGCCTCTGAAACTACCACAATAGGTTTAATGTTACCTTGGAGAACGCTGAGCAGTCTAGGGGTTCTCAGTAAATGTCCACATGCGAGAACATCTTCTTTGGGAAGCTTATAGCTAGCACCTGAAACTACCTGCCTTGAGCACAGAGGAGCAGAACCCTGGCCCAGCTCCAAGGGGTTCTTCCAAACCTGGGGCACAAAGACACCTTCCCTGTCCTCCGTATCGGTGAAGGAGCACCAGCACCCAACCCTAAGATGGTTAACAGGTTATCTCCAAGAATATTCTGCCTATCACTAAGCACACACAATTCAGCAAATGTGCTGGAGGCTAATCCCTTAGATGGCCTGTGTGTTGTGACATAGACACAAAATTTCCCAAGAAGATTTAATAAACATTATGCATGCAGTGTCTCAGGACAGTAACATGCTTTAACTGAGAGAGACTTCCTTAATTTGCTTTATTGTGATAATTGGAATCAGAAGACACAATGATCTGCAGGGGTTTTTTGGGGGGTGGGGGAGGGAGAGAGCTGCCTGCCAAAAATATACAGATTGTAAAAAAAAGAAGTTCACAATCAGTAGAGAGAGGGAGAAATAATCAAATAAGTAATTGATGATTTTTCATTTTAAACAGGTACTAATTTTGAATAAAAGGTATGTATTGAGAGTCTGCTAGGTCCAAGGCACTGGGTTAAGTGTATATTAAAGCCTGTCTTTCCATTCCCTGAGCTTATAGTTTAGCACAGTGTATAAGACATGTACATAGAACATAAAATAGGAACAGTGTTGATAAGGACCAGAGGAGGTGATCTTTGAACTTGAATGATAGGTCAGATTTTAACGTGTGGATAATGAAGCAAAGAGTGATCCAGAAAGATGTAAGAAGAAAAAAAAAAAACAACACACTAAGATATGAAAACTTCGACAAGAAGAATCATGTTAATTGAGCTAAACAGTGCACATGAAGCGATTAGAGGAAAATGCACTGAAGGAAGTGGGAACATGTCAGGGTGGACCTTACTGGAAGTCTGGGATGAGGCGCTGAAGTTATCTAAGCAAGGGAGTACACAGCCAGAGCTGTGGCGTCACAGAATTTTCTAAGGACATGTATGATAATGCATGAGAGACAAACAGAAGTGAAACCATTAGAGTGCCGCTGGGCTAGCCCAATGAAGGTGGTAATAAAAAGCAAAGAATGAGTTCAGGTGTGTTACGGTTCATAAGGACCTGAACACCAAGTGCGTCAGTGGGATGGGCCAAAGAAGACAGGGAGTCAAGGAGGACCCCTCCACTTGAAGTCTGGGGAACCAGAAGGAGGGCAAAGCCACGAACAGAAATGGGTGACTCGGGTTCAGGTATATGACAGAATGGGGATGGACTCCATATATTCAAGGTGATGCCCCAGTAGGAAATCTAGATGAGGAGACTGAAGAGAGAGATAAAAATATGGAACTGGAGCTTTAGAACTCCTAAGAACAGATTAGATTTTCAGGGTGGAGGGGGGCGGATTAAGAGATGTTCAGGGCAGGTCACTGGGGCATTAGTTTCATGGGTATGCCCTAACAAAATACCACAAACAGGGTGATTTAAAATAGCCTCTCACAGTTCTGGAGGCTGCAAGTTTAAAATCAAGCTGTCAGCGGGTCATGCTGTCTGTAAGCTGTAGGAAAGAATCCACTTAGCCTCTTCTAGTTTCTGGTGGTTACTGGCAATCTTTAGTGTCCCTTGGCCGGGGACAACATCATTGTTGGACCCACCCTAATCCATGACAATCTCACCTTAACTTGATTCCATCTGCAATGACTCTTTATTTGCAAATAAAGTTCTATTTGTATTTGTGGATCAGATGTGATTCCCCTCCACCTGCATTAAAACACAAATGTGTCTTATCACCTGTCCCTCATGAGAATGACTGATGTGAACTTTGCAGCATTTTGATCTTGGCTAACTGTATTACTCCTCACTAAACAAAGTAGAAAACAAGTTTTTAAAAGTCCTAAGGAAAATGTCTATGTACAATTTAATGGTGTCTCATTTTTCATGAGTAAAGCATATCAAATACTGAAGAAAATGCCCCCAAAACATCCTTGCTATTTAAGTTATCCTCACAAAACTGGGCTAATGGTGCTTGTCTTTTGTTTCACTGTCCTGTAAAGAAGACAGAGCAAATGTCATTATTTGCATTTTACAGGTAAGCTTCAGAGAAGCCTCATCCCCCATCACACAGAGAAGCACAGAAGGACCAGAGGCCGGGGTCGGAGGCACTGCAGTGACATTACAAATTCGCTCGTCTTTTATGGCCTTCAAAGTTTTCATTTCACACTGATCGACACCTGCTTTTCTTGGGAAAGTGATTCATTCACTAATATAGCCTAAAGAAGACTGAGCCTGATCAATTTCAAGATCTTGATAATATCAAGTTTGTGGAATATCTGAGTCGACTGGATGCATCTGAAACCGTGTACCCCAAGGGACATTAATTAAAAAGTGTATACTCGATCACAAAACAAATTCTCAAGAACTACTAGAGAATATAATGAAATCATGTTGTCTGAACAAAGCATACTAAAATTGGAAATCAAAATCAAAAGGAGCACTTCTTTGAAAAGTTTTTGTGTCAAAAGAGTCAGAATGGAAATTAATTTTAGGAATTAAGCCCCAGTGACAGCTCTGAACATCAAAACTTGGAGAACACAGTAAAGGTAGTAAAGGAAAATATCACCTTAAGTATTAGAATAAAAGAATGACTGGAAAGTTATTAGCTAAATCTGAATATGAATAACAGATCAAAAGTCCCCCCCCCAAAAAACTGGAAGGAACTAATAAGAATAGACCATTTTTCTGTTTTCCCACCTATCCATCTCCTTCATAGGGATACTGGAATGCCAGGAATCAGAACTGAGTCTAACAACAAGAAACCCAGAATTGCTTTGCAGGGCCACAGGATTTCTAAGACATCTATTTAAAATGCTTTCAGCACGATTTGGAAGAAGAAACATCAGGCGTTGAAACTGGATGGCACAATTAAATGGTCTCTTATCAGGATGGTGTTCCATACTGGTTTTCCTTAAAAAGCCAATTATAACTGCATTTTCAAAATGTAAAACTATCTAGAGAAATGTAAAATTAAAATGACTTTTCATACCACATCTAAAACGTAAAACACACAGAAGAAAATGAAATGTATACTAGACTTTTTGTAATTTCTAGGACTTGTGAGGAATTATCATAATTCGCAATTACTTTACATCTTCTGTCCCAGAAGAGTGACAAAAGACACCAGATGCATGACTTTCTGACCTTAAAACACATCACCCCCAGAGGCAAGCCTACTGGCTAATGGGGCTCATGATTTCTGGTGGGCAATGGCAAAGAAAAAGAAGGATGAGATTGCAACTCTATTGCAAACCAAAGGTATAACATCACATCACAACTGCGCAACCCCACAGAACCCAAGAAATTGGGCAACTCGCAAGATGAGCAAAGCAAAATAGATGAAGCAGACCAAAGAGTGATCCTAACACCTATGTGCTAAAGGTGGTATTTTAATCTGACAAAAATTTCTTAGCTCTTTCAACATTTCTGTTCCTATTTGACGTATTATCCAGACACATTGTCTCCCATATGCTGCCTTATCACTTGATATGCACTTCCGTAATCAATTAATTTATGGTATTTTAATTATCTATTTGAAGTCTGCTCCCCCACTGACTGCCTCTAGAATCAATTAGCACATAGGCTGCTGCCTGTCCATGGCAGGTGCGCCCCCTTCAGTACTGTGTCTGGCAGGAGCCAGGAGTGGGGTCAACGCTCGGAACCACGCACAGCCCACAGGGGGCGCTCAACAAGTTTGTGGAGTAGGGAGGAAAGTGGGGGAGGAGAGGGGAGGGAAGCAAGGAGGCACAGGAAGGAGTAAAGCAGGAAAGGGAAGGCAGCATGGAAGAGACAGTAAACGGCCTGGCAGGAGCCAAAGGGGATGACTTACAGCCTCAGCCTCACGTGGAGAGAGCAGTCAGGAAAAACAAAAACAAACACAAACACAAAAAGAAAAACAGAGAAGGCACAAACAATAATTTGAAGTCACAGCATTTGGATTGTTTGGGATTCTTACTTGACTACTTTGTCATAGGAAAAAGCAACGGAACATGCCACACCTGTGTCCCTACCAGATATTATGCTCAAAATGTGGAAGGATTGCTGGTGGCGTGCGATACGGAAAAGCCACGTTTACCTGCATTAACTGGTTTTCTCCTTCTACAAACTGACCCCCAAAGGGGTTCATTTCAGATACATGGCAAACATTATGTATAACACAGCCTATTTACAGACATCTCCCGATAACTGGGGCAGCACTGTAATAATAAAGTAGAAAGAATGTCTTTGAAGATTCAAAAGGCTTCAGTAAAAACTGGAAAATTCATGGGACAACGGAGGAGGACAGAAACGGGTCACGTGTATATCCACCCATGTGTACCAGTGGCTCCATTTTGTTTCAAATGCCCTCTGTGCTTAGAAATAAACCTGTGCAATAGGTTGAATCCTTATTCTTTTCGTAAAAATGGCTTAAAATGACAAATGAGTTCATGTGAATGACACTGTGCTCAACAATACCTCTAATGGATATGGCATATTTATGAGGGGACATGCAAAGCCACGTAGCCGGGCTCTCCTGAATGTTTGGTGCTAAAGCACCAGACTCGGCTCCTTAAACACCCGAGCTGTAGAAATGACCGACAGCAGTCGGTCGGTCTTTGTTCACTTTGTTCACAAAGTGAAACAGTTTGTTTCACCAAACATGGTTGAAAGGCAGAAAGGTATAATGAAGTAAGTGGTGAACTTGAAGACAAGAGCCCAGAATTTAAGTTTGAGTTTCATCACAAACACTGAGGACACCTTGGACGAGCACGTTAACCGTAGTGGCTGCGTTTCTTCAGCTATAAACGAAAATATTACTCAAGTGTCCTCTGATGTCACTTGTGTGTAGGTACAATTGCTCTGCATTGACTAATCACTAATATTTCACTAATTCTGCCTCCATTTTCTTAGAAGACCTCACCAAGTTCTCATCCCGTCATTTATGGAAGTCCTTGGCTGGGTCTCAAACAGGACCGAGCGCACGTCTGCTTGGCGTGGTGCACAAAGTAGTACCCTGCCCTCCCCTCTGTGCTCTCTGAAGCTCCCGTGCACACAACACTGCTGGTGAAATCCTCACGTCCATTCCGAAGTTTCTCCCTCCCAGCATTTTAAAAACTGCAGCCTTTCCAGCTGCCAGAGAATCCAGAGTATCAAGTACAAGTGAAACATTCCTTCATTTGTGTCCTCAAGGCCTCAGTGCCTCAGGGCATCTCAAAGGGAAATTGAGAAGACTCTTTCCACCCAACTGTTATCACTCTGGACAGCCCAGTGTGGGTTCCTGTCTCACAGATTCCAACAAGAACTCACTCTTCCAGCTTCTGCCACAATCCCTTTCTCCACAAAGCTCACAGTGAGTCCTTCGGGATTGGCCCACCGAGGAGCTGCCACAAACTTTGGAGTGTTGAGCTCTAACTTTGGAGTGTAAGCAAGACCCACCATGGCCCAAAGCTATCAAGAAATTTGGGTCGGTCTTTTTCATGGATACTTCTCCTTCCTCTAGGTTGTTTCTGAATCTGGGAGCTTCCATACTTCAAGAGAAACCAGGGAAAGCCCTGGTCTTCAGGCCAGGGCATCACACTTCACTGTGTCTTATGCAGGTCCACAGAGTCATATGAAGGTGGCTGACTGCTTTCCTGTAGTAGCTCTGTTCTGGCTAAGCCAATCTCTGACTGGGGAAGTCTGCTGAGATTCCCGAGAGTTTTGTACCTATACCTCTGAAGGTGCCCTTAGAGGAGGGTAGGACTTGGGAAGCCACTTGCAGAGGCTGCCCCTCTTCAGTCCTCTGAATTACAAGGAGCTTCCTGACCACTCCACGCTCTCATGGTCCCTTTCTCTCCCCTTTGCAAAGAGTATTATAACCACCTCCTTCCTGCCTCACATGATCCAAGGTGCAGGGCACAGACCAGAAATCACAGAATCAGTCAGTTAAACACAGATACACCTGTTTCATCCACAAAGTAGTTTATGACATGTGAAAAGTCATTAAAAATTAGAAGATTTTAGCTTTAGAATTCATGATTTGTGATTCCTGTCATCAATCAAAAGAGCTGCCCAGTTGGGCTCACATTCCTGCATGTTAAGAGTGAGCCGTAACTGAGCAACACTTCCGTCTGGGGCATACCCTCTCCGCTCTTCCACAGTCCTCACTACTCCCTACTGTGTTCCATTCCTCTCTCTCCATTCATTTATGTTACCTGGTTGGCCGCTGTAGTCACTAGATTCCCTGGCCTAAACCTTGTCCATAAAGACTGCAAGGCAAAGTTATCTTTGTAGTCTGGCCCTATCTGGCAATTTTCAGCTCTCAATGTTCCTTCAAGACAAGAGCATTCAGAAATCCAGGACATGGGACCTAGCTGTTGCATGGTCTAGATGAGGAAGTGAAAACTCATGCCTCATTCTTCAGCTACTGAGTCCAAAGCATATTTTGTATGCCAAATTACCAAGTAAGACTCTACCATACCTTTATTTCTCCTATACTCCTATAATATACATTATTATGTCCCTGTCCGGCATCAATATACCCTCCAACAAGCATCATTCCCTGCATGGGAACCAATACGTGCCTGCCCTGCCAATCCTCAAATTGTACTTAAGTCACCTTGATTCCAACAGTTGGTGCCTGGCTTCAGCAATAATCATCATGCCTACTTCTGAGATACTGTGGGAATTAGGTGATATCCTACGTGTTATGTGCTCTCTGGGTTCAGCCTTTGCTTTGCCTGAACTCCCCAATGCTTACCCCATTTCCAATTGCTATAGCCCATCTGTTCAGATTTTTCACAGTATACTAAATTGTCTAAAAAACAGATGGATAATTAAAGCTAAAGGAAAAAAGTAGGGGCTATTAGGCATCCCCTGGACACATCTCCAAACTCTGCCCTTGGAAAACTGGAGGAGGAAAGGGTATGTATTTGAAGGCTATGAATCATTCTTTTGAAAATCTGAAAAGTTAATTCAAGTCACAAGCCTGAGTTTTGAGGGCATTACCTAGCAGAGCTCAAAAAGGCTTGCACTGAACTTTAATCTTTGCTGAGTGACATCAACAAAGATACAACCTACCTCTTCAGATTGTATAATAATGAGAAAACAAGTGAAAGTTGTCAAAGGAAGAGCATGTGACTTGCTGCTGTGCAAGAAATTAATCAACTTGACTATATCTTGGAAAAGAAAAGTGAAAAAGCGAACCTGTACCTAACTTCCTTTAAACTTTCCCCAAAAGATAGCAGTGAAATTCAGGGCATTTCAAGTTACAGGAAATCAAATGATGTTATACCATTACATATCTGTATTAGTTCTATACCAATATTCTCGGTGGTTTTATATGGAGAAATGTCCCTTCCCCTTTCCAAAACTAATTGCTTCAGCTGTATCCTTGATCCCACCCCTTTTTATCTCACCATAAGACTCATTCTATCGGGGCGGAGCAAGATGGCGGAGGAGCAGGAGACCTGGATTCCGTCTGGTCTCAGGAATTCAGCTGAAGAGGGATCAAACCATTCTGAACACCTACGAACTCAACAGGAGATCGAACAGGAGAGTAGCAACAACTCTCTGAACAGAGAAGCGACCACTTACTGGAAGGTAGGACGTGCGGAGAAGTGAATCCGAGGCGATATTCGGGAGGATAGACGGCGGGGGAGGGGCCTCCGGCGGCCGCTTCTGGCAAGTGCTAGAGCCGCGGAGCACAAAATCGGACCTTTTAGAAGCCGGCTCCGCGGAGGGACGTCGCTGCAGTGGCTAAGCGGGGGGTGGAACCCTCGAGGGACAGTGTGGTCTCAGGACCCTCGGGGTCACAGAGAGACCGGGGGAGCCTGAGTGCGGCAGAGCTCCCAGGGATCGGAGCGGGGAAGCCGGCTGCAGAGACGGAGCCGAGGCGCGGGCGCTCAGCTCGGGGTGGCCATACACTGTGATCCGCGGCCCAGTCGGGCCACTGCTCCTCCAGCAGGGACCCAACAAGCGGCAGAGCCGGGGAGACTCCCCTTCCTCCCCCGGGAGGAGCGGCGCGGGAGCGCACCGCAGGGATCTGCTGGGTTTGGAGACTCCGCACGGGGTCGGGTGCCAGAGACAGAAACGCTCGGTCACAGGCCGGGTGAGCACGGAGTGCGGCCGGAGACCGGGGACACGGGAGTGACTGCTTTTCTCTGGGGGCACACTGAGGAGCGGGGCCCCGAGTTCTCAGCTCCTCCGGGTGGAGATTGGGAGGCCGCCATTTTCACCCTGGTCCTCCAAGGCTGTACCGAGAGCTTGCAGGGAACAAAAGCTCCTGAGAGCAAACCCGAGCAGCTTGCTTAGCCCGGACCGACAAGGGCGGGGCAATTCCGCCTCCGGCAAAGGCATTTGGGAACCACGGCAACAGGCCCCTCCCCCAGAAGATCAGCACGAACAGCCAGCAAGCCAAGACCAAGTTTACCGATCAAGGAGAACGGGAGAACTCCAGCGCTAGGGGAATACTGCACATAGAATTCATGGCTTTTTTACCATGATTCATTAGTTTTTCAAAGTTAATTTTTTAACTGTTTTTTGTGTTTTTTTTGAATTTTTCTTTTTCCCTTTCTCAACCAAAATCTTATAAATCCCTTTTTTAAATTTTTTTTTTATTTTTCATTTTTAGAGTCATGTTTTATCCCTTCCTAGTAGTTACTATGTAGTACTATAGTAGTTATTTTTGGCGCATATATAAGTTGTTCTCTCTTTAAAATTTTGATATACAGTTTCTTCTAACAGATCAAAATATACCCTAAATCACTAGTGTATGGCTTTGTTCTAGTCTCCTGCCTGATCACAGTCTCTCCCATTTTTTTTCTTTTTTTTTTAAATTTTCTTCTTTTTTCTTTCAAACTTCTTATCAATTCCGTTTATAACACCTTTTATAAGTTTCATCTTTACAATCATCTTCCATCCCTTCATTGTATCAACCCTTATTTTGTACAAATATAAGTATTTCTTCCTTTAAAATTTTAGGAGGCACTTTCTTCTAACAGACCAAAATACACCCAAAATCTAGTGTGTGGCACTGATCTATGCACTAGCCTGATCATATTTAATCATATTCTGTTTTGTTTTGTTTTGTTCTGTTTTTGTTTGTTTTTATCTTTTTTCTTTTTTTTCTCTTTCTTTTTTCTTTCTTTCCCTTTCTTTTCCCCTGGTTGCAGGTCTTTTCTGATTTCTGTAGAGTATATTTGCTGGGGACGTTGTTAACCTGTTAGCATTCTGTTCTCTCATTCATCTGTTCTCCTCTGGACAAAATGACAAGATGACAAAAGTATAGGGGAAAAAAAAAGTATAGGAAAGTATATAGCAATACAAGCCTTTCTCAAGAAACAAGAAAGGTCTCAAATACACAACCTAACCCTACACCTAAAGGAGCTAGAGAAAGAACAGCAAATAAAGCCTAAACCCAGCAGGAGAAGAGAAATCATAAAGATCAGAGTAGAAATCAATGAACTAGAAACCAAAAGAACAGTAGAACAGATCAACGAAACTAGGAGCTGGTTCTTTGAAAGAATTAACAAGATTGATAAACCCCTGGCCAGACTTAGCAAAAAGAAAAAAGACCCAAATCCACAAAATCATGAATGAAGGAGGAGAGATCACAACCAACACCAAAGAAATACAAACAATTATAAGAACATATTATGAGCAACTCTATGCCAGCAAATTCGATAACCTGGAAGAAATGGATGCATTCCTAGAGATGTATCAACTACCAAAACTGAACTAGGAAGAAATAGAAAACCTGAACAGACCTATAACCACTAAGGAAATTGAAGCAGTCATCAAAAATCTCCCAACAAACAAAAGTCCAGGGCCAGATGGCTTCCCAGGGGAATTCTATCAAACATTTAAGGAAGAATTAATACCTATTCTCCTGAAACTGTTCCAAAAAATAGAAATGGACGGAAAACTTCCAAACTCATTTTATGAGGCCACCATTCCCTTCATCCCAAAACCAGACAAAGACCCCACCAAAAAGGAGAATTACAGACAATATCCTTGATGAACATGGATGCAAAAATTCTCACCAAAATACTAGCCAATAGGATCCAACAGTACATTAAAAGGATTATTCATCATGACCAGGTGGGATCTATCCCTGGGCTGCAAGTTTGGTTCAACATCCGCAAATCAGTCAACGTGATACAATACATTGACAAAAGAAAGAACAAGAATCATATGATCCTCTCAATAGATGTAGAAAAAGCATTTGACAAAGTACAGCATCCTTTCTTGATCAAAACTCTTTAGAGTATAGGGCTAGAGGGTACATACCTCAAGATCATAAAAGCCATCTACGAAAAACCTACAGCGAATATCATTCTCAATGGGGAAAAGCGGAGAGCTTTTCCCCTAAGGTCAGGAACGCAGCAGGGATGTCTGCTAGCACCACTGCTATTCAACATAGTATTAGAAGTCCTAGCCACAGCAATCAGACCACAAAAAGAAATCAAAGGCATCCAAATCGGCAAAGAGGAAGTCAAACTCTCACTCTTTGCAGATGATATGATACTGTATGTGGAAAACCCAAAAGCCTCCACCCCAAAACTGCTAGAACTCATACAGGAATTCAGTAAAGTAGCAGGATATAAAATCAATGCACAGAAATCAGTGGCATTCCTATGCACCAACAACAAGACAGAAGAGAGAGAAATCAAGGAGTTGATCCCATTCACAATTGCACCCAAAACCATAAGATACCTAGGAATGAATTTAACCAAAGAGGCAAAGGATCTGTACTCAGAAAACTATAAAATACTCATGAAAGAAATTGAAGAAGACACAAAGAAATGGAAAAACGTTCCATGCTCATGGATTGGAAGAACAAACATTGTGAAGATGTCAATGCTACCTAGAGCAATCTACACATTCAATGCAATCCCCATCAAAATACCATCCACTTTTTTCAAAGAAATGGAACAAATAATCCTCAAATTTGAATGGAAACAGAAGAGACCCTGAATAGCCAGAGGAATGTTGAAAAAGAAAAGCAAAGCTGGCGGCATCACAATTCTGGACTTCCAGCACTATTACAAAGCTGTCATCATCAAGACAGTATGGTACTGGCACAAAAACAGACACATAGATCAATGGAACAGAATCGAGAGCCCAGAAATGGACCCTCTACTCTATGGTCAACTCATCTTTGACAAAGCAGGAAAGAATGTCCAATGGCAAAAAGACAGTCTCTTTAACACATGGTGTTGGGAAAATTGGACAGCCACATGCAGAAGAATGAAACTGGGCCATTTCCTTACACCACACACAAAAATAGACTCCAAATGGTTGAAAGACCTAATCGTGAGACAGGAGTCCATCCAAATCCTAAAGGAGAACACAGGCAGCAACCTCTTCCACCTCAGCCGCAGCAACTTCTTCCTAGAAACATCGCCAAAGGCAAGGGAAGCAAGGGCAAAAATGAACTATTCAGATTTCATCAAGATAAAAAGCTTTTGTGCAGCAGAAGAAACAGTCCACAAAACCAAAAGACAACTGACAGAATGGGAGAAAATATTTGCAAATGACATATCAGATAAAGGGCTAGTATCCAAAATCTATAAAGAACTTACCAAACTCAACACCCAAAGAACAAATAATCCAATCAAGAAATGGGCAGAAGACATGAACAGACATTTTTCCAAAGAAGACATCCAAACAGCCAACAGACCCATGAAAAAGTGCTCAACATTGCTGGGCCTCAGGGAAATCCAAATCAAAACCTCAATGAGATACCACCTCACACCAGTCAGAATGGCTAGAATTAACAAGTCAGGAAATGACAGATGTTGGCAGGGATGTGGAGAAAGGGGAACCCTCCTACACTGTTGGTGGGAATGCAAGCTGCTGCAAATACTCTGGAAAACATTATGGAGGTTCCTCAAACAGTTGAAAATAGAGCTACCATACGATCCAGCAATTGCACTACTGGGTATTTACCCCAAAGATACAAATGTAGGGATCCAAAGGGATATGTGCACCCCAGTGTTTATAGCAGCAATGTCCACAATAGCCAAACTGTGGAAAGAGCCAAGATGTCCATCGACAGATGAAGGGATAAAAAAGAAGTGGTATACACACACACACACACACACACACACACACACACACACACAATGGAATATTATGCAGCCATCAAAAGGAATGAGATCTTGCCATTTGCAACGACGTGGATGGAACTGGAGGGTGTTATGCTGAGTGAGATAAGTCAATCAGAGAAAGACATGTATCATATGACCTCACTGATATGAGGAATTCTTAATCTCAGGAAACAAACTGAGTGTTGCTGGAGTGGTGGGGGGGTGGGAGGGATGGGGTGGCTGGGTGATAGACATTGGGGAGGGCATGTGCTATGGTGAGTGCTGTGAATTGTGCAAGACTGTTGAATCACAGATCAGTACTTCTGAAACAAATAATGCAATATATGTTAAGAAAAAAAAAGGAAGATAGCAGGAGGGGAAGAATGAAGGGGAGTAAGTCGGAGGGGGAGACGAACCATGAGAGACGATGGACTCTGAAAAACAAACTGAGGGTTCTAGAGGGGAGGGGGTTGGGGGGATGGGTTAGCCTGGTGATGGGTATTAAAGAGGGCACGTTCTGCGTGGAG
Source organism: Eumetopias jubatus (assembly GCF_037043125.1). Classification (NCBI taxonomy): domain Eukaryota; kingdom Metazoa; phylum Chordata; class Mammalia; order Carnivora; family Otariidae; genus Eumetopias; species Eumetopias jubatus. The sequence continues at coordinate 109,774,984 of NW_028274819.1, forward strand.
CACTGGGTGTTATGCACAAACAACGAATCATGGAACACTACATCAAAAAACTAGTGATGTATGGTGATTAACATAACAATAAAAAAATAGAAAAAAAAAAGGTGGAGGCAGAGATTGGATTTATGCTTGCAGGAGGCCAAAAAATACTGGAGGCTATCAGAAGCTGGAGGAGGCAAGGAAGGATTCTCCCCTAGAGGCTTCCAAAGGGAACATGGCCCTGCCAACATCTTGATTTTGGACTTCTAGTCTCCAGAATGTGAAATAATAAATTTCTGTTGTTTAAAACCAAAAAAAAAAAAAAAGACTCATTCTATCAATATATTTTTCTCTTTCCTCCTATTCCACCCCCCACTGCTGTGTGTGTGAGCTTCTCCACAAACTTCTCCACGTAAATCAATTAAAACCTCTCCTAAATTACAAATAGACACACACGTAGCTACATTTTGTCTGCTCTGAGACAGGCACATCTGTATCTATCAAGATCACTTCCTCCCATACAGCCAGGACACGTGGAAAAACAGTTTGCTTATGACCTCCACCTTCTCATGTCTTACTTGTTAACCCAACACACGACTGAAGCTACTCTTGATGAGGACTTTAATTCATTTTCCTCATTTATACTTTGTTGCTAATATGGACTCAATTTGGTTCTTATTCTAGTTAACATCTTCACACAAATGAAAATTTCTTCTTTGAAGCTCTGTCTTCTCTTTGAGTGCATCGGGCCATGATATCTGGGTTCTCCTCCCACATTTAATCCTTTTTCAAAAATCTTCGCTGTTTCTGTTCCTTTCCCTTTCCCTATAAATGGTGGTGGTACCCAAGATTCTGTCCTAGGCTAACTTTTCACTTTAATAATCTCACCCAAGTGCAGAGACTTAACTATTACCTTCACCCTGATAACCTTCCAATCTATACACTTCCCCACCACAGATCTCTTTCCTGTTATTCAGAACTAGTATCCAACTGTCCAGTACCTGTTATCTCGAGACACTTCACGTTGTAGAAGGAGAACTAACTAAATCTGCTTTTCTTTTTATGATCCGTACGCTGGGAACTGGTACCACCATTTAACTCCACCCACCTAAGCAAGGCGTCCAGAGGTCATCTTGGATTCCTCTCTCTCCTTTTTACCATATTCCTCAAGTTCTTCCCATTCAACTTACCCCACGATGTGCTACATCAGGCCCTCATAATGGCCCAGACAGTGCCATCACTTCTTAAGAGGTATTCCTGGTTTCACGGTTTCTTTCCTCCCATTCATCCTCCATACCAAAGCCACAGCTAATTCCCTCGTGTTCCCTCCATACTTAAAACTTTACAATTTCTTTATGGTTAAAAACTGTAGCAAAGTTCTCTGGACCTTTCTGACGTGGCTTCTGGTTGCCTGTCTAATCCCATTACTTGCCTTTTCTTCACAGGCCCGGGGAGAATGTAACATCCATGGGTATGTACCATCTTATCGCACGGCTTTATGTCTTCGCCCGTCATCTACCCCCACTGTCCTTCTCTATGAAAAGAAATCCCACTCTCTCTTCTCTCTTCTTAGACATTCTCCCTGACCTCCTCCCCTCTGTTCACTATTACCACCAGAAGGTTGAGCATTCCCTCACTGGTGCCCCATCCTAAATCTATGCCTATCAGACCATCAAACTCACTGAATTTGAAAATTATACATCCAGGTATCTGCTTTAATTTTAGAACAAAGGTCCCTCAGAAATAAGCTTTGTGTTTTATCTTTGAATCTCCAGTGCCTCAGAGATACCTATCAGGCAGTGAACAAATGTTTGAGGAATAGATAGATCATTTCAAATTATAAATGAACGGTAAGAACTTAATAAGAGGCTCTGAACTGAGGAAATAATAATGAATTAGCACTTTGAGGAACTAACATGTGAATCCGGAGATTTACACTAAAGAAAAACACAATAGAAAATGTTGGATGTATTGTCACTGGTATGACTGGACAGAGTGAATTGGAATGGACTATTGTGATTTTTTGTTATTCCAAAAATCCAGATCTGCATAAAAGTTAAGATATGGAACAGTATCTGCTTTTTACAAAGATTATTTTGTAGTAGATTTACTATAAGGTATCTTGAAGTTACCATACTCTGTGAAATGTGTTTTATAGCAAGTCCCTTACATGGAGATTGCATAAAGCGAGTGCACCCATCTTCCTATAGGTTAGCTCTTTTATTACATCATTTATAGGACATTCAAGACTGATGCTCAAATAACTTTTCAACAGACTCTTAAAGCAAGCATTGGGTCAGGTCAAAATCGAAGGGCTTAAGTCAAGAGGCCATATAAGAAATTACTTCCCAGGATTTAAGGGCTGGCATGCTGAAAACAAAACCAACATCCACAGAACTTTGAAGCTATCCCTTCACAAAGATTCCAGAAATATGCACTATTTTAATTACATTAAATTCCGAGCATGATTCACTCATTCAACAAATATTTATTAAAGTGATACAGTTGTGGACAAAATATACAAATGCTTGCCGTCATAAATCACAATTCCAGTGAATTATGATACATGCTCTATAATAGGAGAGGTGTAGGGGAAGTACTGTGAGAGCACCTAGGGGGGGCATTCAACCTATGAGAGGGGAGAGGGAAGTCCAGGGAGGTTTTCCAGGAAGAAGTGGTGTCCTGAGTCTTAAGTTCATTCATTCAACTGTATTCGCTGAGCAACCACTGCTCTATATAGAAAACCAACCTCATAGAGGGTAGATTGGTGGTTGCCAGAGGTAAGGGTGGAATGAGTGAAGGAAATCAAAAGGTACAAACTTCCAATTATAAAATAAGTAAGTCCTGGGATGTAATATGCATCATGGTGACTATACTTAATACTGTATTACATATTTGAAAGTTGCTAAGAAAGTAGATTTTCAAACTTCTCATCACAAGTAAAACATTTTGTAACGATGTATGGTGATGGATGCTAACTAGATGTATTGTGGTGATCATTTCACAATATATACAAATATCTAATCATTATTTGTATACCTGAAAGTAATATAATGTTGTATGTCAATTACACCTCAAAAAAATTTTTTTGAAAGATGGAAGATGATAAAAAATGAATTTAATAGTTTGGTGTGCTATTTACTATAGAGGGTTCCTGGAAAAAAACAAGTGGATACCTAACAGGTTTATCCATGCATCAGTAATAAGCTTTTGCTAACTCTACTTCCTAAACAGTATTTATATACATTAGCATAAGGTTTATTACCCATCCTTTCTCCTGACAATACCAACTCAGAAGCTAAATAGCAATTTCCAGGAAGGTCTTAACGAGAAATTCTCTTGATAAGTTGTGCCCACATTTTAGAATCAAGAAAATGCTAAGGGATTTAGAACAACTTTGACCCTATTGTCCAGGTTGTTTGACTATGAAAAAGACCCTATTGGTGTGATTTCTTTTCCCCTACTCCACAACAGTCTTGTTTACTTCCAAAATGCCTTTTTAATTCATCCAATTAACTTGTTCTCCACGTGTTGTGTACTGACTTATTATGATTTCAAGTTCATGTTTTGACAAAACAGATGAACAGAGGGGAAGGGAAGGTAAAATAAGACAAAAACAGAGAGGGAGACACAAACCATAAGAGACTCTAGGAAACTAACTGAGGGTTGCTGGAGGGGCGGTGGGTGGGGGGATGGGGTAACTGGGTGATGGGCATTAAGGAGGGCACGTGATGTAATGTGCACTGGGTGTTATATGCAACTGATGAATCACTAAATTCTACCCCTAAAATTAATAATACACTATATTTTAATTAAATTGAATTTAAATTTTTAAAAGTCCGTTTTGAAAGCTTCTGACAAAATTCTTCATAGTTTCTACTTGTTTTGAATAACTTGTTTTTATAAAATTATTCTGAAGTTGGATATTAGGACCCTCTCGTCAAACTCTCCCACCTGATATGAAGAGGATCATTACATCATTGCCATCATAGTATGGACAGTTGTCCTTCACATGAAGACTTTTCAACTTTAAAAACCAAAAGGTTTGAACAGCAACTTGAGAATGTTTGGCTCACCTCAGCAGCTCTCCAAAGGTCTTAAGACCCTTGGCTCCTGCCATGGCCAGGCTACTCATGGTTGGTAGTGTTGGTAAAACATCTGTTCCTGCCTTGGCACGGCTACTCCTCATAGGCAGTTCTGCATGCCATATAACAGTCCATGGAGTAACAACCTTCAATGCAGTCCATCTTGCCTGCCAACCCTGGTGCCGTGACCCGCTAGCTATGTGCCCCAGCAGTGAGGGACCTAAGCCAGCAGTTAATACCCAGTTTTTAGTTAGAAGGATGGACTCTCCCAAGAACCTACTTGTAAACAATTATACCTCGACTAAATTTGGGCTTTCTATCTTTCATCTCCCCCTTTGCCTGAAACAATAGTGCGATTAGTCTGTCATTGTTCTAGGCTATGTTATTTCTTTGCTGGCTTATTAAGAGGCATTATCCTGCATGCTATTAACTTGTGAAATATTATTGTCATGCCCACAGTGAGCCTGTGTTAAGTAAATTATTAGCAAACACAATCTCAGTACCTGAGCATAATTTTGCCCAGAAGAAAGCAATTCAACGTGACCCAAACTAATAATTAAAATTTGCCAGTGCTAGGGGATATACCATCCTGCAGGTCATATTAGAAAAACAGGTTGATAAATTATGTTAAATTTGTAATTAACGAAAATCTGGTAAAGCTCATTGCTGGACTGACAAACTTGAAACTTAACATACTATTTACCATTTATGGCATCCTACTGAAATTACAAACAGCCTATAAATGGACAAAATTGATAGAGCTGTTATAGTTTGGATGCTAACACTGCCCACAATATTTATCTTAATACTGCTTCACACCATATTATAGACAATTTGTAACATTCTATTAAACATCTCTATAATAAAATAGACTTTGAAGAGTGTTGTGAAAGGCAGGAGGACAACAGCAAATATGCTTCATTTACTGACCTCACCAAAATTACTTAAGAAGTAGCTGAGGGATAGACTGTATTATTTATTAACTTCAGAGGATCTCTGGAGATGTAGTGAAGATTTAGCCCAGACAAAACTTAAAATTAAGGAAACTCCAGATGTCAACCTAATCAACTAACCCAGTGGCTTCTATCCTATATTAGAAACAAATAAGGAAGAAATCCCAGTGCTCTCATTAGGATGCAGACAACATCGATGCAGACAAACAAAGTAAAGGCTATAGCCTGAAATGTTTTCTCCAGAGTAGGAGGAAACCCAGACCTGTTGCTCCCAAGGGCACCAACTGACACCCCAGAGATGATGGTTATTATAATTCTTTTGACTCAGGTAACTTTAACTTACTAGAAATTAAGCCCATGAGAATAAACAAAAATATAACAAATGATAATATGGAACTAATCAGAATTATTGAACAGAAAGCCTCTACTAGACAAGAAATGACAAAAATTAGGATGGAATTCCAACAAACTGATTTGGACACTGAAAACCAGTAGCTATGAGAATTATCGACCAAAGGGGAATAAAACTTGATGCTCACAGAAGCAGAGACTGTGCAACTCAGACCCATTACCACTGATGCTGAATTTACTAGACACCTTTGAGCATTTGGAGAAAATTATACTGATATACAAAGATCTTTGGTCGCAGCAAACTGGAAATTAAAATAGCCTATACCCAGTATATTATCCTTTAAAACATCTCGGTGGACAGCAGCAGGGGAAGCTAACAATAATGAAATTAAGACTACTGGCTATGATTTATGACAGAGGACAGACATGTTACGTGCTAAAGAAAGAGAACAAATTTAAAAGGTCACCCTAAAAGCTGTGCCCCACAGGACAGAACAACCCTATTTACAGTATTTGGAGGTGCCAGAAACACAGAACTCATTGACTTGATCAGAACAGCTGAGGAACCGAATCAAGATAAAAGTTACAGCTTTAACACTAACGTATATAGACATAAAAGGCCTACACCTAATGTAAATAAACCTAATTGAACAAAACCTCTCAGACCCTTTTGGCCACCTAAACCATATAGACCACGACCCTTTAATCCTAATTATAAAAATAGAAACACAAATAGAAACCCCAGAAACTACTTACAGTGGCAAAGAAACAACCAACCAAATTTTAGAGGCAATAGACCCACTAACCCATTTATGGCAGCCCTTCACAAAACCTATAGATGAAGCACTGACAAATTAAGTAAAGAAAGTTCAAAGAACCCCCCTATAGGGGCTCAGCAGTCTGTCTCTTGGTCCAAGCCAGAGAAAACTGCCTTATGTTACAATGGTCACTTCAACAGAAACCCTTTTGTAAACAAAAATACTTTTTGTATACTATACTACACTCTTGTACACAGGGTTCCAAGTAACAATGATACAAGGAAAACCCAACAAGACAGAAAATTTTAAAAACATGACGGGGCCAAGTGAAGGATTAGGAGGAAAATTAACTCCAGGAACATGGGTAGATAGATCCCAACTGATGAAATGGTGACCACCATAAGGAAAGTCAAAATGCCTTATATGACCCAATTTAGAAAACATCCCGGAGATGGATGTAATAGGACAACATGTGAACAACTAAGATATAGCCACCCCAAAGAATGGCTTCGCTACAGGAAAATGACTGCAATTCAGCTACCCGCCTCTCTAACAAATATACTCCAATATAATCTTAGGGGAGGACACACTCAAGGAAAAAAGACAGGAACTCCTGAAGGAACAAATTTTTGTGCCCTCTGTAGATTCAGTAAATTATAGGAATTTAAACATTCTCCCCAAACTGAAAGAGCACTCCCAGATACAGGTAGTAATACAAAGAGTATAACCACTGGATCAGAACTTCTTATGTGATGATAGACTTCTCTGACATGTCGTTACACACATTAATGAGAGGACCAACCCGTGACTGCATTCACATGCAAAGGTAGAAAATATCAGTTTACTAGCTCACCACCAAGATATCTTAACAAACCAGTGAGAGTCCACAACCTTTATAGACAAGACATCCAAGCCCTTCAGGAAAACATAACACAAACACAAACCATGATTTCCTATATTGAAGACACCCTTATTTATAGTGATAACTTGGAAGACCAGACTAGGGTCAAGATAGAGTTAATTGAATTCCTTACACTCAAAGGATGTTTTATTTACTCAGGTTAAGTTCCAAGGACCCCAAACTACAGTAAAATTTCAGGCATAATTTGGTCCTCTGAAGGTAGGAAAATAACAGACCCAATCACAAACAAGATTGATTGCATCCCAACTCCTATCATAATAGAATTTTAGAAATTGATAGGACTATCTGAGTATTGGTAAAAGCATGTATCACATATGAGGATAATTTTAAAACCCCTCCTTGACGTAACTAGGAAGAATAGGGCACTTCGATGGACAGACTCAAGAAGCAGACTTGACTTACTTGAAAAATGCTTTCAGAACTTTAAACTTATCGGCATTGGCTAATAAAGATTCTGACTATACACTAGAAGGCCTATACTCACAAGAGTTTGCAACATGGTTACAGTGGACTAAAACACTTCATGACCCCAAACTTTACTTGACTGCATTTTGGGCCAAAAGTTCTTGTGGCCCAAGAATAGATACTAACCAACTGAAAAGCTAACCTGGATCACTCTCTGAAGCCCTACAAAATGCAGAGCGACTAATAGAAAATAAGCCAATTATTCTTAAACTCCAACATCCTATTCTAGACTGGGTACAGCAGACCTCTTAACAAGTAGAGGGGAGCTACCCCTGACCATAAAGCCCTAACATGGAAATGGTATATTTTGTAATGGTACATATAGATGGATGGTCAACCTTCTGCTTCAGCCAATAGTCTACTTGCTAGAGTCTTGAGGGGTGAGCCTATCCAAGCTGGAGCAGTCAAGCAACGGGGATCACTCATGTCCATAGTGTGCAAAAATGCAATGGTTTTTAGATGGATCATTCTCCATGACACCACCCAGAGTATGATGGTAGGCTGTAGCCTTAAGGATTAATGATAGCATAACCCTGACAGAATCAAGCTTGGGAGAATCCATATAATATGCTTAACTAATAGACATAAAATTGGCCATTGAACAACTGGTTAAGGAAAATCAGATTGAGGTGTATTTTTTCTCAGACTCATGGACAGTAGCTAATGGAATAGCTATTTGGTCAAGAACATGGAAAGAAAATGACTAGAAAATAAGAAATAAGGATATGTGGGTAAGAACATGTAGCAGAAAACAGCACAGGCTGATATTTCCAAATTTATCACACATATCTCAGCTCACCAGAGAGATGACTCTGTGCTAAGTGTAATAATCAGGTAGACAAACTCACCAGCAAACCAATAAGGCTAGAATCCCTAGAACCCATCTCAAAAAACCACGTCAATTCACAGTTTAAAAAAGACCCTATTCAAAATACACTTATGTATAAACCAAAGCAATAATGGGAATTAAAACAGGAAAGCACAGATATGCCAATCGACAGAATTATTATATGGGCACATCATCAAAGAGGACACTAAAACATGGCATACATAATGCTAAAACCTGGTTAGAAAACAGAAACATATAATACCAACTCATTATCTACAGTATTACACTAAAAAAATTGAGAATTTTGGAAAATTTAAAGCTTAGAAATCGTATGGAGCACCTGGGTGGCTCGGTTGGTTAAGCGGCTGCCTTCGGCTTGGGTCGCGATCTCAGGGTCCTGGGATAGAGCCCCACATCGGGCTCCTTGCTCAGCAGGGAACCTGTTTCTCCCTCTGCCGGCTGCTCCCCCTGCTTGTGCTTGCTGTCTCCCCCCACTCGCTCTGTGTCAAATAAATAAAATCTTTAAAAAAATAAACCTTAGAAATCTTTAATCAACACTCCAAAGTTGAGGCTGATAAACCCTTCCAAAGAATTCAGACTGACTACAAAGGACCATTGCCAGTATCACAAAATATACCCATGCCTCATAGTAGATACATGGTCAGGAAAAGGATTACCCTATCCTTGCAAGAAGTATGACCAAAGGTCAATAGTCAAAGTGCTAAAATTATGGATTGCCTATTGTGGCACAGAATCAGATCAGGCCACTCACTTTACCGGAAAGCCAACACAAGAATGAGGCAAGACCAAGACATAATGTGGAACTTACACCTCCCATATAATCCTACCACCTCTGGAACAATTGGAAAATATAATGGTTTGTTGAACCAAAGCATTGCTTACTTACCAATAATCTAGACATGAAAGCTTGGACTAAAGCAATATGGGAAGAATCAAGTTCACTAAACCATAGCTACAGAAATAATGGCAAAACACCTATAGGATCAATACAGCAACCTCTCACAGATAATAAAACAACCACTAATAACACCCTAAATACTAAGTGAAAGAAGGAAGTGATAATTAAAAAAACATGGCACATATAAGTGAAATTTTAGCACCAGTTACCAATAATACTTACTGGGTAACAGAGGGTAAAATAAAGGTATACTACACCAGACAAAGGAATTTAACACCTCCATAAAACTTACAGGCATGAAGAATATAAACTTCTGTTGCTTACTGATAACACTGGATAGAACGGCCTGATACCTGCATGTGTACCTATGACTGCAGGATACTTGAGACATTCACACGAGGCATTGTAGTAGGGGGTGTATTTTGCACAGCCTTGTGCACGGCTCTCTTGCTGGGAAGAGGATCAGCAGTGGCAGTCATTCTTGTCATAGACCTCTCTTAATAGCAAGAAGAACAAGGAGGGGGCAGAGATTTATAAAAACACCATTTTTAGCATTTGCACAAATGAACACACTATGCACCGTAAACCCTACAACTAGTGTTAAGTGGGTCAGTAGGACCTATTACCTATTGATCACACCATTTTGCTTATTGCTCACTATTGAATACCACACTCATCACAGCTGTGGATACTCCTCTGACAGTTGCAGCAACAGCAGTTGTTCTACCACTCCAAATTGTACCATATTTACCAAATTTTACCAAGATGACTGTAGACCAGGAGATAGGACCAAGGCAAAACCGTCTGGTAACCCAGGGAGAAGACCAGTAGTATATACACAGACAAATAGTAGCATAGTAATGAAGAATGAAGCTGAGCCAAGGAAAGAAGAGTGAATTGCCATATGCAATGCCTCTATGTGCACTGATGCTATATAAATGTTTCTCTAAGACCAGAGAGGATCAGACCTTTCATTCTCAGACTGAAGGGATATAAATTATTAACTTGGTGCTGTAACAAAACACATATAAATACTTCAGTGCCATTCATAGACCAAGATTTGATCTTTACCTTACAAAATGATACTAAATCACCATGCAGGGATGCACCAAACAACGCAATCATGAGCCAGACATTATGGCGGCCCATGAGTAAGGTCACTACAAACTTTTAAATTTTACAAACATGTTCTTGAACAGAACGTGTGACATGATGTACAGACATTTCAAGCATCAATCACAGGCAGAGGGTTTCTCTAGTGATGAGGGAGAAATCTCAGAACATGCATGTACATGCACTGGGATGTACAAAGAACAATGTCAATATAAATATTACTAGATGAGGGGTGGGAGCATGGTCATATCAGTGTATAAAACATTTATTATACTAATAATACACTAAAAATCAGCAATCAGAGCAGAATCATGATGTATTTATGGAACAGAACATGTCAAGAATAGATGACTAGCAGAAACCCAGAGAAGTAAAATATTAAATACAAAAATTTGGGGCAACCTAGAAAAACTTAAAAACTTATAAAGATGCATTTGCCACATGGAATACTAAATATGTACTCCCAGCCACCGGTAGTAATACTTCAGGAATAGACACTGTCAAATCAGATCCACATGACAATTAGGCAATTATATCTTTAAATATAAATACGCCTAATAATGACTATTTACTACACCCCCAACATACTGTTTAATCTATAGTCCTTTTTTAGAAAATTAGCAATAGATCCATAGACACTATGTCCAGATGTTAAAAAAAAAAAGAGGGATATATTGAAGGTGTATTGAGGTCACATATGAAACTAAGCACTTAGCACAGATCATTATCTATGGTGGCATACATCAGGCTTCTACCTCACACCATAGAGCTCTACCGCAAGAATATAGGAACCTATTATAGCTTCTCCTGGAACCTACAACAGTAGCCTGTAACTTGAAATTTAATTTGATTTTCAAACCAGACACAGATCCTCAAATTGTGCTCAGTTTTATCCATCTTTATTTATGCTCAGTTTACAACCTATACCAAAAATAGTTTTATTGAAAAAAAGGAAAGCCTTACAGTTTCTTGTTGAACTGGTAGGTTTAATTGGAGACACAATGGCAGTTATGTTTTCTCAATTCCAAATTGATCAAATCATATTGAATTTTAAAAACTTTGAAACCAAGCCATCTCAATTTAAGATGTGTGCAATTAGCATCCCTGTCCTCTTTGGGTACACAGATGGAAAAAATCAGCAGTATATTATAAAAAATTACAGATGGAAGTAGAACAATGTAAACTCTACATAAAGCAGTGGAGAAAAGACTAAAAATAATGAAATACAAAGCAATGACATAAAAGATGTTTGTCTAAGTGTAGACTGTCAATTGGTGCAGTTAAGAGTGGTTGGTATATAGAATAGTCTTTGAAACAGCTGTAATCTTGGGGCAATACTGGTCACCTGAGGTAACAGACAACCCCACCAGAACTGCAGTAGATAGCACACATCCTAATGGCTGTGATTCCCTGGGCAACCATGAAATTAAAATACTGGCACTTGAAGGACCAGGATATTGTGTTACCACATTTTTGCAGTTCCCCAGTGTCAAAAGGGAGTGTGGAACCTACAGGCCACAGAGCGTTCCCTTATGGTAGAACAACGTGTTCCTAAGGATATGCTGGTGGAATAGAGCCAAAATATCTTTTTCATTTCAAGACATTTGGATAGACCCGTGTACCCGTGACTATGCCCTTGATACCTCTCAACTAGTTGTATGTAATAGGGCAAATTGGACCAAAGTAGTATCCTCTAGGTCAAACCTTACCCAAACCTATTAGAAGGGGCAAACATGGTAGGATGTGGAAAAATAGAACAGGTAAGGAGTATGACAATAGAAAGGGAAAGATATTATTTGAAGTCAACAGAAAATAGAGGAACACAAAATAACTCGAGACATATTCCACATTGAGCCTCGTAAAATTGACGTAATAAAATATAAATCATACATTAGAAAACTTTACACAAGTAGAAGAACATAGAAGATGAGACTAATAAAAGTTTGCAGAAATTGGAAAAAGAACAAAAGCATGCTTCTCCCAAAGTTATGACAGCTTTTAATTCTGATATAATAGCAATTCAGTCTGTGCTTAGAGATGCTATGCAAGCTTATAACTGTGGAATTTTAAAAAAATATTTGCTCAGAAACCTAATTGTCAAGGAAATTGACTGGTTTAAGCAGCTTAACCTTCGGCCATTTGGTGATGGGATATGGCATCATGTTAAAGAGTTCTCTACTATGCTTGGATTGGTAACACCAGGAATATAGTTGTTTAAACAGGTCGCTAAAGTGTAGAAGAATGTGTGTCAAAGGAAAACACCCACAAAATATGACAAAAGGTTTGGGATTAAAATTATAAATGATTCAGAATCCCACGGTGAACGAATACATACGTGAACTTAGGTTTGTTAAGGAAATTAGGTCTTTAGAATATGTATGTGTATGTGTGTGTGTGTGTGTGTGTGTGTGTGTGTGTGTGTGTGTGTGTGTGTGTAGATTATATATTAGGTTCTAGATATACTCTAGATTCTAGATTATAAATAATCTAGATTACATTATGATCTAGAATATATATATTTAATGTAAGTCCTCTGAAATCCCAAGGTAGATTGTTGTGTACTGACATCATTTCAAATCCATGTTTTGGAAGCTTGTTTTGGGCAAAGTTGTTTATAGTTTGAACAGGTTTGAATAATGTTTTTATCAAATCGTTCTGAAGTTGGGCATTAGGGCTTCCTCATCTAACTCTTGCACCTGGAAGGAGAGGACCACCATGTCATGGACACCATAGTCATGGCAGTGCTGTGGTCCTGTGTTGGAGCTATAAGTTCTAAAAACCAAGACATCTGACCAGCAACTTCAGAGTGTTCAGTCTGACTAAAGCTACTGTTTGCTGATGGTAAGAGCTCTCCAAAAATCTCAAGATACCTGCCATGGCCAGGCTATTCTTGGTCATCAGCAGTCTCAGGAAGAGAACACCTGTTTATGCTTTGGCAGGACTACTTCTCATCAACAGTAGTGCAAGCTGTGTAATGGTTCCTGGAGTAATGATCTTCAAAGCAGTCCACCTTGCCTGCCACACTAATGTCATAATCATCCACCAGCTATGTGTCTCAGCAGTCAGGGACCTAAGCCTATAACTCATACCCAGTTGCTAGTTGAAAGGATGAACTCTACTGAGAACCAACTCATAAAAAGGCGCACCTCAGGGGCACCAGGGTGGCTCAGTCCCTTAAGCATCTGACTCTTGGTTTCAGATCAGGTCGTGATCTCAGGGTCATGAGATCAAGCCCCATGCCATCGGGCTCCATGCTCGGCAAGGAATCTACTTGAAGAATCTCTCCCTCCACCCCTCCCCCCAACTCGCACTCTCTCAAATAAATAAATCTTTAAAAAAAGAAGAAGAAGAAGAAGCCCCTTGACTAAATTTAGACTTCATTTCTTTTATCTCCTCTTTGCCTGGAAAAACAGTGCAATTAGTCTATCATTTGTTTGGGGTACAAAATTTCTTTGTCCTAAGAGACATTATCTTGTATGCTACTGCCTTGTGAAACATTCTGATTCCTGCAGTGAACCCGTGTTAAATAAATCACTGGCAAAGACAATCTCAGTCTTTGAGCATCATTTGCCCCTAACAAAATGCCACTGTGACCTCAAGCTACTCATGGATTACCTCAGCTACTGCATGGACTACTGAAAAAAAAAATGCCTTAACTGGCTCTTACATCTACTCCTGCCCAGACCAGCGGCCGGCATGAGCATTCTGGAGCCATGAATATGATCCTCGTTTTCTCTTACCTGAAACTCTTCAATAGCTTCTGAATGATCTCAAGATCAAAATCGAAATCCTTAATATGACCCAAAGGATGCTATGCCATCTGTTCCCTCCGATGCTTCAGCTTCTTATCAACCAACATTATCTCTTAACACTCTGTCCAGTACTCATCATGTACATGCTCCAGAACTCTGTGCCAGTTACACCACACTCGTCCCTTCTAAGGACCTTATCCTAGTGTCCTCTGCCTGGGTGCTCTTCCATCGACTCTGCACTTGGCTAATTTTGCGCAGGTTATCAGATTTAACTTTACAAAGGAGACTTTTTCTAACTCCTTGGGTTGTTTTAACTGCTTCTTTAGTTCTAGTTACCTGCTTCTTTAGCTCTAGATTCCTTACCTTTGTGTTCTTTTCATAGTATCTAGTTACGTATTTGAGTAATTTTAAGTATATGTTTGTTTCCCTTACTTGACCCTAAGGTCCGCAAAGGCAGGGGCTATGATTGTTTGGTTTCTTATTAAATCCCAGAATTTAGTATGGGGACTGGAGCGTAGTAAGCATTTAATATGAATACATCAATATGCAAATAAACCAGCCTGACCCTTTCTCACAAAAATGCAGCCACGCCTCTTTAAATACTGTTTCTTTGCCATTCACGGGGTCATTTTATTTTTTTTTAAGCTTTTATTTATTTGTCAGAGAGAGAGCGCACAAGCAGGAGGAGTGGCAGAAGGAGAGTGAGAAGCAGACTCCCCACTGAGCAGGGAGTCACCCAGGCATCCAGGAGAGAGAGATTCTTAAGCAGAGAATCCATGCTGGATGTGGAGCCTGACACGGGGCTCAGTCTTACAACTCCAAGATCAAGACCTGAGCTGAAATCAAGAGTCGGGGGCTCAACTGACTGAACTACCCAGGCGCCCCATATGCTCACTACTTGAGAGAGATTCACCTACTGCTTTGAAGAAAAAAAAAAAAAAAGTGGCCATGTTCTAAGAACTATATGAAGGGGGACTGGAAGAAGGTGGTCAAAAGGTACCAACTTCGACTTAAAAGATAAGATAAAAATGCGAGGGATGCAATGTACAACATGATGAAAATAGTTAATGCTGAGGTCTGGTAGATTGTGAAAGTTTTTAAGAATAGATCTGAAGAGCCCTCATCACGGGACAAATTTTTGTCTTTCTGGACTTAGATGATGGATGTTAAGTACACTTCTTTTCTAGGGGAATCCTACTTGGGCTTCAACATTCCAGTAAAGTGTTCCATGGCCTTCTTTCCTTATTCCTCCTCCTGTGCTGCCCTGGGTCTCTGTGCACAGAGACCTGTCCCACACCGTGTTATGAATGTTTCTCCTCCACGTGTGCACCTCGAGGGCAGAACCAGCACTTACTTATCATAGCACGCACTGTTTACAGCACAGTGTTTGGCATTTCATCAAACCGCAGTACAGCCTGAGATCTCACACTGTGCATTTATATGGGCTTCACTTTTGGTAATTCTACAGAAGAGACTAAAAACATGATCTAACTTGGTGTTGCTCCGAGCATGAATTTAGCAGCTGCACATGGTACCAAGCCTCCACTTTCTTGGAACAGAGACTCTCAGTGCCTCTTCCTGGATGAGAGATTCTCCATACAAATTTGAGGAGGAAAAGCACACCCACAGAGCATACTTTGTTTATATTTCATATATAAAAGTAATTTTGAATCATTTCTGATTCTTTAGTGAAATTCTGGATTGTCAAAACTAAGGATGAGAAAGGTAGACTGTGTGTAAAAATACTGTACTAGAAATTTGATTTTACTTTGGGAAGGTTTTTAATTTTGAGGATAATTCTCCTTACACCTCATTCCTTACTCTAATCAAAAGGCTGTACCACCTTTTCACGTTGCTTTTATTTCTGGTTATTGCCATGGTAACACAGACTTATTCCAACATACATGCATTTTGAGCTAATTTTTTTTTTTCTGGAGAAAAATACTAAGGAGAATAAAAGGTAAGGAAAAGAAGCAAATGACTTCTGTTGAATGGGTTTTATGATGTTCAACCGTCAGCTTGGTACCAAATAAAAGCAAGTCATTTCTCCTTTGGGTAATTAAGAGAAGTGTCAAAGTGTATTCATTTTAAAAGGACTCATAAAATTCACAGGAGTGAAAAAAAAATGTTACCTAAGATTATGAATGGAAAAATGAAATGCAGATGAGTATGTTAAGAATCAGAGAGGTACATGGCCTGCTTTATAGTCACACTAGTGAGTGGCAGAGCTAAGCATTTTTTCTTCCAAATATGACCTTGGGGCACCTGGGTGGCTCAGTCGGTTAAGCGTCTGCCTTCAGCTCAGGTCGTGATTCCAGGGTCCTGAAATCGAGTCCCACATCGGGCTCCCTGCTCGGCGGGGAGTCTGCTTCTCCCTCTGCCTCTGTCCCTCCTCCCTGCTCATGTGCTCTCAAATAAATAAATATTAAAAACAAAAGAATCTCTCTCCATCTGCCCTACCCCCCTTTCATGTTCTTTTTCAAAAATAAAGTTGTGAGCTTCCTATCTTTACATTTATTATAATTAGTGATAAATTTGGTGATGTTTCTACCATCTTAGCACTCCCTATTTTCCTTCTTTACATTTCTCTTCCCTCTTTTCTTGGCTTTATTGGATCAATTAAAACATGGTTTTGAGTTCATATTTGTTTTTCCTTCGCTGATTTGGAAGTTATATGGTGTTTCTAAAATTTTAGTGGTTCTCCCTCAAACATTGCCATGCATAGTTAACCAAGTCTGAAGGTAACAAATATCTTAGCCTCCCAAATTACACAAGGACGCTGGAACATAAAATTCTAATCACACTTATGACTTACATGGTACTATTGCACAGTGTCTCATTCCTGATTTTTAATCCCTCAAATTATACTTCTTTTCCAACCAATATTTATATTTACATAGAATTTACGCCCTTTATTCCTCACTATTCCTTTTTGTCTTTCAGACCTCCTTCTGAGATCATTTCCTTATTCCTAAAATGTATTTCATTTTTAAAAATTATCTTAGTTATACTTGCTTGTAATGAACAGTCTCAATTTTTCCTTGGTTACCTTGCTTGATGGAGTTTGAAGGTCGTGACAGTCCAGCCCTTGATAGGTAACAGGACATAAGCAGTGTAAGGCCTAAAGTGGCAAAGCAGTTTAATTATGATCCATGGCCCCGTCAATTAAACACGTGCTTTAAAAAGATACTGGACAGTCAATTATCATGCAACACATAAAGGCTGTGGGGTGACTGTCTGCTTCACAATGCACTCAGAGCTAAGCAAACAGTGAATGTCAGGTTTAGGATTCTTGCTTCAAGGCGTGGTCGAGAGTACAGGGAGGTTTTATCATTTTCCCCAAAAAGCCTCTTATTTCTTGCAGTTAGAGGGCTGACGTCATTTCAAAATTAGACGAAGAGTGGGATCAAAAGTGTGTCACTACAACATAAGCAGAATTCACTACCTTGCAGGTCCCTAACACGAAAAGGCAAACAGTTTTGGTGGAAGAATGTGAACCTGTGATTTGAGATAATCCAAAGGAATCCAAATATTCTGAGCCAATGAACCCCCTTATCCGCAGAAACCACCCCTTCTCTCCTATGTGACTAGTATGGTCTTGCTTCCAACTCTGCAATGATCTTGCCTTAATAATTTTCTTGCCCAAGGATGTCAACTGCTCTTAGACCTAAAAACCACCTTTATTTCTCTAGTCCTATGTCCAATCAGATCAAGACACGCCCCAAAGGAGCAAGTACAGAGTCCCCTCCTCTAAGGAGAGGACAGACACAACAAAGGGCCTGTAAAATTTGCTAATCTGTAGCAGTAGAAACCAAGAAACTACGTGAAGATGGATCCTGAGGATGTTACACAAAGGAGAAAGGAAGGTAATTTTACATTGAGCAGAATTTATCAGTATGGAACTTGGCACAGATTCTGGGTTCAATATGCTTGCTCAAGCAGAATTGTTACAGTACTTGATGGGCTTTTTAAATTTTGTTTTTACCTTTCGGCCACATATACAACATTCACTGGTACTGCTTTGACCCATTTACCAAATAACAGATGAGCTCTCAACACTGTCAAAGACAAATTATACGGGATGGAGTTATATAGGCAAGAAGATTTTATCCAAGGCTATTAGAATAGGGGAGAGGAGACAACTCTACCCTTGAAACAAAAGGAGTTGGGGCAAGTCAGTGGAAAAATACTAGAAGACACTAGTGGGGAGGCTGGTCCCTGTGATTAGACATTCTAAATTTGCTGATTGTTGCTTATCAAAGTCAGGCACCTACCCACCACAGAGGCTGTGAGATAGACAGAATCATCGAAGGAGATAACGTCTCTAAGTGACGGCCCCCAGGTCCTTCTAAAGACATTCATAGATGGCAGAACTCTAGGGGACTGGGGAAAAAATTGGTATCTCAAAGGGGCAGAGGAAATTTATAATTACACGTTTTCTTGAGTAAACGCTATAAGAAAAGGGAGGTCAAGGTTGTATTGTCATTAAGACATCAGTCCAAAGTTAGTTAAGTGAAGGAGACTAGCTCCGTGTGCCACGAGCAAGAGGAGCTCCCCTGGTGTTTCAGACCCTAGGGAGCAACTCCACCGCTGGGGACCCAGGAGACTGCTGATCCTATAGGGCTCAAGAATCTGTAGCAGCTCTCAATGCTACAGGGAGCAAGCACCACCGGAAGAATCGAAGTAGTTTCCTGGGAATTTTGTGGCTAAGTTATGCCCTTATTGGTGAATAACACTTCTTTTGAGGGAAAAAAACTCCTAACCACTCTCAGGTTTGGGGGGAGTCAGTGCCTACCCATAAGCTGAAAAGTGAACATGAAACAGGAGATTTTTCCTCTTGAACTGGGTATTAGCTGATCACAAAGTCATAAAATTGGACTTGCACCAAAGCACTCCATCATTAAGGGACCAAGATTGGATATGAGGGTTGACTTTGTTTAATTAGAGGTTTTGGTGATATTTTCATGGCAAATGATTTATTAGTGTTGGACTATAATGGGATTCTGACTACATTGAGTGATGGTCCTATTAATAATTAAATCATTTATGATCGGTGAATTGTGAAGGACAATTATAATCAAGTGCTTAATACATTAGAATTTTCAAAGTCTGACAGATTTAAAGAAAACAATCTCTTAGACTCTTAAAAATCACTTTTCCTTCATTTGTGGTGTTCATAAACCAGTTCAAGTCTACAAGACCTCCTCAAGTTTTATGAATCTTTTTCAAAGATTCTACCCCTGCAGTATTATCACTAGCTCTCAGTTTCTGAGAGTTCAAGGAGCTGTTCTTTATGAATTATGTATTCTTTCAAATGATGATAGGTTCTGCACAGACCATTGTACCACCTGCTATTCAATCATTTGTTAATTCATGTTTGCCAATAATAATTTTTCAAAGGCCTCTAATCTCCAGGTACTGTTTGTATACTGAAGATACAGAGACCAAGAAGGCATGGCTCTTGTCAATGTGGAACCACAGACTCAGAAGGAAGATGGGCAGGCAAGCCAAGCATCTTCCTTTTGCTCTCTGGACTAGCTAGGAGGATCATGTTGCACAATCAATATGCCACATGAAATTTTAGCACCCACTTTGTTCCTATTTTCCGTACATTGTCAGATTAGTGACTCTCAACCCAGTATTGATTACACAAGAAAAATATCCATAAAACAACCTCAGAATAGTACAATATAGCATACTATGAAATATAGGTCACAACATAACCACTTATTTTTTTTTTTAAAGATTTATTTATTTGACAGAGACAGAGACAGCGAGAGCAGGAACACAAGCAGGGGGAGTGGGAGAGGGAGAAGCAGGCCTCCCCGCGGAGCAGGGAGCCCGATGCGGGACTCGATCCCAGGACCCTGAGACCATGACCTGAGCCGAAGGCAGACGCTTGACGACTGAGCCAACCAGGCGCCCCCACTTATTCTCACAATAGACATTTACTGAGCATCTATGCTAGGCTGGTTTTAAAGAGAAACATGGTCCAGAATCTTCAAGGAAGATTTTCCTTTCTTGACCCCCACATGCTTAGTTCAACAACCATCCCCTTTCTCTGCTCCCTTTTCTAGGAAAATCTAACCACGCCCCCCACCCCAAAATACAAAAAACCAAACTCCTATACCCCACATTTCTTCTCCAATTGTCTCTTGAACTCTCTCCACATAGGCTTCAAGCCCCTCTCTGTATGGTGAAAACAGTTCTCATCAAGGTTCCCAATAATCTCTGTGTTGCTAAATCCTATGGTCAATCTGCTTCCTACATCTACCTCATCTTAAGGCAGCATTTTACATTGTTCCCTCCTTCTGAAAACACTTTCCATTTCTACCACCAGTCCAAGACCCCACCATCTTTCACCTAGAAATTTACAAAAGCCCCCTAATTTGTGTCCTTAACCCCTGTGGACTATTTTCTAAGGCCAGCATGACCCTGTTCAAATGTGAATTTCTCCCTCCTCCTCTACTGCTCAAAACCTGCAGGTAGCTACCCTTAAAGGACTGCAAGGCCCAACACTTCTAATCTGCTGCCCATCACTCTCTGGTTTTATGTTTTGCTTCTCTCCTTTTCTGCTACCTTGTTTCAGTCACGGGAGTCTCCTTGCTTTTCCTGGAACACCCCAAACGCATTCCCATCTCGGGGCATTTACATATGGTCTTCCCTCTGAATGAAGAGCTTACTACAACACAGGCATGCTCAAATTATGAGCAAGACCCTCCCTTGCCATCCTATAAAAATAGAATTTCCCTTCCAAACTACATTCTCTATTCCAGCTACTCTATTTTTTCTATAGCATTAACCATCTGGCACCCTATATATCTGCTTATTTGTTTAATTGTCTGACTGCTCCCTTAGAATGTCAGCACCACCCAATAGGAACATCTTTTGTCTGCTTTGTTCCTGGCTTTACCCTAAAACAGTGCTGGCTCAGGCGAGGCGTTCAGTGAGCATCAAGGGAATAAATGAACAGCTCCAAAGAAGTCAAACTTCCAGCTCTATCTGGAAAGATGGATAGAATTTAGGTAGTAATGGAATGTATTAATCTTCCATGTAAATATATATAAAAGCAACTGGAGAAACAAACACCACACAATGACTTAAGGATGGGATGGGGAAAGGGGCGTGAGCATGGGAGGGAGATACCAAGGAAAAGGCAAGCCTAGGGTTAAAAGTGTCTTTCCAATACTTCCTGATAATTCCGTAATGATGGCAACATAAGGGTTTGCTTGGCGGGTCTCAGATGGAAGGGGCAGCGTCCCTGCCGAAGCCACGTCTGTAAGGCACCCTGCTCCTACAGCACCTCAGCCATCAGCTCCCAACCTCTAACAAAGACCTCTCCTCTACAAATTGCCCAGAACAGCAACCCAGATACCGGCTCACCCTCTGGGTAAGTCCGAGGGAATCTGTCACTCTTCTGCCACGAAACCACTCAACTCTGGCTTGCTCCTTCCACAGACACCCAAGAGACCTTAGGAGATGGGGGCAGTGACGTTTATTCTGCTAGTTACACACTCCCTTGTGTAAAGACGGAATGGGGAAGGCTGCACGTAGCTGGATTAACTAGTTATCTAGTTCCTGTACCAGGTGTCTGGCACGGGGCGGGGGGGTGCCTTGCTGACCCGGGATAGCCTGTCCCTCCCAGGGTTATCAGGTTCTAGAGATAGCCAAGTGATTCTTCCTGGGACATACGCCTTCTATACCAAAGTAACTACCCAACACTCATACTCTCCTCCTACCTGGTCTTGACTGTAAGACACTCCTTCTCTGCCCTGATCACTCCAGGCCAGACACCTGACAACTAGGGGCAATTTCTATACCACCCCTATACCCCTAACCATGCCTGAAAGGATTCACACTACCCAATCTTACCCCTGCATAGCATGCTCACCAGGCCTCTCCCATTCCTTCCCAGAAAAACCACAGGAAAGGCTTTTCCACAGTGCCCTTGCTCTCTGCCCGTGGCCAACCTCAGGCTCTCTAGCCCGGCCCTGCATGCTGTGCCCAACCCCCTCCCTCTTGGGACCTTTCCAAAGGCATTGAAACAAATGGCACGAGTAGTAAACTGTCTTTTCAATGGCGTTCCGCTCCTCCTTTGTCCACCTCATCATACACCTGAGTAACACAATCCCAGGCCTTCCAGCCTTTTTTCTTCCAAATCAATCATCTACTCTGCTTATGCTTAAAAGAATAAACTTCCTGCTCAGACATCCAAGTATAACTTGATCCTGTGTTGTCTAAAGAAAGTGAAATCCTTTCTTCCTAATACTGGATCGGCTCTAGAGAAGGGATCACACACTACGATAAAATTCCTCCGCGATCCTTCAAGCCGACAATTTTTTGAAGCTTGACAATACCGCTTTGAGCAGCGCCTCCCCTAGCAGCTAGAATATTTTATCAGCAGTCTGGTCTGCAGGACTACCAGCGTCTCTCTACCCAGTGAGCTCTCTGTCCCTTAGTCCTTGCTCCTCCTGTCACAGGCAGACCCATCTCTAACCCAGCTCCCCCTTCCCTCACCTCACCTGGCTCTGCCACCCCCTACTCCTCCCCAGGGCGCCCCCTAGGCTTCCATCTGTGACTGTTCTAGCGAGGCAGGAGAGGGTCTGCGGATCTATGGCTGAGGCCAACCAGATCCTAAGGGCATGGATTTGCAAGATAAATCAGAAAGAGGCAGAAATGACCCCAGGTGATTCTAGAAATCCCTCAATTAAACAACACAGCCTCGGTGCTGTCTCTGCTCACAAAGTCTCTCAGGAATCCATGAAACTGGAAAGACATCTCCCACCCGAAATTGCTTTTTGTGCATGTAAATGAGCATAGTAGGTGGTTAGACAGCTAGAGCTCGTGTCTCACTTGAAGCCAAATACAGTGATGATGGAACTCCATTTTTTTTTTTTTTTTTTAGCAAAAACAAAGACAAACGCCTTTACAGTGTAGAGGGCTGAATTTCAGTATTAATTAGTTTTATAGCATATGTTAATATCAAAAGGTTACACTCACTAATGATTTCCTCTTAATATAATAACAAAATGCCAAGATCCTTTGAAATCCACCCTGCAACGTGACAATTGCCCTTTTCAATGTAGGGTTGCCAAGTCTCCAGAGGAAGCCCATCACCTGCCAGATTGCGCTCATGGAAACCTGGTATTTCAGAGGCCCCTGGAGCCTCCGCCCTCAGTTGCTCTACTTTTGATTGATCTTTCACAGTCTGCTTAAAGAGATGCCAGACTCCTAGCAACAAAGAAGTGTGACAAGCCAGCTCGGTGAAGCAGGGTGATGTCTTAACATAGCCTTGCCATCATCTGGGTCATCTGAAACCAGGGTCTTAGCAAAAGAGCTTCAACTTCACTATATAAATGAGTTCTACTCTGGCCTCTTGGAAATATGTTTAAGATTGTACCTATTTTCCATTTTTTATTGGATGATTTTGATTGAGAGGATGTGAATAAAATTTGGAAGGACTGACCAGTCCGTTTTGGCCCAACTGACAAATAATTTGGAAACTGCTAGAAAAATTCATGGAGAGTACTTAAAGCACAGCCTAGAGCTTAGTAAGTGCTCAATTAACATTAACTATGAATGTACATGCTGGCTGCTATGAACTGTGGCTATAAATCTGGATTTCTCAAGACCCATTCCAAACGTAAGAGACTACTCAGTTATTGAAAGTAGACTGGGTTCAGAGCCATTTGAAATGATCGCAACATCATCAATCCATTGTCGACTGTGTCCTGAAGGATCTCTATATACAAAGCAGGATATTTTCATAGAGCAGAAAATATATCAGAAACAAAAACATAGTACTTATCAACAAAGCACACAATTAATTGCCAGATAAAATATTAGAAGCCCCCAGATCTTAGGTCTGTAACCTGCCCAGTGAAAAGAAGACCACCAGAGGAAACTTGAAATGTTCTTGTTTTCCTAGCCTGTAGAAAGTTCTTGTCTCTGTCAGGACTTTGTGCCCCCACCCCAACACACACACACACACACACACACACACACACACTCTGTGTCTTTCCTCACTGACAAACTAGCACACTTATGTTCACCGTAAAAACATCATAGCCTTTTGAAATTAGAGAGACCTGGATTTAAATTCCATTTCTGCTCTTTTATCCTTTATGAATAAAATACAGATAAGAACTTCCTCAAATGAGTGTTATGGAAATTCAGAGAGACAGTATGTGTTTTAAAAGCTTAGCGTAAAATAAGGTATAGACTAGCTGCATAACAACCGTTCGTTTTCCATGATTTCTCTTATATAACTCCTCTGTTTTGTTTTAATTTGTTAGTAGGCTTCAAGAAGAATTCAATGCTGAATGACAGTAATTATACTAACTTTGCCTTGAGTTATACCTCTCTATTCCTCTACACCAGAGATATTTACACTGGGACAAACAGACTTGTAGGGATCCATGAAACCCATGCAGTGTTTTAATTTGAGTGTAATATGTGTTTATGTGTTCAGTATTCTGGAGAGAGGGCCCATCGTCCTCCAAGGGGACAATGTCCCACAGAAGTTTAAGAACAGAATATTCAAAGTAGTTTTTGTCCTCCCATTTCTAGTATCATTTTCATTTTCATCATGTCAAGTTTTTTCCTATCAGTTTTAGGATTTAAGGAGGGCATATCATAATAGTTCATTAATAAAAGATTTAAGCATCACCTCTATTCTTGTTCAATCCACTTCCTGTTTCTACTTACAAAGATCAGGTTGATGGGACCATTTTTCCATTACCTCTGTCTCTACCCTATGAAGTCATAATAGCTATTATTGGACACCGCTGTTACCAATCATCTTCAACTTTTTCCAGGCCATTAAGTTGTAAAAGCAGAGTAGCATGAATTCATCTTGATGCTCCTATAAAAAGGCCAAGAGCTCAGAGAGATCTGGTTACTTTTTTTCTTGTTAGAATCATAACCCATTCCAAACATATACAGCGAAATAAATCTTTTCTTAAAGAGTGCATCTGAATTGATGCACAAAGTTGTTGTTATTGTTTTAAACAAATTTAATGGCCAGACACTGTTAAAGGCATTGGAGATACCACAATGAGGAAAACAAATAAAATCGTCCCCTCGCTGAGCTTCCTTTCCAGGGACAGAGTCTATTAGTAAGCTGATAAATGAGTAAATGCTAAATCATGCCTGATGTTGATAAAGGTCATCATGAAAAATGAAGCAGAAAAGGGGATTGGCTGTGTCCAGAGCAAGGGGAGGGATAGCAGGGTCAAAATTTTAAATCAAGTGGTGATGGAGGACTCTCCAATAGAGCACTGTTGTCCCTCCCCCAGGGAGGGACACTTGCAGGAAGAATTTTCTCAATAAAGAGGAAACCAAGTGCAAAGACCTTGAAGCAGAGGATGGGTTCCAGGAAAAAGGAGGTGGTTGGTGTGATGAAGCCAGGTGTGGAGAAGGGGCAGGAGAGCAGAGAGGGGAGAAGAAATGCAGTAAGTGTGCCCAGAGCTCACCTGTTCGAGGTGAGCTTCCAACCTGAGTGAGAAAACAAAGTCCCTGGAAGATGAGCCTAAGGATGAATCCAGCTGACATGGATTTTAAAGGAATTCAGAAAATGCCAAATACTCATGGGATAGGATATTTTATACTGCTTGTACCAAGTATCGGAGATAATTTATAAGTAGCAATGATTTCTCCCATTCTCTAGGGAGTCAAGAGTAAAACCAGAGAAAGGGGACGAGCTCAGTTCATGAGCTCTTCTTACCCTTTGATTTTTAACAAGTGTGCCTGGAAAATCACGGGCAGTCAATAAATATTCATGAGTACATGAACTAAGCTGTTGGTAGGTGGACTTTTTGATTTAGTGACTGTTTTTTGTTGTTGTTATTATACATGAAAATCCCTCAAGCATTTGCTCCTGAACAGAATTCAGGAGACCATGGCCTTTCATTTCCTGAGGATTGTTTAGAACATCCTAACAGAACCAAGACTTTGTAATAAAGCACAGATTAAGTTGGAATAAGAGACACCGTTTGAACGAAGGTACATACCGCAGAGGAAACAAAGTGGGGGTGATGGGAAAGAAAAACCATGAAAAACAAGCATTGCTCCAAATTCATTTTTATAAAACCTCATGTGCAAGGCCAGGCCCCCGGTTTCCTTTGAGCCCCTAGTCCCTCCTGCCCAGGCAGCTGCCCCAGGGCCCCCTGATGGGCTGTGAGACATTAAGATAACCACAGGCATGGACTGGCCAATAGGGACAGAACGCAGGTGACAAGCAGCAAGGAAGGAAATGGGAGTCTACTTAAAGACAGTCCATTCAGCTGAATGGGATTAGTTTTCAAGGCCATTGTTGTACTGAAGAATTGCGTTTAGATTCATTTATTTGCACTGCCATCATTGTGTCTCTCAGGCCTTCGTGGAGAAGGAAGCCAGGAAAGGATGATTTTTTTTAACACATTAAAAAAAAGGTTATGACAAAGTACTTTAGGTCTTAGTGTGAAAAATCAAAGCAACAAACAATGGGCCCGACTGATTTGGAATCCGCAGGAGGTCACTTCAAGCCTCACGGGGAATGTAGCAGAACATAAAACTGTGGGCATATTTGTGAGATTTATGTGGTATTTATAAATCTCAATGTCAGAGAGAGATCCTAAGTAAAGAAACCTCTGTGTCATACTTAATGGGACCTATTGCCAAACACATACCGACCAATGGCCGGTCTTTCCTCTCTTTCAGAAACGTCCAAATATTTTAACACTTTGAATAAAGGTGTCCTGAAGGGACTTGGAGTACTGGTCATGCCCCTTCTACCTGGTCAGATGGTTCCAGGGATGGAAGAACATTTTTCTAGTGAACACTCCTGAACTTTTAGGATTTAACCTAAAAGTGGAAGCAAGACAACACACCATGGAGGAAATTTCCCTGGGCATGGAGGGACCAGTGTTCTTGCATGCCTATCCAAATAAGCTAGGGAATGGCTTTATCAGGCCCTTTTCACCTCTCCTTGGCTGGCTACATTTAGCATCAAAGGTTTCATCGAGGACCAGTCTTGGGGATCTGCTTTGGGTCTAAGAAGCACCTAGTCAGAGCTATCAGGGCAAACCAGGCATTCTCGAGCTTTCCCAGGACTCTACTGTTTGTTCAGCGATCTTCGAGTTTATTTGAAATGAAGAAAAAAGAAAATGAGTTTTCAAAATTCTCCATAAACAAAAACAGGCAGTTACTGAAAAGTCATGAAATTTTCAACTTAAAAATCCCTCCAACAACCCCGAAAGTTCATCAGTCTTAGAAACAAAAACCGAAAACCCATAGAACAGGTTAGGTATTAGGGAATGAGCTTGCAGCATTTCCGGAACGTGCTTTTTAGGGGATGGCCCTAGGACACAGCCCAGAGCCTACAAGCTCAAGGGCAGGGGGTACAGTCTCTGCCGAAGGCTCAGACTTGTATTTCACGCATGCACAGTTTATTCCCATTCATGTGCTTATTTTCATGGAAAAATGCCCCTCAAATTCCTAAGAATACAGGAAGAACCAAAATAGTTTTTTTAAAAAACTCAAAGGGGGATTTACCTGTCAAGTATTCAAAATAATTAAAACAGAAACTGATGCCACATCAGAGCAGACAGAGCCCAGCGGCAGGTCCCAGGGCCTCAAATACTCAGTCTGTCACAGAGGCGCCCCCCTCCCTAAGTGCGGGGTGCTCACCCACTGAGTGGGGCTGGTGCAGTGAGGTCACCATGGGGGGGGGCACAGACCTTCACACCTTACATTCGTGCCACACTAGGTGTGAATGGATGAAGAATATGTGGCATGTTTTTATATATAGATATACACGGAGAATTATAAAAAGGATGAGATCTTGCCATTCATCCATTCATCTGTGGATGGACACTTATGTTCCTTCCATATCTTGACTATTGTTGATAATGCTGCAATGAACATGGATGCCCATATCTTTTTGAATTAGTTTTCTCATTTTCTTTAGATAAAAACCAGAAGTGGAGTTGCTGGATCACACGGTATTTCTATTTTTAACTTTTCTGAGGAACCTCCATACTGTTTTCCAACTTCCCTCCCTACCATTAGGGCATGAGTGTTCCCTTTCTTCCACTTCTCCTCAAAACTTGTTACTTTTTGTCTTTTTATACTAGCCCTTCTGACAGGTGTGAGGCGGTATCTTACTCTGGTTTTGATTTTCAATTCTCTGGTTGGTGGTGACGAACATCTTCTCTTGTGTGTGTTGGCCATCTGCATATCTTCTTGGAAAAATGCCCGTTCAGATCTTCTGTCCATTTTTAATCAGATTGTTTCTTTTTTTAGTTGACTTATATATGTTTTCTGCATATATTTTGGACCTTTATTAGGTCTATCATTTGCAAATATATTCTCCCATTCAGTAGCCTGCCTTTGCTTCGTTCTTGATTTCCTTTTCCGTGAAAAGTTTGTTAGTTTGATGTAATCCCAATTGATTATTTTAAGTTCTGTTGCCTTTCCTTGAAGAGACCATTCCAACGAAATATTGTTGAGACCAACATCTAAGAGGTTACTGCCTATTGTTGCCATTTGCAACAATATAAATAAACCTAGGGGATTTTATGCTACACGAAACAAGTCCATATTTTACTTTTTTGTGGAATCTGAAAAACAATACTGCTCAGTCATAAAAAAAAGGAGTGAATTTTGCCAATTGTGCCAACATGGATAGACTTAGAGAGTATCAGGTTAAGTGAAATAAGTCAGACAGAGAGAAACAAATACCATATGATTTCACTTATGTGGAATCTAAATCCAAAAACAAAAAACAAAACAGAAACAGACTCAGAACAAACTGATGGTTTGGGGAGGTGGGTGGAAGGATGGTTAAAATAGGTCATGGGGATTAGGAGATGTAAGCTTACAGCTATAAAATAAATCACGAGATTTTAAGTGGAGCATAGACAGTGTAGTTGATAATGTTGTAAGGACGATGTATGGTGACAGGCGTGGTTAACCAGACTTAACATGGTGAACACTTCATAATGTATATAACCATCAAATCACTATGTTGTACACCGAAAATGAAGCGTCTTATACACTTCAGTTAAAAAGAAGAGTACAAGGAAAAAAAGACACTAGTATTCACGGAAATGCCTAAGAAAATATTGCAATATAATTTCCTTCCCCAAATTAATAGTTGAAAGCAATTATAAAATCTATTACTGGTCAGAGTCAAGTGAACGCTTATATATGGAAGGTAAATTAACTTTCCCACAGAATCAGAAATTTCTATAAGAGGCAAATATAACAACGTTGTTTCCTTGAAATTCTAAATAAAATATAAAATGCTTGACAACTAAGGGAAAAAGCAAAATATCTTTAATCCTAACACCCTTGTAGGTTTTTTGTTTTGTTTTTTTTTAAGATTTTACTTATTTTTTTGGGGCAGAGAGAGAGAGCACAAGCAGGGGGAGGGGCAGAGGGAGAGGGAGAAGCAGGCTCCCCGCCGAGCAGGGAGCCCGATGCAGGGCTCGATCCCAGGACCCTGAGATCATGACCTGAGCCGAAGGCAGATGCTTAACTGACTGAGCCACCCAGGCTTCCCTAAAATGCTTGACAACTAAGGAAAAAAGCAAAATATCTTTAATCCTAACACTCTTGTAGAGTCCTAAAATATATATTCTACTCTAGTTTTTTAGATAGTTATTATGATGCACATAAAATTTACCAATTTTTTGACCTAGCACTTTATATCACACATTTTCTTGGTAGCAACATGCCTGTAATTATATTAGCTAAATAAGATGCCAAAGAATGGATACACACACTTCCTTCCTCCCTGTTGAATTTCTTGATCTGTGGTCAACTGCTAACAGCAGTTGCTGTTAACAGCAAAGCTGACAGTTTTACTCCAAATATAAACTCTTCAGCCACATTCCATATGTAAAAACCAACAATAATCTAGTAAGAGTTAACAAAAATTCCCCCCCCCCCAAAAAAACTCCCCACCATTGTTTGTAGTCATGCAAAATCCAATTCAGTATTTACAAAATTACGTGAAATTCAAAAATAAAGCTTAGAACCTTCTTTTGGAGGTCTTCCTCAATTACAGACAAAATTTACATACCTCTGGGGATGTATGTATTTTCCTGTCATGTCATGATTTATAAAAATGGCTTAGATAAGTGGAAAATAATATAGTCAAACATTTCTTTGGTTGTGAATTAGTGCTTGAAGATTCATAGAAAACATTGCTAAAGATGTGAACAAATGTGTATTGGAACATTTACAGTGTGGGAGGTTTGCTGTAGAGTTAGCTCAAAGTTTTAAAAAAGTCTCAGCTTATGATATTTGCTAGATACTGTTTTAAGAATGCAATAGCTTTTTCTGAACTATGAAAGGAAAGATATTAGAGAGGATATATTATCAAAGTAAAAAAATTATTAAAAACTGGAAGTGTAATTACTGTTGATACAACAGATTTCAGTCAAGTTTTCTTTCAAAATTGTTCTGAATAAAATTGTAGCTGTAATAGTATATTTAAAATTAATTTTATCAATAGTCCTTTCAACACACAATTTGCAACCCAACATTTAGAAAGTGCTACAGGATGTTACCAATGTAATTAATTGTATGGGTTTTTTTTTTAAAGGTCTTCAAATTATAGTAGAATCCTTATAATAGTAAATGGGAAAAAAAACCTTAAATTTTCTATAACAAAGAGGTTTTCTGGCTGATTTGTGTGTCACTACTTAAGAGATTTTCAAGCAAACAAAGGTGCATAACTAATTTTCGTTCTATAAAAAGTCATAATTTTTTTAATTTCCATAATGAAAAGTATATAATCTGCTACCAAATAATTTCAGAAAAACAAATACTAAATATGAAACTTCAAGATGACATTTTACCAATAAAAGAGAATAGCTGCTTCTCAAAAGACATTTATAAGTTTTTGAAAGGATGTTTGGAAATGTTTTAATCATTAAGTGATTTTAATGCCCGAAACAATGTGTATCACCTATAAAATGTCTCTTGTCTATATGCTTAAAATGCTCACCAGCAGAATTTTCTCATCTGCCTACAAATCTTTCAGTAGGAAATATCTTTCAATAAAGAGCTTTAGTGGACTTTACATACTAATCTCAAATGTAATTATTTAATGACTTATAATTAATTTGTAATGTCAACAAACTGACAAGAGGGAAGATGGAAATTTCAACAAAACCAATTATCTGTTTGGTGAATAGTTTAGCAAACGAGTAGAACTCAGAAAATGGAATCAGTATTACATTCCATTTCAGTCAATTTAACTTTTTGTGAGATAATTCTTTCAAGGATGACAAGCATTAAAACTAAACGTGAATCAACAAATGATTAGATTAACAAATCATGGTAATAAATGGAATATAACAAATGAATTATTGATATATGCATCAACATGGATAAATCTCAAAAATCACTTATCTGAATGAAAGTAGCCATGCAAAAAAAGAAAAAAGAAAAAGAAAGAAAAGTACATACTGTGTGATTTAATTTATATAAAATCTAGTCAAATTATAGTGATAGAGATCAGGTCATTAGTTGCCTAGAGATGGGATGGAAGGAAGGCTGGGGCAGGAAGAAACGTTTTTGGAGGGAGTGATAGAAATATTTATTGTCTTGACTGTGGTGATGGTTTTCAGGGTGTCTTTGTCACAAATTATCACACACTTTAGCTTATCTCAAAGTGGTAAAAATTATCTCAGTAAAGTTGTAATAAAACACCAAAATACTAAAAAAGATGAATCATAAATGC
Organism: Eumetopias jubatus; assembly: GCF_037043125.1. Classification (NCBI taxonomy): domain Eukaryota; kingdom Metazoa; phylum Chordata; class Mammalia; order Carnivora; family Otariidae; genus Eumetopias; species Eumetopias jubatus. The sequence continues at coordinate 109,806,841 of NW_028274819.1, forward strand.
AAAAAATTTTGATTTAATAAAAATTAAAACCTCCTACTTTTCAAATGACATTTCAGAAATTCAAAGGATGTGCCACAAACCCTGAGTTGTAAACTACGCATCTAATGAAGTACTTGTATTCAGAATATGTAAAAGGCATTTAAAAATCAGTATGAGTAGGGGTGCCTGGGTGGCTCAGTTGGTTAAGCATCTGACTCTCGATCTCAGCTCAGGTCATGACCTCCTGGGTCGTGAGATTGAGCTCTGCATCGGGCTCTGCGCTCAGCCGGGGGTCTGCTTGAGATTCTTACCCTCTCCCTCTGTCCCTCCCCTTGCTCACACTCTCAACCAATCAATCAATCAAACTTTAGTAAGATACCTTTATACATTTTATTAGTTTTCATACCATAGACTGGGGAGCTTCGACAACAGAAATTTATTTTCTCCCAGTTCTGGGGGCTGGAAGCACACAACAGGGTCGGTTTCTTCTGAGGCCTCTCTCCCTGGCTTGTAGACGACCAACTGCTCCCTGTGTCTTGACTTGGTCTTCCCCCTCTGTGTACCTAATCTTCCCTTCTAATGAGGGTAAGTGTCACCTTGGATTAGGGCCCACCCTTATGACGTCATTTTACCTTAATTACCTCTTTAGAGGCCCCATCTCCAGATACAGCCACATTCACCAAGTCCAGGGAGTAAGATCTGCACATGTGACTTGGAGGGGGAAGGTGGTCAGACACACATTTCAGCGAGTAAGACCCACCCACTAAGATGACAAATTTAAGGGAAAGAAAAACGGACCTACAAAGTGCTAGGGAGTATGAGAAGAAATGGGTTTCTCATCTACTCTGGTGGGAATCCCAAATAGGATGCCCACTCTGGAAAACACACTTGCCATATGAACCAACAAGATCTCTCCTACTATTCACACAAGGGCGTTTAGAACATACCTTCCCATCAATACCAGACACAAATGTTTATAGTAATTTCATTCAGAAGAGCCCCAAATTTCAAAGAACCAAGGTATGCATCAACTGGTCAATGAATTGCTGTTTATCCACACAGGCAACAGTGCTCCTCAATGGAGACAAAGTACCAATACACATTCAACAACTTGGATTGTATCAAAAACAGCATGTGTTTTTGAAAGTAGCCCAACACAAAGGATAAGTGAAAGAAGACATACAGAAGATAGTACAATGGATGTGGCTCTGAAAAAGGCAAAACTACAGGGATAAAAACTCAAACGAGATTGCCAGGGGCTTTGGCTGGGAACAGGTCACTGACTCTAAAGAGGTCTGGTGTGTGTGGGGGGGTGAGGTATTAATAAGGTTAGGGAAATGTTCTTTTCCTTGATTGTGGTAATGGTTACAGAACTGCAGATCTCTCTCGAAACAAACTGTGCTCCTAAAAACAGTGAATTTTACTGTATGCAAATTTTGCTTCAATACACTTACCCTGAGAGTCATATCAAGAGCAGACCACGGAATTGCCAAAACATAAAATGTTATACCAATATTTTAAAATTTTTAAGATAGTCAATCACAATGATCTTACTAAAAAATAGTATTGACAATGATATTTTTAATTCATCCTCCAACTTCTATTTTGTATGCCTGTATACTATCCATGTTACCATGTCAGTACATGTAAGTAACTAGATATGTAAAGGAGATGAATGCTCAAATTTTGCTTTCCCCTAAGGCATAGATGCTCAAATAGTTTGGATATAATTTATCTTGTTTGCTTTTCATTTTTCATTATCACAAGAAGTAATTCTCAAACTTCTGTCTCCTTAGAGCTTTTATCTTCATTTGTGTTCTTTTCCCTTAGAAAATAAGAATAAAAAAAATCGGATTTATCAGTCCAAAAAAAATTGTATGAGATTTATATATTCAAATGCTTTCCAAAGTTGTCAAACCAGTGAATGAAAGTCCATTTCACTCTACTCTTGTGAGCACTGCCTGATGGAATTTTTTAAATCAGCAAATTACTTTTAGCAAATGTCTCTCAGTAGCTATTAAAGTCTTACAAACATTGGTTTCATCTGTATTATATGCACTGAGTTCCTTTTATTAAACCACCTTCACACCCCTGAACAGGACAGATAATTTAGAGTATTTGCTGCTGAAGCTGGCTCAGTGGTTTGTAGTGAGTAATGGTGAATCCCAGACATAAGCAGATTCCCAAACACCTCTCCTCCCAGAACCCAGTCCTTCATGTGGATCTGTTTGTTTTCATCCTCTTGATGCTACATACCTTCCTTTATTCTTTAAAGCCGCTGCTTTTGGTTCTCCGTTTTCATAAGAGGCCCTCTTCTTCAACTCCTTCAAAATGGTTGCCTGGTCTCCATTTATTGGACACCAAGCAGGTCCCTTGCCACATTTATGTCCCATTATTTCCCAGAGCAGAAATGGCTTTCCCTTTGGGGATTGAAGGGCTCTGTACTTAAACCGTGAGCTTTTGCAGAGCTCATGAAGTGCCGATCAACCACCCACTGAGTAATGCAGCCTATATTCCTGTTCCTATCAGGGAGTCCAGAGCTGCTACATAAAGGTTTTACCCTCCATCCTTCCCACCTGAGAGCTTTCGTGAATGCAGAAGAACCAAGTGGAATATGGGTCAGAGCATGATTCGTTCTCAGCCATCTCCAAGTGAAAGCTAACAGTAGTACCACAAGGAATAAGCAAACAAACCGATAAAGAAAATGGTCTTTGGTACTTAAAGCTGGCTGAAAGGGGTTAAGATCCTTAGTCTAACATGTGTTCAATTAGTTGTTTGACACCAACAATAAAGAACTGTCAATACTAGTTAAATAAAGCTTACACTTTCCCTGGGGAAAGACACCTGCAATTCTCAATTTCAACTATACATCAAAACCATCTACACAACTTTCCATGTACACTTGGGTCCCCACACTCAGATACTCTCTTAGTGGGTCTGGGATGAAGACTGGACATCTATTCTTAGAAAAGCTCCATGTATCATTCTGATGCTGAACCAACATTTAAAACCATTGGTTTTAATTCTGGGGACCAGATGGGCTTTGGAAAATATTCCTTTTCAGAAAGCTTAACACAAAGAAGAAATCCTTAAATCTAAATGTACCTCATCTTTATTTTCAGGGAGTCAATCAGTTTACACATCAGTTAAGACCAATGGACCATATTGCCAAGTATTAAATCATCTTGATACAAGTCCCGGAGTTTCTGTGTATGGGATGGAATTATGTATTACGTAAAATGGGGACGGGAGATCAACCGTAGCTTGTACCCAACCTGCCTGTCCATTTCTACCAGTGCGAAGCCAGACAACTGACAGAATATGCTCTCAGTCTGACAAGGCAATCCTTCCCTTAGAAGGGACATCTTGTTTTAATTATGCAAGGCATAATATTTTGAAGGCCCAGAAAGAATACAAAATGATTTGGAGATTTTGGAAAGTGAAATAATGTCGAGTTTTATTAAACTCATCTATTCAGCTGTGCTGTACTTCCAAAGGGGGGAGCGGGGAACTAAGTTCTAGAAAGCAGCCATGTCCAGCAGACTTGTGAATGGGCTGGATCAGGTAAAGGCTGGACCCAAAGAGACAGCTGCAGACATGGTTAGCCTCCTACAGCTAGAAAATCGAGAGGAGAGGGTGGTATCAGAAGTTCAACAATTTGGAAAGGACTGTTAGCTGTCTACGGACAACCTGAAGAGGGGGAATTTCCTTCTAAGCATACTGTAACCCGAAGTGACCTTTCTTTCCCAGAAGAGTGGTTGAAACTTAAGTGCTGTGGCCATGTGAAGATGTTAGGATTTAAGAAAAAGACCGCTGTCTCTGCACAAAGAGCCCTTATGCCTGGAGAGCAAGTCAAGGTCACTAAATAATTCATGTTGGGGGTTCTAATAGCACAGGTAATTCAACTTAATGGAAGCTGGGATAATTCAACCACAAAATAGTCCCGGAGGCAGGTGCTACCTCACATGCAATTTATTGCTGGTAGGATTTTCAAGGTGGTCATGTCCCCTTCTCACAACAGGTGTGCAGGATTTCACACATGTTCTCCAGCTCCAAACCCATCTTCCTTCCTCTACTCTGCTGTGACCCCGCACACTACTGCTCACCGACTTCGAAGTTAGCTGTTTGATCCTCGTTTCTGCCAACAGGAAACCCTGGAGTGGGCTCGAACGGGAAGTGGAGGGAAGGAACTTCCTTCCCAGTTTTTCCTGTTCCTATCAGCTTCCTTCCAGCCTCTGGCTTCCGTAAGCATTTCCAGACCAGGCTCAGATCACCCTCAGAGCGTCAGCGACAGTCAGGGATGTCTCTTCCTCAGAAGCCCTGGCATCTAGGCTCCAATAACCCCACCCCACTCCTTAGGGGATTCCTAAGTGTCCTAGCTGCTTCCAGCACTTACGCTCTGTCCTCCCTCAGGGTTTCCCCTTCTCTTCCAGCCTTCCAAAGCCTGTGTAACTAACTCCTTGCATCAGGATCCCCTCTGTCTGAAACGCTTCATCTAGCTTTTGTCTCGCTGACTGGACCCTGCCCCGTATAGAGGGCAACAGGTGGTTTGGCCAGTATATTCAAAAGGGAAGCAGAAAAAGATTAATTCTGCTTTTGTTATACCTGATTTGTTCAAGCAACAAGCATTCACTAGGCATCTGTCCACAGATGGGAGTCTCAGGTTTAAAACTGACGACTTAATTCAAACATACAAGTAAAATCAATAGTAAAATTTATTAGAAAGCATAAATATAGAGGTAAAGTGTCATAATTATTTACTTCATCAGAACTATGGAAGGTAACTGCTGGTATTTCAACTATTAACTGTGCTTCTGAGTCATCATCCAAAGGCTCGCCCTGTTTTTGTAATGTCAGCCTCTCAAATTCCCACCGCCCTCACTCCATCAAAAACTAATGATGTATTGTATGGTGACGAACATAATAAAATTTTTTTAAAAATCTCACTACCCTGAGCCCCATTTCCTACACATCTCCCTCCCAAGCCCACAGCCTCCTTGCATCCATGTATTAGAGGGGAGCGGGTAGGTGGTAACGGTCTTCAGTTTCTGGGTACCAAGACCCAGTGTGCGCCAACCACCAACCCCCTCAGTGGACTTGGAGTATTCTGGTGTAAATCTTTAATGTTTGCATCCAGAAATTTTAATAGGACCCTGGTGTAGACTGGACTACTTTCTCATATTCCACAGAGTGCTCAGTGTGACATAGATCTCTAATTTTGAGCTCACAATAAGTAATGAAATTTTCCTCAGAGTCCAAGTTTAACACTGCATGATGGGAGTTAAGTATTTTCTGCACAAAACCCACTCTCAACTCAGAGATTTCTCATTCACAGTTCGATTCTCCCGTGCTAATTTCCTTATTTGTCCACCCAGCCGCCCACTGTTCCTTCAATGCTTGGAGCCCCTGGGTCTTCTAACAATCTAAGTAAAAGGAATTTACACCCTATTGTGCCTCTTTTCTCAAGCTTTACTTTGAATTTTAAACAACTGGGCACTAGTGTACTCAGAGTTCATAAGAGTTCAACATAAAAAAATTGTGCAGTTTTTAACATACAAAATTATTACTGATGCTGAGAAGGGCTTATTTAAACTTTTAGAATGAGCACAATACAGGGGAAATTCTAGAGTGTACTTTGGCTTCAGATAAAAATATATTTATGTTTTCTGATCATTTATTTGAGGTGTCTTTGAGGCAGCGCCAAAAGTTTGCACAGTAGCTATGGGTTTCCAATTATGTTCTCTGATTTTCTTCAGAAAATTAAAATGTCTTCATTCACTCAACAGTTATTCAAAGTGTGTATGTGTGAGTGGGTAGGAGAGGGTATCTAGCTAAACAAGTAAGATAAAATCTACCCATCTCAAAGAAAGCTAGCAAAAGTAATGATTTCTCAGAAGTGTCTTCCAGAAATGAAAAGATTTTATGGGTTCTATGCTAAGTATATTAATGTAAATAAGAGGAAATTTTCCATTATATACATCCAAAGATCTTGCTCATGCCCTAATTCAGGCCCTCTTACTGTTGTGGTCTCTTTGTCAAGTAACTCTTTTCCCTAAAGTCATTCCAATCTATTCTTCACACAATGACATCCTTCTTGGTCAAAATCCAAGTACATCATTCCACGCTTTAAATTTTCTTTGGCTCCCCATAAATACAAAGATTTTAAAAATTAAGTTGTACTTTATTATTCATTGAAAATATACTACAGTCTTTATTTAAAAGTCTATTTCTTTCCTATTTCTGTACTATTATCCCCCTGCAAGTTGAAAGGCATGTAGAAGGTAGCCTGACCAGTATTTATCCGTTTTGTTTGTTTTTTTTTTTTTAACTCTGAGGACCCACAGGAAAAATAGGTCTTACCCTTAGTCCTCCCCCTTTTACTTCAGATTGAGCAATAGACAAATTCAAGAGATATATAGGAATTAGCTTTAACAAGGCTTTGTGGCTGGTTGCCTGGATGAGATGAACAAAGAGGAGACCACAAGATGGCTCCATTACAGACTAGAACAACTATTTAGATTGTGGTATCCTTCTCTGAAGTACTGACTACGAAAGAAGAGTGAAGTACTTGTGTGAGATTGAAATAGAGATGGCAAGTAGGAAAATGTGTATGTGTGTGTGCAGGTGTGTGTTTAGAAAAATATCTGTGCTTCAGATATAGATTTAGGGGGCTCCAGTTTATAGACTATTCTTGAAGGCATTTTCTGTCCAAGGAGAATGTGGGAAATGAGAAAACAGAGTCTGAGGAGCAGCACATATGAGAAAGAAAAACCCTACAAAGAAGGCTGGGTGAGAACCAGAGGTAGGGTTTAGAGAAAAGAGTTACTTTTCCCTAAAAGGAAAGAGAGAAGGAAGCAAACAGAAGGTGTTTTTAAGGGAGTACGATTAAAATATGGAGGTATTAAGCAAAATAAACACCAAAAAGTTTAGCATGAAACTTTAGCACTACATTTAGCAACTATTAATTTCAGTGCTTTGTCAGGGGCTGAAGCTAGAAGACCGAGGAACAGAGCAAGTAAAGAAGGTGGTGAGGAAATGAAAACTGGCAGTATCATCTGCCATTTTGAGAAGCTGCTCCTCTTGAACAGAGGAAAGAGTTGCATAGGGTTAAGTTCTCATAGAAAGTTGCCCCAAAACAAGAAGAGGATGAATACAGACGAGAGGGGGAAACCTCAGAAGCAGAAAGTATCTTCATCAATTTCTCTCCCCCTGCCCAATTTCTCAAGACAAAGAGAGTTGGAAGAACTCTCAAAACTTCTTCAACCAAAGTCCCCCCAACAATGTCTCTACAATTACCATTTCATTTGTCTGCTCCTTTACACAACAAAACTTCTCACAGGAAGGATTTATAATCTTTGCTTCCCCTTGTCCTCCTTATACTGGCTCCTTAATTCCAATCTGCCTCCATCACTCCCCAGAAACCATTTCATTGTGGCACCAGGGGTTCCACCTCATCAAAGTCAACTCTGCCATCCTTATCCCAAACACTTCGCAACAACAGGACCTGTTCAAATACTCGGTTTTCTTGACTTCTAGGATACCACAAGTACTGGTTCTCCTTCTACCTCACTACCTGATCCTTCTCCATCACTCTGCTGAGGCTTTACATAACACAGTACCCCAAAACTAGTCCTAGACCTTCTTCATTTTCCATCCACATTCCAATCCACCAGGGTTTGCAATCTCACCTGTACAAATAACTGTTGGGGGGGTGGGGCGGAGCAAGATGGCGGAGGAGCAGGAGACCTGGATTTCGTCTGGTCTCAGGAATTCAGCTGAATAGGGATCAAACCATTCTGAACACCTACGAACTCAACAGGCGATCGAAGAGGAGAGTAACAACAACTCTCTGAACAGAGAAGCGACCACTTACTGGAAGGTAGGACGTGCGGAGCAGTGAATCCGAGGCGATATTCGGGAGGATAGACGGCGGGGGAGGGGGCCTCTGCCGCTTCTGGCAAGTGCTAGAGCCGCGGAGCACAAAATCGGACCTTTTAGGAGTCGGCTCCGCGGAGGGACGTCGCCCCAGTGGCTAAGCGGGGGGTGGAACCCTCGCGGGACAGTGTGGTCTCAGGACCCTCGGGGTCACAGAAAGACCGGGGGAGCCTGAGTGCGGCAGAGCTCCCAGGGATCGGAGCGGGGAAGCCGGCTGCAGAGACGGAGCCGAGGCGCGGGCTCTCAGCTCGGGGTGGCCATAGACTGTGATCCGCGGCCCAGTCGGGCCACTGCTCCTCCAGCAGGGACCCAACAAGCAGCAGATCCGGGGAGACTCCCCTCCCTCCCCCGGGAGGAGCGGCGCGGGAGCGCACCGCAGGGATCTGCTGGGTTTGGAGACTCCACACGGGGTCGGGGGCCAGAGACGGAAACGCTCGGTCACAGGCCGGGTGAGCGCGGAGTGCGGCCGGAGACCGGGGACACGGGAGTGACTGCTTTTCTCTGGGGGCGCACTGAGGAGCGGGGCCCTGAGATCTCGGCTCCTAACAGGCGGAGATTGGGAGGCCACCATTTTCACTCTCGTCCTCCAAAGCTGTACCGAGAGCTTGCAGGGAACAAAAGCTCCCGAGAGCAAACCCGAGCAGCTTGCTTAGCCCGGACCGACAAGGGTGGGGCAGTTCCGCCTCCGGCAAATACATTTGGGAACCACGGCAACAGGCCCCTCCCCCAGAAGATCCGCAAGAACAGCCAGCAAGCCAAGACCAAGTTTACCGATCAATGAGAACAGCAGAACTTCAGAGCTAGGGGAATACTGCACATAGAATTCATGGCTTTTTTCCCCCTGATTCTTTAGTCTTTCAAAGTTAATTTTTTTTTAATTTTTCTTTTTCCCTTTTTCAACCAAAATCTTTTTTATTTTTCATTTTTAGAGTCATATTCTATCCCTTCATAGTAGCTAACCTTATTTTTGGTATATATAGAAGTTGTTCTCTCTTTAAAATTTTGGGATACAGTTTCTTCTAACACACCAAAATATACCCTAAATCTCTCGTGTATGGCTTTGTTCTAGTCTCCTGCCTGATCATATTCTCTGCCCCCAGCCCTTTTTTTAAAATTCCTCTTCTAAAAAATAAATAAATAAATTCCTTTTTTTCAACCAACTTCTTACCTTATCAATTCCTTTTATAAAATCTTTTATAATTCTCATCTTTACAGTCATATTCCATCCCTTCATTGAATTTACCCTTATTTTTGTACATATATAAGTTTTTCTTTAAAACTTTGGCAGGCACTTTCTTCTAACAGACCAAAATGCGCCCAAAATCTAGGGTGTGGTACTAATCTATGCACCAGCCTGATTATATTTGATCATATTCTTTTTTTTTTTTGTATCTTTTTTTCTTTTTTTTTCTTTCTTTCCCTTTCTTTTCTCCCAGTTTCAGGTCTCTTCTAATTTGTTTAGTGTATATTTTTCTGGGGTCATTGTTAGCCTGTTAGCATTTTATTCTCTCATTCATCTATTCTCCTCTGGACAAAATGACAAGATGGAAAAAATCACCTCAAAAAAAAGAGCAAGAGGCAGTCTGACTGCCAGGGACCTAATCAATACAGACTTTAGTAAGATGTCGGAACTAGGGTTCAGAATGATGATTTTAAAGATACGAGCTGGGCTTGAAAAAAGCATGGAGATATTAGAGAAACCCTTTCTGGAGAAACAAAAGAACTAAAATCTAACCAAGTCGAAATAAAAAAGGCTATTAATGAGGTGCAATCAAAAATGGAGTCTCTAAATGCTAGGATAAATGAGGCAGAAGAGAATTAGTGATATAGAAGACCAAATGATGGAAAATGAAGCTGAGAAAAAGAGAGATAACTACTGGATCATCAGGGCAGATTCAAGAGAGAAGTGATACCATAAGACGAAACAATAGTAGAATAATAGGGATCCCAGAAGAAGAAGAAAGAGAGAGGGGGGCAGGAGGTATATTGGAGCAAATTATAGCAGAGAATGTCCCTAACTTGGGGAAGGAAACAGGCCTCAAAATCCAGGAGGCACAGAGAACCCCTCTCAAAATCAATAAAAATAGGTCAATACCCCAACATCTAATAGCAAAACTTAAAAGGCTCAGAGACAAAGAAAAAATCCTGACAGCAACTCAGGACAAGAGATCTGTAACCTACAATGGTAGAAACATTAGATTGGCAACAGACCTATCCACAGAGACCTGGCAGGCCAGAAAGGACTGGCATGATAAATTCAGAGCACTAAATGAGAAAAATATGCAGCCAAGAATACTATATCCAGCTAGGCTGTCACTGAAAATAGAAGGAGAGATAAAAATCTTCCAGGACAAACAAAAACTAAAGGAATTGGCCAGCACGAAATCAGCCCTACAAGAAATATTGAAAGGGGTCCTCTAAGCAAAGAGGGAGCCTAAAAGTAACATAGACCAGAAAGGAACACAGACAATATACAGTAACAGTCACCTTACAGGCAATACAGTGGCACTAAATTCATATCTTTCAACAGTTACCCTGAATGTAAATGGGCTAAATGCCTCAATCAAAAGACACAGCATATCAGATTGGATAAAAAAAAAAAACAAGATCCATCGATATGCTGTCTGCAAGAGACTCATTTTAGACCCAGAGACACCCCCAGATTGAAAGTGAGGGGGTGGAAAACCATTTACCGTGCTAATGGACACCAAAAGAAAGCTGGGGTGGCAATCCTTAGATCAGACAAATTAGATTTTAACCAAAGACTATAATAAGAGATGTGGAAGGACACTATATCATACTTCAAGGGTCCATCCAACAAGAAGAGCTAACAATTGTAAATATCTATGCCTCTAACATGGAAGCAGGCAATTATATAAGGCAATTTTTAACAAAAGCAAAGAAACACATTGACAACAGTACAATAATAGTGGGGGACTTTAACACCCCCCTCACTGAAGTGGACAGATCATCTAAGCAAAAGATCAACAAGGAAATAAGGACTTTAAATGACACACTGGACCAAATGGATTTCACAGATAGATTCAGAACATTCCATCCCAAAGCAACAGAACACACATTCTTCTCTAGTGCCCATGGAACATTCTCCAGAATTGATCACATCCTAGGTCATAAATCAGGTCTCAACCGGTACCAAAAGACTGGGATCATTCCCCGCATATTTTCAGACCACAGTGCTTTGAAAGTAGAACTCAATCACAAGAGGAAAGTTGGAAAGAACTCAAATACATGGAAGCTAAAGAGCATCCTACTAAAGAATGAATGGGTCAACCAGGAAATTAAAGAAGGATTAAAAAAAAAGTCAGAGAAACCAATGAAAATGAAAACACAACTGTTCAGAATCTTTGGGATACAGCAAAGGCAGTCCTGAGAGGAAAGTATATAGAAATACAAGGCCTTCTCAAGAAACAAGAAAGGTCTCAAATACACAACCTAACCCTACACCTAAAGGGGCTGGAGAAAGAAGAGCAAATAAAGCCTAAACCCAGCAGGAGAAGAGAAATAAAAAAGATCAGAGCAGAAATCAATGAACTAGAAACCGAAAGAACAGTAGAACAGATCAATGAAACTAGGAGCTGGTTCTTTGAAAGACTTAACAAGATTGATAAACCCCTGGCCAGACTTATCAAAAAGAAGAGAGAAATGACCCAAATCCACAAAATCATTAATGAAAAAGGAGAGATCATGACCAACACCAAAGAAATACAAACAATTATAAGAACATACTATGAGCAACTCTATGCCAGCAAATTAGATAACCTGGAAGAAATGGATGCATTCCTAGAGATGTATCAACTACCAAAACTGAACCAGGAAGAAATAGAAAACCTGAACAGACCTATAACCACTAAGGTAATTGAAGCAGCCATCAAAAATCTCCCAACAAAAGCCCAGGGCCAGATGGCTTCCCAGGGGAATTCTACCAAACATTCAAAGAAGAATTAATACCTATGCTTCTGAAACTGTTTCCAAAAATAGAAATGGAAGGAAAACTTCCAAACTCATTTTATGAGGCCAGCATTACCTTGATCCCAAAACCAGACAAAGACCCCACCAAAAAGGAGAATTATAGACCAGCATCGTTGATGAAGATGGATGCAAAAATTCTCACCAAAATACTAGCCAATAGGATCCAACAGTACATTAAAAAGATTATTCACCATGACCAAGTGGGATTTATCCCTGGGCTGCAAGGTTGGCTCAACATCTGCAAATCAATGTGTACAATACATTAATAAAAGAAAGAACAAGAACCATATGATCCTCTCTATAGATGCAGAAAAAGCATTTGACAAAGTACAGCATCCTTTCTTGATCAAAACTCTTCAGAGTATAGGGATAGAGGGTCCATACCTCATATCATAAAAGCCATCTATGAAAAACCCACAGCAAATATCATTCTCAATGGGGAAAAACAGAGTTTTCCCTCTAAGGTCAGGAATGTGGCAGGGATGTCCACTATCACCACTGCTATTCAACATAGTACTAGAAGTCCTAGCCACAGCAATCAGACAACAAAAAGAAATCAAAGGCATCCAAATTGGCAAAGAAGTCGTCAAACTCTCACTATTCGCAGATGATATGATACTTTATGTGGAAAAAGCCAAAGACTCCACCCCAAAACTGCTAGAACTCCTACAGGAATTCAATAAAGTGGCAGGATATAAAATCAATGCACAGAAGTGGCATTTCTATACACGAACAACAAGACAAAAGAGAGACAAATCAAGGAGTCGATCCCATTTACAATTGCACCCAAAACCATAACATACCTAGGAATAAATCTAACCAAAGAGGCAGAGAATCTGTACTCAGAAAACTGTAAAATACTCATGAAAGAAACTGAAGAAGACACAAAGAAATGGAAAAATGTTTCATGCTCATGGATTGGAAAAACAAATACTGTGAAGATGTCAATGCTACCTAGAGCAATCTACACATTCGATGCAATCCCCATCAAAATACCATCCACTTTTTTCAAAGAAATGGAACAAATAATCCTCAAATTTGTATGGAACCAGAAAAGACCCTGAATAGCCAGAGGAATGTTGAGAAAAAAAAAAAAAAGCAAAGCTGGTGGCATCACAATTCCGGACTTCCAGCTCTATTACAAATCTGTCATCATCAAGACAGTATGGTACTGGCACAAAAACTGACACATAGACCAATGGAACCGAATCGAGAGCCCAGAAATGGACCCTCAACTCTATGGCCAACTAATCTTCAACAAAGCAGGAAGGAATGTCCAATGGAAAAAGTCTCTTCAACAAATGGTGTGGGGAAAAGAATGAAGAAGAATGCAGAAGAATGAAACTGGACCATTTTCTTATACCACACACAAAAATAGACTCAAAATGGATGAAAGACCTAAACGTGAGACAGGAGTCCATCAAAATCCTAAAGGAGAACACAGGCAGCAACCTCTTTGACCTCAGCCACAGCAACTTCTTCCTACAAACATCACCAAAGGCAAGGGAAGCAAGGGCAAAAATGAACTAGTCGGACTTCATCAAGATAAAAAGCTTTTGCACAGCAAAGGAAACAGTCCACAAAACCAAAAGACAACCAACAGAATGGGAGAAGATATTTGCAAATGACAGATCAGATAAATGGCTAGTATCCAAAATGTATAAAGAACTTAACAAACTCAACACCCAAAGAACGAATGATCCAATCAAGAAATGGGCAGAAGACATGAACAGACATTTCTCCAAAGGAGACCTCCAAATGGCCAACAGACACATGAAAAAGTGCTCAACATCACTCGGCATCAGGGAAATCCAAATCAAAACCTCAACGAGATACCACCTCACACCAGTCAGAATGGCTAAAATTAACAAGTCAGGAAAGGACAGATGCTGGCGGGGATGTGGAGAAAGGGGAACCCTCCTACACTGTTGGTGGGAATGCAAGCTGGTGCAACCACTCTGGAAAACAGTATGGAGGTTCTTCAAACAGTTGAAAATAGAGCTACCCTATGACCCAGCAATTGCACTACCGGGTATTTACCCCAAAGATACAAATGTAGTGATCCGAAGGGGTACTTGCACCCCGATGTCTATAGCAGCAATGTCCACAATAGCCAAATTGTGCAAAGAGCCAAGATGTCCGCCGACAGATGAATGGATAAAGATGTGGTAGATATACACAATGGAATATTATGCAGCCATCAAAAGGAATGAAATCTTGCTATTTGCAACGATGTGGATGGAACTGGAGGGTATTATGCTGAGCTAAGTAAGTCAATCAGAGAAAGACATGTATCATATTATCTCACTGATATGAGGAATTCTTAATCTCAGGAAACAAACTGAGGGTTGCTGGAGTGGTGGGGGGTGGGAGGGATGGGGTGGCTGGGTGATAGCCATTGGGGAGGGCATGTGCTATGGTGAGCGCTATGAATTGTGTAAGATCGATGAATCACAGACTTGTACCTCTGAAATAAATAATACATTATATGTTAAAAAAAAAAGGGAAGAATAAAAAGAAGATAGTAGGAAGGGAAAAATGAAGGGGAGAAAATCAGAGTGGGAGACAAACCATGAGAGACTATGGACTCTGAGAAAAAAACTGACGGTTCTAGAGGGGAGGGGGGTGGGGGGATGGGTTAGCCTGGTGATGGGTATTAAAGAGGGCACGTTCTGCGTGGAGCACTGGGTGTTATGCACAAACAATGAATCATGGAACACGCCATCAAAAACTAATGATGTAATGTATGGTGATTAACAATAAAAAAATTAAAAAAAAAACCTAATGATGTAATATATGGTGATTAACGTAATAAAATAAAAATATATAAACACTTGCTTTAAAAAAAAAAATGTTGGGTTTTTCTCCACACAGTTGTGTGAGCATAGTTGTTCTCCTACTTGACATTACCACTGAGTTGTCTCATTGATTCTCCAAATGTAACTTATCCAAAACAGGGTTTGTGATTATCCCATGACTCACCAACCTAGCCCTCCCTCCGTCGTCTTCATCTGAGTGAACCTCCTCACCAGTGAGCATTTGCTAAAGCCAATTTTATAGCATCCTTGATTTATCTTCCCCTTTTCTTTCCCTTTCAATATCCTACCCATTGCAATTATATTTTAAGTTTGCTGCACAAGATACAGCTCTATACATTCCGTGCATCTCCACTACAGTGACCCTATACAAGCTACCATTATCTCTTACCGAGGCTAGTGCAGTGGACTCCTACCTGATGGTCATGATTCTTTTCTTCATCCCTACAAATCCATTCTCCTCACTAAGCCAAGAGTGTTTTTTTTTTAAATTAGATCATGCCACTTACGTGCGTGAAACCTGGCATTTTAAGTTCTTTAAAGGCTTTCCATTGCATTTAAAAGTAAAAGTAACATAATGTAAAAAAAACCCCATATGAATAATCCAGTCCTCCCTGCAACTCTAACCTCATTGCTTACTACTCTCCCCTTCGCATTGTACACTCCAGCCACACTGGTCTTAGTTCTGCGCTCAAACATGCAAAGCTCATTTCTGCCTCACTGAGGACACTTATCCCTCTATTGGCAGAGCTCTGCCGCCAGGTTTCACGGCTGGCGCATTTGCATCTTTAGGTCTCACAAACTCAAGGGTCACTTCCTAGGAAGGGGTTTCCCTCATTCTACAACTATTACTCTGTTACAAAGGAGCAAATTCATTTTCTTTATAGCCCCTTAGCACTCTGTGCAATTGTCTTTCTCACGGGTATGTTTGCTTCCTTCCTCAATCTTACCTGTCGCATTCAGTGATGTTGTCTCTGGTGCCTAGAACAATGTCTGGCAAACACTGAATTTTTCCTTATGCAACTGTAAGCACAGGGGACACAAAGCAGAGAAGGATGGCTCTTTCACTTCAGGGGGATGAAAAGAAAAAGAGGATGTGTTCAAATTTAAATAACTTGGCACATTTGGTGGCAGACACTAAAGGAAGCCTCCAACTTGGGGCTTCTTTCTCTGAAATAGGAATGAGCTGTGGCTGGATGTCTTGGATTTATAGTGACCATTAACAATAAGCCAAATAGTGATGGGATTATAAAACATATGGAGACCCTAACCATGTTCAGAGAAAGAATAATGGTCATGGAGAGAGAACAGGAATTTGCACCATCAACCAACCAACCCTTCACTGATTAACTGACCCTCAAGTCTCACCCCCTCCTCTTCTTCTACTCAGAGGTGAACTCTCCAATTAGTCATCACCACTTGCACACTGTTTCCTCCAATCCTAGGCCAACTGCATTCATGGTGGCATCGATGACCATACAGGAGAAAGGAATAATAGTGAAGGAGAATATGGATAGATCAGTGTAAACACTGGAAAACAATTATTTGGGGGGGGGGGCAGTGGAGTCATTTCTTAATCTGAATGCTTGCACATGAGTCAAACCCAGTAAGAAAAATTAACTGTTTCTCTGCATCCAAGGCAAGAGGACATTTCTAGATTGCCTTAAGTGGGAAATGTTGTCAAGACCATCCTGCTAAGGAGTATGTGTGCTTCTTCCTGCTCTAGATGCTAACAGGCATACGGTGTAAAAACTATTCATTTTTGGTACCCTCCAAGAATGGTACTCATAGAAGAGGAAACAAAGAAGATACAGTGGGTGCTAGGCATCCCCTCTGAGCAAATATATTTATGGAAACACCCACTGAGCAGGAGGTGGAAGACCGATCATTCCATCTAAGAAACTGGAGTCAACAGCTCCTTAAATTCACATAGCATATTTATGTGAGAGGGAAACTATGGAAATCAAGAGAATGAACCAAGAGGCTATATGTTTCCAGTAGATATTGGTTTAAAATGTGTCAGGAGGAAAGCAAGTTTAAATCCAGAATTTCCCTAAGTTGTAATTACGGATCTGGTAACTTATAGGGTGGTTTTTCTTAACACTCATGAAACAATATCATGAAGGAAGCTTGGACAGGAAAAGAGGAATGGTACCTGGAAATAAGGACAAACGATGGTGAAGATCAAAAAGAAGTTTTGGGACACAGTTTTTTAAATTATGTTCAGCCCTGCTAAAACATAGTTCCTTTCAAAATGTGAATCATGATCTGCTCTATGTAATCACTCTAAGAAATCACAGGTGGTACAAGATACAATCCTGTTCAAGGTTTTTTTTTTTTTTTTTTAAGGTTTGTGGATGATTTATCATTGAGTTGCAATTCTTTAATCAGAATTGATTATCTGATCAACCAGTGATCTCTACCTTCCCTTTGATAAGACAAAAAATTCCATTTGGTTAATACTCTTATTTTACCAATGAATTCCAAGCTGTTCATCTAGATGGTACTTTTCAGTTCATGTTTCCATGGTTTTACATAATATTTGATAAAGCAATCTATTCATTTCTGGACAAGGTCTCTTTTCTCATCTTCCATGACACAATAGTTCTCCAGCTATTTCTGACATCTTTCCCCCTAAAAGCTTACAACCCCAGAGATCCTATTGCAGAGCCTCCTCTCTTCTCATTCTACACATCTGTGCTTGCACAGAGCCTGGAAGATAGTTGAGTGAATCATCTTGGATTAATAAACCCAATCCATCAAGTTCTATTGATTTCTCCTTTCAGACCCAACATGCATGCATATTTAAAGAATGGCACAAAAATTCCGTTTTAGAATTCAATGAAGTTTTAATCTTATATTCATTTGGCTGGGGATAGCCAATTTTTTAGATTATAATTTTTAATAAATATAGTTGCAAATTTACATTTATTATAATCTACTCAACTGTTTATGATTCCAGCAAGACTATAAGCTTCATGAGGGTAGAGAAGGTGTCTCTTTTTATTCCCTATTCTCTTTCCCACACCAGCACAAAGCAGTCTGTGTTTGTTCTACTAATATTTTTGTAGAATTTATAGAATGAGTGAAAGAATGGCAAACTTGTAACTCATTTTGCGCCATGCTTCCCTGAAAGGCTCCATGTTGGGCCAACTGACAGAAGTAACTAAGTACAGAGCAGTACTCTGAGCCAAGGGGTGAGCACTGCTGGGAAGGGTGATAAGTGTGGGTCAGCTCAGGGCTGCCTACTGGATATACATCCTGTGCGGAGTAGGAGGCGGAGGAGGGCACAGGAAAGTGTTTACACCCACCCAAGGGATTTCTGTACTCAGAAGTGGAGAATAGAATCAAGAACAGCTGAAATCTGCACAACTAGGAATGACCTACAACAGCATGGTAGGTCCCAAGAAGAAATTTTAAAATGCTCAACTGTGGGGAAGAGGGATAAATACTAACATAGCTGTATTCTGGGAGGAAGGTCCATATGCCCATGCTATCCTGTTCTTCCTGAGCTGGACAGAGGGGAGCTGACCTCTGGAACCGCTGGGACCCAATAAAACCAAAACTGCTCTGAACTAAAAGCATCATCTTTCTGCTCTTTTAAGTGCTCCTGAGCCACTGGAGGCTGCTTCTGGGCCATGTCCGATTATTTTTTTTCTAGTACTCCCTTTTGTTAATGTAGTGTCTTCCATGATGTCCATGGCCTAGTCCTTCCAAATCAAATCCCTGAAATCTGATCTTCCATACCTCCCCTGCGAGCCCTTTCCACCCACCAGACTAACTTATTCACCCTGTGGAGGATACGTATTTCCCTGCCTTTGCTTGCTTCTTGAATGCTTTTATTTAACAAAACTATTTGAGGCAAGTGTCAGGAAGCTCTGTAGGACCACAAATACAGCAGAGAAGAAGACAGTTGTTGAGTATTTTAGACCAGAGTACTGCACTAAATACTCTGCGTAGATTTGCTAAACACAACAGCACCATGAAGTGAATTTATTGGTATCCTCATTTACAAATGAAGAATCAGAGAAACCAAGAGCTTAAGTTTTCCAAGATCACACAGACCCAGGAAAGAAATGTGTAAGAGGCACATGTTCACTCAACAAACACATAATGAGGGCTCACCATGTGCCTCCTGTGTAAGCATATATACCCTGCTGCTCCCCATGGGCTAGACCAACGTGCGATTTCACTCAAACCAGCCTACCACCCATTTTAGAACATTCTTATTTCTGGATCCTGTATCCTCCTGCCTGAGAAGTTCTTTTCTCTCTTTGACTTCATCTCACCTTTCCTTCAGGATTCCTTTTTTTTTTTCCCCACTCACTAGAATAGAAAATATGTTTAATTTATACACCTAATTTTTTAAAAAATTTTTATTGTTATGTTAATCACCATACATTACATCATTAGTTTTTGATGTAGTGTTCCATGATTCATTGTTTGCATATAACACCCAGTGCTCCATGCAGTACGTGCCCTCCTTAATACCCATCACCAGGCTAACCCATCCTCCCATGCCCCTCCCCTCCAGAACCCTCAGCTTGTTTTTCAGAGTCCATCGTCTCTCATGGTTTGTCTCCCCCTCCAATTTCCCCCCCTTCATTCTTCCCCTTATCTTTTTTTTTTTCCCCCAAGATTCCTTTGAAACCATCCTGATCCATGAAGAATTCCTCCCCTGCTTCCAAGAATGGCCACATCCCTGGTCTCTGCTGACTACTGCATGAAGTTTCTCTAAAATCGAATCCAGTTCTGCATGGCATTACTTTTTAATGATTTCCATGTGCATGTAAATAGACCATAAACCATGCAATGGCAGGAATGGTATCCTCTATTCCTTTATGTTCTGCATGGGGGCTCAGCACTGCCAGACTCCAGCAAGTTTCTCCTAAGTTCTAAATTAGAACTCTCCTCTATGTAATGGACTATAAATATCTTCTACAGCTTCTCTGCTGTTTAAAGAGTGCTTTCTCACTTTGCCTGTACTTCTTGATACTTGGAAAGGCTAGCTTTATTAAAAATATTTTAAATCCTCATTTTCAAAACTGGGTCATTAAAGATGCAGAGAAGCTACTCAGAAGTTATGTTTGAGAAGGAGAGCCTTGAAACTTGGCCATCTTGTCCCTTTTCATGATACATGATATAGTTAAGAGTGAAAGGAGACTAAAAGGAAGGTATTTTTTCAGTTTCTGTACCTAAATTAATTTAATGCCATGCTCAAAAGAATGACATTTCAAATGCCTTTGAACCAAAAGATATATTTTACTATTATTCTTGAACTCAAGATACAGCCACTTTCCAAAATGGGCCCTAGTCTCTAAATTGATTTCAAAGTAGTTTTTTTTTTTTAATTATACATGTCCATCTACTTCCTAAGTCCTTTTATTTGACTTAAAATATCTCCATTTTCTGTTATGTCTCTAATCTGTTTTAAGCTTAGAGAAATTCAGTGACATTCTCTGTCACAGGAAGTCACATGCCCACAGTCCCAATATCCCTGGACATGGGAAGCTGCTGATTCTCTGGTTTGTGTCAGACCCTGTCAGCTAAATTTCCTTTTCCAGATTGCTGACAGCTAGCTTCAAGTGCTTTCCCTGTAACTTTGGTCTCCAGACATTCAGGTCAACTAGGGTTCAGTAGCTGGCAAGATTTTTCCTTTCTCCTTCCTCACGGCCAAGGTCGTATCCTCTAAGACTGACAGCCAAAGCAAAGAGCAGGTAGAGAGTTTCTCATTGGCTGATGTGGATTTATGATGAACAATTTCAACAAAGGCTATGATTCAATAAAAGCCTGGGACTCAAACAGTGACTAGAGCTGTGGGTGTGTATCTCCCTCGTGCTCCGTAGCATTTGTGTAACCCATGGGCAAGTCAACACACCCCCTCAGGGCTTCAGTTTAATGTCTTGGGAAATAAAGATGATAATACCAATGCAGCAGGATTGCTGCAACAATTACACTAATAAATGCAAAAAAAAAAAAATGGGAGCAGGAAAAATATAAGCTTTACTCTTTATGTGAGGATTTTCCCATTTTCTTTACCACTGAAACAGAAATAGGTCAACACATTTCCTCACAGCTAAAATCAACTGGGATGAACTAAAACCATTCAGAAGCTAAAACACTCAGGGTAGCCTAAAAATTCAGAGGCACTGAAGTTTTGTGAACTCTAGAAACTGAAGAAGAAATGACCTTAACTAATAACTTGTGCCAGAAAAAAAATGGTTTTATTTCTTTAGCACACAGGCTTCACATCTTTCTCTCTGTCCATAATTGCATTTATGCCCTGAAGAGGGCAGGAGATGGTGAGGTGCAGGATGACGGTACCATATTGAGATGGAGATAGTAATAACTCAGTGTCACCATTAAGTGGACCCCAACTTACTCTTGTAGATTTGTAAGCCACCTTGCAGCTAGTACAGCACTTTCTTATTGTTTCTGTTTGTATGAGTCATTTTATATAGTTGTGTCCAAACAATGTGCCCCAGTTGATCTCTGGCATTGCCCATTCTGAGCCTCTAGACCTCCGGCTGAAAACCAGAAGTCCAATATATCTGCTCCCACTCTTCTGTTTTTGCTAGGTGTCCCCAAGGACAGTCACATGCCATCTCAGCATATCAACTAACTGGCCACTGCTGAAGGACACAGATTGTTAACAGCCTATCTAGGCGTATCATGTCCAAAGCAGGAACGTGGGCAAAGTCCCCTTTGAGTAGAAATCACAGGTACGAGGGTGCCATCAGTCCCCACAATGAGAGTTTTCAAGGCAGAGGTGGCCAACCCCAGTGTTCCCTGGCCGGGCTGTCTAGGTTAAAGCTATTTTATTTTGTGCTGCCTCCTCGTCATGAGACAGAGTACTTGTTACTCTGACTGCTGCTCTTTAGGCAAAAAGAGGTACAAGAATATAGAAGCAGCTGAGTCTGAGAAGACTCAAGCTTCCTGATGTGCTTGAGGTCAGGCTCACAGCAGAGCAAGAGAAGATAGATCTCCTATACCAGCTCTGCATGAATGCCAGAACTCCACTCTTCCTTCCCCAGTAAGTACGAGATGCCTATTATACATGGGATCATCTACTGGAACACTAGACATAAACAAGAGTCAGCAAAATAAATCAAGTCCCTACCTCAAGAGTTTGCATATGTTATTGAGAAAATCATGCTTCTTGGTTGGGGGGTGGAGGCGGACTCAATAACTTAGTTGTAGGACCCCAAAACACTAGCAGACCCAGCTATACTGCTTTATAACTTAGCAAGCCCCTATTTTAATTCAACAGCTGCATGTTTTTATTCCCAAACATCTGTAAGCCTATCTAAAAGCCCTGTTAGTCCACTGCCTGGCAGGGGAGCCCACGTGTCATTTCAAATCAATTTTACAGGTCAGAAAACTAATTTTCAGAGAGGCGACATTATTGTGTCAGTCAACTATCTGTACACCACCGTAACCCCAACTCCCAGATCAGCGTATGTGTGTCAAAATAAAAATTAACAAGTGCATGAATTTAGCCAAGATTAAGATGATAGTAAGCAGACTTGGGGGTTGAACTCCTGTCTTCTGATTCTGGTATGCATTCCAAATGCATAGGATAGCTTCCTGCTTGAATAAATTAGTGTGTAGAATCCTGGTCTCTTAACAGGGATTTTGGAGCTCATTTAGTCTCTAGATACACCTAAGTATGAGCAATAAAATATTCTGTACAGGACTACCTTGTGTATGCATGAAGGTTCATAACCATTTTCAGGTGAAGAAAAATTATTAGAAATGGTATCTTTGGAATAAACCTGGATAAGTAGGGGGAAAAAAGTACTTGCTGATTCTTAGGATTATTTTTTTGAGTTGGGGAGCTGTTCCATATTCGAATGTCTATTTTCAAAGTGTAATCATCCTTTTTTTATATTGTCTAAGACAGTTATGGATATTCCAAAATCAGGAAAAATGTTTTAGCAGTATGATCTGAATTCCAGTCATATTTATGTACTAAAAAATATTTGCCTAAAAATGTTCAGCTTCTGTAAGCATGTGATTCATTCATTTGTCCTACCTGAGCAGTTGAGGGTGATTTACGCAATCATATATTCCTTACACGTCTTATGTACCAGGCTCTGAGGTAGGCAGTGGGAGAGTCTATCAAGGTAATTTAGACAAAGAGTAACAGTCACGACAGTGAAAAAAAATACTATCATACAAACGATACCAATCACATACTTAAGAATCTACATAATTATCATATAAGGATGGGGAATTGTAGTAAATGTTTATACATTAGACTTTTAAGATGAACTTTGAAGAGGATTATGACTCACTGGAATTGGAAAGAATCCATTCATTTATTTATTCATTCATTCACTCACTCAGTAAGTACTTACTGAGCCCTAGTAACCAACCAGAAATTGTGGATACAGTGATCAACACAACACACATACCTCCCTGCCCTAATAGAGTTAATGGACTAAGTGACAAAGACCAATAATGAATAGGTGATTATAATAAAATATGCCAGTAGTGAAATAAACGGTGTTTTGAGAAAACATAGGAGGACCAAATTGATTTTAGAGCATCAGACAAGGCCAACTCAAGTACCTAATGATTAAGCTGAAACCTGAAGATTAAGAAGTTACCCAAATGAAGAGAAGCAGGCAAAATATTCCAGACAGAAGAAACAGTTTACTCAAACATCCAGAAATGAAGGAGAGCATGTGACTTCTAGCAACGGAATTAAACTCAGAATTCTAGCTCAAAAGCATGAAAAGGTGCCAAGAGAGATCACTGGAGACTGATCTTGGATGGACTTGTCAGCTCGATTCCCAGAGGGCAACGGAGACAACCTAACACCATCAGAGGTGTATTTGCGAAGGAGCACTCCAGCTCTAGGAAGCCAAGAGACCAGTGAGGTTTAGGAAGTCATTCAGGTGTCTAGATGACCTGTCATGGGGTCCAGGACCAGAGTGATAGCAGTGGTAATGGAGAGAAGTGGAAAGATTCAGGAGGTATTAGTGGTAGTAAAAAATCAACAGAACATGGTAATTGACTGGACTGAGCGGTGTGGGGGATGAGAGTAGCTCTATTCTCTCAAGTTCTCAACAAAGATAGAGAAGACTGGAAGAGATCTATAGTGAGGGGAGAGAACCTTGTTGGGTTTTGTTTCAAATAGGTTGATTTTGAATTTTCTGGAACACAGGGAAGGAGAGAGAAGGGCATCAGTAAAGGATGAAGGTGTGGGAACGATGGAGGCCTCTTTCAAGAGAGTGTGGCAAGTGAAGGACTCAAGAAAATCCAGACGCAGACGCTAGTGGGCTTGGACAGCCAGGTCACAGCAGAGCATGCTTTCATTCCAATTAGAACATTAAGAAGAATCTCAACCACCCCACCCTCCATGTAAGAAAGGAGTGAAAGGATCAATTTCCCAAAGAAATTAGGGTCTATATTGAAAAGAATCCCAAGAACTTATCAAACCTCCCAAAAAGTCTTTTTTTCTCCTACTCTTTGATCAGATAAAACTTAGAGCATTCTCAGTCGGGCTAAATTCTTGACACCGACAATCATAATTCTGTCCCTTCTTGGAGAAGCCTGTATTTCAGATCAATTCTGGCAAACATGACTACCTCCAGTAGAATTTGAAAGTTTCCTCTTCCTGCCTTCAATTTGAGCTTTTTCCCCTCCTTCTGGGCCTGGTAATTTCTCAGCTTTCAATTATAAAGAAGAGTTCCTACATTTACAACATATGTCCTCAGGTGCTACCTCTTTTTAATCATCACAGATACCATCTGAATTAGGGAGAAGAACAGCAATAATCAGTTTAAAAATAACAGGAAACCAAGGTTTAGGGACACCAAGCGATTCATTCAAGGACACAGACCCATCAGGATATGAAAGCAGCTCTTCTGATGCTATGACTAGACATTTTCCACTCTCCTGATAAGGAGCTAGGGAGTTTTAAGAGGAAGATAGCAGGAGGGGAAGAATGAAGGGGAGTAAGTCAGAGGGGGAGACGAACCATGAGAGACGATGGACTCTGAAAAACAAACTGAGGGTTCTAGAGGGGAGGGGGGTGGGGGGATGGGTTAGCCTGGTGATGGGTATTAAAGAGGGCACGTTCTGCGTGGAGCACCGGGTGTTATGCACAAACAATGAATCATGGAACACTACATCAAAAACAATGATGTAATGTATGGTGATTAACATAATAAAAAAATTTTTAAAAAGGAGCTAAGGAGTTTTTCATGCCATCAATCAGAAATCTAGAATACATAGTACATGTGTTATTAAATTCCCCTTCCTACAGGTACAGCAAACATCAATTACTAATCATGGCACTCTTCCCCACCGATTCCAGATGCAACCTCCAAATCCTTGTCAACATAATAATTCAAATAGCTACTACCTGTGAATCTGAGTTGGCATAGGAGGAAATCTATTTTCAGTGCTCATCTTAGGTACTTGCATTTTTCATCAGGACTCTGACATACCTAACATCTTTATTATGCATTAAGCCACGACTTCTTGTTTGTACACTAAGTAGTTATGCGATCTTGAGATGTCACTTTGCAGATCTGAGCCTCGCTTCCTCACTTACAAAACGGGTAATAAGTGAGGTCTCTTCCCGTTCTGACAGTCAGCTTTATGGAAGTCCCAAGTGTGGTAACAGGAGGGGCTTTTCTGAAGAGAGTTGCCTGCTCATTGGTACTCAATTGCATCACACAGATTTCCACATTCATCATTTTCTTCTTGGCTCAACCTTGCTCAGCACTGTTTATGTTTCACAGCTCATTCTGGCCCACAGGATGCTGAGGAGTAATTAATTCTTTAAAATATAATACAGGAAACTAGCATTTCTTTTGTTCTTTTAACATTGGGATTATAAAACATAGCATACAGATTTTAGGAGTCAGAGTACTTTAGTATGAAAAAACAGGGACTTCATGGGGTGCCTGGGTGGCTCAGTCTGTTAAGTGTCTGCCTTCGACTCAGGTCATGATCCCGGGGTCCAGGGATGGAGCCCAGCATCAGCATCAGGTTCCATGTTCAGCAAGGAATCTGCTTCTCCTTCTTCCTCTGCCCCTCCCCGCTTCTCGTGCTCTCCCTCCCTCCATCAATAAAAATCTTAAAGACAACACAACACCAAAAAACAAAACAAGGACTTTGGATCCAAGAGTACGGAGTTCAAACCCTGAATCTATCAGCATCAGCATCGGGCTCCCTGTTCAGCGAGGAATCTGTTTCTCCTTCTTCCTCTGCCCTTCCCCGCTTCTCGTGCTCTCCCTCCCTCCCTCAAAAAAAATCTTAAAAACAAAACAACAACAACAAAATGAAACAAGGACTTTGGATCCAAGAGTACAGAGTTCAAATCATGAATCCATTTTTAATAGATAATAGAAATCCTTAGTCAGTGTAACATCCCTGAAGTTTGGTTCTTCATATTTTAAATCGATACATGTAGTTTGTGATGTGTTTCTACCTGAATTAGAAATATCTATGTGAACAGGTTCTATTACAAAGTGCAGCATGTGGAAAATATTATTAAATATGGTTATTTTGGAGCCCCTAATGCTAACTCAGGATACTACATATTTGCTTTTTTCTATTTACCTACGCTGTAAGTTTAAAGTGAGGTCTTTTGGTTCTAGACCTACTCCAAGGATGACCTGTAAACACTTAGTGTTAGCAGATCCTACCCCATTCCCACAATCTCTGCTGTGAATACAAAGTTTTGTGGCATATAATCTTTGACATTAACTCAAGGTCTGTGATCCCTGCAGAAATACACACCCTACCACAGCCGCACACACACAAGTATAGAACTTGTTCTATACAGGGGGTTCTGACGGCTGACGGGCTAACACCGTGCCTGCTCGTTTGTACCCTGTTCCAGTACTATGACATAAAGGGTTAGGTTTTAGTACCATGTTTTCATACTGGAAGGAAGCTTTGTCAAAAGACTAAATAAAAAGTAGAAGCTTAAACTAAACATTATATTCACTGAAGAGTTTGTAGGTTTTTCTAACTGTAGGTTTTGAAAATTAAGCATCATTTATGGGGACACAATACCTTCAGATTATAGTGAAATGTGCTAAGCCTCTGTAAAGCAAACCAATGAGCAAAACCAGGTTTTGACAGAAGTAGGAGGAACAGCGGGAGAGCTCTGTGGGCTAAGGAGCAGGGAGGGGCAGCTTTGTGCCTGCAAGCCACAGTCCTTCATCCCAACCCTGCCTCTATCTTTCCAAGAGCCTGAGGGCACATCATCCCTTCTGCACGTCTTTGATTTCTCTAGCTGTCAAAAGTGGACAACTCTTCAGTGATACCGTGAGCCATACAAAACTAAGGGCATCAAAGATTTAGATGGTTCAGTGAATGTGAGGTGAGAAAACAGAAGTCATTGACATATTTATGCAATCAGGACCAGCCCTGACTTGATGACTACTGCTTTAGGGCATTCTTCCCAAGTATCTCATACACCCCAAGGACAGGCCTCCTCTGGTACACCAAATTCCAATCATTTGGGATTTCTCTCTCCCATTTCTATAACTGAATCAGCCTACAGGAAGAATAAGGTATTAAGTAACAGTTGTCTTTTAATATATGTGTGTATGACGCAAGGACCTAATAATGAGGGACCTAAGAGAGATGGGTCCTGATGGATATGGTAGGAGAAGGTAGGTCAGGAGTAGGAGGCATTGTACATAAAGGTGAGCTCAGGTGACCTAAGCAGGTGACGGGGGAAAGGCAGAAGAGTTCTAGAAAGCTGGAATCTAAGAAGTATGGAAATCAGATCAGCAGAGCAAAATAACTTCAAAGGTAACCGAAGAGGATGAAGACCATGGATTCCTTTACAGTTGCCAGCATTTCTGCCCTGAAGTCAAGGAATCAAACTAGAATACCAGATCAAAACGGTGCTATGCTTTTCCATGACACAGCACCAGGGCAGTGAGATTGAGATGAGTCTCCTCCCTCTCTCGGTCTTGGTTCTCCCATTTATAAAGCCAGGAGATTACTATCTCTGAGCACCCATCCTAAGGCTCATACAGTAGGTCTCTATTTGTCCGCAATAACACATACACTGCAGGTACCTTAAGGCTTCCTCCACACAGAACTCAGACGTCAGTTACCCTTTAGGATAAGCTTCTGCTGAGCTCCGACACAGCCTTGTGTGTCTCAGGGACACTGAGTTGAAATTTATTCACCATCATGGATAAATATATTTTCCCAAAATTATCTCCAATTGTACAAGTGGTACCACTTGTACAAGTGGTAACAATGGCTCCAAAATGCTGATTACTTTCTGCCTCAGTAACTGAGGAGATCCAGTGGAAATTATGTGGGTGGAGCCACTCCGAGAAGCAGAGAAAGGCAGACACTGTCCACTGATGCCCAAGAGATTTGAAGGAATGCCGGCAGAGACGTTCTCCCCTTGTTCCTCACTTTCCCACAGCTACTGCCTCCTTCCAAAGCTCCATGTCTCCTCTGAAATGAAAACTCTCTGAAATTAGTCCAAAGAGGGAGACAACACAATATGCATAAGAATTCAAACACTTGGCTTCCATTTGACAGCATAATACATTATTGTGTATTGATAAGCCCTTCATCCTCTAACACCGTTGGGGATTTGACAACCAATTGGGATTTTAAAATAAGCGACAGGGCAGACACTCTGGTGCCAAGGAAAGCAAAGGACTGTGACAAGGAAGCTAGGAGAACACCAAACCCACATTTTATCAAGGTGACTTTCTCCTGCCGTCCTCAATAGATTACTTCTTCAACAAGTGCCTCTGATGTTCCTCAAAGAAATGTCAAGACTTTAAAGAGCTCAAATCTAGTGTTTTTCATTCATTCTGCTATACTTGTTTCCTAGCCCTCTTTACTTCGAGGTGCTCTTGCAGTTGATGGAAAACACAAACTCCAGGCTCCCTGCCACAACTTGAGAAGTTCAGCAGCACAACATCAATGAACAATGTTTGGAATTTTAAGGCAATATCAAACTGAGTGAATTCCGTACAAGTCTGAGAAGTTCTTTTCTTTTTCACCAGGCTAACCCATATTGCGTGGAGCTCTGGGTGTTATACACAAACAATGAATCATGGAACACTACATCAAAAACTAATGATGTAATGGATGGTGATTAACATAATAAAAATTAAATTGAAAAAAAAATTTTTTTTTTTTGTGCTATTCAGCAAGATCTTGGCTGAGGAGCATGTCATCAGTCTTTCCCTCCATGTGCCTGGAACATCTGACTCAGTCCAAAACACATCAATAGAACCTGGGAAATCATGCTCCCATCAGTTCCAGGAAGTAATCCCTAGACCTGTACAGAAGTCAGGAAAGATTCCATTAACCAGAATTGTCACTAACTCACTTATTGTGTCCTATAGATAAGGAAATGCAAATCAAACGACAAGGAGATATCACCTCACACCTGTCAGAATGGCTAAAATCAACACAAGAAACAACAGGTGTTGGCAAGGATGTGAAGAAAGGGGAACCCTCATGCACCGTTGGTAGGGATGCAAACTGGTATAGCCACCTTGGTAAGCAGTATGGAAGTTCCTCAAAAAGTAAAAAATAGAATTACCATATAATCCAGTAATTCCACAACTGGGTATTCACCCAAAGAACACAAAAACACTAATTCAAAATGATATATGCACCCCTGTGTTATTGTGGCATTATTGACAATAGCAGCCCAAGTGTCCATCAACAGATGAATGGTTAAAAATGTGGTCTAGTATGGTGATTAACATAACAATAAAAAATTTAAAAAAACTGGAAAAATAAAAATGTGGTCTACATGTACAATGGAATACTACTCAGCCATAAAAAATGAAATCATTCCATTTCCAACAATGTGAATGGATCTAGCAAGTATCACGCTAAGTGAAATAAGTCAGAGAAAGACCATTACCAGATGATTTCACTCATATTTAAGAAACAAAACAAAGGAAAAAAGACAAATGAACTCTTAATATAGAGAACTGATGGTTACCAAAGGGGGGGATGGGTGAAATAGATGATGGGAATTAAGTACACCTATCATGAGTGCTATATTGCACCCCTGAAACTATTCTAACACTGAGTTGTTTATACTGATTTTTTAGAAGAATGTTTTATACATTAGAGACTGAAATAGGAAAAATATCAGGCTAAGGGATCTTGCATCAAAGGTAGTATCTCTCAATTTTAAGACTATTTGGATAGAATAGGACTCCATATCACATGACCCTAAATCTTGTTTTGGTTGAGTTTATTATTCCCCTTTTCATGATTGAGACTAATGAATCCCAGAGTAGTAAAGCAGTCAATTGATGATGGATGGTATGAATTTTCCTAGATCTCCTACAACTTCATCAAAAACTAAGAGCCTGACAAATTGCATGACTTCATAGAAGTCAAAAGTAGAGAAAAGCAAGCTATCAGGAAGACAAGGTTCTGACTACCTATTAGATGCAGGGCCTCCTGTGTGTATATATATATATACACACACATATATATATTTTTTTTTGAGTGAATGTGGAGAAGAATATATATTCAATTCTCTTCAGAACACAGAATACCTAGGGCACTAGTGAGCTATTAGCTCCTATCATGTTTTCACTGTTGCCAACAAATATTTTTGCAGCAAAGATTTCAGTGTAATCCTCCAACAATCCAACAGGATCCACATACATGGCAGCATCCTATGTTTGGTCCTTTTCATCCTGCCACCATGGGAATGGAACACAGTGAGAGATTTGCAGCAACATGTTCAAGGTCATAATTAGAGTTGGTGGCAGGTCTCAGATAGTAGAGAAGAAATTGTAAGTGGAATTTTACCTCAAATACAACATAGATTCTAAAAGGTTAAATCTAACTATGTAAAGAGACCAAGGCAAGTAGAATGAAGTAGGGAGGGGGAAGATAATCTCCAGGAAGTATTAAAATATATTCAACTCTATAATCTTCCCTGTGCCTGGTATAGTGCTTAGTAGACACAAAAGTAGCAATTTTTAAATTGACTTTAATTTGATCAACTAAGATCAGAAAGGGTTTTCTGATGGCTAAGCCATAGCTATTAATAAATTAAAACAGAGGCTCCCAATAGGAAACATTAGCATCCACAACAGGATTCCAGAAAAACCATATGACTTTCAAAAGCATAGTAAACCAATAAATTTTCCAGAAACAACAGGAAGGAGAATAGTGTGTGAAGAGCTTGTGTGATCACAAAGAATATAACCTTTTGGGAATTCAGTTTTGACTTTGGGTTAATAGGGTCATGATTAGGTCTTTCCCAGATTAAACACTGTACAATTCAAGATAATTCCAAATAATTTGTGTGTAAGTAGCCATTTTTAAACACAGGAGAAAATTTCTTGGACTTCTCTATTTTGGAGACATGGAGAACAGCTTGGGTCTATTTTGAGGAATTTAAGCATTGCCTCATAGGTAGGTGTTTCTCACAGGTAGATCTAAAAAAGAAAAATAGTAACTAGGAAAAAATATGTAACACGTGTTGGTTTGATCATCAAGCCTAGGGAATAACTGTAGAGAAAGGTCAAACTGTGGAGAATGTATCTGAAATGTTATTCTGTGATATTTTCTGTGGAAAAAAGATGAGCTAGAACCAATTCTGTTTAGGATATGATGCTATATAAGAACACTTAAAATGTTTTCAAATCTCTTTAATAAAATACTTCATTTTGAGAGAGAGAGGAAAAAAAAAAAACCAGTAAGAGGGAGAAAAGGGAAGGAAGCAGACTCGCATCTGAGCATGGAGGCTGTCACAGGGCTCAATCTCAAGACCCTGAGATCATGACCTGAGCCAAAACCAAGAGTCAGTCGCTTAACCAAATACATGACCTAGGTGCCCGTTTTTAAATCTCTCGAGGCTCACATTAAAGTAAAAATCTGGGGAAGATAGTCCTCACAGGGACACCTTATAGTTTAGGCTGTATCATCCAGTTATATAGCCCACCAAACTTGGAACAACTTTGACCCATAAAAAGCCAGTTTCCTAAAATAGATCTAAAAACCTTAATGAGCACCTAAAGGCTTGCACTGGCAAAGATAAGAGCTCGGATCTTTGCTCTTGCTCTAGATTTTAAAACCCCAGTATCTAAAGCTAATGAAGCCAGGGGAATTCATGGTCTATAGGATAAAAGTCAAACATCAGATCGGGAAGAATTCTATATTTAGTGTATTTGAAGATTTGAACACTGTAAATTTCATGTGCTCTCTCCTGGTCTCCTTCCAGAATCTATTTCAACAAATCATTTAACATAAGTTGTTATGTAACCTAGAACATTAACCTTTTGTGGATTTGGACTAATTGGGCTGTCAAATTTTGCTATGTAACTGATGTCTAGCTATCAGGAGCGAGTTGGTTATTTTTGACTACAAACACAAAGAAAATCCATTGACAAATATGACAGGTAATCTTTAAACAAACCTATTTTAAAATGTTTTAAAAGGTTGTTTTTGTTTGTTTTTGTAAATGAGAGTATCTGATGTTCACTTTAGAAGCAGAATTATGAGAAGTAACAGGAAAGACCATCCTTGGATGATTCAACTTTGGTCCATGAAATATGAGGTTTAACTGGCGAATTGGCTTTGAGTAGGTCCCCTTGCTTGCTTACATTCTTCACTTTTATAAATGAGGTATCCCTAAAAAAATATAAAATTCCATCTGGTTCCAAATTATACTGTTACTTCAAGTATTAGGAATCCTAATTATTTAATCTCTCCATCTCTGAAGGATATTTGCTTATCCATTCTTTTTCGGACATGTTTACAGTTATTATATATTTTACAAACATTTATTGAGCACCTAATATGCACTACACACACAGTTACCGGATATTTAGCAATGCATGGCCCAAATAGCAAACATCTCTGCTGCCCTGAAACTGACATTCTTACTGGGGCGGGGGGGGGGGGTGCGGGGAATAAAGTCAGAGGGTGTTAAGCAGAAAATTCAAAACGAGGAAGCAAAAATAATGACTTGGATGGAGTAAGGTGTGACAATTTAAATAGAAACCCTCACTAAAAAGGTGACATTTAACCACATATGCGAAGGGGGTAAGGAAAAGAGACATGTGGAAACCTGAAGGCAGAACACTGTAGGGAAAGTCAACTGGAAGTGAAAACGACCTCAGACAAGAGCGAGTGTGTTCATGTTCCAGGAACAGCTAGGAACCTAGTAAGAGCAGAGTGGAACAAGCAAAGAGATCAGTAGAACATGAGGTTGGAGAGGAGAAAGGGGAGTTGAGGGATTAAAGGCTTGCAGGTCATTGTGCAGATGTGGTCCTTTGCTCTGAGTGAGATGGAAAACCACTGGGGTACTTTGGGCAGAAGATGTAATATGATCTGCCTCTCCCTGTCTGCCGTGTTAAGACGGAGGGAAGATCCATCAGAGGAATATTTATAATAGTCCAATCAAAGGGGAATATTGATGGGACGAAGACTGTAGCAATGTCAGAGCTAAGTGGTCAGATTCTGGATACGTTATCAAAGTATTGCCAACAGGATTTGCTATTGGATCGGAAGTGGACATCAAAGAGAAATCCTTTTTACAGAGGGTTTCAAAATATTTGGCTTCAGGAATTGGAAGGATGCTAGTGCACAGACTGAAATTAAGCTCTGTCAGCTCTGCCACCGTGTGACACAGGGCAAGTTAATAGTTCTCTCCATTTTTTACTATAAGCTGGCATAATAGTATTTACCTCATATGAAGTTTTTTATGATTATTAGTGCTAATAGAAAGTTCTTCAAAGAGTACCCAACACATAGAAAGCCCAATATAAATGTTTGCTCCTGCTGTTGTCATTATGTTGAGAAAAACAGTGGGGACAAGATTTGGGGAAAGAAGTTCAAGATTTAAATTGGGGACATGTCAAGTTTGAGACAAGATATATCAGCGATCCAAATAGAGATGTTGAGGAGTCAAATTTATATATATATTCACATATGTATGAATCGAGAGATTCAGTTTCAATGTTATCAATGTATAGGGGTCGCTTAAAGCCCAATTCTGGATGAGATCACCAAGAAAGGGAGAAGTTCTGAAGATACAGCCCTAGAACACTTCAACCCAAAAGGGGAAGGAGCCAGAAGGGTGTCCTAGAAGCCAAATCAATTGTTTCAAGGATAAGGGAGCAATCAACTCAATTAAATACTTCTGATTCATTAAGTAGGCAAAAGACTGAGAATTTATTGCTGGATTTGGCCATGTGGAGGTCATCAAGAGCTTTTTGGTAGAGTGGTAGGGGTGAGGGCTTGAGAGGGGTCCACGGGGGAGAAAAGGGAAGAGAAAAACTAGAGACAGTGAATAAAACTAAGTTTTCCCAAAAGTTTTGCTGTGAAAGGCAATAAAGAAATATGTCGGCAACTGAAACAAAGTGAAATCAACAAACATTATGTTAATGTGTGGGAAATAGTGTGTGCTGACAGGAATAACCCAATAGGAAGGGAAAAACTAATGATGGATAAGGAGAGAGGAAGATGAATTATTCCCATCCCACCCCTGCAAGTGGGGAGAAGGGAAAGCTGATCCAGGAGAAGCTACAGTGTGATTTGGGATCCCCCAGGCTGGGAGTTCCCAGGCCCCCTGGAAGTACACATTTGAGTGAGAATTTTCCCACCCCTGCAAGAACTCTTCATTACTTCTGCCTTCTAAGTAACATGAAAAATATCAAAATATCATTCACATAGTGCATTACTGTCAGGTTTAGAACACAAAATCCAGCAGAGAATGGAGGTATTGGGCCCCCAGACGTTTCACCCCAAATTGTCCCAGCCCCTACCTCCCTTCTGGGGGAATACTGGCCTTCCCTAGCAGAAGCTCAGTAACAGTCCCCACCAACTGCCAGGGATGTTATAGGATTAACTAATTGAGCCCACAGAGTATTAATGAGAGGACTATTATAATTCTCTTTTTGAGAAGAGGGAACTGAGGTTCTTTGTGGATAAGTTAATCACTCAGGAGATGTGAACTGAGATCTAGTGGACCACTGAGCCTGAGCATTTCCCATATAAACCACCTGCTTTACCATCCATCCCATTCCATTTCATGTCAGTCTTGCTGAAGGCCAGACATCAGTTATAGAAGGACAACTGGATCAGACTCACTCACCCCCCCCACCCCACCCCTAAAGGGATATATTGTTTATAATATGCAGAGTTCCTTGAATGAAAGGGGTGATTGCTAAAATGGATTCACCTGTTTATGTAAAACTGGGACCCAATTTTACTGTGTAATTAGTCAGCGAACACTGATAAATGTGAATTTCACGGCACCTTCAAAAAGCTATTTGCATGCCTTCCTGGCATCACAGAAACTTCAGAGTCTAGTTTTAATGTGAAAACCATCACTGCACCTCGGAGCTATACAACACTTTGAAAGGAAGACTCACAAAGCCCAGATTTGAAGTTTGTGTCACATTTGACATCAGCCTGGGTATGTGGGAATCCAGGAGGAAAGTCACTTACATGGAGAACATGGGAACCAGGGGCCCTGACTCTGTCAGATAGTAACACTAGATCTCACTAGATCCCAGAGCTCTCTGTAAGTTGAACTTACAGCTGCATCCATCAAGTAAGACCTATTTGATTCCCTACTATACACCATGTACTGTTCTAGATAGGACAGGTGCACCTTCTGCCCTTTGTGTAGTTGTAGTCAATAGAACCTACCCGATTTCAGTTTCTCCTTCTGCAACATGAATATCATAGGATTTGACTGGAAGGGTGTGAAAGAACTCCAGGTGAGGCTGTTGGAGACGCCTTTTCTAATTCTCACATTAGTGAACACAGGGTAAGCACACAAAAGTTCCTCTTTACTTACTACTTGCCAGAGATGGTTGAGCCCTGGACACGGAAGAGTGACCTGAAGTGGGGTAAATTATTTCCTCTCTCATCTACCAGTTCCATGTGCTGTTGGAATGATAATAGTGCCCACTTTTAAGGATTGGTGAGAATTAAACCACATGAATAATGTAAATCACCCAGTTAAAGGTCTAGCATCTTCAATAAGTTGCTTTATTAATATAAAGTGCTTTGAACTCTTCAAATTAAGGGTAATTTAAAGGCATATTACTCTTAAATTCTCCCTTTCCATTTCATACCCTGCCATGTTCTAATAAGGCCAAGGGAGGCAGATTTCTCAATCACACCTAACCTCTTAGGAATTCCCAGATGCCATTCATTTCCCCAGTAACAAAGAAATGTGCATTAAGCATTCATTTACATTTTTACTTTCTTAAATGGGTTATCAAAGAGCTCAACACATTTACATTGTCCATTTGAAGTAATTCAAATGGTCTAAGTCAGACTTGGCATGCAAAAATGTCCTAGAACATAATGCAAAAAAAATTTACTATAAAAAACACTTTCTCAGCTTTGATTGTCTCACCATAGGGCAAAGCTTGAATTTTAAGCAATATATATTCTCAATCTATGCATCCTTATACTTTACCCTGAGAGAGGCTGAATTTTGTCATGACGGTATCAGGGCTTTATATGGCAGATTTCAGGATATTTACCTGCTTCATCTCCTTTGATTTTCAAAAAGGGCAAAATATTATCTCTATTTTACCACTATGTAAACTGAAATTCAAAAAAATGATGCAACCTGCTCACAGCCACAAAACCAGCTTATTGCCGAGTAGAGATTGAAACCCTTGATGTCTAACTCTCGCTAGTCTTTTTACTACACCTAGTCAATGACTTCTGAAGACTTTTGATGCACTCATCTCATTTACCACGTCCATGGTAAGTTTTATCTGGCAGCATTACTTTAAAAGTTATTTTATTAAGTATTTTTCCTCTCTTACTAGGTGTGATGCTAGGACTGAATAATATCCACCAACAGACATCACTGCAGAAATGCATTAAAGATTAGAACTGGGATGAGTGTTTTGAAGAACTCTGTGATGCTGTGGCAACACATAATGAGGACATTTCATCTAGTCCTGGTAGTGAGGCCGGGAAATGCTTCCAGAAGGAGCGACAACTAAGGTGAAATCTGAAAGGTAAGTGGCAGCCACCCAGGCAAAGAAAAGTATTCCCAGAAGAGGAAAGAACACAGGACAGTGAAAGCAGCACAAAAGAGTATGTAACAAAGAATTTCAGGGGAAAACAAAAACAAAAAACAGGGAAGCCAAAACAGAACCAAGACAGGGAGTCCGGAATTGTGATGCCGCCAGCTCTACTTTTCTTTTTCAACATTCCTCTGGCTATTCGGGTCTCCTCTGGTTCCATACAAGTGTTAGGATTATTTGTTCCATTTCTTTGAAAAAAGTGGATGGTATTTTGATGGGGATTGCATTGAATGTGTAGATTGCTCTAGGTAGCATTGACATCTTCAGAATGTTTGTTCTTCCAATCCATGAGCATGGAACGTTTTTCCATTTCTTTGTGTCTTCCTCAATTTCTTTCATGAGTATTTTATAGTTTTCTGAGTACAGATCCTTTGCCTCTTTGGTTAGATTTATTCCTAGGTATCTTATGGTTTTGGGTGCAATTGTAAATGGGATCAACTCAGAGAAAGACGTGTATCATATGACCTCACTGATATGAGGAATTCTTAATCTCAGGAAACAAACTGAGGGTTGCTGGAGTGGTGGGGGGTGGGAGGGACGGGGTGGCTGGGTGATAGACATTGGGGAGGGTATGTGCTATGGTGAGCGCTGTGAATTGTGCAAGCCTGTTGAATCACAGATCTGTACTTCTGAAACAAATAATGCAATATATGTCAAGGAAAAAAAAAGAAGATAGCAGGAGGGGAAGAATGAAGGGGAGTAAGTCGGAGGGGGAGACGAACCATGAGAGACGATGGACTCTGAAAAACACACTGAGGGTTCTAGAGGGGAGGAGGGTGGGGGGATGGGTTAGCCTGGTGATGGGTATTAAAGAGGGCACAGTCTGCGTGGAGCACTGGGTGTTATGCACAAACAATGAATCATGGAACACCACATCCAAAACTAATGATGTAATGTATGGTGATTAACATAATAAAAAAATTTAAAGGAAAGAAAAAAAGAACCAAGACAGGGATAGGATAGCATGAGATGAGAGGAGACAGCCCACAAATGGATTTTCATCACTATCTTAGGAAGATACATTTACCTTCTTCTGCTGCTCTAACACATATTGACAGAGCACTCATCACCTACCAGGCACAATATAGTAAGTGCCAGGGGAGCAGGTGAACAGGTAATGGTCTCTGCATGAGGGGACTTAGAGTCTCCACCAGAGCACAACAGACAAGTAATTAAGATTCAATTCTATCATAGAGAAATGCAGGTTGCTAGAGGCAGACCTAGAGAGGACACCTAACCCAAACTGGGAGATCAGGAAAGCACCAGCCAGGACCTAAAAGTGGGTGAGTGTTAGCCAGGTGAAGGGGAGGGGCTATGTTACAAATCAAGGTAACAGATTAGGAGAAGATCCAAAGTAGAGAGGGAGAATGAAGGAACTATAGAGCGGAAGAGGAGTTTAGAGAGGAGGTTGGGGATTTCGGCAGAGTGAGTGTGGATCTTGCAAGCTATGTCCAAGAATGCGTGATTCACCCAAGTGACTGGGACCTTTTAGCAAAGAAAGAATCAGACTGCCTTGTGTGCTGGAAAGTTCTCTCTGGCTGCAGAATTGAAAATGGATGGAATGGGACAGCACAGAAAGTGGGGGTGTACCTGAGCAAGTTATTGCTTCATCAGAACAAGAGGTGAGGGCGATTTCAACTACAGCAGCGATGATGGCGATCGAAAGATGCTGATGGACGCATGCTTTATATGCAAGGGAGAATTTATTAATTCTGTGTGTGTGATTTATATCAACTGCCCTTTTCTTAGCACATTTCCTGCCATCCTCAGCACCTTCTAATGGAAATAATTTCTCCCATGGCCTCTGCTGAAAAGACCACCCTATTCTGCTCTGTGATCCCACCACCCAGCAGGTCCAGGGGACTGTAAAAGAGGCATCATAGGAGATGAGGACTGAATATGCGGCCCAAGCCTAGGATAAAGTCTATCTTCAAAAAATTCATGTTGCTGCTCAGGGGAATAAAAGTTAAGCAATACAAAGACAATATGGTAAATAGTCAAGTAAAATGTAAGATGAAGAGGAAGCCAAGACACACGGGACATAACATTAAGTTGAAGTCCTAGGATGAAAAGCCTTATATCTCCAGGGTCCCCTACATGGGACCCAGAACGACCCTCAGACTCTTGCTCTTCTCAGTTTGTCTGGCTCTTTCTCAAGTCCCATGCCTGTATATTCATATAGCAAGTTCCCTGTTTTAGGAAATTTGAGTTGGTCTCAATTCCTTAACTCAGTGAATCTAACCAGTACCATCTACCATCAATCTTTTAAGATGGATCATACATCAAATATCCTCCA
This sequence comes from Eumetopias jubatus, assembly GCF_037043125.1. NCBI lineage: Eukaryota > Metazoa > Chordata > Mammalia > Carnivora > Otariidae > Eumetopias > Eumetopias jubatus. The sequence goes on from NW_028274819.1 coordinate 109,845,918, forward strand.
AAATACTGAGACAATCATGTTTTTATTTCAAAAGTCACTCCCAGAGCGTGAGCTCTGTTTAACTGGTAGTTATCTTTAAGAGCATACAGGAAGAAGATATTTAATGGCAGTGACTGGGTATTCTGTATTTTCAATGAGAAATACAGAATGTTAAAAAAGGAATGTAGACCAAATTTACTTTAAAATAATGGGTTTTTTTTGCACTGAAAAGACTACAGAAAGGGTCTTCTCTGGATGAAAAAGACAGCAAGTCATTTTAGAGAAGAACCTTTTTTAAAAAATTGAAGTTCAATGTACACATCCCTCTCTAAGGCTCCCTGTGCCATGATGGTTGCCCCAACAGCAACCAAGAATCAGCTCATCAGCTCTGGTGGACCCAGAGTCCCAGGGAGCCATCTGGAAGACATGGGGAGCCTGCAGATCTTTACTGCACATTGTGGGAGGGACAGTCATGAAAAACCTCAAGATCAGCATTTAGAATCAGAATAGTTCACTGAAGACTCAACTCTACCCATTCTAAGTTTCCATGTTAGGATCTGTGGAGATATTAATCCTCAGAATGTTTGTAAAAAGTATTCCTAACAGTTACCATGCAGAAAAGCATCATGTATGTTGGACATCCCTATATGTTCTCAATGTTTGTGATAAGAAGAGTTTTCTTACAGAGTAAGGAAAACTAGTAGCTAAATTCATTTATGAGTTAAGAATGCTGACTTTGGGATCATAGAGACCCAACTTTGAGAGGGCACTTTCTAAATCACTCACCATTTAATATCGGACAAGTTACTCCCAAGCCTCAGCTCTAGTATTTGCAAAATGGGGTAAAAGAGCACTTCACCTCATTAGCTGGTATGATTTTCAATTATGTTACACGAGATCATGAGTATAAAGCATCAAGCCCCAGGATTAACGCTTCTTATATATTCCCAATGTTAATAGTAGTGGATGCTGCAGTAAGTGACATTTCCAGTAGTATTTAGAAATAGAGCATCATCCCAGATCCAGAAATATCTGGGATTGCATGTTCCCAAGAAGTAACTGAGAATGGGAAACCTTGATGATGAAATCAATTTTAGTATCAACTATCAAGTGGCTTCATTAACGTAGCTCAAAAGTTTTCTCTGTGTTAACTTCTCACGCTAATACCAAAAGGAAATTAAGTGTAGCTAGCTTCTCCAGCCACAAATACAGAGTTGTCCTTTAGGGAGAATTGAGGACTGGTGGACCATCCTGAGGAAATGTATTCTCTTAACATCAGTGTTCCATTTCTTGTTTCAGCTCTTCAAGTTTAGCCTACAGAGAAAGCAGAGATCTGGCAGGAAGAAAACAGGCTGTCATAAAGGAGCACTTACATCCTTGGAGGCTGTCATTTTTACTCCTCCTTAAAAATATCCTTTCCTTTATCCAGTCATTTAACAAATATTTAATGGCCTAGGATTAAACATTAGGTGTTTAACAGTAAGCAAGTTACATATGGGCCCCATCTTTTACAGATCACAGCCCATTGAGTGCACAGATGAGATAACCAGCTGTGTGATACAATCCTGCGTGATACTTGTGACGGGAAAAATAGGCTTTGCAACTACCTAGAAAAGAAGTCCTCCCAGATTCACAAGGAAGCGTTTCCATGATATCAAGACACTGAACTGGTCTCTTCTCCCCTATTATAATTCTCAATGATAGAATCTGGCTTACTCGTCTCTACATTCTCCATACCTGACCTATTACTTTACACAGCTACTTGCCTGGCTTGTGTCCAGGTGACTGGCTCACCCGATATCTAGTCCAACCTCCTTGTATTATCCTTCAAGTCTGGAAAGCTAAGAACAACATTCCCCAGATTCTCTTATCTGGATATGAATGTGATTTTTTATTTGCTTGTTATTGGCATAACCTAAGAGTTGTTTTAGAAATGAGGTAAATGGAGAGAGTAGCAGTCCCATCCCTTAGCGGTGTGGATTTCAACAGGCACATGGGGCTGGAGCCAAGAACTCCAGCAGTGACTTGCTGGATTATGGCCAAGGAGGATGAACCTGGGGCCAGCAGTTTGCAAAGCAGCTTCCTAATCTCCCGGTATGGGAGCTGTGACAGGACTAGAGGCAATTCTGGTGGGACAGCTCCTCAATATCACTCCCATTCTGCAGTTCTTCCCAGAGGCTCAGCCAAAGGGCTGCTTCTCCAGTATTCTCAACAATGTTAGAGCAAATTAATGCCCTATATGAAGTCCCTTCCCGCTCAAACTAGCTGGGACCATTTCTGTCACCTGTAACTAAACCTTACTGCCGTCTTTTGAACCAAACTGAGTTTGTCAGAAATATAGACCAGGCTCCACAGTCAGTACATCAAGCACTAAAATATAAGATAAAGCCGCTCACCACATGTAATGATAGTAAGAATGAGCATACCATGGCCAGACTGGACTGCTTAAATAATGCTGCTTCCGATGGTTTGGGAATATGGTGTTTGTCAGTAATCTGGAGTCACTCAAAGCCCATCAGCGTGGTTCTGTTGCAAGCTTACAACTGGCATTCGAGGGGCACCTGAGTGGCTCAGTCGTTAAGCATCTGCCTTCAGCTCAGGTCATGATCTGAGGGTCCTGGGATCGAGCCCCGCATCGGGCTCCCTGCTCAGCGGGAAGCCTGCTTCTCCCTCTCCCACTCCCCCTGCTTGTGTTCCCTCTCTCGCTGTGTCTCTCTCTGTCAAATAAATAAAATCTTAAAAAAAAAAAAAAAAGAACTGGCATTCGACAAAGTGGACAATCCAATCTAACACATTTAAGAATGTGTTGTGGTCGGCACAAGGGTCTCAAAAGACAGACATCAACAAGCAAGAACAGGCCAGGGTCTTTGACATAGGAGAGAAGATGGGAAGCTGACCAGCAGACAAGACCAGCATCCCTTAAAAAGCGTGATTGTGTAGAGTATAGAACAAGGACACTCTCCATGTAGGTGCTCTCCCTAATTCCTTTGGGTCTGCTTACAGATTCATTATTGATTTTGAAAATACTGAGCTAGTTGCCGGTCATGCGATGATTACTTTGCACACATATATTCATTCTCTTCTCTCACCCTCCTCTTTCTAAATCCATTTTATAGACAAAAGGCTACAGCTCATGAAGGTAAGGATAGACCCTGTGTCTTGTAGCCAGTGGTTTGCAAAGCCAGGATTCTCTGGCTCTGTAACACTGTGTACAAATTCCTGAATGACAAGTAGTTCCTTTATGCAGCCTGCTCCAAAGAAGTTCCTTCCAGGGAAAGAATGCATTGGCCAACTGCCATTAGTATTCAGGTCCTCTGGCCAGCCATAGTCTCTGTAAAATAAACACTTCTATCGGGTTGTAAAACAGTCCCTTGTGAGTGGAGATAACCTGATTTTTCAGACCCCATATATTCCCTCAAATCTAATATATCAATCAGGTAAATTTAAGGAACTGACCAACTCAAGAACAGCTCAGAACATACTGGACCCACCAGAAAGCTGCCATCCTTGGGGACCCAGCCTGGACAGCCTCTTGCTATATCCCTTCTATTCAAAGGCCATAACCCCTATTTCTCATTCTCCTCCATCTGTCCTCAGAAAGCTGCTGTGGTTTATGCCGAAGTCTCTTGGGTGTTCACTGTAACGGCATGACACAGATTTCTGAGCTATTTTGGCAAGAGGCTTGTCCCATGTTGTCCTCACATCAAAGATTTTCCAGAGGTTGTCTAATTCCACAGCTTAGTCTTATCTTGACTAGTCCCTAAAGTGCAGGTTCCAACAACAACAGGGAGCCTTAGCAGCTGTTTTTGTGATATAATTTCAGGGTCAACAAGGAGGCATCACTGACCCTCATAAAATTAGGTTTCCATCTGCTTAATAAGGTCTAAACATTCACAGATTTATTCCTTTAAGCTGTGGCTTCCTACATTTCCCACATTTCAAACACCCCTAGGAAGCCAGTATATTAAGCTTTGTCAGTCACTTACATCCTACTGAGCCTGAGTTTATCACAGCCTCCACCTACAAGTAAGTTTTTAAAAAGTCAGACTCAAGAGGGAAGGCTCAGAGCATGAGGCTTTAAGAAAGAAAGGGACTGGGGCGTCTGGGTGGCTCAGTCGTTAAGCGTCTGCCTTCGGCTCAGGTCATGATCCCGGGGTCCTGGGATCGAGTCCCGCATCGGGCTCCCTGCTCGGCGGGGAGCCTGCTTCTCCCTCTCCTGCTCCCCCTGCTTGTGTTCCCTCTCTCGCTGTGTCTCTGTCAAATAAATAAATAAAATCTTTGGGGGAAAAAAAGAGAGAGAGAAAGGGACAGGGGATATGGGTTTCTGCCTTTCTGGAGCCCAGTTCTGGGAGAGGCGAAGGTCAAATGTATGGTTTACAGTCATTCCCTTCATGGTCTCTCCCCACCCCCCACCCTCAGTTCTATATGCTATGTGAATATCTTTGTTATTTTTTTAGTACTAAAATAAGGAGTTCAAATTTAGCTTGTATTGCTTACTTAGTACTAGACAACAATATGGAAATTCAACTTTGAAATCCAAATGCCAGTTCCACCTCTTATTACCTTTGTCAACTAATATTCTCTACTTCACTCAGTTCTCTCTGCCATCTTGCACCTGCCATCACCCTCTTAGCCTTGTCACCCAACTGTAAGCTCCTTAAGAGAGGGAATCTTGCTCACCACTGTGTCCCAAGCATCTACAACTGGGACTGCCAGAGTCTGTGCTCAATGAGCATTTGTTGGGGAAAAAAAAAAATTTTTTTTAAAGCAACAGTGACCTTCCTACAGCCAATCTTCAGTTCTTATCCAGTTAACCTCTCTGTGTCAGGTGTTCACCACTTCCCCGTTCTTGGAACCCTTTCTCCCTTGATATTGATGTTCCCATGCCTTCCTGGTGAGGTGGGGGTGAAGGGACAGTGGTAGTACACTGATCAGGAGTTTAGACTCTGGAGTCAAACAATGTTCCAATTCAAGGTCTTTTATTCACTAATTTCATGATCCAGATACATACTGAACTCCCCAGTCTTATTTCTTCATGAAAAATATGTGGATTTAAAGATATTTCCTCATCAGATTATGAAGACTGTGTAAAAATAATCACTGTGAGGGGCACCTGGGTGACTTAGTTGGTTTAGCATACAACTCCCGATTTCAGCTCAGATCATGGTCTTGGGGTTATGGGATAAAGCCTCATGTTAGGCTCCACACTCAACATGGAGTGTACTTGAGATTATTTCCCTTCCCCTCTTCCACTGGTGCTCTCTCTAAAATAAACAAGTCTTTAAAAAAAAAAATCACTGTTAATACTGCAGTGTCATATACTTAGTACACAATACATAATTAGATTTTAATACTATTTGGTTTCTCTTCTCCTTGTTCACCTGTCACTTAAATATTTATTGAGAAAACTAAATATTCCTCAGAGTTCCATGTCTTGTTCTTAAGTCTACTCTCTGTAAATTCCCATCTACTTTGTAGCCTCCATCACCCATTCTATCTGATTTGATGTTTGATTCAACACCCCTGGTCCAGATCACATTTCTGAATCGTAAACCCCTGATGGCAGGGGCAGCTGTGAGACCACCCACAGACTCGTTGCTACGCTGCTAAGCTTCCTCTCCCATCCTCCCTTTAGTTTCATACAGCAAGGTGAGTGAATTCCGTCCATGAGATACAGCACCAATGTACTCAAGCCACCCGTAGGATTGGCTCATTAAACACTTTCCATGTGTGTGTGCTTCCATTCCTTCTCTCCTCCCGTCTGCTGGCTGAGGCAGATCATGTAGGAAGTAGTATGGTAACAGGACTGGAGAAGCCAGGAAGGCCACCTGGCAACCAGGAATATCTACATTGGTCTTTGCATGAGCAAGAAATAAACTCTTCCTGGGTTAAGAGGTCAAGGTTTAGGGAGATTATGAGAGCACCCAGTGTTCCTTCCCCCAACTAACATACACTTTATCTAGTTTCCTGGTACATATTGTTAGTGAGATGTTGATCCTACAGTTCCCACTTGGTATGCCTAAAATTGCATTCATATTTGTTGCAATGTTGACAACACCTCAACTGACAAATAATGAAAGTGGGAGGATCGTCTGGAGCCTCTCACACTCACCTCACAGAATACCACAACGTTGGTGGGTCCACCTCAGTAGCTCACAAAATGCTACTGTCAGCATACCAAGGGTGGCTAAGTCTCTCGTGAGCAATGTCCCATTACACCAGATTGCAAGGCAAATTTATGATGCCAGAATAAAGATTTATTCATGTGCAGTAAGAACGGTCAAGTACAATGGCTATTTGAATCACCGTCACTAGCACCTCCTCTCCCTTTGGGAATACTGCAAGTAATTCAGAATTAACTGAAGATGCAATCTTGAATTAAAGCAACAGGAATTTGGGGATTTGGGAGGGCGGATACTGCTGACCTCTGGTAGTCTGACCTACATCATCTAGTAATATTAATATGAGTTTTCCTTCCCTCATTCTTCTCCCCTGTATCTCATCAGTACTTCATTCTTTGTGGAATCTCTCTTCTGTCCGTTCCCAATGTTTGTATCTTAAGCCAAGCCCTCCCCATTCAAACCTCAAGCCTAACAATTTCATCTCCCTACCTGTACTTTTACTCCATTTTAATCAATACTCTACCAATCTAATGCTCATCACTGTTAAAATGCATGTCCAACACAGTCTCTCCAGTTTAAAATCCATCAATATTTTTCATTAGTGTAAAATTCAAAGACCATACGTGACTTTTAAGCCCTTTCATGAACTGCCTCCTGCCTACCTCTCCAATCTCATTTACTGCCAATTTCACCATGCTCTAGCCATGCTAAAATTTTTGCAATTCTCACAGAATAGGACAGGCTCTTTTTTAGTATATAAGCCATGTGCTTTACACATAATAACCTTCTCCTTTCTTCCTTTGGCTCCTCTATGATTCACCTGTCATAGATCCTCGATTGTTAATCTCTAATACATCATAGATCTAACATAGATCCTTGCATACTCTAATTTTCTTGTTTACTAATTTATCTTCTGCTAAATGGTGAGCTACTGAACAGAAGGACTTTCCTATTTTAACTTCGTGCCACTAACTTAGTGTAATATGTAGCACATAGTTACCTGGCAAGTACTTATAGGATGAATAAATTAATAAATGACTGAAATGGGTCAATCATTTTTGATGAGTAACTCTTCTGGGTACTTCCAATATATTATGTCATTAATTCCTACAGCAAAGGTCTCCCCCTGCCCCCACTGTGCCAAAAAAAATAGTTTTTATTATCTCTATTTTGTACTTGAAGAAATCATTTTGAGTTGATTTTCTTCAAGACCCATAGCTAGTAAACTGAAAGCTAAGATTTGAACACAGATCTGACTAGAAATACCTAATCTGCTGGACCATTCTTTTTGAACCTATAATCAGTTGCACAAGGAGTTCAGCTGAAGATCAGTTGGCCTGCAATCGAAGTTTCATGTAAGAAATGAGTTCTTAATTAGAATTGGAAAATGGACAGGTTTAGATACATTGGTAAATGAAGATGGACTCTTTCAGATGAAGAAGGCTTACCCCAAGAAAACCATCCCCAAATAAACCCACGCATTTGTGAGAACACTACAGTTTTCTTACCTTTTTATGGAGAAACAGAACTTAATCCTAGCCCTCCCTCCATGAAATTAATCTGATTTTAAATAGAATGTTTTCAATCCTGAAGTTAGAAAAACAATGTAATTGTGGTTGCAGAGAAAATGATAGTATTCTTATTGCAGAGCAATACCTTCTATACTATTCATTTCTAAAGAAAGAGCAAAAAGATTCAATGCTCACATCAGTTATTACATCAGCTTTCAGTGACTTTCTAGTTCCAGCTGAAGGAACATCTTACCAACATATCATCATATTCATCTATTGTGAGAATTTAAAGCACTGAATTACCCTAGGATGCTTGGGGATAAAATAAAATGCTTTAAGATGTCAGAAATTGGAATTGAGCTAAATATTATTTTTAACAAGTAGTCTGGGGCTGTTACTGGTTTCTTGGATTATTTTTCCTCCCATGTACATGGCACCGCACTGCACAGAGGTCTGAAACAGTTCACTTTTTCCAGCTGCTCATTCCTAAATGCAAAGAGAACACTGAAAAACAGGGCTCCCTCTACCCCTCATGGATGGGTAGATCCACCACGACGGAGTTGAAGGGAACACAAGCTAGGGAGAGGACAATCTTTATGAACATCTAACTGAGAGCAGCTAACTGGGATGGCCATTTTCACCTGCATCATGCCCTATTTTTTGTTAATACACATGGCTTATGGAAGTAACTTGTCCAACATCTCACAGAGAGCATGGGCAAAGTCAAGGCTAAAACTTACTTTGTATTTTGTGCTGAAAGTTCAGGGGACACTGATTCACCCATCACTCCGTCCTTCCACTTCGATGCTAAGCAAGGGCAGATAAACCCGAGGAATCGAACAGGTGGGCCAAAATATGTTTACAAGTATTGCTTGCTAACAAAGCTAAACTGAGCAGCACAGTGGGGCCTCCCTCTCCCCTCCATAAACCTATCCTTGCAATGCACAAGTCGTAAAAGTCTCCACCAAAGGGCGAGTGGGTGGGGAGGGTGCAAGGAGAACAGAGCTGACCAGCCGGAAAGGAGACCTATTTCATCTGCCATCTCAAGGAACAACACACACCATTAAAGGAGGACTGACAAAGCAAGAGCAATGGCTCATCTTGCCCACATCCCCATAGAATGGCCCTACCTCCTGGCTTTGCATGACCAATATATTGGGTGATAGTCATTCCTCCCAAGGGGAGGAGCAAGTGGGAGCCAGGAGTCACTGTTCACACTTCAGAGAAGAGTGCAAGTCCTTCATGAAAATGAGCAACAGGGTCGAGATCACCCATAACACTTTTCCCCAGTATTCAGCTCATATTCAGCTTCTGAGGCATATCTTAAGTCTGTACGAGTTCTTTAGGCGCTTTCAAGTGTGCGTTGTAAGAGTATTTTAGGTCTTAAGATCATGATCCAAAGACAATAAAAGCAGGGGCGCCTGGGTGGCTCAGATGGTGAAGCGTCTGCCTTCAGCTCAGGTCATGATCCCAGGCTCCTGGGATCGAGTCCCGCATCGGGCTCCCTGCTCCTTCGGAGCCTGCTTCTCCCTCTGCCTCTATGCTTCATGAATAAATAAATAAAATCTTTTTTAAAAAAAGGGGGGGGAGGGAGCAAGATGGCGGAGGAGTAGGAGACCTGGATTTCGTCTGGTCTCAGGAATTCAGCTGAATGGGGATCAAACCATTCTGAACACCTACGAACTCAACAGGAGATCGGAGAGGAGAGTAGCAACAACTCTCTGAACAGAGAAGCGACCACTTACTGGAAGGTAGGACGTGCGGAGAAGTGAATCCGAGGCGATATTCGGGAGGATAGACGGCGGGGGAGGGGGCCTCCGTCGGCCGCTTCTGGCAAGTGCTAGAGCCGCGGAGCACAAAATCGGACCTTTTAGAAGTCGGCTCCGCTGAGGGACGTCGCTGCAGTGGCTAAGCGGGGGGTGGAACCCTCGCGGGACAGTGTGGTCTCAGGACCCTCGGGGTCACAGAAAGACCGGGGGTGCCTGAGTGCGGCAGAGCTCCCAGGGATCGGAGCGGGGAAGCCGGCTGCAGAGACGGAGCCGAGGCGCGGGCTCTCAGCTCGGGGTGGCCATAGACTGTGATCCGCGGCCCAGTCGGGCCACTGCTCCTCCAGCAGGGACCCAACAAGCGGCAGAGCCGGGGAGACTCCCCTTCCTCCCCCGGGAGGAGCGGCGCGGGAGCGCACCGCAGGGATCTGCTGGGTTTGGAGACTCCACACGGGGTCTGGTGCCAGAGATAGAAACGCTCGGTCACAGGCCGGGTGAGCACGGAGTGCGGCCGGAGACCGGGGAGACGGGAGTGACTGCTTTTCTCTGGAGGCGCACTGAGGGGGGCCCCGAGTTGTCAGCTCCTCCGGGTGGAGATTGGGAGGCCACCATTTTCACTCTCATCCTCCAAAGCTGTACCGAGAGCTTGCAGGGAACAAAAGCTCCTGAGAGTAAACCCGAGCAGCTTGCTTAGCCCGGACCGACAAGGGCGGGGCAATTCCGCCTCCGGCAAAGACATTTGGGAACCACGGCAACAGGCCCCTCCCCCAGAAGATCCGCAAGAACAGCCAGCAAGCCAAGACCAAGTTTACCAATCAAGGAGAACGGGAGAACTCCAGCGCTAGGGGAATACTGCCCATAGAATTCATGGCTTTTTTTTTTTTTACCATGATTCATTAGTTTTTCAAAGTTAAATTAAAAAAAAAGTTAATTTTCCTTTCCCCTTTTTCAACCAACATCTTATCAATCCTTTTAAAAAAAACATTTATTTTTCATTTTTAGAGTCATATTTTATCCCTTCATAGCAGTTACCCTTATTTTTGCCATATATATATATAAGTTGTTCTCTTTAAAATTTTGAGATACAGTTTCTTCTATCAGATCAAACTATACCCTAAATCACTAGTGTATGACTTTGTTCTAGTCTCCTGCCTGATCACATTCTCCCTTTTTTTTTAATCTTTTTTTCAAACAACTTCTTATCTATTCCTTTTATAAAGTCTTTTATAATTTGCATCTTTACAGTTATCTTCCATCCCTTCATTGTAGCAACCCTTATTTTGTACATATATATGTCTTTCTTCCTTTAAAATTTTAGGAGGCACTTTTTCTAACACCAAAATACCCCCAATGTAGTGTGTGGCACTGATCTATGCACTAGCCTCATCATATTTGATCATATTCTGGTTTTTTTTGTATTGTTCTGATTTTGTTTTTATCTTTTTGGGGTTTTTTTTCCCTTTTTCTTTCTTTTCTCTTTCTTTTTTCTTTCTTTCCCTTTCTTTTCCCCTGGTTTCAGGTCTTTTCTGATTTGTATACAGTATATTTGCTGGGGACATTGTTAACCTGTTAGCATTTTGTTCTCTCATTCATCTATTCTCTGGACAAAATGACAAGACGAAAAAAATCACCTCAGCAAAAAGAACAAGAGGTAGTACCGTCAGCCAGGGACCTACTCAATATGGACATTAGTACGATGTCGGACCTAGTGTTCAGAATCATGACTTTAAAGATACTAGCTGAGCTTGAAAAAAGCGTGGAAGTTATTAGAGAAACCCTTTCTGGAGAAATAAAAGAACTAAAATCTAACCAAGTCGAAATCAAAAAGGCTACTGATGAGGTGCAATCAAAACGGGGGGCACTCACTGCTAGGATAAATGAGGCAGAAGTGAGAATCAGTGATATAGAAGACCAAATGATGGAAAATAAAGAGGCTGAGAAAAAGAGAGAGAACCAACTACAGGATCACGAGGGCAGAATTCGAGAGAAAAGCAATACCATAAGACGAAACAACAGTAGAATAATTGTGATCCCAGAAGAAGAAGAGAGAGGGGCAGAAGGTATATTGGAGCAAATTATAGCAGAGAAATTCCCTAATGTGAGGAAGGAAACAGGCATCAAAATCCAGGAGGCACAGAGAACCCCTCTCAAAATCAATAAAAATAGGTCAACACCCCGACATCTAATAGTAAAACTTACGAGTCTCAGAGACAAAATCCTGAAAGCAGCTCGGGAGAAGAGATATGTAACCTACAATGGTAGAAACATTAGATTGGCAACAGACCTATCCACAGAGACCTGGCAGGCCAGAGAGGACTGGCATGATATCTTTAGAGCACTAAATGAGAAAAATATGGAGCCAAGAATACTATATCCGGCTAGGATCTCATTGAAAATTGAAGGAGAGATAAAAAGCTTCCAGGACAAACAAAAACTAAAGGAATTTACAAACACGAAACCAGCCCTCCAAGAAATATTGAAAGGGGTCCTCTAAGCAAAGAGAGAGCCTAAAAGCAGCATAGATCGGAAAGGAACACAGACAATATACGGTAACAGTCACCTTACAGGCACTACAATGGCACTAAATTCATATCTTTCAATAGTTACCCTGAATGTAAATGGGCTCAATGCCCCAATCAAAAGACACAGGCTATCAGATTGGATTCAAAAACAAGACCCATCAATATGCTGTCTGCAAGAGACTCATTTTAGACCCAAAGACACCCCCACATTGAACGTGAGGGGGTGGAAAACCATTTACCATGCTAATGGACACCAAAAGAAAGCTGGGGTGGCAATCCTTATATCAGACAAATGAGATTTTAAAACAAAGACTGTAATAAGAGATGAGGAAGGACACTATATCCTACTTAAAGGGTCTATCCAACAAGAAGATCTAACAATTGTAAATACCTATGCCCCTAACATGGGAGCAGCCAATTATATAAGGCAATTAAGAACAAAAGCGAAGAAACACATTGACAAAAATACAATAGTGGGGGATTTAACACCACCCTGACTGGAATGGACAGATCATATAATCAAAAGATCAGCAAGGAAATAAAGACTTTAAATGAAACACTGGACCAAATGGACTTCACAGACATATTCAGAACATTCCATCCCAAAGCAACGAATACACATTCTTCTCTAGTGCCTATGGAACATTCTCCAGAATTGATCACATCCTAGGTCACAAATTAGGTCTCAACCAGTACCAAAAGACTGGGATTATTCCCTGCATATTTAAAGATCACAATGCTTTGAAACTAGAAGTCAATCACAAGAGGAAATTCGGAAAGTACTCAAATACATGGAGGCTAAAGAGCATCCTACTAAAGAATGAATGGGTCAACCAGGAAATTAAAGAAGAATTAAAAAAATTCATGGAAACCAATGAAAATGAAAACACAACTGTTCAGAATCTTTGGGATACAGCAAAGGCAGTCCTGAGAGGAAAGTATATAGCAATACAAGCCTTTCTTAAGAAACAAGAAAGGTCTCAAATACACAATCTAACCCTACACCTAAAGGAGCTGGAGAAAGAACAGCAAATAAAGCCTAAACCCAGCAGGAGAAGAGAAATAATAAAGATCAGAGCAGAAATCAATGACCTAGAAACCAAAAGAACAGTAGAACAGATCAACGAAACTAGGAGCTGGTTCTTTGAAAGACTTAACAAGATTGATAAACCCCTGGCCAGACTTATCCAAAAGAAAAGAGAAATGACCCAAATCCACAAAATCATGAATGAAAGAGGAGAGATCACAACCAACACCAAAGAAATACAAATGATTATAAGAACATATTATGAGCAACTCTATGCCAGCTAATTAGATAACCTGGAAGAAATGGGTGCATTCCTAGAGATGCATCAACTACCAAAACTGAACCAGGAAGAAATAGAAAACCTGAACAGACCTATAACCACTAAGGAAATTGAAGCAATCATCAAAAATCTCCCAACAAACAAAACCCAGGGCCAGATGGCTTCCCAGGAGAATTCTAGCAGACATTTAAAGAAGAATTGATACCTATTCTCCTGAAACTGTTCAAAAAAATAGAAATGGAAGGAAAACTTCCAAACTCCTTTTATAAGGCCAGCATTACCTTGATCCCAAAACCAGACAAAGACCCCAACAAAAAGGAGAATTACAGACCAATATCCTTGATGAACATGGATGCAAAAATTCTCACCAAAATACTAGCCAATAGGATCCAACAGAACATTAAAAGGATTATTCACCATGACCAAGTGGGATTTATCCCTGGGCTGCAAGGCTGGTTCAACATCTGCAAATCAATCAACATGATACGATACATTAACAAGAGAAAGAACAAGAATCATATGATCCTCTCAATAGATGCAGAAAAAGCATCTGACAAAGGACAGCATCCTTTCTTGATCGAAACTCTTCAGAGTATAGGGATAGAGGGTACATACCTCAATATCATAAAAGCCATCTATGAAAAACCTACAGTGAATATCATTCTCAATGGGGAAAAGCTGAGAGCTTTTCCCCTAAGGTCAGGAACGCGGCAGGGATGTCCACTCTCACCACTGCTATTCAACATAATATTAGAAGTCCTAGCCACAGCAATCAGACAACAAAAAGAAATCAAAGGCATCCAAATCGGCAAGGAGGAAGTCAAACTCTCACTCTTTGCAGATGATATGATACTGTATGTGGAAAACCCAAAAGCCTCCACCCCAAAACTGCTAGAACTCATATAGGAATTAAGTAGCAGGATATAAAATCAATGCACAGAAATCAGTGGTATTCCTATACACCAACAAGTCAGAAGAGAGACAAATCAAGGAGTCGATCCCATTTACAATTGCACCCAAAAATATAAGATACCTAGGAATAAATTTAACCAAAGAGGCAAAGGATCTATACTCAGAAAACTATAAAATACTCATGAAAGAAATTGAAGACACAAAGAAATGGAAAAACGTTCCATGCTCATGGATTGGAAGAACCAACATTGTGAAGATGTCAATGCTACCTGGAGCAATCTACACATTCAGTGCACTCCCCATCAAAATACCATCCATTTTTTTTCAAAGAAATGGAACAAATAATCCTAACATTTATATGGGACCACAAGAGACCCCGAATAGCCAGAGGAATGTTGAAAAAGAAAAGAAAAGCTGGCGGCATCACAATTCCAGACTTCCAGCTCTATTACAAAGTTGTCATCGAGACAGTATGGGACCGGCACAAAAACAGACACATAGATCAATGGAACAGAATCGAGAGCCCAGAAATGGACCCTCAACTCTATGGCCAATTCATCTTTGACAAAGCAGGAAAGAATGTCCAATGGCAAAAAGACAGTCTCTTCAACAAATGGTTTTGGGAAAATTGGACAGCCACATGCAGAATGAAACTGGACGATTTCCTTACACCACACACAAAAATAGACTCCAAATGGTTGAAAGACCTAAATGTGAGACAGGAGTCCATCCAAATCCTAAAGGAGAACACAGGCAGCAACCTCTTCGACCTCAGCCGCAGCAACTTCTTCCTAGAAACATCGCCAAAGGCAAGGGAAGCAAAGGCAAAATGAACTAGTGGGATTTCATCAAGATAAAAAGCTTTTGCACAGCAAAAGAAACAGTCCACAAAACCAAAAGACAACCGACAGAATGGGAGAAAATATTTGCAAATGACATATCAGATAAAGGGCTAGTATCCAGAATCTATAAAGAACTTATCAAACTCAACACCCAAAGAACAAATAATCCAATCAAGAAATGGGCAGAAGACATGAACAGACATTTTTCCAAAGAAGACCTCCAAATGGCCAACAGACACATGAAAAAGCGTTCAACATCACTTGGCATCAGGGAAGGGAAGTCCAAATCAAAACCTCAATGAGATACCACCTCACACCAGTCAGAATGGCTAAAATTAACAAGTCAGGAAACGACAGATGTTGGCGGGGATATGGAGAAAGGGGAGCCCTCCTACACTGTTGGTGGGAATGCAAGCTGGTGCAACCACTCTGGAAAACAGTATGGAGGTTCCTCAAACAGTTGAAATTAGAGCTGCCATTCGATCCAGCAATTGCACTACTGGGTATTTACCACAAAGATACAACTGTAGGGATCCAAAGGGGTATGTGCACCCCAATGTTTATAGCAGCAATGTCCACAATAGCCAAACTGTGGAAAGAGCCAAGATGTCCATCGACAGATGAATGGATAAAGAATAAGTGGTATATATACACAATGGAATATTATGCAGCCATCAAAAGGAATGAGATCTTGCCATTTGCAACGATGTGGATGGAACTGGAGGGTGTTATGCTGAGTGCAATACGTCAATCAGAGAAAGACATGTATCATATGACCTCACTGATATGAGGAATTCTTAATCTCAGGAAACAAACCTAGTGTTGCTGGAGTGGTGGGGGTTGGGAGGGAGGGGGTGGCTGGGTGAGAGACATTGGGGAGGGTGTGTGCTATGGTGAGTGCTGTGAATTGTGCAAGACTGTTGAATCACAGATCGGTACTTTTGAAACAAATAATGCAACATATGTTAAGAAAAAAGAAAAAGTAGAAGATAGCAGGAGGGGAAGAATGAAGGGGAGTAAGTTGGAGGGGGAGACGAACCATGAGAGACGATGGACTCTGAAAAACAAACTGAGGGTTCTAGAGGGGAGGGGGGTCGGGGGATGGGTTAGCCTGGTGATGGGTATTAAAGAGGGCACATTCTGCATGGAGCACTAGGTGTTATGCACAAACAATGAATCATGGAACACTACATCAAAAACTAATGATGTAATGTATGGTGATTAACATAACAATAAAAAATTTAAAAAAAAATACGATAAAAGTACATAGAAGCGCCATAGCATGGAGAAAGCAACCTCCAGGAACATTTTTCACTGTGGCATGTATACTCATTTTTACATGTATATGTTTTATTATAATGATTAAAAATTACAAATGTCGTATATATTTTAATTAAAATTTCATTATATGTTCATATATTAGCTATTCTATATAATTATATAATTACTTTTGAGAATTAAGTGCTCTTCCTCTCAAATATTACAAAAACAAAGTAATTTAGCCTTTGATGTGCCTAATTCAATGCCTGCCTTGATTTTCCAGGTGCTTTTCTCCCAAGGAGATTAGAAACAGGTTTTTGTGTTTGTGCTTCCTACAAATCATCATCAGTGTTAGGACAGTCACAAAATGTGGAACTGAACTCAACTACTTGAATGTTAATACGCCTGTATTCTGACCGTATTTTTTAAGTAGGCTCCACATCCAATATGGGGCACAAGATCAAAAGTCACACGCTGCACTGACCGAGCCAGCCAGGCGCCACCCAATACACTTATAATTCTGCTTCACCAACATCCCCACAGTATCTAGTACTATTTAGTGGGAGATAAATGAATGTTTTATTAAGAGACACAGAACCTAGGAAAAGACTTTCTTCTTCAGAAAGCCCATGTTCAGTCTTCAAAGATTTTTTTGACAGTCTGGCAAATATTTTCAAGTTCTGTGTACCTGGAAACTTCCCACTTCATCCCTAGTGTTTAGATTTTGTTCCTGAATAGTCTCAACTCATCTGATCTACGTCTTACTCTTTCCCCCCCCAAATCCTCTAGCTACCTACCTCACTGCCTTTTTACTATCTGTTATCTCCTCTTCCAGCTGGACACACAATACACTTTTTCTAGTAACTCTGCCTTTCATTCACATTCTTAGCTGGAGTATTCAAAGGTATCCTTCAAAATAACATATGTACTAGTTCTGCCACAACCTTGGGATCACCCCCATCTCCCTGAGCTTCTCACCAAAAATAGTCTGACCAAGCTTTGTGTCCACAATAGGAAATGTGTCTTCTATGCCAAAGAAGTCGAACACTATCTAAAACACATGCTAGTTCTCTCTTCCGCAATAACCACGTAACTCAATGCTGGCCAGTTTGCCATTTTGTCAGAAAAGCTCACAGCTGCTCAGTACTTGCCCATATAACCGTTAAACATCCAGTAATATTTTTGTACTTTTTAGATTTTCGTGCAATTCAAATGCCCTCTACTCCCCGGAAGATGTTCACACCCTCATCTGCTGGATACTTTGGGCAAATACATCCTAATGAGAAAAGGATTTTCTATGGTCATCAAGGTTGGAAACTCTCCTAAATGGTCTAGATGGGCCCAATGTAATTACATGAACTTTACAAGCAGAGAAAATTCTCTGGCTCAGAGATGCAGTGTAAGGAGACAGAAACAGGTGGTGGAAAGGGAACGTGGACAAATCAGAAGAGGAAGCCAAAAGAGAGATTCCAACTGTGAGAAGGACCCGGTCTGCCATGGGAGTCTAGGGAGAAGACCAGCAGCAAAGGAACACAGGTAGCCTCTAGAAACCTAAAAGGACTCCCAACCAAAAACCTTTGGGAAAATGGGACTTCATTCCACCAACCACAGTCACGATTTATGCCAACACCCCAAATAAGCATGGAAATGGATTCTCCCCCGCAACCTCAGGTATGTGCTCAGTTCAGCACATGCTTTAATTTCTGTTTTAGGGGACCTGAAGCAGAGAACCTAGTCAGGTTTTGGGGGGGAAATCAAGAAATAGTGGGCTCAATTTATTTTAGCAATTCCTTTGTAGTGGGTTTAATAGTGTCCCCCAAATTTATGTGCACCTGTAATAGGATCTTTGTAGATGTAATGGTAAGGATCCAGATGAAATCATACTAAATTAGGGTCATCCCTGAATCCACAGACAGTGTCCTTCTAAAAGATAGTCAAGGACACACAGAGACTCAAGAAAGGTGGCCATGTGAGGACATAAGCAGAGACTGGAGTTAAGCTGCCGGGAGCCATCACAAGTTCCAACAGGCAAGGAAATGCTCTGCTCTAGAGCCTTTGCAGGGAGCACAGGCCTGCCAACACCTAAATTTCAGACCTCTGACCTCCAGAACAGTAAGAATCAATTCCTGATGTTTTAGATCCTCAAGCTTGAGGTCATTTGACATGAGAGCCCTAAGAAATTAACACACCCTTCAGCACAAAAAACTATCCCTACACCATTTATGCCACACTGCCTTCATTTTCTATGGCTCCATCCTTCGCCTCCCTGATACGTGAATACGGGGTGCTGATCATACACAGTTCTACCTTTCTGTTTTGTGCAAGTTGCACAAAGAATGAAATTAAGCACTTGAGTCACTGCAATTGATCACTTTTCCTCCTCTTCTCTTTTATGGCAAACTGCTGAAAAGGACAGACTTCAGAGTAACTCTCCCCATCTTTAAGTATTTATGGTCCTATGGGGAGTCATCTTCAGTTCCTATGTGGTTCTCCACTTCTACTGATCTGGCAAGCCTGGCTGAAGCAGTCCTTGAAAACCCATCCAGGGAGGGCTGAACACGCAGCGGGAGGGCTGAACAGAGTGAGGATTGCTCATGCCTTGGGATGTGTTAGCAGCTCTATCTCCGGATCTTGTTTGGCACTTTTTCATCACTTCTAGGTCTTTGTAAAATTTAATTTTTTTTCTAAGTTGTTTTCCTTATTTTGTTGAATTACCTTTCTGTATTTTCCTGCAGCCTGTGGAGTTTCCTTACAACAGCTATTTTGCAGGTACCTGGGTGGTGCAATCAGTTGCACATCTGACTCTTGGTTTCAGGCCATGGCTGTGATCTCAGGGTCCTGGTATTGAGACCCATGTAAGGCTCTGCACTCAGCAAGGAATCTGCTTGAGATTTTCTCTCCCTCTGCCCCTCCTTCTCCAGCAGCACACTCTCAAATCAGTCTTTAAAAATCAAAACAAAAACAGATATTTTCTTCATTGGATAAGTCACTAATCTCCATGTCCTTGGGTTTAGCCGAAGATGACAGTCATCTTTTGGTGAGGTGCTATTCCTTCCACTGCTCATGTTCCTCCAAGTTATGTTGGCATCTTTGCATTTGAAGCAGTCCGCTCCTTCAGTTTTTACTAACTGCTTTTGGGAGAGAGCTACTCTGGAATCCTGGAATACCAGGATTCTGCAGTTACCTCCTATCTCCTCAGAGTAATGCGCTCCACACTTCCTGCTCCTTCCTGGGGCAGAATTCTTAAGCTTGTATGCCTTTGCTGGAGGCTAAAATGCACCAATCCATATGCCGATAGATCCACTCTTTTGTTTTCCAAAAAGATAGTCTGAAGCCCAAGTTGTTTGCATTCTTGCCCTGGCCCAGAGTCAGGCCAGCTGAGTCATGGCTCAGCTTCGTGCCAAAGCTCACGCTCACCACCGCCTTTGGGACTATGCACGGGGAGAGTCGCAGAACGCGGAGGAGGCACATGGTGAGGCTCATTGGCAGCTCCTTGATGGAGTCTGGCATGTAACTGGTAGGATCCGCGTCCCTTTAATGCCTTCTGAGGATCCCATCTGCCACTCTCCCTGTCCTCTCCTGCCCGCAGTCACACAGCTCATGATGCAGTACTCCAGATGGAAGGGGAGAGAAAAGAGCCCCTTCAGCAACATATTGCACAGACAGGGAAGCTGGGTACTCACATGCTCTCTTTCCCCTGTGGGAGAAATCATGGGCAGAGGAAGAGCTCTCTTGGCCCTAAGCTGTGCTTTGTTGGGGAATGGGTGTGGGAAAAGTAAAACTGCGCTTCTCATGTGTTCCACTGTACTCCAACTCGTGTGTTTTGCGCCCATGGTTTGCTGCAACTTCTCTGGAAACAAACTCTACAAGGCTCGCTTGTCCACAGTTGATTATTTAAGATGGTGTTTCCAGGGGCACCTGCACTACAGCCCAAAGTGCCTGGAGCTGGCTTAGGGGCCACTGCAGAGTTGACATCTAGAACCAAGGTCTGCCTGCCTATTATCCAAATGCTCCAGTAGGCAAGATTCCTCCTGGTCCTGTGGTGGTTGTTGCTAAATCCCACAGCTCCCTCAAAGTCACAGCTGTCTGTAGATGGATGCTAAATTTTTGTTGAGGTTTCAAAAATGATGGCTGTCTTATGCTGCCATGATGCCGACACTTTTTTAAGTATTTTATATACTATTTTGCAAATATAATCCAGAAATAATTTTTAAGTTACCTTTAAACACCAAATTAAATTCATTAAAGAAATGAAAGTGTTCAATTTTAGAAACTCTTTTTTCCTATTAAAAGGCAATGAAAAAAAAATGGTATGATCAACTTGACTGTTGTCTAAAGGCTTTTGGAGAAAACCAACACTGACCACTGGATGACCCCTGCAGGAAAACAGAGGTGGGAACACCCTACAACAGACACCACTGCCTATCAACAGTCATTCTACCCCCACACCCTTGTTTTTAATACACACAACCCTCATTTGGTGGTTCTGCTCTTCACCCTTATATTTGCTCAGAGAATGTGACCACACCCTCCCCAGCTTCAGAGAGTAAATCATTGGTTTAGTTTAGTATCTATCAGAGTGGTTGCTTTTCCTGTGCCATGGGTGAGTTTGTAGGTGAACACACAACAATATCCTGGCCAATGGGCTATAATCTGCTGGAGATTTAGGAAACGTTTTCCTCCTTAACAAAATATGGGGAAAGAAACCCACTTTTTCTTATTACCAGATGTGCTTGGGCCTTTATGTGATAACAGAAATTTTAATAGGCATCTCATCATCAGGCATGACATCACAACAAACTCAAGATGGTGGACCAGATTGTACTTGCATATTTGATGACAGTTGAATCACCAAACTCACTCGAGAACTCTGTCTTTCAATGTATTATGTAAGGACAGCTTTTCCTCATTTTTCATGCAAATTTTAGCTGGACTTCTGTTATTTATGCAATCATAGCTAATACATTCTCTTTATCTGGTTCAGGAAAAAAAAAATCAAAAGGCAAAAACATTAAAAGCATTCCCATTAAATTTGGAAGCAACAAAAGGATACCAGCTGTTTAATACCATTTCACATTGTTTTGTAAGAGTTAGCCAATAGAAGTAGAAAATCATCATTTACAGATGAGGTAAGTAGACAATCCGAAATTTAAAATTCTGAGCTATGAAACAATTAGAAAAATTTTATTGTATTTAGCTAAATACAAATGTATACAGATGACAAATAACTTGGATAATTTAAAATAAAATCCTATTTATAACAGCAACTGTAACAACCACCACCAAAATTCCTAGAAATCACCTCAGTATCTGGAAAAAACTATCAAATTGTAATAAAGGTCACAATAGATTTGATTTTAAGGATTTATACTTGCTCTTTAAGCACTCAATTCCATATAAACAGTATATACTCATCAAAAACCAAAAGAATATTTTTAAATGACAATATTATTCCGAATTTTAGCTTAAAGAATCAGCATAG
Source organism: Eumetopias jubatus (assembly GCF_037043125.1). Taxonomy (NCBI): domain Eukaryota; kingdom Metazoa; phylum Chordata; class Mammalia; order Carnivora; family Otariidae; genus Eumetopias; species Eumetopias jubatus. The sequence continues at coordinate 109,867,621 of NW_028274819.1, forward strand.
GAGAATGCCTGAAAAAATTCTACAAGTGTCATGAAGGAAAGGTTACTCTATATTCAAACAGGTGATAATTATACAATAATTCCAAGAGTGTGGTAGAAGCACAGAGATTGACAAGTTTTGCAAAAAAAAGTCTATAATGAGACCAAAAGAATTAGGAGATAGGAATATTTAATAAAATTGGCATTTAGAGAGGGTTTGATTAATGAATGAATGGTTCCTGATCAAATAGTATGCCATTTTGGAAAACAAAACTGGATCCCTGTATTAGCATACAAAAATAAATCCTATTAATAGATTTAAATGTAAATATTAAAAGTAATATTCCCAATTTAAGATCATAGGGTTAATTTGTAACACCTAAGCTCTCTAAAAAAACAAGGGAAAAGTCCTTGTTCCCAAAAAGGGGTGGTCATTCTAAAAGCCACTGTGGTTAAAAGGGATGAACACCGATTATTATTTTGTGGACCATGAATGGAATCAGACCAAGTGCTTGGAGCAGAGCCCACATTTCCCAGCCCATCCCCAGCTGACACAGAGGGCAGCAATTGGGTAAAGCCATCAAAAGTGGATCTGTCACCCAGCCAGGAGAGAATGTGAGCACAGGAGTCACCTGATCTAGAAATAAAAGGTCATCTTCAAGGATCAGAAACCTCAAGCTAAGAAATACACTCAAGGCTAGTTGAAGTCATGCCCCATGTGTTAGATACTAAGGCCCCCCGAGACCACGGCAGGTTCTTGGCACATGCTTATGATACCTTCCAGTGAAGATAAAACTAACAATCACTAAGTAGCAAAGTAAAGCAGCACTATAAGAATCAAGGAATATTCACCTACACAGAAGCACTTAAAACTCTAGGAAATCAGAATAGAGAACTCTGAAAACTTTAGGATAAATACTTTTAACATTTTCTGAATTAAAGTAGTCAATGGGAAGCAAATAAAAGGACAGAAGGCTAATGAAAAAATAGGTAATAAAAATGAGTGGTTGGTTATAAGAGAACCCATTAAAAATTTTAGAAATGAGTCATTTTCAACAAAAATTTTACTATCAGTAAAAGGATACATATCTATTCAATAAAAAGTTAGTGGCAAATCCAAATTGAATCAAATGGAGGCAGCCTTTCATAAAATTGAATGAAGATTTTTTTTTAACAAGGTTGGAAAGAGAATTAAGGAATTCAAGTGAATAGGACCAAAGGTTCCAATATAACTAGTAGGACTTTCAAGAGACAGTAGGATGGTGGCAGTTAGGCAACGGTTAAAGAAAAGTACCGAGAATTCCCACTATTGAAGAAGCCCAAGTCCTAAATATTGAAAAAGGTTTTGCATACCAAGGAGGACTACTTTTTCCAATCACAGACACACAGACAGACACACAGACACACCCATTATGGTGAAACCTTTGGAATAGTTAAGTATAAAAAACAATGAGAGTGTAAAAACAGATTACCTACAAAGAACAATCACATTATTATTAGCTTTTTCACTAGCAACTTTAGATATCCAAAGACAATGGATAAATTTATCTTCAAAATGGTGAGCAAAGTAACTCAGAACGTTGAACTCCATATCCATCAAAACAGTCATTCAAGAATGAGGACTAAAGATACATGAAGACTGAAAAATTAAGTTTATCTTCACAAACTCCAATGATAGAACTACAGAAGAATATATTCCACAAGAAAGACAAGCTTAGAAGCAGAATACACAATAAAAATATGTAACGAAAGTTCTATAATCTGTGGCTAGTTAGGAATAAGACATGAAATAAATGACAATTTTCACAGGGATAACAACAGGTTGGTACGTAATTTTTGAAATTCATTAACATGGAGACTTTGGAGAGCTAGCTCAAAGGGAACTAAAAACTAACTGAAGATTTTGCCTTGTTCAGAATAAAAATAAACTTAAGACATTTTTAGGAAACATTTTTAAAATACATTTTTTAACTAAGCCCTAACTTCCAAACTATTAAGGGAAAAATGAAGCACATCTTTTTAAAGATTTTATGTATTGGAGGGAGTGAGGTAGAGAAGGAAGGAGAGAAAGAGAAAGTGAGAGAGTGAAAGAGACAGAGAGAGAGAGAGAGCGAGCATGAGCAAGGGGAGGGGCAGAGGGAGAGGGAGAAGCAGACTCCCCAGTAAGCAGGGAGCCTGATGCAGGACTTGATCCCAAGATCCTGACCTGGGCTGAAGGCAGACACTTCAACAACTGAGCCACCCAGGCACCCCAAAGCACCTTTTTTAAAATAAGATTTTATTTGAGAGAGGGAACATGAGCAGTCCTGGAGGGGTTGCAGAGGGAGAAGCAGACTCCCCACTGAGCAGGAAGCCCGATGCAGAGCTCGATCCCAGGACCCTGGATCATGAACTGAGCTGAAGGCAGACGCTTAATCAACTGAGCCACCCAGGCACCTGCACCTAATTTTTTTTTTCTTTTAAAGTTCAAGCAGTCTGACAGAAAACAGGAAGAGAGTAAAATAAGTATCACAAGGCATGAAATATGATGGTAGAAGGTCAAATTTATCCCTAGACACAACGTATTTTAAAGTGTTAAATGCATCCTTTAAAATAAAGTTTTCTGGGCCATTTGGGTGGCTCAGTTGGTGAAACGTCCGACTCTTGATTTCAGCTCAGGTCATGATCTAGGGGTTGTGAGATCAAACTCGGCATTGGATCTGCACTCAGTGAGGAGTCAGCTTGAGTCTCCCTCTCCCTTTGCCCCTCCTACCTCCATTCAAGCACATGCCTGTGCACACAGACTCTCCCCACCCCTCAAAACAAAAAACAAGAGGAACACTCAAAAGGACACCAAAAAAGTTTAAATTAAATACATGGAAAATGTTAATCTAGATAAATACAAACTAAACAGTGTAGATCATAACTGAAGATTTACCTCTTTGAAATAAAAGCATGACACATGTAATTAACAGGCTAGAACACATAAACGACACCCAACAGTGAATATACATGCTTTGAAGCAAGCAAAATCATTCATACTGACCATGGACTAAACTTCAAAGGAAATCGCAACAAGTCACAATTGTTAACAGCATTCACTTATCACAATACAATTATCAATAAACCTCAAAAAAGATAAACCTCCAAAGCCTATAAACTTACAAACCAAAAAAAGTAATTCTACCTCAATCATGGACTTATAAAAGGGCATCAGAAGAGAAAACTACAAAAGATTTTGAACAGAATGACAACACTATTAGTACATATGAAATGCCTTGGGGCGTAGCTCAAGTGGTACTTACAGCCTTCAAGAAAGCAAGAAAGACCGAAAACAAACAATGTTTTCTCTTCAATGAGGAAGAAAAAGTCACATGAATGCAAAGATTTTTTTTTTAAATCTAGCAATGTTAAAAGCCACAGAAATCATTTAAGAAGCAAAAGCAATGCAGATGATCAGAACAAAAAACTGATTCTTTAAAATATCAAATAATATAGACAAATCTCTGGGAAAAGCTATCAAGGGAAAAAAGACAGTATTAAGATGGGAAAATGGAAAGTGACAAAAAACTTTTACAATCCCCAAAAAAGACTGTAAATAAGTTTATGTTAATATGAAAAACTTATCAAAAGTTTATTTTCTAGGAAAAATACTTACTAAAACCTGTTAATACAGTTCAGAAATCTGAACAGGCCAATAACCATTAAAATATGTAAATGTTATAATTAAAAATGGACAGAGGACCTGAATAGATATTTTTCCAAAAAGGACATACAGATGGTCTACAGATATATGAAAAGATGCTCAACACCACTAAGAAAGGATGCCAATCAAAACCACAATGAGGTATCACCTTACACCTGTCAGAATGGCTAGCATCAAAAAGACAAACAACAGGTGTTGGCGAGGATGCGGAGAAAGGGGAACCCTCGTGCTCTGTTGGTGGGAAAGCAAGCTGGTGCAGCCACTGTGGAAATCAGTCTGGAGGCTCCTCAAAAAATAGAAATACCCTATGATCCAGCAATTCCACAACTGGAACTTTACCCAAATAAAATCAAAACATCAATTTGAAAAGATTTTTGCACCTCTGTATTTATTGCAGCATTATTTACAATAGCCGACATACAGAAGCAAACCAAGTGTCCATCAACTGATGAATGGATAAAGAAGACGTAGTGTGTACGTACACACACACACACACACACACACACACACACGACTAGTACTCAGTCATAAAAAACAATGGGATCTTACCATGAGCAACCACATCAATGGACCTAGAGTATATTACGCTAAGTGAAACAAGTCAGACAGCTCAAAGGCAAATACCATAGGATTTCACTAATGTACAGAATTTAAAAAAAACAAAAACAAATAGACTCTCAAATACAGAGAACAAGCGGTTATCAGAGGGCAGACGGGTGGAGAGGAGGGTGAAAATAAAGGAGATTAAGAGGTGCCAACCTCCATTTAGAAAGTAAGTCCCAGAGATGAGCTGTACAGCATCAGGAATGTAGCCCATAATACTGCAATACCATTGTACGGTAATAGACAGTGACTGCATATCACCGTGAGCATTGAATACCGTATAGAATTTTTTTAATCGATGTTGTTCACCTGAAACTAACATTCTATGTTAATTATACTGGAAAAAAACCCCAAATATCAATGTGTTATTTAAACACAACCATTATTTAGCACAGAGGTTCCCAGACTGCTCTTGCCTGCCTCAAAGCAAGTTCATGCTCACCTCTCTACCCCTATGGGGACCTATCAGAATCTGGAATACGGTGAGGGAGGAGAGAGAAATTATTTGTTGTATTGACAGAAATCCACCCACGATGAAGGTGGAGTAATCCTGTATCTCCCACAAAATTGTTGTTAAAGACAACCAGAGTCCTGGGCTCCCACATAGATAACATCTCAAAAGAGGAGCACACTCAAATTTCAAGAACATCAGTTTTAAGACAGAAGGAAGAGGGGAAAGGGGAACTCTGGAGGAGGAGAAAAATTTTCTGAATTACCATATGATGCTGGACAAAGTCACGGTAGCAATTAGTTGGGCCTGTTAATGTCATAATACCTGAGCTACCTGCCCCCAGCAATACACCTGTGGTTAATATAATCACAGCCAGAAAAGTTAAAAGAAAAAAGGAGATTCTGTCCCTCAAAGAAAGGTGCCAGGCTCGGTTGCTTTACAAAAATTTCTATCAAAGCTACAAGCAAATAATCCCTATTTTATGCGAACTGGCCCAGTGTCTAGCAATAAGAAAGTGGCCCAGCTCATTTTATACTTCTGGAAAAACTTTGATCTCCAAACCCAAAAAACCATGGGTCACTTTCACCCGTGGAATCAAAAATCATGTTTTCTTAAGTAAAATTCAGCATTTACCAAAGAACAAAATGTTGTAAACAAGAGGACCTATCCCAACAACCCAAACTGATTCAGCAATTTAAGAAATCACATCATTGATTGTATTAACAGATTAAATGAAAAAAAAATTTTAGGAAAAAATTATTCAAATTACCTCAACCATCAACAGCACCCTGTCATGATTAAAAAATAAAACTTGTGGCATACTAAGAACAAAACAAACTTACTTAAATTGGTATCTATCAAAATCTTACAGCAAATGCTAGAAACATTCCCACAAAAGCCAAAAAGAAGATAAAGATATCCCTTATCGCTGCTTCCATTCAATATAGCTTTGGAGGGCTTCGCCACTGGCTAAGACAAGAAAAAAAAATGTAAGGCTTAGAAAGAACAAAATAATAACTGTAGTGGCTCTTTTATTTTTTGTCCAGACATTTTCTCTCTAGCCTATGTGTTGGTTTGCACACGAGTCCTATACACAGGGGGCAAGGAGAGACCCAGGAAAGAGGCAAATCCCTCCAGATAGGTGGGTGGCGGGTGTATAAGCACGGGAACTTACCAGGCTCATCTCGAGGGGCAGCAAGACATGGAAAACTCTGCACGCACCCACCCAATCTTTAGAGTTTATATGGAGGCCTTCGCTGGCTTCCCGCAGGCATTCAGTCCAGGTGGTCTCAATAACGCAACACCATCTCAAAGCCGCGTCCTTGAGAATGGCTCCAGTTGTGGGGATGGTGAGTGGAACAGACGTTGGCCTGAGAAGGGAGAGGGGGCAGAGCTTTCAGGTGCCCAGGTCCAGCTTGCTCGGCAAGCAGAGGTCATGTCCTCTGGATGACCTCGTCCAACACATCAAACCCCACTCTCATTGTCCACAGGACTGTAGTGGGACAGTCCTAGGACCCTAGGACCTTAACCAGAGTCATTATGCAACATTAGCATGAGTAGTAAGCCAGCTCAGCTGAGTTCTTCGCTTTTTTTTTTTTTTTGTAATTTTTTGTAATTCTGGCTCTTTACTCACAGAGCTAGAAGGTAATTAAGTTGGCTGTAAACAACCACATCCTTTGGATGTAAATTCATTTGCAGTAGAAGCAAATGAAGCCAAGCACAGATGAGCAAAAATAAAGGAACAAGAGAAGAAGCATCTTAAAAGCACTGATGTTCTGGTTCTGGTCCTTCAATGCAAGGGTTCAAGCGGCTCCTGAAAAATACTTACTCTTCCCATTCTACAGACTTTTCATCCCTTCTCTGCACCCCATTTTGTCCTTGGAAATCAGGAAATGGCAGGACCACCCGTATGAATTCCAATCTAGGCACGTTTCCACAGGTTTACCTGGTTCCTAGATCTCTCTTTCAATTTTGCACACTTCTCCAGTATCTTTCCATAAAGTCCTGATTAATGCCCTTTGTGGTTTTCTATATTCAGGCCAAAGAACATGCAAATATATTTTCAGAGATTTCCCATAAGGGTTAAGTGACATTGGGACTCAGGGAAGCAAAAAGACTGACAACTAATGATTATCATTTACTATAAATGGTATGCTAAGTAATTTATATATACAGTCTCATTTTCACAACGATACCACATGGTAAGCATTACAATCTCCATTTTACCCATGAGTAAACTGAGATTCAAAAATACTAAATAAATTTCCTGATGTCATATAACTAATTAGTACGGAGAAATTTCAAACCCTGGCAAATTTGGTTTCAAAGTCAATAATCTGTCCAATATGCCATGGGTCTTAGAGTGAGCCTGGTAGAAGTGTAACAAAAATGGATTATTTAATTAGCAATTAACTTCAGTTCTTATCACCATTAGAAAAAATACCTATGAATCCTTGGGATTTTAGTATTTTTCTTTGGCTTAAAGAGTTAAACATTTCTCCCAATACGTGCAAAACAGAGTAGACGGAGTCTTGTTGAGATTTAACCTGTATTCTGCCCAGCGAGTGCCTCTTGGGCTATTTAATCTGCGTGAGGAGGTTACTCTATTTTTGTCTTTAATGAAGATAAATTCGAGTTTTTTCTGGGCCTCTTTGACACTTCCTCTAGGTTTTCTTTCTCCTCAAATCCATGAAATGCCCAAATTGACCAAAGTACTATTATTGATCTTATTTTCTTCTTGACGTGTATTTTATCATTCATCAAATTCATAAATTCTCTTGCCTTCAAATACCATATCCTAACAGTTGTTTATCAAATCGTCACTTGCCATGAATGTACTTAAAACTCAAGTCCCACATGCACAATTGTGACACATACAATCGACATTGCAACAATACTCTAAACCCAGCAAAATCAGATCTGAACACAATTTTCCCACCAAGCAAGTTTGCATGTGTGGGTGTTGGAGGCTGGTCGCCTTTCTATCTGACTCACTACCTCGGAGAGCTCTTGGTCTGGGAGGTCATTTTCTCGCCTCTCCCATAACGACAGGCTGCTCAATTTTATTCATTTGTTGCTTTGCCTATTTCTCTCACATTCATTATCTCCATTCCAATACTACTTCAGATCTTCATGACTCACTTAGAGAACTTTTTTTTTTAACTTCCCTAACTTTTCTACGTGCGTCCAGTATTCCGTAGCTCCACTCCCCATCTGTCCAGCTCCTGCAATCCATTCACTCAACAAATAATCACTGGGCAGAAACAAAGATCAAGCCCCATGCCAGGTTCTGGGACTACACAAATTAATAGTATATTTAAGCAAACCTACAAGTACAACCACATAAATCTGCACTATAGATGATGTATCATGAGGGTTCAGAGGAGGATTAACACTTTGGGGAGTTCAGAGGTGGCTTCCCAGTAGAAGGGATGTTTGAGCTGAGTCTTCAAAGATATACATGAATCCTGCAGGATATTTCTCTACACATTCTCAGAAAAGGGGGTAGTTTGGGGCATTATTTCATAATTCTTTCAGTTAGGTGTATGTCTGTGAATAGATGATTTTCTCTTTTTAGGGGGATATTCCTTATACTCCCTCTTCTGTATTTCCCTGAATTAAATAGTTTCTGGATACAAGTGGTGGTTTAAGCAGTTCTTCACGGAATGGATTTATGTGGGGGAAGAGTTAATCAAGCATCATGTCATGCATTTAGCTACTTAGATCTCTCCTACCATACAAAGTTGGGATCTTCTGCCTACTGGGGGAGGCCACTCCCTATAAACCTACTTGTTACCCGCTGTTTTACATGTCTCTCTTTAGCCTCGTCCCGCAGTCTCCATTAAGCATTCCTGCAAAACTAATCGAGTTTCCATCAACTCGTTGTTATATGTTATAAAATATTCATTCTTAGTTGCAGAATGTCAATGATTTACTCCTCTGCCCAGTTCCTCCTGCTCTGCAGAGAGGCTGGCTCTCGTCTATGGTGTCTATGGGCAAGGGTTGGAGGGAAGACAGTCGGGGATGAGCTCTGGTCCTGTGGATAGAAGGATGGCAGGGGTATATTGCAGCTCTTCCCCCATGGGGTTTCTAGAAGCAATTAGATGGCCCACTTGAGGATTCTTTCTGATGCTCCCCCACATAAAGAGACTGTACATGGTCTCTAGACCATTCTATTGACATAACTTTGTATTTCCTGTGAACCAATACTTTGATTTTAGTGTGCAATTTTTTCCCTCTCCATTCTGAGTTGTATCATTAGGTTTTGTATCTTAACTTGACATCGAGATGTACCAGCCCAAGTCCTTTTCTTTCAATTCCTAGGAAGTATGTAGGAAGAAGAGTTTGCATTACCTAGCCTGTGAACTCTTAGGCACTAGGAACCATGATTTTCCTCCACTTGGTCAGAATTTAGTAGAGTCTCACACATAACGTTCGCTCAGTCAATACTTGATGAAGGAATGGGTGCAGACATCCCACAGCCTGCCAATGCCTCTTCCATGAAAATTGCTGCCCTGCTGCCCTTCCTCATTCTGTTCTATCTCAGGCACATTATAAGAAAAATCTATGGAACGGAATCTAGATTTGTGTCTCTCCCTTGTCAACCTGAGTTAAAATCATCAAGGGTCTCGGGAGCAAACGGATAGGAGGCAGAAATTGTACCTTATTAAAAGTCACAGAAACTCAATTTAGAAGAGTTATTTATGAGCCCCCTTTGGCAATAAATAGTACTGCTGTTTTAGGGACTAACTTTTATCTGAAAGCAATATCCCATGCTTGAAAAAAATAAGACATCCAGTGATCTGGGCTGAATATTGAGGGTGTCATGGAAAAAAAAAAATCCCTATTGCTTTTGAATGCAAATGACATAAAGTGAAAAGCCTGAATATAGACTATAGGCATATTTTCTCATGTTAACATGCACTGCATCTGTTTTTTTAATTCAGGCATAATTGACATGTACCATCTTATTATTTTCAAGTGTGCAACATAGTGATTCACCATCTGTATAGAATGCAAAATGATCACCACAATAAGTCTAGTTAACATCCATCCCCACATGTGGTTATAAAATATTTTTCTTCTGATGAGAACTTCTGAGATTTATTCTCTTAGTAACTTTCAAATACAAAATACAGTATAATTAACTATTGCCACCATGCTGTGTGTTATATCCCCATGACTTATTTATTTCATAACTGGAAATATTTGTATCCTTTGACTTCTCTCACCCATTTCACTCATCCCCACCCCCACCCCCCTGCCTCTGGCAACCACCAATCTCTTCTTTGTGTCTGTTAGTTCAGTGTGAATTTTGGCGTTTGAGCTTTGTTTTGTTTTTTTGGATTCCACATGTAAGTGAAATCATATGGTATGTGTCTTTCTCTGTCTGACCTATTTCACTTAGCATAACGCCTTCAACTCCCTTCCACATTGTTGCAAATGGCAGGATTTCCCTTTTTATGGCTAAATATTATTCCATTGTGTGTGTGTGTGTGTGTGTGTGTGTGTGTGTGTGTGTGTGTACCACATTTTCTTTATGCGTTCACCCATCAATGGACTTTTAGGTAATTTCCATTGTAAATAATGCTACAGTGAACATGAAGGTGCATCTATCTTTTCAAATTAGGGTTTTCGTTTTCTTTGCATAAATACTGAGAAGAGGACTATAGCATCATTGGGAAGATGGTGATGAAAGGTGCTTCTGGGCAAGATTGGTTGTGATGGAATGTGAGTTAGAGACTCCTTGGAAGTAGCAGAGGTGATGCGACAGTAGAAGGCTGTAGGCTTCAAAGCACTCTGAAAATGATCACTAGGGGTATTAGTGCAGGTGAGTGGGGGTGAGTGGGATCAGCAGGCAGCGAGGCGTTCAACCTCATCGAGGGGCCTGTTGACTTTATATAAGGATTTACTACTTTATACTTACGCAGCCCTGCCCTGGCGTTGAATGAATCCTTGACTTTCAGATTTAGAAAGACTATCAATATCCCAGCTGACCCATAAGCCACCCCCTTTCCCATTTTTTTATCCTTCCAGCTTAATCCCAACTTGCAAACCCTCAGTGACAGGAGACCAAGTTTCTTACAGGGAAGAATATCCTATTTGGGGGTAGATACCATTAAATTATAGAGGCAAAAATCACCTTTGGATTTCTAAACTAGATATTACTCTTTGGTCGATCTGTGTGTTTCCATAGGGTCGTGTAGACATTTCTAAGGAGCTTTCATCTCATTGTGCTGCTATTGTTCTATTCACTTGACTTTCCTACCAAACTTTAAAATCACTGAGGGAAGTTAGAATCTTCTTCATCTTTGTATCTCCAGGCGCAGCAGGCTAGCTGACAGAGAATGGCCACTCAGTACATGTTTCTTAAATTTTTGAAATCACACACATCTGACTATTTGTGTTCTTAATTTAAGAGCCAAAAACAGTAAGTTTAACTCCTCTCCCATCCAATCCCCCCATTCGGGTATGGTTTCGAGAATCTCCCAGAGAAACTGAAACACCATGGAGACTATTCTCAAGAAGACTCAGAAGACAAGCAAAGGTACATATATATAACATGAGAAGACCAAAAGATGAGAATTCATCACACCTTCAGGGCACAAAGAATTACTTAGACCTCTCTGCTAAGTGGTAGAGAATCGAAAAGGAAGAGCCAGAACATAATGCAAAACATTCTTCATCCTACTGTAGAGAGACAGGAATTAAAATGTTTAAAAGGTTATATAATAAGTGTCTCCTTTCCTCTTACGAGAGTAGAACCCAGGCTGTGTTTATGTGGGTGAACACATAAAGCAAAGCAAGGAAGACCTCCTTGAACAACATGGTGGGGCCTCGCCAGGTTGCTCAACCAATCAGCAAACTGACTTTCTGGCATAACTCAGTTGACTAGAATGACTGGACAGGTTGATCCAAGCAGCAGCCAGCGGTGGGCGAATCCTGACCACTATTCTCCTGGCAAGGTGAGGAAGAGGAAAGCCTTTGACTCTATAATTTGTCCTCTTCAAATTCAATCTGCATCTTACCTACCACATATGTTGGCCACTCTGGGGAACCTTCTGGGACATGCCTCATCCATGGCTTACTGATATTCAAAAGGACTGCAGACTCCCTTATGCTATGCACACAGGTCAAGGAAAATATGCCCCCAGAAGTACTTTTATTTTCCTCAGAGAAATTCTGCCACCAGAAAACTAGTGGGCAAGTCCCACAGGGTACATAGAGATTCTGAAATTTTACTTTAAACAACAATTTCTTTAGTGCTGTTTATAGACTATCGATTCAAAACAAAATAAAACCTAATGTGCCATCAGTTGGTCACGACATGGTTTTAATATATTTGAGGAAATAACTACATGCCAGATGAATACAGTTCAAAGATTATATTCATTTTATTCTACAAACAGCTGTTTAATCCACTTAACCTGCTTACAGGATCATCCCGTGTTCCAAATGTGGATTTCTCATAAGAGTCCAAATGCTATCCTGACTTAAAACCCCCCGATCTTGTCTAATTTCCTGCTAAGCATTAGGATGCAAAATTTGAGTTTTGACATAATGCCTACCACATCCAGATATTCAGGACATGTTCATGAAACAAATTAGAAGTGTTCTTCATTTCCTTTTAGAAGTTCCAAAGGAAGCTGATAATGAAACCACTCAATCCCAACTGCTTTGCAGTATCTTCTCATTCGGGATATTTTATAACTCATTTTCTTGTAACTCTATGCCTAATTGGCTTTTGCTCTGCTCAATCTCTCCTTTAAATGGTAGGCAAATGGGGCAGAGCCCCATCTTGTATTGGATTCATTCTTTCTCTTTAAAATGTTGTCCAGAGGACTACTCTGAGTCATACACTATGCTAGCTGCTGAAAATGTGAAGATAAATAAGACACAATCACTGACGTAAAAGCTCAAAGTCCAGGGGGAGACACAGACCAGGAAACATAAAATTTCAATACAATACGATGATTTGCATTCACAAATACAGTGGGGACGTCTCCCTTCTCTGGGAGGGAGACCAAAAAGGGAAAGCTTAAAAGGACCACACAAAGGAACTACTAGTGCTAGTCTCCATTTTTCTTCTCTGTTAGAAACCAATCTAAAGGAAGACTGTATTTCTGGTCCAAACTTGGAGATCAAGGCAACTACTGGACACTGTTAATTAGACATCCCACAAGTCCTCCGGTTTATAATACTGAACTTCTTATATTTACTTTGTTTTTATTCTTTAGATTGCTCCTACTTCAACTTCCTCATTTATGCCATCCTAACTGACTTCTGTATCTCCAGTCTATCCTCTATTGCTGATGTCTTATGCATTAAAATCAAAATCTATTTCTGAAACACAAAGCTGAACACATCCCTTCCTCCTATAAAACCTGCCGATAGGGCGCCTGGGTGGCTCAGTTGGTTAAGCGACTGCCTTCGGCTCAGGTCATGATCCTGGAGTCCCGGGATCGAGTCCCGCATCGGGCTCCCTGCTCAGCGAGGAGCCTGCTTCTCCCTCTAACCCTCCCCCCTCTCATGTGCTCTCTCTCTCTCTCTCATTCTCACTCTCTCAAAATAAATAAATAAATCTTTAAAAATAAATAAATAAAACCTTCCGATAAGCTCTCATTGTTTACATGAAGAATGAAGAATCCTGCAATGTCTCTGTGCCAAAAGCATGCCAGGCACACCTACTCTGTGGTCAATACATATTTGTTGAATAAATCAATACCCCCCCCCCGCAACTCACTATATCCTGAGAATTGTCTCATGTGCTAAATAGAGTAATGGCCTCCAAAGATGTCCATGTCCTGATTCCCAGAACTTGTGAATATGTCATTGGATGGCAAGGGAGAATCAAGACCACAGGTTGAATTAAGGTTGCTAGTGAGTTGACCTTAAGAAAGGGTCGTTTACCCTGGATCATCTGGGTGGGCCCACTGGGTCCTCATAAGTGAAAGAAAAAGCAAGAGAGTCAGTGTGAGAGTGATGCAGCCTGAGAAACACTACCGGCCATTGCTGCTCTGAAGACGGAGAGAAGCCAGGAAATGTGGGCTGCCGACACTGGAAAAGAGAAGGAAACACAGCCCTGCCAACATCTTGATTTTAGCCCTTTGGGGCTATTTTGGACTTTTAACCTGTAAGATACTAAATTTGTGTTGTTTGAAGCTACTAAATGTGTGGCAATCGTTACAGCTGCAATAGAAAACTGTACACCTTGTTATAGAGTGTGAGACATACCGTCCTCAAGTGTTAGGTGTGTGCCTCTCATCTCGGACGCGGAGGCAGACTCATTCACTGTTGTACACTCAAAACCGAGCCAGGTATACAGAGTAGAACCTTAATAAAAGCTTATTGGATTACATGAATTTGTTCAGGAGGTTTTTTCTTCCCCCCTAATATTTTCAGAATTTCTTAAGGATTTGTTGATGTCAACTAAACTTCCACAAATATTGAATATCCATTTCTTACAAACGTTCAAATGGTCATTGTTCTCACTTAACTCAGTTGACCATCGTATATTCTGTGTATCTTTCTTGAGCTGTGTATTTTATTTTTCTTTTATACATTTGCAAACTTTCATGTTTCCCTTCTTCTAGAAAGTTGTAATTCCCGAAATGGGAATTACATTTTCATTGTCTTATTCTAAGGGCCATAAGGCTCTTCACTGAACTCTACCTGTTCTGTCTTTGTCCTACATAATCCTACTCAACTAATTCCTGTTTTGTTTTGAATAATTCGGAGAGTCTCTGTTGTTGACTTTCCTCCTGCCAGGGGCCTTCTCTTGAGGAAGACTGTCTCTCTCTCTCCTGCCCTAGATTTTGATCTTGACATTGATTAAGAGCATGTAGGTAAGACCCAGCGTACGGCATACTCATTTCATCCTGGATCAGTTGCCTGTAGCCCTTAATATTCCCATGCCCACATCCTCTGTTTCCCTTGTGAATACCCCTCTATTTTTCCTCTTATCGGCCCTCGGCCTGACCCCTCTTCTCTGCCATCTTCTCTGCATCCTCTTGTAAGTTTTCCTTTCTGGCTTTCAAAAATCTCTCCTCCTCTTCCCCAGAGTATTTCAAATGGAGCTGTCAGAATTTAAAGTTTACCCCCTGCCTGGTTTTTGTTTGGTTTTTATCTGCTGACTGTGTTAAAAGTTCAACACAAAGAACAGCTAAACAGAGAAGTAAACTCAGCTCCCTTCTTGGGACTGAAACGTGAGCCTCCTCCACATTTTCTCTGTTTTCCTATAGTGCCATGAAAAGTGCCACCACCAATGAGATGGTGTATCTCTTGGTGGGAGCCATGTGTCACTGTTATGCAGGTAAATTGACAAAAGGATCTGAATGACAAGCCTTGTCTCTTTGCCTATGATACATACACTCCTACACATACCCTCTTAATCTTGTCCCCCATTTCTCAATTGCTTTTCATCTTTTGAAATAAACACCAGTCACTCTTTCTGGATCATTCTCTGCTTTTTACCAACAGTACCATTCATTTTTCCTTCTGTGTCTACTTTATATGACTTGGTACTTTGTTTCATTGTTTCCTGTTCCAAGAATAATTTTCATAAATTTCAAATGTTGGCACTTCTCTTGTTATTGCCAGAATGACATCATCTGGAAGTTATAACAGGACTCAGACTATCAACATTCATTTTGATCTTTATTCATTGCATCTCTTCAGTTTAAAATTAATTTTTGTTAGAGAAAGAGATTCTCCAAGACCACACATTCATTGACTGACTGATTGTAATATTTTCTTACTCCCATTGTCTTCTTTCTTTCTCCCAGTTCCACATAAAAATGTAATTCACCTTGCTTTATATGTCTCAACATATATTGGCGGGTTTTTTAGTACATAGTAAATTTGCCTATTTGGCAGTATGATTTAATGAGATATCAATTTGGTTTCTGTTTTCACTGTTGCAGTGTAAATTCTTCCCCCAATTAAAGATTGTAGCCAAGCTTTATGATGTGGAGTATGAACGGCCTGCCTCTTTTAGGAATGGTTGCAGAGACAGGTGAGGTAAGAGGATTAGAAATTTTATACTACAGAGTATGGTGGTTCAGATCCTCCAGAATGCAGATACCAGGGTGGATTTACAAGTCCAAGTTGATCTTGTACAGGGTAAAGGAGAGAGAGCTTAGAGGTAAATTGGAGAGCTTCAGAATGTGATGCCATTCTGACATACATGAGGGGGGAAAAGGGATGATGGAGGATTGGATAAGAAGAGCCTCAGACCACACAGCAGCTCATAAAAAGTCTTACCTAGGCCAGTGGGGCATCTCAGAACAAATACTGCCCTTTGGAGACGCCCAGCACAAGGCAGGAAGGGTCCAGCTCTAGTACCCCTGCCATGCTCAGTCACTGGCTAGGAGCAACCCAAGGAGCGTGGGGCCCTGGTGTGAATACAGGACTGGCTGGGTCCTGATGGCATGGCAGCTGAAGGCTATCCTCTAACTTTGCATCACATTCTTTCTGGAAGGGAGATCTGAGTGGCATACTCCCATGGCTGACGCCCAGAGTCCAAAGCAGAAGCTACTGACCATACAATGGACAGTCACCACCCAACATTTTGAAGGTGGAAAGAAGTCTAAGTTGAAATACGAGTTAACCTGAGAAGGTGCATGAAATTTACTGGGGTCTCTTCTGTTACTACCAGATTCCAGGAAATGGTGACACATAGAACCCAACTCGCATTTAGTGCCTACATCCTAAGTGAGGGGCAACTATAAGACAGCACAGAGGTTGGACCCCATGCCGATGGATGAGCAACAAGGGTATACAAACTAGAGGGGAGTCTGCGGCCAATGGCATTTTCCTCAGACCAGGATATCTGGTATTCCCAGAGAATACAGAAATCACTGGAATTGAATTTGCCGGAGCCCAGTATGACAGCAGGCTCAGAGCAGGTTAGATGGAATGCCCGGGGAGAGAGCAGGGCTGTGGGATGAACTGGGCAGGTGTGGTATGTGCGTGGCCCCCGCAGGGATGTGTGCCAGGGGATGTGGTCTCCCAGCAGATGGGAGCTGCTGCAGATTGGCTATTCTGCCGTCTCTCCGCCGCGGCTGCCGCTTTCTGCTCTGTTGACTGCGTTGCTGTGTGGCCCCACGGTTACCGTCCTCAAGCACGGACAGCCTCTCCTAGACCGCTCCTTTTCCGTGCCACTGTGCTGGGCGCATGGCTGCCCGTCTCCTACAACCCCCTCCTGCCCAATCATCTTCAGGCCGGCAGAGGGCGCTTTACTGTGTCACGGGACCACCTGTTCCAAAACTGTATTTCAGGAGAACCTTCAGATCTCTTGGGACATCATTGTCCTCTTGTTTTCTTATGTAATAGCCTTCTCCTTTCCAGACTGCACAAATAGTCCAGGATAAGAAGGTTGCAGAATTGAGTAGGTGGCTAGTCAGGCGCAGCTTCACACTGCGTGGGAGCCGTGTCAGTCACTAAGTTATTGCCTCTCAGCTCTAAAACCCACCCTTTTTTGTGATTCTGGAGCTCAGTCAATTACATTTCCTTTGCCAGCTGGGTCGATGCTAGGCTCTGCCACTAGGGGTCGCTAGAGAGAGAGCGCCTGAAAGGAGTAGGGGGAAGGGCTTTCCCTCCTGTTTTGTGCGTGCCCGTTGACTGGGTCATCATGAGTTGGTTCCAGTAGCAGTCAAGAAAGCAGGGGTGACTGTAGGGACCCGAAGGGGTACGTGTACCCCAATGTTTATAGCAGCAATGTCCACAATAGCCAAACTGTGGAAAGAGCCAAGATGTCCATCGACAGATGAATGGATAAAGAAGAAGTGGTATATATACACAATGGAATATTATGCAGCCATCAAAAGGAATGAGATCTTGCCATTTGCAACGACGTGGATGGAACTGGAGGGTGTTATGCTGAGTGAAATAAGTCAATCAGAGAAAGACATGTATCACATGACCTCACTGATATGAGGAATTCTTAATCTCAGGAAACAAAGAGAGGGTTGCTGGAGTGGTGGGGGGTGGGAGGGATGGGGTGGCTGGGTGATAGACATTGGGGAGGGTATGTGCCATGGTGAGCACTGTGAATTGTGCAAGACTGTTGAATCACAGACCTGTACCTCTGAAACAAATAATGCAACATATTTTAAGAAAAAAGAAAAAGAAGAAGATAACAGGAGAGGAAGAAAAGGGGAGTATGTCAGAGGAGGAGACGAATCATGAGAGACGATGGACTCTGAGAAACAAACTGCGGGTTCTAGAGGGGAGGGGGGTGGGGGGATGGGTTAGCCTGGTGATGGGTATTAAAGAGGGCACGTTCTGCATGGAGCACTGGGTGTTATGCACAAACAATGAATCATGGAACACTGCACCAAAAACTAATGATGTAATATACGGTGATTAACATAACAATAAAAAATTAATAAAAAAAAAAAGCAGGGGTGACTTTCACTCTTCTGCCCTGAAATGACCCCAGCAAGCTTCTTCCTCCCTGCACTAGCAGCCACGCCCTCTGCTGAGACATCTCAGCTTTGCAGGGTCCTCCTCTCTGTAAGTCCGGACTTCATCCACTCTTCTCTCAGTCCGATGAGCAGTAGCTGCTTCCTGCACTTGCCACCTCTATTATACCTGACAATCCTTTTCCACCTTTTTGAAGTTAACCGTCGTTGGCAAAGTTACTAATTCTTGATGGTAAGCTTTCCCCGTTCAAGTTACTGGTATAGTTTCTGTGAGCCTGCCTAACTCATGTCCATCCCACACTCTGAGCTCAGCCCCGCCTACCCAAACTCTGATACATGTCTCCTTCACTTTGTGCCCTCTTTCTCTCTCTCTTAGATCCAGCTTCCTTTAAGACCCGCAAGTTAGTATGTCTCTGAATTCTAACTTTGGACAGAATTCAGTTGCTTTGCACCAAGGCAGTAGGAATCATGCAAATTAGTACTTCTGTGCAAAATTTTATGTGTCATTAAACAATCTTTTTTTTTCTTTTAGATTATTTATTTTAGAGCGAGAGCTTGCACGAGTGGGGAGAATCCTCCAGCCAACTCCCCACTGAGCCCAGGTGGGGAGGTGGGGCTGGATCCCAAGACCCTGAGAGCATGACCTCAGCCGAAATCAAGAGTAAGACACTTAACTGACTGAGCCACCCAGGCACCCCTAAACAATCTTTTATAGGTAAGTAACCTCCTAAATAAATCATATAAAAATAACCAGCTTGACCCCATGAAAGGGAGAACATTACATTAAGTTCTACAAACATTGAAAAGATAGAGGTTATTACTGACGAATTTATACCAATAAATTTGAAAAGTTAGGTTAATAAACAAATTATCAGAAAAAATATATAACTCATGAAAACCAACTCAAGAAACAAGAGCACTTAAATTGTCTTCTAACTCTTAAGGAAACTGAGTCAGTAGAAGAATATCTTTGTATAAGAAAATTTCAAATTCAAGTGGCTTCACACTGAATACTTACACACACTCAAGAAGCAAATATTGTAATCTTACCAAAATAATTCCAGAGAACAGAAAAGCAGGATCTCTTCCAATTCATTTTTGAGGTTAGCATTTCGAGGCTAGTGGTTTGAGAAGATACCTGTGGGGCAGTCAATAGAGAAGAAAGATGGTACACATAATAGAGAGACTGCAGAATAGGAGTGTCATGTACGAACTTTGCAGAATCTGAGCTCCAGTATCTCAGGAGCAAAGAATAGTGGGTTTCTAAAAGACAGAAATCTGACAAGGACAGTATATAGGCTTATACCACCTAAAAACAATGTTGCAAAAACCCTAAACGAAGTATTAAATCAAAATCAATAATGTGTAAAATAGATAATAATTTATGATCAGTAAGAATTATCCTAGAAATGCATGATTGTGATTTAATATAAAAAATAGTTGAAATTCTTCATGTTGACAGATTAAAGAAAAAAAAGTATCATTTCAATAGATGCCCAAAAAGCATTTGATAAAAACCAAAATTAATAAATATATTTAGCAAATGAAAAATGGAAGGAACTACCTTTAACTGATTAAGGGTATCTATCAAAATACCTGCAGGAAAACATAATTCATGGTGAAATATTGAGAATTTTCCCTTTTAGAACAGAAACCAGTCAAGAGGGCTTATCACTGCCTCTCCTAGTCAACACTGTGCTGGAGTGCCTAGCCCAGGAGTGCACTAGGGGTTGTTTCTCAATTTGTTTATAATTCTGTGCTGCAAGTGGCATGACCCACTTCCCACCATTGATACTGTCAATGCCATGCTGCCTCTAGAACCCAAAACATCCACCAGGCATTGTGCTTCCTGGAACCTGAGATGGAGCACCTAACTATGGAATACGAAGGGACCCTGTAGCTGGAATGGGCTATCATGAACTGGATCCCATCAGACCAACAGGGTCAAAGAGTGGAGCAGACCCACCAAAAATCCATCATACTTTGGAAGGGGTCTATCTCGGATCAAGCAGGAACAGCACCACTAGTCCACACCTCAATGGCACCCATCTGTTTCTCCAGCTTATTCCGATGGCTGTATGGGGCACCCCATATAAGTGGGTGAAGGAGGAATAAAAAAAATCTGAGATCAGTTTACAAGTGTGTAGGCTTGATAGGCAGATTCAGGAATGGATTTGAAAGACAATGATGAGAGAAAAAAAAAAAAAACCCTCCTGCTGGGTAGAGCTTTCAGTGGTATAGCTAGTCATGGGCTTTACATAGAAAGAGAAATGGCCCCGGGTTGGAGTATACTAACTCAGGGGCAGTGGCAAATAGCCTGGCCAGCTGGTCAGGGACCTGAAAGGAAAGAGACAAGACAATGAGGGCCAAGGAGGTCTGGGGGGTAGACGCGTGTGGATGGACATAGAGGATTGAGCAGAAAGTGTGAAGGTTTCCGTATGACATATAATGGCTGCCAGAAAGCAATGACCATGGAAAAGGCGCTAAATGACCAAGTCAACCGATGTTTCAGCCCATTGATGTCATCCAGCTTCTATCATTGGCAACACCAGCAATAGCACAGTGAGCACACGAACAGAGTCGCCACGGCAACAGAGATGGATATGACACGTGGACTCCTGCTTTTGCAATTTTATCGAGTTTCTCCTGCTGCCTAACGTCCAACCTGCAAACCACACTTACTAACGGGCTCCTCCGTATGCTACCATTCCTCAAGGAGAACAATGAACCCGTTTGTGGCCACCTAGTGGCCCGTTCCATGCTTGCAAAACCCAGCACTGTATTTCCAAAAGAGAAAACTGAATTTTCTTTCATTTATAGGTTGGCCTTTTTCTGCCCTCTGGGCCTCAGCCAGTACCACAGTCCTAAGGCTTATGGACTGGTTACCCACTGACACAGCATCTCAAATAACATCACATCAGACCAGGACCCACTTCACAGCAAAAGGAGGTGCAAGAGTGAGCCCATAATCCTAGGACCCCCTGGTTGTATTGCATGCAGTGCTTCCCAGAAACTGTCAGCCACCGTAGGGACCTCCTGTGCAAAGCCTAGCAGCCGTGCCATTTTCAAGGCAATATTCTGCAAGAATGAGAACCATCTCCCACATGCACTCTATGCACTGAATCAAAGAGCTTTCTATCACGCTGTGCCTTCAACAGAAAGAATGCATGTGCTCAGGAGTGAAGGGCTAGAAGAACAGCTGCCCCACATCTCATTGCTTCCGATGGATCACTGGAAAATTTAAGTTTTTAGGACTGGCTATGTCTTAAAAAAAATAAAAGTCCAATTACAGTGGCAAAATTAAATTAGAATAACAAAAACAGCCAAGAATTTACCTAATTTAATTTAATTTAAAATTACAAAGAAAATAACATTTTTGCCATTTTTTGCTGACTGTTGGGCCTGTTACACTCTATTAGGTAAACTTCCTTCAATACCAAGACAGAGCCAGCTAATTTATATTTGTCAGAGTCACTGGTGATTTTCCAAAGATAAAGACAGACAAATAAATTATTCCTCAGCTAAGGTTTTCTGAGACTCCCATTCCCAAGGAAGCACCCTATGAGGCCAGTCCAACATATTGAGTTCATTCATCTTGGAGCCATGTTTATGAGTCGATGACATTTATTCTGGTCTTTCTCACATTTGTTCAAGAGTTGATAGGGACAATACCCTGTTTTAGCTAGCCGAGTCTAAATTAGAGAAACAGGAAGCTGATGATGCATGTTAAGCGTACATACACGTGTGTATGTTTAGGAGACATGCATATACATGTCTGTATCCCTAGCCCTCGTCCTCTGTCCAATCACCCCCCACTGATGCTCACCGGCTCTCTCACACGCAGGCTGTTACCTCCGTTGCGCAGCTAGATTCGTCTTTTTAGTTCCCTATCTTAACACACGCATTGAAATATCCTTACTCACTTAACATATTTTGGGGTAACCACTATTTCTGTTCTGATGGTTGAATGTGAAACTATATAACTGAGAGGTAAACTTGCATTCCCTGCCAATTCGCCTAGCCTAGATGGGATTTTGCTCCCCTCTAAAATGGAGCTGATACCCCTTTCCTTTGGACTTAGTCGGGGTTTGGGGTGATATATGTAAGGTACTTGTGGAGATTAAATGAAAGAGCTATAGAAGATTCAGCACAGGATCAGCGGGATCTCCTGTTAGAAAGCCAGAATTTCCAGAAACTTTATAATACTCAGTTCCAAGAAAATCATGTGCGATGTCCCACAACTTCCCTTACTTCAGTTAGTTTTTAAAAGTCTTCAATGTAGTAATATTTTCAAATTTGAAAGACTGCTACAATAAATGTACATATATACTCTGCCTATATTTAAGAATTATCATTTGCCACATTCATGTAATCTTTTTCGCTCCTGCTATGTATTTTCCTTGTTGAAACATTTGAAAATCACTTGCAGACAGCATGACACCTCATGAATACTTCAGCCTGGACTTCCTCAAGACATCTTCATACATAACTACAATAACATCGCCACACGGAGGAAAATTAAGCAAGTTTCCATAAGATCTTTCTAATATCCATTCTGCCTTCAAAATAAACACATCTTTTTTAATAACATCAAAAAAGGCCCAATTACAGTGGTAAAATTAAGTTTGCGTAATAAAAATGGCCAAAAAATTAAGTTGGATTAAAATAATTGAAGTTAAAATGACACAGAAAAGAACAGTTTGGCATTTTTGCCATGGAGACTCTCTGCTACCCTGGAATAGGTAAACCGAGGAACATTTATTTTCTTCAATACTCAAACAGATCTATGTAAGGTTCATAAAGTTCACTCATCCTTAAAAACAAGTAAGAATAACCGACTTCATTGTGTGACTATAAATTATAAATGCTCCTTAAATTCTAGGCAACAGCCCACATCAGGGCACAAAAGCCAACACTCACAGCTTGCTTTATGCCAAAATTAAGCATTCTGCCTTCATAATTATAAACAACATTGTGACAAACTTCTCCGAGTGAAGGTTGGACTATAAGTCAAGTTGGCAGTGCGAAACAACACAGGGTCTTTCTTCCTCCGTCTCCGAAGCACGTTATCTTCCTGGATCCCATGCATGTTGGGGTCTGACTGGTAGGCTCAGAGCAAGCCAGGTCAAGTGTACAGGCTACCTTAAAGCCCGCATTCACACTCACCTCCAGATTAGTGTAATTGTGAAATGGGGTACAGCAGCAGACACCCGTTGCGATCATCTTGTACAAACCCACAGGACAAAAACGATGGGCTGCTCATCAGAGTGGTTTGGGTTTTTTCCCTCAACCAAGCACTTTATTGATTTCATGCACTTAGCAGGATTCCACATCTGCGATTCCCAAGCAGCATTAAGACTTCTCTCCCTCCAGAACATACCACTGCCCGACGCCCCTCGACTTCCTTTTGCTAACTAGCCAGAGCACAGCACACATTTCCCCATTTGTAATGAGCTATAAGTGAGCTAAAAACAGTGCGGCTCATAAAGCACTTATGTTTCGCCTCTGCTAGAGTAGGTGGAAGTTTCTGTGGGATTTGTTTTGTTGTCACACATGGAACATGAATAAATTTCAGGCCACAAACTCAGGTACAAGAAGTCTTCAGTTTTCTCATATAACCCAAGTTCATGTCTGCCTTGAGAGCCCATTCTCCGGAAATGGCAGAGATATCATCTCGGGCGGCCTGAAGGGTTTCTCGTATTTCCTTCCTCTCCCTATCCTGCGGAAAGAATTTTCCTGTCTGGGAGCCTGAAGGAGGAAACTCAACTCTCATTCTTGTGATATCTCTCAAATATTTTGTCTACTGGAGCTTTGTTGTTGCCCTCCCCAAAGTCACTAGCCTTTAGAGGCCAGAAATTGTCATTTTTTTTCCCCTGTGATTCAAACCTATCAAACCACTGCCCAGAAAAGTTAAGTGTATAATGACATGCATGCTTGGAAAGGGACACAGCAAATGGGGAAAAATGGTTAACATTTCCAAAATATGACACCACCCCTCATCCACATCCTCCTGTCATCACTGTGTCCCTTGGGGTTTTAGATACAAGAACTCTGGCTAATTTAAACATAAAGGAACTATGTCACAGGATATGAGAAGCTCACAGGATCTCCAGGAGGCTGGGAGAACCAGACCTGGAATGGGCAAATGTTAGGAACGGCATCCAAAATTCACAATAAAATTGGTCTATCCCATGAAGATACTGGCCCCTGTCTCTGCTGCTGAACACCCATCATCAGGGCTCCTGAAAGTTGACGTAGCATCTCAGGCTCCCTCTCCACACCAGAATGGCTTCTGAGAAGCCCCTGACTCTTCAAATCATAGCTCCCGAGTCAGAATCCCGGATGGGTGCCTCTCCTGAGCATAGCCCAGAATCCAGCCTGCCTGCACCCTAACAACAGGAATTGACTGGGAAAGGGTTTTCAGCTTCAGTGGTGGGATCAATGCCGCTCTCCACCATGACCCCAAAGATAGCCAATCCCTGGAACAGTGTCTCTGACCCGGCTTACACCACCCTGCTGGGCTCTGCACCACCTTTCCCCTAGATCCTGGCCCTGGGCCTCACTTCTCTGACAGAGCAGGGGGATAAGGGCTCACATTTGTCCTGTGAACACAAAGCCAACAGTGACACTGTCTTCAGACCTCCGGCCACCATCGTCTCTGCACATTCCCCCTTCCAAGGTGGGAGTGGGGCTTTGGCATCATCTCAAGAAGGAGACTCCATAGCTCTGACCCCCTGGATTCCATCCTGGCTTCTCCAGGGGCTGCCCAGAGGGACCTCATCACACAAACCAGGGGCATAGTTAATGTCTCAGGGGGCAGACTTGGATGGATAAGCAATAGGAGGTGGCAAGAATCCAGCTGGTAAACTGCTTGCTGTTCTTTTCCTGGAAAAATTGCTCTGAGGGTCAGTAACTCCGGAAGGTCTCTCTGGAAATGTTCTGCGGGGCTGAGCACCGAGCAGCGTGCTTTTGAGAGGCTCTGGCCCGCTTGATACCATGTCTCCCGGGCTGGCTGTCCCTCCTTCCTGCCGCACATGCCTGTTACTGCCGCTCAGGAAAGTGCTAGCTGGGAAGCTGTGTCTCTGAGTCTGCTTTCTGCAGAGTGGGCTAAGACGCATGGGGTGGGGGGTGGCAGGGATCAAAATGTCCCATGGACCATATGCACCATAACTCTGAAAGCAGGGCGCATTTTCCAGATGGCAGAACTGAGGCACATAGGGGTTAAATCACCTCCCGAAGCCAACACTGCCTGTCAGTGTTGAAGTCAAGATTTGAAATCAAGTCAGAACGAGCATGGCTCACATTCTGGTCACAGCACAGTGTTCCCTGCCCGTGCTCAGCGCTGCACAGCCCTGTGCAAGAGGCAGGAAACACAGGAAGGAAGGTCTCTGACCCCAAAGTGGTCACTAGGGCCTCAGAGGAGTCTATGTGCTTCTCTGACCCACCTTCCCAAACCTCTTCGGCAGGGTGGGCGGGCTGCTGGGTGGGCTTAGCTTGCAACGAATAGAACTAGCAGATAGTTAATAGGACAAGACGCTTAGCAGCTCCTGGGGCAAGACTGAAGGAAATGAAACAGGATTTCCTATTCGGAGCTGGGAGTCAGACAGAGGTCCGGGTCCTGGCTCTGCCACTAACCAACCAAAGGCAAATGAATCTCTTTGTACCTCCATTTGCTCATCTGCAAAGTGGGGCTGTTTGTAGTCTCATTCGGCCCATTGCTAAGTGCTTAGTAGACGTAGACGAAAGAAAAGAAAGTAATACTGTTATTGGAGCTGAGCGCACTAGGAAGGAATCTCCAGCTTCTTCTGATGACCCTTACCCTCTCTGAGAGCCCTGTACCCCATTCTGCCCATAAGGTAGCATCCAGAATACCTTGCTCCCCGGCCCCTTTGCAGGATGAGGGCATGACACCTAGCTTTCACCTGTCATAGACGCCTATACTGGACTGCAAGCTGTAAGCGACTAGCCTAAAGATACGAGGCTTGGAGGGGGCATCATCTGTCTGACACCAGTGACAGGGAACAGTGAAGGCGATGTCCTTGTCTATGTCCCATTTGTGGAGTCAGGGCCCCAGCCTCTAGGGCACGGGGAGGAGCAGGCCAGTTTGTTACCATGCCGGTTCTGCAGTGTGGTTCTGAGGCTTGATTTCCAAAGCTCAGCTTCGCTTCCAGCCCGTTTCTCTGACCCTTCAACATATTCCAGGACTGCCTAAAATCTTTTTAAAAACTTTGCTTCTTCCTTCCTAAAAGAGCCAGAGTGTACCGTTTGTTTGCAACAAACAATCCTTGTGGAGACAGAGGACCTAACATCTATCACACCGTGTTCAAGAGATTCTGACATCATTAGCATTTTAATTTTACAGATGAAGAAACCAGGGCTGGATAAGGTTAAATGACAGGAGATTTAGCAAACGACCATTCATTCGGCATAATGAAATACAGTTACATCACCATAAAATGCCAAATGTTACACTCAATCAACAATTTCACAGAGAAACCACCATTGCTGTGTGGACTCTTTATGAGCATCACTTATTAGCAAAGAATTGAGAAGGAGGGAAAAATCTTATCTTTCAGCAGGTCTGAAGCCTGTAGAAAATAGCCAAGTAAACTTTTCAAAGGAAATTCATGTCTTTATGAATTTGCCTCTAGGTGGTAAATGCACAAATCAACAGGCAGAACACATTGCCTCTCGCTGGAAAAACACTGAAATTCTAATAATAAACAGCCTCGCTGCTCTGTTGTCTCTCCCCTCATTGTTCTTCACGTGCTATTACAATGATCTGCACGCATGCGTGCCCATCTTATTACATTTTGAGATCCTTCAGGGCAAGATGGGGTTTTTACGCATTTTCTAACTTTCTTTTAAGGTATTTGTTATGAGAAGTTTCAAACAGCTGCAAACAAGTAGAGAGAAGAATATTATGAACCTCTGCTCACCCATCACCCTCCTCAGACCATTATCAACTCAAGGCCAATATTGCTTCGTCCATTTTCCCACATACTTTCCCCTCCTCTGGATTATTTTGAAACCATTCTTGGACATCAGTATCATCTCCCTCCATAAATATGTCAACACATATCTTTAAAAGATAGTTATCTTTGTAAAATATAATCACAATTCCATTATCCCTGCTAGTAATTAGGTAACTCATTAATTTCATGAAATGTCTGGTCGGTACTCACATTTCTCTGTTTCAGAAACATTGTGTACCGTGTGCTCGTTAATGGGGATTGTCACAAAGCCCATAAACTGCAGTCAGTAGATATGTCTCTTTTTTAAACCATAGAGTTTCTTTTCCCTCCTATTCATTTTTCTTCCCTGTAATTTATGTGTTGAAGAAACTGGCTTATCTGTCTTGAAGAGTTTCCCACAACCAGGCTTCTGCTAACTCTATCACCATGTTGTCATATAAAACATTCCCGGGCTCCTTGCATTTGCTATAAATTAGGTCTAGAAGCTTAACAGAAACAGGCTAGAATTTCTGGCAATATGACTTCAACATCTACCTCTATTATGAGACATTTATTTTCTGGTCCTCTTTCTGTGCTATTAGTAGTCACGGATGATCACTGCTTAGAATCATTACTTCGCTAGGCAATTGGGTTTTTCTGCTAGGCCTGCCATCTCAAAATGCCACAGACCCGGTGGCTTCACCCACGGAAATGTCTCTTCTCACAGTTCTGGAGGCTAACCAAATATAGTCACACTAGGGGGTAAGGCTTCAACATAAGAATTTGGAGGAGACACAACTGAGTTCATAACAGCATTGTAAAATGTGACCTTCTGACCCAATTATCACTTATTCTGCATTTATTAGCTAAATACCCCTATAAAGAGAAACCCCGTCTCATCAACTATTTGGATACCCTGAGGAATACTTTATAATAGGAAAGATGAGGATTCTTTCCCTCTCTTGCTGGTTTTCAAAAATGTATTTGTGTATTATCCATCTTTGTTTTCCAGTGCTTTTAGGATGTTTGACAGACAGGAGGGGCTCAGCAAATGCTGAGTTGAGTTGAGTTGCTTTCATATTGCCTTAATGGACAATACTAAACTAGTTTAAATCCCAATTTTCTTGAGAACATTTTCTGTCTAAAAATAAGATGATTATGCTTACTCTCTGGATAAGATCTACTTTCATCCCCTTTGGAGCAAAGATGTCACTACATGAGGATACAGGATGAGGCACTTTGAGGTCTCAATCAGAATGTGGACAATAGACTTCAAGAAATCCCTCAGAAACACAGCCCTGTAACCCATCTACAGAAGTTGATCAGCACTTTATCTGGTTTAGGATACAATCCAACACATAGGGTCGCCTGGGTGGCTCAGTCGGTTAAGCGACTGCCTTCGGCTCAGGTCATGATCCTGGAGTCCCGGGATCGAGTCCCGCATCGGGCTCCCTGCTCAGCGGGGAGTCTGCTTCTCCCTCTGACCTCGTGCTCTCTCTCACTCTCTCTCTCTCAAATAAATAAATAAAATCTTTAAAAAAAATCCAACATTCAGATTTTCTTTTAGAATGTAATATTCGCCAACTGCACATTGTAGAGCCTGGAGCCAGCCTGTCTTATTGTCACACTGGGACTAAGCAGGAAGGAGCCAGTGAGAACCAAAACAAAGTAAGGACCATGTTTACAAAGGCTCTAGTTTCAATTACAGAAAATTAACTTGGTCAAGAGGCTGTCATCAGTGAAGACAACCAGGAGGCTGGAAGTGATCCCACCGGATCTTAGCTCTGGGAGCCCCAGTCTTCCTTCTCTACTTTCAACCTTTAAACCCAACCACAGGCACACACATGCACACATACATGCACACACACACGCACACACACGCACACATGCGTGCACACACATGCGCACACACACGCACACACATGCGCACACATGCACACACACACACATGCACACACACACGCACGCTCAAGCATATAAATCTTCCATGCGTAATTTCACTGAGGCTGCAGAGAGATTTCCTACCTTTGTCAGAATTGGCACAGCCAGAAATCAAAGGTGAGCTAACTCCAGAGATTGCTACATTGTATCAGTAATTCCACTCCTACCCAGGATTGCAAAACCCTTCACTTGTCCGTCTCAGCTTCTGCAAGCAAACCTCAAATCCCTCCTCCAAATGGGTAGGACAATTGAAGTTAATATATATACATATAAAATTTAGTTATTTATTTGCTTATTCAATCTATATTGTGGATATATACTTGAATGTGTGTATGTGTGTTCCTACATGTCTATATGTATATCTGTGTATAATTTTCTATTATTTGCCACTGGAGCCCATGATTACTGCATTGTAGGTATACATAAACATGTATTAATGAATCAGCTTTCTACAAACAGACCTGAATGAATGCAAGAGCAAATAAGTGTGGGGACAGAAGAAGAAAACCGTGTTAGTCAATCTGCCTTCAGAATTACTCACCTGAGGTCTATTTGTTTCAGCAATTCTATTTCTGCAATGAATATTTTGAACAATATGTGGTGAATGAGTGATTGCATCATATGGCTAAAATGATTCACTGTAGCTAATATATCCCCTGGATATAAAATTATGCAAACGACTTCTATAAAGCAAACAGAACTAGGAACATACAAGCAGAGCATGCACTGCAGAAAACAGGATGTCCCACTGAAGAATAGAACCAAACAGTCCCAACACCTGATCAAATTACTGGTCCTTGTACTGCTTTTTTTTTTCTATTATGAAAGGAAATGCAACCTTGGTTTAAAACTTTTTCCTAAAAATCATAGAGAGGTGAATAGCAAGATCTGATTATCTATATGGGGTCATTTGGTTTGTTTAGTTTGGTTTCATTTTATTTTGTTTGAAGAATATGTGTTTGGGGAGGGGATTATTCTCCATTCAAAAGAAAGGAGAAGGGAATTTAGAGACTATGCATCTGTCATGACTCAAACACAATACCAGCTAGTTCCTTCCAAAACAACTCTTTTGATATCTATTATGATAATTATTTCTAAAATAAGGAAATAGAAACTCAGAGGTTTTCTCAAGGTTGAAAAGCAATG
Source organism: Eumetopias jubatus (assembly GCF_037043125.1). NCBI lineage: Eukaryota > Metazoa > Chordata > Mammalia > Carnivora > Otariidae > Eumetopias > Eumetopias jubatus. The sequence continues at coordinate 109,897,803 of NW_028274819.1, forward strand.
TAAGTGAAAAAGCCAACGTCTGAATCCAGGTCTGTGGGCTTCAGAGCCCACAGTCTTTCTACACATGGCTTGGTACCTCCTGTCAGGCACAACCACACTTTACTTCCCACTGAGGGAGCACATCCATGTGCTCAGCATTAGCAGTTAGTATCTCCTAAGTGCCCTCTTAGAGTTCAAATAGTTTGCAGAGGCTGAATAAAAGAGGTATGCAGTTTTGCTCTTCCTATGAGTATCCCTTCTGATAACACATAGGGGAGAATATGAAAATAGGAACAGAAATAATATCATACAATGCAAAACTTAGAGATGAGAAAATACAGAATGATAGGAGTTAAGAAGGAAAACATATGCATTCAAACATCACTGTCCTTTAAAGGGCCACAGATTTATAGGGTTTTTCTGGTCACCTCACATAGGTAAGTGTCCTGGTTCTAAGCCAGTCAACAAGGGAACAGTAATGCTTTAGCAAAAATCCCCTCACCCATCAGCGACTGACAGAGCAAACTGTTTCATTACTGATGAAATTCCTGTAGAAAGAAAGTCATTTCAACTGGATGAGTTTTCTACTATTTCTGTTTCCAAAAATATCTCACCATCATGCAATTATCCTCAGAATTCTTCCCCAGCGACGGCACTCTTTAATCAAAGGGCACCTCTACTCAAGCTGAAGTGGGCTTTGTTGGTGTTCACACAGCATTTGGCCAATAGTTAGGCTTTCCCCTACGTTAACTTTCTGTCACTGAATATGGAAATGTAGGTGTCTCTATTTGCAAAACACTCAGCACTACGAAGTCAAAAGAAATTTTTATCTTTCTTTTACCTCTAGAGAACCTAGAGAGTGTTCACTCATTCATGCAACAAATTGTCTTCAGGGGGTTTATTGATGTCATTTCTGGCCCTCACCGTGACCTGCCAAAGTAGGGCAAATTCCATTTGCCCAAAGTCACCCAGGCATCACGTGGCAGGGTTGAGACTCCACTCACATCTGTCTGAATACCCAACTATCACACCACGTACCCTGCCCTGCTACAATCTATCTGTTATCCAAAGATTGTTTATGAAATTTTTTTCAACTAAAAACAAGAAACTGGGGCTCCTGGGTGGCTCAGTTGGTTAAGTGTCTGCCTTCTGCTCAGGTCATGATCTCAGAGTCCTGGGATTGAGCCCCACGTCTGCAGGGAGCCTGCTTCTCCCTCTCCTTCTGCTGCCACTTCCCCTGCTTGTGCTCTCTCTCTCTCTGTGTCAAATAAATAAAATCTCAAAAAAATAAAATAAAAATAAAAACGAAACTAAAATCAATACCATGTAAGTGAAAACACTAAAAAAGAAAAGATTATGAAAATGAGGACCCAAAATAAATTGTAAAAAATAACATTTTACACTTATGATCTCTGTTTTCTAGCAGCTACTGTTCTGTTTTTATGGAAATATCTGGATTATAAGTAGAGTGACTAGAACCTCGGGCAGGTTTTGGGGTCCTTATAGCCTGATCACCCAGAGTATCAGCATGGAATGCACTGGAGAAGACAGTATTATTCTTTCATCAAATTCAGGAAAGGAGCTTTCTAGCAACATGCAAAAAATATTTTTGTCCTCAGCGATGATTAAAATCTGCACATCATTTTTATCGCCTACCAATATCCAAGAGAGACAAAACACTTTGACCCCTTCTAAGTACAATACGAAAAGCCTGGTGTTGCTGCCAGTTTGCATAGAGCACCAGAAAAGCAATTATAAGGGTCGAGAGGGGACATTACACATCATCTTATGAATAACATGCTGATTTTACCTCCAAAGCAAGTACCAGCCCATTGACAGTAACTCTCTATACTCGGAGAGGTACCAGCTTTATCACAATTCAGGAATCAATTAGCAATTGTGCAAATGAGTGAGTGCTGTTTTGCCATGTCTGGTGGGTTGAAGGGTGTCCCCCTCAAAGATCTGTCCACATTCCACTCTGAAGCACCTGCCAATATTACCTTGTTATATGGTAAAAGAATGAAATCACCTTATGTGGTAAAAGATGTGATTAAACAGGATTTCGAGAAGTGTCCTCTATCCTGGATTATCGGGGTGGTACACCTGTCCTTCAAAGAGTGACATAGAAGGAACTTTGACAGAAGAGAAAGCCACGACGTAACCACGGCGGCAGAGATTGGAGTCACAAGTCAGGAATGTTGACAGCCACTGGAAGCTGGGAGAGGCCAAGAACGGATTGGTCCCTGGAGGCCCTGGAGGAGCACAGCTCTACGGATGCCTTCATTCCAGACTTCTGGCCTTCTCCAGCGGGAGGAAGAGCATTTCCAGGGTTGTCACCCATGCAGTCTGTGGTCATGTGTGGCAGCAGCGGCAGATAACTAAGAGGCCGTGCATCTACCATCTCCGTAACTCAAGCTCCGTCATGTTAAAGTCAGCCAGAGAGCCGGGACTGGGCCAAACACGGCGGGCACAGGTATGCTGGTAGAAAGGACAGAGGTTGCAAAGGGAGAAATGGCAGGCTGCAGGCAATAGCAAAAATTGGTAACGGGCTCACACGTAAGCACAGAAACCAAGAAATTAATGATGCCAACCCAACAGCCTAGAGTCACTCAGGGAGAAAGCAGGGCAAAGCGATGAAGCGCCTGGGCTCTAGATGCCCACAACTTATGTCCAACTCACACTTACTAGAAGCTTGACCTTGTATAAATTGCTCAAACTCTCTGCCTTCCAGTTTCTCCATCTCTAAAATAAGCAAAATATCTATTTCATGGGGCTATTGTGAGGATTAACTGAGATAACTTATGGAAAGGAAAGGCATACCTCGGGGGTATTTTTGTCTCAGTTCAACACCACTGCAATAAAGTGACTATCACAATAAAGCAAGTCCAACAAGGTTCTTGGCTTCCCAGTTCATATAAAAGTTATGTTTACACTATACTGTAGTCTATAAAGTGTATAATAGTCTATTAAGTGTACTAAAAACAATGTACATATACCGTAATATAAAAATACTTTACTGCTAAAAGCTGTTAAGCATCATCTGAGCTTTCAGTAAGTCATGACTTTTTTGCTGGTGGAGGGTCTTGCCTCGGGGCTGAGGGCTGCCGACTCATCGGGGTGGTGGCTGCTGAAGGCTGGGGTGGCCGTGGCAAGTTCTTAAAATAAGACAACAATGAAATGTGTTGCATTGATTGGCTTTCACCAACGATTTTTCTGTAGCATGCAATGCTGTTTGATAGCATTTCATCTACAGCCAAGCTTCTTTCCAAATTAGAGTCCATTCTCTCAAACCTGCTGTTGCTTTATCAACTCTAAGTTTGTCATATTCTGAGTCCTTTGCTGTCACTTCAACAATCTTCACAGCACCTTCGCCAGTAGATTCCATCCCATGAAACCACTGTCTTTGTTCATCCAGGAGAAGCACCTCCTCATCCGTTCAAGTTTGATCACGAGATGGCAGCAGATCAGCCCCATCTTCAGGCTCCACTTCTGATCCGGGTTCTCTTGCTGTTTCCACCCCGTCGGCAGCGACTTCCTCCACTAAAGTTCTGAACCTTGTAAAACTTTGTCAAAAACACAGTATCTGTGAAGCACGATAAAGGAAAGTCAATACAATGGGATATGTCTGTATTCAGAAGAATGTCTGGCTCTTGGTTTGTATTCCATCCATTTAGTATTTATCATCATTGGTATCAGTGTCATTGGTATTAGAATTAGTATCAGGCTGGGCGCCTGGGTGGCTCAGTTGGTTAAGCGACTGCCTTCAGCTCAGGTCATGATCCTGGAGTCCCGGGATCGAGTCCCGCATCGGGCTCCCTGCTCGGCAGGGAGTCTGCTTCTCCCTCTGATGCTCTGCCCTCTCATGCTCTCTATCTCTCTCATTCTCTCTCTCTCAAATAAATAAATAAATAAATCTTTAAAAAAAAAAGAATTAGTATCAGGCTGACAGAAGCATGGGCCAGGAAACCAGACAAAAGATCAAATAATAAATACACAAACCATAGATATAAATCTGCTGTATGTGCCTCCAGGCTTCTTTTATTCCGATTTATTTTATTTCTGCCTACCAGGGCATTAAAGGGGACAAACAGCTTCTGACCACTTCGGCAAGCCTTTGGAAGAGGATCTTGTGTGGACATTTTAAGAAACACCTTTGTATGTCTTCTATCAACCTGGAGACTGGTTCTGTGCTCAGCCCTGCATGCAGACGCCCCCGTATGGATTCCCTGCCTTGCGTTCCCAGACAGCCTCTTTGTTGCCACCTCCTTGTGGGGGTCAGTTTGTCTGCTGCTTTGAGATTATAAAATGTTAAAGCTAAAAATCCACCACTCCTGTTCGCTTGAAGGCGGAGATGAACACACCCAGGCCCAAGCAGGTATCCATAGCCAGTCATAGGTACAGTCAGAGTCTCTTAAGGATCTCAAAATCACAAGAATTCTTTAGGAGGGCAGGGGATAATATCCCTCTCTGTAGGATTCTATTAAATTCCCTCCTCACTTTTTAGTAAAGAGAAATGATAGTGGCCTCACCTTTACGCTCTGGTGTCCAATCACATCTCAGCAAAGTGACACAATGAATCAACCTGAGTGAAAGTTGTTTCTAGGATGAACTGCTCCAGCAAATTATTTTAACTTCTATCCCTCTGGTGTAATATTCACAAAATATTTTTATGTAGGTACTAATTATGCTGGTTCTGGTATATTTCAGAATCAATGGATAGCCAGTACCATTCTGTTTCAAATACTGTATCATTGAAATATATTTTGAAATCAAGAAATATGATGCCTCCAGCTTTGTTCTTCTCCCTCAAGATTTCTTCGGCCATTCTGGATCTTTCATGCTTCCACATGAATTTTAGGGTTATTTCTATTTCTGTAAAAGCTGCCATTAGGATTTTGATGGGCACAGCACTGAATCTATAGATCAATTCGGGTAGAAAGAAACTTGTAACAATATTAAGTCTTCCAGACCATGAACACAAATGTCTTTCCATTTGCTTTTGTTTTACGTAATTTCTATCATCATTGTATTGGCATAAAGACAAACATATAGACCAATGGAACAGAATAAAAAGCCCAGAAATAAACCCACACATATATAATCATCTGATCTTCAATGAGAGTGCTGAGAACACACAATGTGGAAAGGACAATGGGGATTTCTTGTCTTCAACAAATGGTGTTGGGAAAACTACATATCCAGGTACTAGAGATTGAAATTGGATCTTATCAAACATCAGACACAACAATCAACTCTTAATGGATTAAAGATGTAAACATAAAACTGTAAATCTCTAAGAAGAAAGCACAGGAGAAGAAAAACACTGGTCTTGGCAATGATTTCACAAATACGACTCCAAAAGCACAGGCAACAAATGAAAATAGACAAATGGGACTACATCAAGCTAAAAAGCTTCTGCACATCAAAGATAATAATCAAGAGAGGGAAAAGACAACCCACAGAATGGGAGAAAATATTAGCAAACCATATTTCTGATAAGGGATTAATTTCAAAAATATATAAGGAACTCCTACAACTGAATAGCAAAAATATAAATAAAATAAAGATAACCCAATTAAGCCATCCAGATAGGAAAGGAAGAAGTAAAACTCATTATCTGTAGATTATCCAGTATTACATATAGAAAACTACAAAGACTCCACCAAAAAAACTGTTAGGACTACCAAATAAGTTCGATAAAGTTGCAGCATACAAAATCAATATGCAAATATCTGTTGCAATTTTATACACTAACAATGAACGATCAGGAAGAGAAATTAAGAAAAACAATCCCATTTAAATTGCATCAAAAATGGGTGCCTGGTGGCTCAGTTGGTTAAGCATCTGCCTTCAGCTCAGGTCATGATCCCAGGGTCCTGGGATCGAGTCCCATGTCGGGCTCCCTGCTCAGCGGGGAGTCTGCTTCTCCCTCTACCTCTGTCTACTGCTTTGCCTATTTGTGCTCTCTCTCTGTCAAATAAATAAATAAAATCTTTAAAAATATATTAAAAATAATAAATAAATAAACTGCATCAAAAAGAATAAAATACCTAGAAATAAATTTAACCAAGGAGGTGAAAAACCTGTACACTGAAAACTAGAAGACGCCAGTGAAAGAAATTGAAGATGACACAAATAAATGGAAAGATATTCTGTACTCATGAATTAGAAGAATTAACACTGTTAAAATGTCCATATTACCCAAAGCAATCTATAGATTCAATGCAATCTCTATCAAAATACCAAATAATATTTTCATAGAAATAGAACAAATGATCCTAAAATTTGTATGAAATCACCAAAGCAATCTTGAGAAAAAAAGACAAAGCTGGAGGCATCACACTTCCCGACTTCAAACTATATTACAAAGCTGTAGTAATCCAAACAGACACACAGATGAATGGAACAATAGAGAGCCCAGAAATAAACCTAGGCATATGTGGTCATTTAATTTATGACAACAGAGGAAAGACTATACAGTGAGGAAAGGACAGTCTCTTCAATAACTAGTGTTCAGAAAACTGAACAGCCATATGCAAAAGGATGAAATAGGATCACTGTCTTATACCATATACAAATATTAAGTTAAAACAGATTAAAGACTTGAATGTAAGACCAGAAACCATAAAACTCCTAGAAAAAAAACATAGGGGGTAAGCTCCATGACATCACTCTTAGCAATATTTTTTTTTGATTTTATTTATTTCTTTGAGAGAGAGAGAATGAGAGAGAGCACAAGAGGAAAGAGGGTCAGAGAGAGAAGCAGACTCCCCGCCGAGCAGGGAGCCCAATGTGGGACTCGATCCAGGGACTCCAGGATCATGACCTGAACCGAAGGCAGTCGCTTAACCAACTGAGCCACCCAGGCTCCCAATATTTTTTTTTTTTTTTTTGGATCTGACTCTAAGGGCAATGGCAAAAAAAGTAAAAATAAACAAATAGGAATATATCAAACTAAGGAGCTTCTGCACAGTAGGAAAAAAAATCAACAAAATGAAAAGGCAACCTACTGAATAGAAGATATTTGCAAGCGATACATCTGATAAGGGGTTAATACACAAAATATATAAAGAGCTCATATGGAAACTGGGTGGCTCAGTCAGTTAAGTGTCTACCCTCAACTCAGGTCATGATCCCAGGGTCCTGGGATCGAGTCCCACATTGAGCTCCCTGCTCAGTGGGGACCATGCTTCTCCCTCTCCCACTCCCCCTTCTTGTTCTCTCTCTCTCTCGCTATCTCTCTCTCTCTGTCAAAAAAATAAATAAAATCTTTAAAAAAATAAAGAGCTCATAAGACTCAATAACAAAAAAAAAAATCTAATTTAAAAATGGATGGAGGCTGAATAGACATTTTTCCAAAGAAGATATACAAATAGCTTACAGGTACATGAAAAAACACTTAACATCACTAATTATCAGGGAAATGCAAATCAGAACCACATTGAGATATCTTACAACCATCAGAATGGCTATTATCAAAAAGACAAGAAATAAAAAGTAGTGGCGAGGATGTAGAAAAAGGAAACCCTTCTGTATTGTGGGTGAGAATGCAAACTGGTGCAGCAACTACAGAAAACAGTATGGAGGTTCCTCAAAAAATTAAGAATGTATATGATCCAGAAATTTCAATTCTGGGTATTTATCCAAAGAAAATTAAAACACTAATTTGAAAAGATATATGCAGGGGCGCCTGGGTGGCTCAGTCGGTTAAGCATCTGCCTTCAGCTCAGGTCATGATCCCAGGGTCCTGGGATGGAGTCCCACATCAGGCTCCCTGCTTGGCAGGAAGTCTGCTTCTCCCTCTGCCCCTCCCTCCTACTCATGCTCTTTCTCTCTCTTTCTCAAGTAAATAAATAAAAGATTCTCTCAACAGCAAATGTGACTGGGGGACTCCCTACGGGTCTGACCAAAACTTCCTCAGAACGGCACCACAAACAGAGACTTTTCCTACCCACTCTTTTCTTCTCTCTTTCCTTTCATGGGTTTCAGATCTGGGTCATGGCCCGAAGCCCCTCTCTGCTCATTTTTCCTCCTTTATCCTTCAAAGAACTTCCTTCAGTAAATCTCCTGCACGCCTTAACCCCCTCCAGCCACCTGCATCTCTGAAGGATGGGAATACGGGACTTTGAGAGCATCATGGCTTATCAGTCTTGTGTTCTAACCAGGGGTCAGAGCCAGCATGAGAAAGATGTGCTTGTCTGAAAGAACAAAGGACCGGAGCTGCACACAGTGATTGCGGATGTGACAGAGCCTCTTCAAGGAACCAGAAAGCTGAAAGGAATTAGAGGGAAGGAGAAAGGGGAGCAGGGGTCTCTGAAAGAGGAGAAAGGGGGACCCAGGAAAGGGCGGTCCACGCAAAGGAGAGGAGACAGGAGTTCACAAAGCCGTGTTACTGTAAAAAAGGCAGGTCCCAAGTGTAGGACATGTAAGTAGGAACACAGTCTTAGGAAACAAGAAACAATGTTTCCATTGACATAAACAGGAATCAGGCCGTTATGAAGTGATGCTTTCTACCATAATGTTGTTCTAAAAGGGGGGAATAGAACCTAATAAAACCACAAAGGAGCAAAGATGGTTTCATTTTTTAAAGAGAAATAATAGGTAATTTCTCAGTGATTCTCAAAGTAAGCAGCATAATGTAAAGCTTTTTAAAAAATATTTATTTATTTTAGATGAGAGAGCAAGTGGGGGAGGAGCAGAGGGAGAAAGAGAGAATCTCAAGCAGACTCCCCACTGAGTGCAGAGCCCAACATGGGACTCGATCCCATGACCCTGAGATCATGACCTGAGCTGAAATCAAGAATCGGATGCTTAACCAACTGAGCCACCCAGGCGCCCCAAATGACATAAAGATTTTTTATTTTTTTAAAGATTTTATTTATTTATTTGACAGAGAGAGAGCGGCAGCGAGAGCAGGAACACAAGCAGGGGGAGCAGGAGACGGAGAAGAAGGCTTCCCGCGGAGCAGGGAGCCTGACGTGGGACTCAATCCCAGGACCCCGGGATCATGACCTGAGCCGAAGGCAGACGCTTAACGACTGAGCCACCCAGGCGCCTGACATAAAGATTTTTTAAAAAGAGAGAGTAAGAGCAGAGGGTGGGGGCAAGCAGAGGGGGTATGACAGCTGGGTTTGCCACTCACCTTGGGTGAGTAATTTAACTTCTCTGGACTCCTCAGTGTCCTGGTCTGATAATAGGGTTAATAGCAGACTACTGTGAGTAGTCAGTGGATGACAAGCATAAAGAACGTAGCATAGAAAGCTAACATTTATTGAACACAAACTGTTGGCCAGGGCTTATGTGAAAGGCTTTCTAGAGAATATTTAAATTAATCAAAAGTGATTATTACCCTAAGGTATACAAGGTGTCAAAAAGGAGTGACTAAGTTACTGAACTAAATCTAGAGATTTCAAAACTAGTGAAAAATCAATGCATGAGATAAACTATGTCACTGTTTAGAGAAATTTTGAGCTTATTATTCAAAATGCTACCCTATTCAAGAACGCTTTCCAGATCGGATTCCTCCAGAATGCAAATACCTTGTTACTCGTATTACAACAGCCCCCCCTTATAGAAAGAACCTGACATATGGAAGATGCTCATAAACAATAAAATGACTCCAAGTTTGAAGACAGCACCTCTTCTTTGTCTTCCTTGGAAGTCATTCAAAACCATGAGGAAAACAAAATCACTAATCCATCTTTTTTTTGTGAAAATAGGAAAAAGCTAAAACCCTAAAAGTCAAAATAGGTACAGAAGCTGTCAAAAACAGTGAAGATTGAGCAGAAACGTGAGTGGGAAGAAGTCAAGAGAAAACGCCAAGATGGAACAGAAAGAACAAGAAAAAGAAGCTTCTCAAAGGAAAGGAAGTGAAAGGAGAGAAGCCCACCCTGGGGTGTAAAACCCTCCTGTGATGAGAGAAACAAGAGGAGCACGTGACAGGAGAATTGTATCCACACAAGTCCCAGCTGTAGGAACCCACCATGTCAGGGTCAGAGGGGGAGAAAAACCTTTTCACTGTGGAAAATCTATGTATGTATATATTTTGCATATATATATGTATGTATGTATATATATCACGGATCCTACATCCACTGATGGGGAAGAAGTAAGTTCCAAACAAACTCAGATGCACAAAAGCATCAACAATTATTTCAACTAACCTGGAACAGAGTTCTGGCCCTCCTCAGGATGAGTTTTAGGCAAACATATAAAAAAGTTCATATATTTCAAAAAAAATGATAATCAAAAGGAACCAGGGGTGTCTGGGTGGCTCAATCGGTTAAGTGTCTGACTCTTAATCTCAGCTCAGATGTTTATCTCAGGGTCATGAGTTCAAGCCCTGCATTGGGCTCCATGCTGGGTGTGGAGTATACTTTTAAGAAAAAGTGGGGGAGGGGGGAGCCAGCACAGGATCTATTCAAATCCACCACAAGAAAAGAAGATAGAATTAAGAGGAGGGGAAAAAAAAAAAAAGCCAGATAAAGAAAGGACAAAAGGCAGATAAATAAAGTCACAGAGCAGTTGAAAGTTTGACCATATCTTACACAATTCATTTTTTAAATTAACAAAATATTGCCATTTAGAAAGAAGTGGAGTCAAGATTCAAGAGCTGAGATACAGAAGAGGAAAAGCAGAGGGAAAGCAAAGAGAAGGGAAGCAATGGAAGACAAAGCATGAACTGACAAAGCTCAGGAAAAAAAATAGAAGAAAAAATTAAACCATCACAGAAATGAAGACAAAAGTGGGAGAGACACAATGAAGTATATCAGTAATTAAAGCAAAGTAGAAGACAGAGAGTGTAGAAAAAATAAAAGCATGCAAAATAAAACATAAATGCAATAAAGTTTGGAAAAAATTAGAGAGGTTCATTTCCACCTAGAATGTAAAGGTTGAAGAAGACCATCATTCTTGTGGGGGAAAAGATTAGAAAAGAGCAGATAAATGGGGGAAAATATATTTTTCTTCAAAGTCACTGAAGATCTGCAGGAACAAAGAAGTCTAGATAAATCAAATTATAAGGGGCGCCTGGGTGGCTCAGTTGATTAAGCGTCTGCCTTTGGCTCAGGTCATGATCCCAGGGTCCTGGGATTGAGCCCCGCATCTGGCTCCCTGCTCAGTGAGGAGTCCGCTTCTCTCTCTGCCCTTCCTTCCTACTCTGAGTGTGCTCTCTCTCTCTCTCTCAAATAAATAAATAAAATATTTTTAAAAATTAAATTATAAAAAAGAACCAGCCTTCTGTAAGTGAGCAGAGATGCATGTCACTGTTACCTCTGTGGGGCTGGAAGCAAGGAGAAGTGGAAAAGGAGCCCCATGGAAGGCAGCGAACCTTCACGGAGACCAACAGAAGCCAACCTAACTCTCAAGAGCCACACGACGTCTGGTGTGGTGGGAGCAGAAATCTGGGGCTGGTGTTTCCTGCATGCCAATTCTCTTCTACAAGACCTTGCTGAGTAAATAGTGGTATGGGGACTTGTCTGGAAGAGAGAAGGATCGCACAGACTTGCACTGCTCGGATCCAAAAGAAATATGAAGGAATAATGGTGGAGAATTTCCTGAACAGGATAAAGATGTTAACCTCGCAGTCAAGCTTAGCAAATCTCAAGCATGATAAATGAAGGATTTCACTCCTAGGTACATCAGCATGAGAATTAAGTTAAAAGGAAAATCTTATAGGCAACCAGGAAAAAAAAAAAAGACACGTTAAAGTCAAGGTTAAAAAAAACAAAAAAGAATTATAAGTGACTTCTCATCAAAATAATGGAAGCCATGACAGAAGGAAAGGTATCTTTAAAATGCTGAAATGAGGGGCACCTGGGTGGCTCAGTCGATTAAACTTCCAACTCTTGATTTTGGCTCAGGTCATGATCTCAAGGTCGTGAGATCAAGCCCTGCGTCGGAGAAAAATTAGGCTGGCTTTGTTTTTCACACATAATATAAATTTCAAATGGATGAAATTTTATAAGGAAAGCATAGGGAACTGGAATAACCTAGAGAGAAAACATTTGTTAATCTGAATATAAGGAAGAACTTTGTAACATGACTGTAATGCCAGGAGAAAAAAGTTTTGAGGTTTGATTCACAAAATTCAAATTTTTATACTTGGCAAAGACATAAAGCCAAAAGACATGCAAGAAATTAGGGGGAACTTGCTTTTGCAAATCATATCACAGACAAAGGGGTAATTATGGTAAAAAAAAAAAAAAAAGATATGATACAAATCAGTAAGACTAAAAATCTAGTAGAGAAATATGCAGAGGTCATGAAAGGCCATTAAAGACCATGCACAGAGAAACACATGACAAAGTGCTCTACTTTACAGATAATAAGAAGAATGCAAATTAAAATTATGCAGAAAGATCATTTTTTACCAAAAGTGGTCACTGTCTATGCATCTTAAAGATCCGTGCTCTTTTTGGCAAGGCTTTGGGAACAATCTGTCTCATCATTTCTTATGGAAGTGAAAGCCGACTCATCCTTTTGGATGGCAAATTAGTCAGTATGCATAGAAGTCACAAATAAATGTATCTCTGATCCAGCAATTCCATTTCTACAAAATTTAGCCTGTAGAAACAATCAAGCAAGTACCGATTTAGTCAATGAAATATCATTTGTAAAAGCAAATGAATAGAAACAACCCAAACACCTGTCAAAAAGGGAGCTGATACATTCATCAGAGTCGATTACTGTAAAAGAACACTATGGCTATAAAAATGAGGAAGCGCTTGATGCCCTGATACAGAACGTCCTTAACTTGACAACATAGGTTGTAAAGCAAAAAAAACTAATAAAGTGCAAAACAGTGTGGATTACAGAATAACATTAAGAAAAAGAAGGAAAGAAAAATATTTTCACTTGAATATACATAAATATCTGGAAGGATTCCCTGGACTGATACCATCGAAAATCTTCAAGAGGGGTGGAGAGCAGGGACAGCGTAGATCAAAGACTGGATTGCTTTGTTGAATTCCCTGCAATAAAAATATTGGCCAGCACAGGTCCTCATCTGCGGCTCTACTGGGGAAGGCTCCACTTCCAAGCTTTGATGGTAATTAGCAACATTCTGTTCCTTGCAGGCTGCCAGACTGAAGGTCTTTGTGCCTTGCTGGCCAGAGATCACCCTCAGTTCCTTGCCAGGTGGCTCTCTCCACCAGGAAGTACACAAGATGGCAGCTTGCTCTTCAAGGTCAACAAGGAAGAAAGCGTCTCCTTCCAGATTGGAAGTTACAATATTATCCAATATCAAGTATCCAAGAACCCCATCTACATAATCCCATACATCCTGACCCCTTTGCCGCATTCTCTTAGTTAGAAGCAAGTCACTGGTTCCTTCCCCCCATTCAAGAAGAAGGGACTACACAAAGGGAAAATAGCAGGAGGCAGAGGTCCTGGAGGCTTCTTTAGAATCTATTCACCACATTCAGCATCACAAGAGAAAAACAAATTAATCTTCTCTAACCCCAAATCTTACCATTGATCTTCAAGTAGTTGTCGGACTTCCCTATTTAAATATTCATCTCCCGCTAGCTCACTCTCTGCAGCTAAATTGTAAGTACTCTCTGGGCCGCGGATGATCTGATGGCCTGGGCCGCGGATGATCTGATGGCCTGTTGGCTGGTTGGCTGAGGTTTCTGTTGGTAATCCTCACTTCATGTCCATTCCACCCCCTACTAGCTAAGTGTCTGCGAACTCTTAGCTGAATGCGTTTCTTTATGATAAGCGTCTCCATTGGAGAGCTATGTTAGAAGTTAACGAAGTGCCTTGGGAAGAAGTTGCTGGAAGGCAGTTGTAGGAGGAAACAGCGGGTCCTGTACTTAAAATCAAGGAGGCTATATGTAGAGGGGCCAATGACCCTTCTATCACACTGCTAAGTCCAACATCTCATCTATCTCATTTCCAGAGTTATTTCCAGGAGTAGAAAGCGAAAAAGCATCTGAATTGTCTGTCTCAGTCGGCCAATGCAGAAACCTCCTTGAAGAACTATTCTTAATGTTACATTTGTTCTCAAGACCTTTTAGAAATTCTAAATCCAGCTCCATCAAGAAAATGTCTGAGAACGTGACTCCTCCCTCTAAGAAAATTATTACGAGTTTTCTTTTGTAGAAACACTACATGTCCAATGTTTCCAGCAGTGTTGTTTGTTTTTAGATAGCAAAACTCACAGTATGCTCTTCCATTCAACTGTGGGCAAAACAATAGCAGTCATAGGAATAAATCCCATTTCTGAACTGGTACCCGTACAGATTGGTCCATTCTAGCAAGAGACCTTATCCAGCAAAAGAAATTGCCAGCTTTCCATTTTCCTACAAGTTCTTTTTTACGTCTTGTTCTCTAAGACCTTGACATGAAGGTTTCCTTGACTGTAAAACAACTACATCTGAAAAAAAAATTACTGAACTCAAACAGGTGTCCTTGAGGCTCTTCACACCGTAAATAAAACATCTGAGTGCATTAGGACAGAAGCAGAGAGAGAGAAAGAGAAACAATTGTTCAACTCATTCTCTTTGTTCATTGAGATTTCTCCTGCTCATTTTCTTCCGTTTCTTTATTTCCCAACCCTTGAAAAGTATCACTCTGTATTTTCTCTGCCACTATTTCCAAATTAGCTTTTTAAATTGCTTTTACCATGAGGTAGAGCTGAATACATACTAACATATAAAAATGCTCACCCTGGAGTAAGGGGAACAGAAATCAGAAAAGTTACAGTAGGAGTCCAGGTTTTGTGTTTATATATACATAATAAATTATAGTAAATACATATTTACTTTTCCTGGCATTAAATCTATTTATTTTAACCTATTAGCATATTAATATATTTATGATGGGAGAGAAAATAGATTAAAATGCTAGAAAAATACCTATCAAATTTTCCACACAGTAATGTGGGGAAAGATGACAATTGGAAAATGGGACATTCAGTTGATAGGTATGAATTTCTTTGCTTTTTACAAAATAAATGTCTGTTATCTTTACAAAGAAAAAAGTTAACGCCTTCAAATGGCATCTATTTGCACAATATCCAATTTTTCCCAGAGCTGCCCAATCTTGTTCTGCCTGTGACTGATGCACAGCAGGATTTTGCCAAGGATGGAGTTCAGTGATGACTGCTTCCCTATCTCTTACCATAAAATGTCGTTAGCTCAGGAAGAAACGTGCTACCTACAATGCAGACCTAAATGCATGCACCTTCCATCTGGGACCTGTGGGACGCTGCCTGTCTGTAGATGCCTGGCACCCACTTCCACAGAACCTCCCCCGAGCGTTCCAGCTGATCCGCTAAGTGCAAACTGCTCAGCTGTGCATTGCACCTGCCCCCAGAAAGCTAATCAGCTGTTTAAAAAACTCAGTTATAAAAGAAATCACCGCACAAATAGGAGCCTAAAGAATAATTTCAAAAACAATAACTTAGTCATAAAACCTTGTACTTGGAGAGCACTTTATACTTCTCGCTCTGCTTTCTTGCCCCTTCTCTTTTTTGATTCTCACAATAATTCTGTGAGCTAAAAAAGGCCAAGAACAGAGAGTCCCTGCTTTTTGCCACTTTGTATTTCACCAATGCACGCACTCAACTCCGCTAAAATCCTTACAGTTCATTTTTTGCTGATTAATTTGCTTCATCATCAGCTCACCTGCAATCTCCAAAAAAGCTCAAGACTTTTCCATCTAGGGAACAGAGCTGAAAGAAGCATCTTCCTTCTCCGGGGAAGAAATAGTATAGAAGGAGCATGGCAGTTGGAGTCAGAAAGACTGCTGACCTAATCTTGCTTCTGCTACTGAGTAGCTCATGCAGCCTTGGTCAAATTACTTAACCCTCCAAGCTTCAGTTTTCCCATCCATAAAACAGGGATCCTAATTCCTACTTAATAGGGCTGTTGTAAGGATTATATGAGAACCCTGGGATAAAGCAGCTGGCTCTAAGAAACCTCAGGAAACATTTGGAACTTGGCAAAATCCTTTCCCTGGCCCCATCTGCTGGAGACGAAGAGTAAAGTCAGGGCAATCCCTAAGGAAAAGAGTTTTCAATTTGTAGCTGTTCTTGGACTCGCTTCATGGACAGAAATTCATAATACTGAAAAGCAGGAATTGACTATCAATTTCTCTGTGTCATAGTAAAGGAAATGGAAGGATCCAACTCAGAGTCCTGCAGCTCACTGGTAACAGACCCTCAGACTTGGAGTCCACAGACCCCAAACAGAAGATGTGTGTGGGTAGCGTAGAAGGAAGTAAGACAGGCTTCCATTTCTGGCTCCATTTCCGTTTCGAGTGAAATCTCTTTCCTGCCTCAGAGCCCTCGGCTCCTTTCTACCTGTCGCATCCCAACAGGGAGGGACATTTCTGTGTTTTACAAACTCTGCTAAAGATCTGTAGTAATGTTATACGTGGCTGCTAAGTGAGCCATTTAAATTGATGGGTGGACATCCATGCTCTAGGAAGTTCTCCAGCAAAATGACACAAGGAGCCTCTCTCTGGAGACTCCAGCTTCCCACCATAGAGCTTGGACCCCTTTCTCCCTTGAGTCTCTATTACCTCTAATTCCTTCACTTTATTTTTCAGAAAACATCACATTTCTGCCTGCTCCTCAGACTTGGACCTGTGTCTGCACAACCTCACATTCATTACTAAAGCCCATTAAAATCGAGACCCATCCATTCTGAGACAGAGATCCACTGCCAGAGAATAGAGTTTTGGTTGTTTTTTCCCCTCCATATCCAAAAGCCTCTGTAAATAAAGGGGCACAGTGTAGATATTCACATTCCCCCCAAAATAAATAGTGTCAGCTCTCCCCACAGTCTCTCCCTAAACTCACACTTAAACCTAAAAAGCAGAAGCAGAGATAGTTACATTGTATTTTTTAAACTGCATTTTTTTCATCCCACTGCCTAAACACTACAGGGTAAGCCTGATCACTATGAACCTTAAAGACGAAAGAGAAATAAAAAATGATGTATCTCAAAACTCAGAGAATCGGAAGAAGCCGTTGAGAGGCATGATGAACTGTTGAGTTTTGTGAACTGTGGGTCTGAAATCCCTCGTGTGGATCACACAGACATTTTCGGTAGTGAGCTGGGCATGCAGATGCAGGGCGGAAGGAAGAGTGAGCATGAGAGCTTAGGTGACACAGAGCTCAACATGAAAGAGACGACTAAGACTATAGGAGAAGCTGTGCCCTCAAAGAGAAAGCAACGAAAGGAAAGAAGGAAAGAACAAAGCTTGAGCTGTAGACAATGCCTAGAGTTAGCAGTTGCTTTTGGAGAAAGAAAAAAAACAATGACACAGAAGAACCCTAAGTATGGCAGAGGTGGGAAGAGCTTCAAAAGAGAATCAAAACAATGTGCTGTCACAAAAGGCACAGACACAGAGAACTTCAAGCTCAGAGGTTCCAGGTAGGTCAAAGATAATTGCTTCGTAAGGTCTGCAAAAGGGCTGAATCTCTTACTACTTCAGTTCTTCCGTGTGCTGGGAATAAAATTCAGATCGCAAGAGGGTAGTAACATCAGCAACCTGTCGAACATTTACTGAACTCTTCACCCGTGTCCAGGGTTGCCAGATGAAATACTGGATGCTCATTTAAATTTGAATTTTAGGTAAATAAGGAATAATTTTTAGTATATCTTCCATTTCATATGAATACTTTTTTAATATAGGCATGCCCAATTTCAGATAAAAAATCTGTATGTTCGCATCTCTCAATCCTACATACACAGGTACTACAGGAAGCATTTTATATACGCACCTCATTTAATCCTTATAATGTTCAATTCGTTTAGGAGGTCTGTTGTCTTTTGTTCCTTCCTCCTCTAAAAAAGTCATAAAGGATCTGTACTGACAATAAGGAATTTTACATATTTGCATCGATTAATATAGCTATTTATTAAGGCCCGTTTGTGCTGGGAATACAACAGGGAATAAAACAGACACTATTTCCTCCCTTATGGAGTTTATTATACAGTCTTCCTCTCTTAGCCCCTCATTAGAAGGAAGCCAGCATAATCACAAGACCTCCATGTGTGTGTGCGCGTCCATGCGTGCGTGCGCGTGTACATGCCGTGTGTGTGCGCGTGCATGACGTGTGTGCATGTGCGTGCATGCGTGTGTTTGTGGTGGTGCAATGTCTACCAAGTAGTCTCTAAAGAGCTTCAAGGCCACTCAAATCTAGAATTAAATGCTGTGTCTAGCACCATACCATATATATGATCAGCACTGGCAAGGGCGCTAGGAACATTCAAATCCTCTTTTATTCCATATAAGTAATTATTTAGAAGGTAGAGGTAGAATAGAGTTTAGAGAATGGGTATTTCCAGAATATCTTAAAAGTATAAAAAAGTAAACAGCAATGTTGAATATAACTCACCTGATCCAGTAACCTTATTTATTAAAAAGTCTTGCATTTCACCCTACATACGTAAGGCAAACATAAGTCCCTAAACTGGTACAACATAATCGGTTTGAGAACTGCTGAACACATTAGAACTTCTAGTTCAATGCCTTAATAAGCTACACTGTTAACAGAGATCTCAAAACTTACATTATGAACCATTTAAGCGGTGGACTCTGATACACATTGTTATACAACTTTTATCAAAGAGGTGCTTAGGAATATAGCAAAAGGAGCCTGGAATTAAGTATAAAACAATCCAAGATAGTTTTCCTACATCAGCACTTACTAACATTCTAATTTGGATAAGTCACACTTTCTCTTTGAGCCTAAATTTTCTTATCTGTAGCAATCCTTGCCTATTACAAATGGTCATTGTGCAAGCCTGTATACATAAAAGTTTCCCATAAATTGTATGGAGCACCTGGGTGGCTCAGTCGGTTGAATATACGACTCTCGATTTTGGCTCACATCATGATCTCGGGGTCGTGGGATCAAGCCCCACAACAGGCTCCTTGCTGAGCATGGAGCCTGCTTAAGATTCTTTCTCTTTCTCTCTGCCCTTCCCCCACTGCTTACACCACATACTCTAAAAAAGAAAAAAAGTTTCCCGTAAATTGTAAATACTATACAAATATAAGGAGGCCTTGTTATTGTTATTTTCAAGTATAAAAGGAAGTATGGTTCATGTAATACAAATTTGATTAAGACATGATTTTGGAATTTACCTGATACAAACTAATTTTGCATTTAACAATGTGATATTTTAATTATCATATGGTTTCACTCATATGCGGAACGTAAGAAATAGCGTGGGGAAGGGAGGGAAAACTGAAGGGGGGAAATCAGAGAGGGAGACAAACCACGAGAGACTCTGGACTCCTGGAAACAAACTGAGGGTTTCAGAGGGGAGCGGGGTGGGGGGAGGGGTAACTCGGTGATGGGTATTAAGGAGGGCAGTGATGTGATGAGCACTGGGTGTTAAACGCAACTAATGAATCACTGAACGCTACAACAAAAACTAATGATGTACTATATGGTGGCTAACCTAACATAATAAAAAAATTAAAAATAGGGGCGCCTGGGTGGCTCAGTCATTAGGCGTCTGCCTTCAGCTCAGGTCATGGTCCCAGGGTCCTCAGATCGAGCCCCACATCGGGCTCCCTGCTCCATGGGAGGCCTGCTTCTCCCTCTCCCGCTCCCCCTGCTTGTGTTCCCTCTCTCACTGTCTCTCTGTCAAAAAATCAATAAAAATCTTTAAAAAAATAAAAAAATAAATAGAGCAGACTCAAAAAAATAAAAATTAAAAAAAAGCTACCAGTAAATTAAATTTTGAAAGTGAATAAGTATTCATCTAATCAATAATACTCTTGCTTATATCAAAAAATGTGATATTTTAAAGACATCATAATATGGTACAAAGCATTTGTCTCATTTTATCCACTAACTAGCTGTATTAGCAGTTTCCTCATCTTAAAAATCAGATTTATTATACTCTGTGGTCTTTCCAAGGCCTGTTCATCTCTATCATATCTAAATCTGCAATGACAGTAGGACAAGATGGACCCAAACATTTCTAGATGCTGATGTAAAGTTAGCCTAGATTTAAATTTTTGTTGCAGAGGATTCACAAAGTGATAATTCACACATGGTTCGTGAGATTAAAGTTCTAAAATATCAACAGAAGGCAAAGTTTTGATTCCTTCTGTCTCAGATATCTCTCTCTAGTAGAATTCAGCCTGATAACTTGTTTATCTACAAATATTTAGGAAACCAACTCAATAATAGATTCTCTCTCCCTTTCCGTCTGTCCCTCCCCCTGCTCATGCTCTCTGTCTCTCTCGCTCTGTAAAATAAAAAAATCTTTAAAAAAATGACTTAATATCAAGTTCTATGATTTCTCCAACTTTATCCTTCTTAAAAATAGATTAGGCTATTCAAGTTCCATTTCTTTTGCATAAAATGTTAGAATCATCTCATCTATATCTATGGGATGATACTAATAATGAAAGATCAATTTGGAGAGATACGACATCTTACATATGTTGAAACTTCCAATGCATTTACATGGTACGTCTCTTCAATTATTTAGATCTTTTGTTTCTTTCACCAGCATTTTGTAGTTTTCAGCATATAGGTCTCTCCTCTATCTTTTTTTAATGCCTATTATAAATGGCATTGTTTGAAATTTTTGGTTTGAAGGTTTTCATTGCTTTATTTAAAGAAATGTACAACTTTTTTATGCGTTCATCTTGTGTCCTACAATATTACTAAACTCACTTGTTCTAGGAATATTTTTCCAGATTATTTGAGATATTCTACATAAATAATCATCTTGTCTATGGATAGAGACAGTTTTATTTATTTATTTTCCAAACTGAATTGGGGTTTTTTTGTTTATTTGTCTGTTTCTTTATTTTCCTTACTTTGCTGGCTAGGACATCTGGTATGATGTTGAAGAAGAACGGTGACAGTGGACATCCACCTGGGGGAAAGCATGAGTCTATCACCATTAAATATGATGTTACTTTGTTGTGGGTTTTTCTTAGTTGCTCTTTATCAGGCTGAGGAATTTCCCTTTTATTCCAAGTATACTGAAAATTATTATCATGAAGTGATGTTGAATTTTGTCAAATTACATTCCTTCATTAATTGATATGACCATATGGTTTTTCTTTAGATGGTTAATATGCTGGATAATACTCATTGAATTATTTTCCTAATTCCCTATGGTGAAAGTACAGATGATGGATTTTGGACCCTTCTTTCTAATAAATACATTTAAAGACATGAATTTTCATACAGCACAATTTTAGCTGCATCCCAGAAATTCTGATATGTTGTGTTTTCATTTTCATTCAATATGAAATATTTCTAATTTTTCTTGTGATTTCTTTTGTGTCCCATGGGTTAGTTAGCTGTGTACTCTTTAATTTACAAATATTTGGTGTTACACTGGTATTCTTCTATTATTTAATGCTTAACTTTATTGTGGTCAGAGAATATAATCTGTATGATTTCAGTCTTTTTAAATTTAATGAGACTTGTTTAGTCAGCCAGGATATGGTCTATCTTGGTGAATGTTTCACGTGGATTTGAAAAGCGTATGCAGTGTAGTTGGTAAAGCATTCTATGTAACTGTCACTTAGGTTATGTTGGTTGATTGTGTTGCTCAGGGCTTTTATATTCCTCCTAGTTGTCTTTCTACATGTTCTATCAATTATTAAAAAGGATCATTGCAGTCTTTAAATATAATCATGAATTTATCCATTTCTTTCCACTTTATCGGTTTTTCTTCATATGTTGTGAAATCTGTAATTCAGTTCATACCATTTAATGTTGTTATTTATTTTTTTTACAAATTGAATCTCTTTATCTCTGGTAATATGCCTTATTCTAAAGTCTACATCATCTGAAAAAAATGTATCCACTGTGCCTGTTTTATAATTAGCATTTGCATAGTATATCTTTTTCTAACCTTTTATTTTTATCTGTATCATATTTAAGCTGGGTTTCCTTTTTTCTGCAATCGGAAAATCTCTGCTTTTTAACTGGAATATATAAACATTTACATTTTAAAATATTTACATTTAATATGAGATCCATTCTCTGTGTTATTGCTATAATAAAGTTTATTTCTACATGTGTTGTGAAGCTAACAATGCACTGAATTATACTTATTTTAAATATAATAAGGGAAAACATATTTACCAATCGATTACCATCTCTGATTCTTTTCATTCCTCTGTCCAAGTTCATCTGTTATAACTTATTTTTGCATTAAAAAATTTCTTTAACAGCTTTCAGTATGATCTTGCTGGAAATTAATTCTCTCGCCTCAGAAAAAATACTTTGCTCTTATTTTTAAAGGCATTTTTCACTGGGTTTATTGTCTTCGGATTTGCAGTTTCTTATACAGTATCTGCTGTAATTCTTTGTCCCTTTCTATGTAATGTGTCTTTTTTTTTCTCTTGCTATTTTTAAGATTTTCTATCAATTTTTTTGGAAATGTGTCTAGCTGTGTTTTACCCTTGTTTATCTTGAAGTTTGTTGAGCTTCTCGGACCTGTGAGTTTACAGTTTTCATCAAATTTGCAAAGATTTCTTTTATTTTCTCAAATGTTTTTCATGTTCCTTTCTCTCTCTTGTATCATTTTTGGAGTCCAATTACATATATTTAGATTTCTTATCTAAGGATTACTAATATTCTGGGGCACCTGGGTGGCTCAGATGGTTAAGCCTCTGCCTTCGGCTCAGGTCATGATCTCCAGGTTCTGGGATGTAGCCCCGCATCGGGCTCCCAGCTCAGCTGGGAGTCTGCTTCTCTCTCTCCCTCTGCCTCTCCCCCTGCTTGTGCTAGCTCTGTCTCTCTCTCTCTCAAATGAATAAATAAAATCTTTAACAAAAAATAAATAAATAAAATAAAGATCACTGATATTCTATTCATCTCTTTTGGTCTATTTTTCTGTGTGTGCTTATTTTGGGGAAGTTTCTACTTCTATGTCTTCAAGTTTACCGATGATCTGTTCTGCTGCGTCTAATCTGCTGTTAAGTGCAGATGTTTTGCTCTGCAGTCTAATCAGCTGTTAATTTTTCATTTCATTTGATGTGTGTGTAGTACCTTTATTATCCTATTTTCTTTTAAATTCTTGAAAATGTTTATAATTACTATTTTAATATGCGTGTCTGCTAATTCTGTCTGCATTATTTCCGAGTCTGTTCCTATTAACTGACTTTTCTCTTGATGAAAGTCATTTTTCCCTGCTTCTTAGTATGTCCAGTGATATTTTCATTAGATGCCAGACATCAGAAACTTTATGTTATTAGTTCATGGATTGTGTTGTTTTTATTTAAAGAGTTTTAGGCTTTTCTGATAAGCAATCAAGTTATTTGCAGTTTAGCGTAAGAGGCTCAAGAATTCTTTTAAACTCTGTTAAGGTGGTTACAGAGTATCCTTTACTTTAGGGATAGATTATCCCTACTACTGAAGCCAGGCTCATCTGGGGCCTTTCCTGAATGTCTGCAAATAGTCAGCAAGGAGTCTTTCCTCTGGCTGATGGAAAAATCAAATGATTTCCACTTCTGCATGAGGTCTGGGTACCATTCAGCTCACAATTTCCCAGTCACTCTGTTTTCCAAATTCATGGAGTTTCATCTGATGGACTCATTTCTTCATATTCAGCAAAATTCACAGAAATGCACCTGCAGATTATGGAGCTCTTCTCCTGTGTAATTTCCTCTTCTCCAGAATTCTGCTCTGCAACGCCCAGCTGCTTCAAACTCCCTGACCTCTGATCTCCGTCTCAACCCAGAAGACCACGATGAACTACTTGGAATGTCTCTCTCTGCTACCTGTTTGGGAATGTGCCCCTAGGCAAAAAACCACTGTAGTCATCAGGCTCAACTCGTGATTCTATGATTTCTGTTGTTTAATGTCTGAAAATAGTTGATTCATAGATTTTGTCAAGTTTTCTTTTTTTTAAGTTTTATTTATTTATTCATTTATTTGAGAGAGTGTGTGTGCACGTGGGGCTAGGGGAGAAGAAGAGGGAGAGAAAGAGAGAATCTGAAACAGACTCCATGCCGAGTGTGGAGCCTGACGCTGGGCTCGATCTCATGCCCCTGAGATCATGACCTGAGCTGAAACCAAGAGTCAGGTGCTCAACTGACTGAGCCCCCCAGGTGCCCCTGTCAAGTTTTCTAATTATTTAAGACAGGAAATTAAATCCAGTCCCTTTACTCCATCCTGGGTAGAAATGGAAGCTGCCATCTTTTTTTATATTAGAATAATTCTTCAGTCTTTCCTTGTCTTTCATGACATGGTCATTTTAGAAGAGTACAGGACAGTTGTTTTAAAATTGATCTTCAATTGGTTTGTGTAATCATTTCTTCATTCCTACATTAAGATCATGCACTCTTGTCAGGAAAACTACAAAATGATTCTGTGATCCTTCAGAAGGCATATAATAGACCGACTCATTGTTTTTAACATATATTTAGATTCTTTTCATTCCTTGAAATTATTCATGCCCTCAGGTTCAGACCAGATCTTTTTTCCTGATAAAATTTCTCATTTTTCCAAAACTGTTAAGCTTTTTCTGGTATCTACTCTCTCTCTACAGTAGAGGATATATAGATAGATAGATGATAGATAGATAGATAGATACAGTTTTTTTCTAGACAGTTATATATTGAGAAGAAATAGATATTTCTATATTTTGATATATATTATACTGAAAATATCATTTTATGTAGTATGATAAATAGTATGCTATTAACATTTATTATATTAGAACGTTATTTCTTTTTATATGTTCCCTATATAAAACAAAAAATATGGTTTATATTTTTATTTGACCCAAGTTTGATTTCTTTCCCTGATTTATAGCCCTTGATAGAGAAGAGGTTCTCAATAGTCAGTCTAGGCACTGCCCCATTTACCATGACAGTTTTCATTAAAAATTATAAATGAGGCTATAAAGTCTCTTAAAAGCATCACTGAATAATAGAATCAGATAAGCTGCTAAGAGATCAGCTGCTATAGTTTTTACACTGAAAAATAGAAAATTATTTAACATAGTTATTAGCCCAGCATTTGCCTTAACTAAACACTGGTTCTCGTATTAACCCTTTCCTCTCTTTCTCTGGGCACGAGGTATAATGCCCCCAGTAGCCAAATCAAAAATGCTTGATTCTGAGACCCATGTTCTCTTTCAATACTAATGTTGCTTGTCGTTAAGATTTAATACAAAACTAGCTCAACACTGTTCTCTTTATGAATTCTCGTATTGGTTCCCAAAGCACATTTTGTGGTGTGCTGGAGCCTCTTCACGACAGGGTGAGCCCTGGCTGCGCATTGCAGCGAACTACCCAATTATGCAAACAAAGCTGTAACCTCTGTAATTAGAAAGGACCTCACTATCAATCATTCGACAGGGACAAGCATCCTCATTGCACTTCAGGAAAGTCTTTTTAATTAACAAGGTCTAATAATTTTAAAGGCTTAATGAGCAATTACACTAAAACCGATGATAGCACTAAGAAGATTCATCATAATTTATTGTTTTTTCTCAGATGAGATTTCTAATTATAGCATTGGCAAGATCATGATTGAGGTTCTACCCTTATCAATAAACCATTTTCTTAAAAAATAAATCTTCCCATTGCCTAAAGCTATGCATTCTAAATAGTGGGTAGGAGAAAGAAGAGAACTGATACTCAATAAAGATAATTAATATCAAGATTTTCTTACATATTAACTCATCTGATATATATCTAAATAGCATTATATGATAAATATTATCATGATAATATGTATGTATCATGATTATTTATTATGTGTATTATTATATCCACATTTCTAATATGAGGAAACATAGACTCATATATTCAGGAACTTCTCCAAAGATTAGAAAAATAATGTGAGAAAGAATTTGAGCTGGACCTGGATTAACAGACTTTTAACCTAATATCTTCCCCACTGTATTACACAATCTCTTTTTTATACCACTGTAGCTACATACTGTTATTAATTCAGTATCCAATGCTAGCAATTTAATTTCTATTCCTGTTTATGCATTTTGATAAAAAAATAATATATTAATATGTATCTTATATTTTTTAATTTGTATTTGAGGTGACTTTATTTGATTCCCATGGAAGATACTATGTCTTTATTTAGCAAGTCATATCATGTATGTCTGATGTCAAGCTAATTTAAAAATGGAAGACATTTGTAAATAGCTATCCATTTTTCTTCTGTTACACCTGCTTCTGCCTTCACTGCACCCATCACTTCTGCTCGTTGCCTGAACACACGGGGGAAAGATGGCTTTTCTGAGTCTCATAATAATACCCACCAGTGTCTTGTGATCCCACAAAATCTCTTACACTCACTTGTTTTTGCTTTTGTTCACCATGAAGTCAGTTCTTTAGCTTTATGCAAACATATAGATGTACATAATGAAAAATATTATGACCGTTTTATTTGGGGGACCCAAGAGCAGAAATTAGCAGCAAACCTTACCTCAGGACAGCCAATGTCTTTTTTGGTTTTGTTTTGTTCTTCATTATCTCTTGCCTATTTTCATCACAGTAATATTAGTTAAACGAATTGAATGAATCTGAGGGCCCTCATTTCTTCCTGCCTTCTCATCTGGAAGGGTTGTATTATAAAACCAAACTACCAGGAATCCCAGAACACTTAATTATTGCTAGTAATGACTTATCAGAATCAATATTTTAGAATCTGTCCCTATCCTAATTTAAGTCTTCCAAACCATGGTCATCTGAGTAATAACCAAGTAAATAAAATTTTAATTGTTTATTCTGTCTTTTGGGGGAACTTCTGTAATGTCAATAAAATCAGATCTGAGCCTGCAAGACTATGTAGAAGTAACTGGGCAAAAAACTCAGAAAAATTCACTTCCAAATGTAATCATTGCCCCACTGCCAAACACAAAGTTATCAGTTGGGGAAATCTAATCTCTCCAGAGGACCAAGGTCACCATGTTTTGTGGGTTCTATGAAAAGCCTAACATTTTATTTTAAATTGACACATTGCCCCATCAAGTTGAAACTCCATAGCTCATGTACAAGAGCAATTTAGTTTAGGTTCTCATTAAACTAACTCAAAACACTTTAAAATGAAACCAATCATTCTGAAATAAACTAGAAAATGTGCTCTGGAAATGAAAATGGTAAAATAAAAAAAAAATGGATCTAATATTTTCAACAAGTCTGAGAATCCATCCAAAAAAAGAAAGGCTCAAGGGACAATATCAATATTAACCACCTTGCTTAACAGCTCCCCAGAGAGTGAGGACTAATTAAAAACTAGCCATTCCATATTTCTACTAAATGAATACATGGTATTATGGAAGGACAGGTGGTTAAACCCTCTTCATCCAACTCCATATGAATAAAAGGAAGCTATTCCTTCACTACATAAAAATGTGCCCAGATTTCATGTTAGCCAAACCAAAAGTGTTTAAGGACAGCAAGTGTTCAAAAGGAAATTTAGATCCTAGATCCCTATGTCCACAACAAGAAAGGCAAAGAAGACCTATAGATCCTGACTCTCACCTGACAGAACCCTTGCCCTCCCTTCTTATCTTCTCTCCCTCGGTCATTGGTATGTTTTAGTTAACAGATAAACACTATGCCAGGCACTATAACAATATAAAAGAAGACAAGACATGGTCCCTAATCTGCTTTTATGAATTTTACAGTTTGTAGATGAAGGAAAAGAGAGAAGGAGAGAAAACTGGCAGTTATCCCTAGAAAGAAGTACTGCATTGTAGTTAAGGATATGGGCCCCCAATCCAGACCACTCTGGGTTCAAATCCCAACACTACCACTTACTGGCTCTGTGACCTTGAGTAAATTACTTAACTGTGCCTCACTTTCCTTACCTGTGTAATGGAATGATAATAGGATCCTTTAGGCTCAGTAAGAGAAATAAACAAGGAAACACATGACATAAGGCCTCACTAAATATTAACTGTTGTCACTGGATATTCCATGTCTAGTACCATAGCAAACGCTTTTGAATACATTCACTTTTGGCTTCACATCAGCCACTGTGGTAGCTACCCATTATACAGATGAGAAAATTGACATGCAGACAGTTCAAATTCATATTAAGTGGTGTTCCTAAGCCTGAGACTCAGATCTACTTGCAAATCTTGTATTCTTAGCACTACAAATGCCTATCTGGTTTATTCTAAGGCATTTTACAAGATGTCTGTTTTAATACTTTTTAAAAGGGCTAGAGGAATCCAATGGATGATTCCATACTTAAAAAAAAAAAACTTGATGCTTTTAAAACTTGGCTTAACAAGATTTCCCCTTCCATTTAAGTTGGATCTAATTAACTCATGCCCTAATTAACTAACCTATAAATGAACTGCAAATTAATTTGATCTTCTCTCCATACTGATCATGTTCCTCTCTTGTTATCAAGAATACCTTTTTAAAATAATTACAATTGGCCATACAAATATTTTTAGAAAACCAAGTTTTCAAAATCTGCTATATCAAGAAAACAAAAGTGCAACTCATCCTCTCATACAAGATGATGGCTATGACAGACCATCCTGAGTTCACAGGGTATGACTGGCATCCAAACATGTTTACCCCTCTATCTGGTTCTTGGCCCAGAGTATACCACTTGTCAGTTCTTCTATCCCTCAGTCTTCCCAGCTGCAGACACAAAAGACATGAAGACTCTGAAACCATTCATTTATTTGCTCAGTATACATTTATTGAATGTCTTTAGTGTTCCAGGCACTATTAGCCTCTGGAGAGGCTACCATAAACAGAACAAAGTCCCTACCTACATGAAGATTTGTTTCCTAGTGGGAGAAGAGATTCATTAAATGGATGGGCTATCCAAGAGTAAAAAATGCAATGAAAACAACAACAACAACAACAACAAGGGGAACAAAGATAGTGTATGCCATGTGGATCAAGTTACAATATGAAATTGATTAGTGAAACCTCACTGAAAAGATGATGTTTGAGCAAACACCTGGATAGGTGAGGGAGCATGTCACATGAAGAGAGATATCCCTAGCAGAGATAACAGCAAGTGTGAAGGCCCTTTGCCAGAAGATGCCTAACACATTTGACTAAAGCAAGTGAAGCACAGAGGCAGGACTTTGATGACAAAAGGGACATGTGCAGGAGATGAAGCCAGAAATGTAATAAGGGATCGGGTTGTGCAGTGCCTGGTGGAATACTACCGTAGTGCTCTACACTCACCCGAGTGAACTGTAACGACATTGGAGACATCAGAGCAGAGAACTAGCAAGATTTTACTTAAGTTTTAAGAGGATTCTTTTTGTTGCTGTATTAAGAATAGATTGTATGGGATTAATGGCAAACACAAAGATAGAAATAAATATTTTTATATCAGTAGAAGAAATTTAATGTGTTGAATAGAAAGCAGAAGAGAAGAAAAAGGAAATAAGAAAGCACAGTAACTGTAAAACATGAAATTCAGTGGCAAGAATAAGTCTTACTGTATCAGTAATAATAAATATGTCAGGATGGCCGAGCAGTCTAAGGTGCTGCATTCAGTAATAATAAATATAAATGGGTATAGTTTATCAGTTAAAAAACAGAAATACTCAGATTAGGGAAAAAATATATTAATAGGGGCACCTAGGTGGCTCAGTCCATTAAGCATCTGTCTTCAGCTCAGGCCATGATCCCAGGGTCCTGGGATCAAACCCTCGGTCAGGCTTTCTGCTCAGCACAGAGCCTGCTTCTCCCTCTCCCTCTGCCCCTCCCCTCCCTGCTCATGCTCTCCTCTCTCTCTCTGTCTGTCTTAAATAGATAAATTATATATATATATATATATATATATAATATATATATATATATAAAGTCAATCATATGTTGTGTATAAGAAACTCCTGAGAGAAAACAACTTGGAAAGATTTTAAGGTTGAATATGAAAAGATTTTTTAATTATGAAGCAAATATTGAAACAGAAAAAAGCAATATTATTATCTGACAAGATATAAGGAAGGCAAAAAGTTGCACAAAGGAATATTACATGCTGGTAAAAGGAACGATAGAACAAGATGACATACCCCTATTAACATCATTGCACCTAAAAATGGTGCTTGAAAATATATCAAGTAGCAACTGACATAATTAAAGAAAGAAATATAAAAATGAGTAATAGTAATTGGAGATTTAACACACCCATCTCAGAAAATGAGAGATGAAAGAGACAAAAGATAAACACACATCAGGATTTGAATAATATTATAAATATATTGGTGCTAACATACAGACACACACAGGAAGAAAAAAATCTATATGTAACATAAAGAGTATACTTACCATGATGAGCATTGAGTAATGTATAGAATTCTGAACCACTATATTGTACACCTGAAACTAATATAACACTGTATGTTAAGTATATAGGAATTAAAATAAAAACTTGATGGGAGGGGCGCCTGAGTGGCTCAGTCATTAAGTGTCTGCCTTCGGCTCAGGTCATGATCCCGGGGTCCTGGGATCGAGCCCCACATCGGGCTCCCTGCTCCGCGGGAAGCCTGCTTCTCCCTCTCCCACTCCCCCTGCTTGTGTTCCCTCTCTTGCTGTCTCTCTCTCTGTCAAATAAATAAATAAAATCTTTAAAAAAACCAACTGGATAGGAAAAAGAAATCTATAACTAACAAAGTAGGACACTCATGGAACATTTAGAAAAATAGACCATATGTTAAGAAAAAAGAAATCACCAGTAAAAGCCCAGTATTAATATTATGTAGACTATATATACTTACCATAATACAATAAGATTAAAAAATAAAAACAAAATAGAACTTAAAAATTTACATATTTGAAAAAACTAAATAGAATATTTCTAAAAAAGTTAAAAGAAAATCATATATGAAATTCAATATTTTGATGTTAGTGATGATGAAAACAATGTATTAAAATTGGGCAGATATAGCTAAAAAGAGTATGATTTTTCTCTTAACTCCCAAAGAGCCAATTTTCACCCTTTTGAAGGTGACATCACCTCTGTTGAGAATGCACACCCTAAATAATCTACCAATTTACAGGAATTGAAGGACACAGAGGGACATATGAAATAACAGCACAAGTGCTCGCTTCAGCAGCACATATACTAAAATTGAAATAACTCCACAGGGATACAATCAGCAAAACTAGAGCGTGCTTATAAATATATATGTAAATGAAAAGATAAAACAAGACCACTTTTTAAATACTTAACTATAAGAAGGGAAAAACTAATAAGGTAGAAAGGACAGGGATAGAAGTTTAAGTTATCTTAATATATCTTGTTTTATAGAATTTACTTTGCAACTATTGATCTTCATAATAAAAAGCAAAATGAAATTTAAAGACTATTGTCCAAAATTTGGAAGCAAAAATGAAACAAATTAACTTATAGGGCAACTTAACCCACAGGAACTACTCAGTTTCTTCAACAAATGAATAGCAAGAAAAAAAACTGAGGGGAATGTATAGATGAGAAGTAACTTAAAAGACAGTTCACAAATTACAACATAGGGAACATTTTTCCATACTGATTCAAACAAATAAACTGTACCAAAAAAAGTTCCTCAGACAACTGGGGAAATTTAATATTAAGAAATTACTCAGTTGTGGGCGCCTGGGTGGCTCAGTTGGTTAAGCGACTGCCTTCGGCTCAGGTCATGATCCTGGAGTCCCGGGATCGAGTCCCGCATCGGGCTCCCTGCTCAGCAGGGAGTCTGCTTCTCCCTCTCCCCCTCCCCCCTCTCATGCTCTATCTCATTCTCTCTCTCTCAAATAAATAAATAAAATCTTAAAAAAAAAAGAAATCACTCAGTTGTGATGCTTATAAAGGGACCATAAGAGATTATTGTGAACAAATGACATATTATGAGCAATATGTCAACAAATTGGATTACCTAGAAGAAATGGACAAATTCCTAGAAACATATAAGCTACCAAAACTGAGTCATGAAGAAATAGAAAATCTGAACAAACCTATAATTAGAAAGAAGATTGAATCAGTCATCAAATATCTCCCAAGAGAGAAAAGCCCAGGACCAGATGGCTGTACTGGTGAATTCCACCAAACATTTAAAGAAGAATTAACAGCAGCCTTTTTCAAACTCTTTCCTAAAGAGCAAAGAATACTCCCAAACTCATTTTCTGAAATCAGCATTACCCTATTAGCAAAGTCATAAAAAGACTATAAGAGAAGAAAACTATAGGTCATTATCCTTGATGAGTGTAGATGCAAAAATCCTCAACAAAATAGCAGCAAACCAAATTTAACAGCACACATAAAAAATAATATACCTCAACCAAGCAGGGCGTTATCCTTGGGATGCAAGGAATATGGAAATCGTTCTATGTGATATGCCATTTTACAGAATGAAGGATGAAAATCGCATGATTACCTCAATAGAGGCAGAAAAATCATTTGACAAAATTGAACATCATTTCAAGATAAAAACTCAATAAACTGGGAATAAAAGGAAATTATATCAACATAAGGAAGTGCATATATGAAAGCCGACAGCAAACATCATAATCAACGGTAAAAAATGGAAAGCTTTTCCTCCTGGGTCAGGAACAAGACAAGGGTATCCATCTCACCACTCCTATTCATCATTGTACTGGAAGTCCTAGCCACAGAGACTGGGCAATAAAAAGAAATAAAAGCATCCAAATAGGAAAGGAAGAAGTAAAACTACCTCTGTTTACAGATGACATGATCTTGTATGTAGAAAACCCTAAAGATTTCACCAAAACACTGTTAGATCTAATAAGCAAATTCAGGAAAATTGTAGGATACAAATCTACATGAAAACAACCAGTTATGTTCAATGAACTACCCCTCCAAAAAAGTAAGAAAGCATGTATAATTCATCAAAAGAACAAAATACTTAGGAATAAACCTAACTAAAGAGGTAAAAGACTTGTACACTGAAAATTACAAAACACTGATGAATTAAAAATATAAATAAATAGAAAGATATCCAATGTTCATAGATTGGAAGACTTAATATTGTTAAAATGTTCATACTAACCAAAGACATCTAGATCCAGTGTATTACCTATTAAAGGTTCAATAACATTTTTCATCCTAAAATTCATATGGACCCACAAATTACCTCAAATAGCCAAAACAATCTTGAGAAAGAAGAATAAACCTGGCAATATCACATTTCCTGATTTCACAATATATTACAAAGCTACAGTACTTAAAACAATATGGTACTGTCATAAAGAGAGATATATACACCAACTGAACACACTAGAGAACCCAGAAACAAACCCATGCATATTTAGTCAACTGATCTTCAAACAAGGGTGCCAAGAATACACAATGAGGAAGGGAACAAATGGAGTTGGGAAAACTGGATATCCAAGTGTGAAAAAGTGAAACTGGATCCTTATCTTACATCATTCACAAAATCAACTCAAAATTGATTAAAGAATTTGATTTAACGCCTGAAACTGTAAAATTCCCAAAAGAAAACATAGGAGAAACATCTCATGACATTGGTCTTGACAACAGTTTCATGGATATAACATCAATAGCATAGACAATAAAAGGAAAACAAGTAGGATTACATCAAACTAAAAAGCTTCTGCACAGCAAAGGCAACAATCGAAGAAGGAAAAGGCACCCCATGGGTGGGAGAAAATATTTGCAAACTGTCTGATAAAGGGTTAATTTCTAAAATAGGGAACTCCTACAACTCTACAGAAAAAAAATCAAATAACCCAATTAAAATGGGCAAAGGAGTTTTAAATAGACCTTTCTTAAAGAAAACCATACAGATGGCTTAGGATTAATCTTCTGCTATACCAACAATATATAGGATATAGGATAAGACGCCCAACATCACTGACCATCAGGGATAAGCGAATCAAAACCAGAATTGGATATTACTTTTAAATTTGTTAATAATTGGGGCACCTGGGTGGCTCAGATGGTTAAGCATCTGCCTTCGGCTCAGGTCATGATCTCAGGGTCCTGGGATCGAGCCCCACATCAGGGTCCCTGCTTGCCTGCTTCTCCCTCTCCCTCTACTGTTCCCCCTGCTTGTGCTCTCTTGCTCTCTCTGTCAAATAAGTAAATAAAATCTTTAAAAAAAATTTGTTAATAGATTTCATGTTAAGTGTCCTTTCTGAAGTGAAATGAAATAATAAAATAAAATAAAATACAAGGTTCAAAAAAGATATCACTCAGTTTTTAACATTTTAGGTAGGATAATGGCATTGTGGTTATATTTCAAAAAAGAATCTGTATATTTGGAGATTATCATATGGATAATGTAGGTTAAATGCTATGATGTATGGGGTTTGACCTGGAGGGGGAGAGAAGTGGGCGGGGTAGAGAGGAGAGGAGATTGTCCAAAAGGAACTGCTAATGCTGTGTGCAGGCTTATGTTCCATCCTCTCTACTTTATATATGTATATATAATATATAAAATAATATATAGTAAATAATATTTTACATACTATTCTATATTTTTATATTAATAATATATTTCACATATTTTATATTTTGTTATATAAACTAATGTAAAATTACATATAAATAATATAAAACATATAATATAAAATAGTAATATACATAGAAATATATGTATGAAAGTTCCATAATAAAAGTTTTTTCTAATGACTAGTATTCATCTCAAAAATTTGGACTTAGAACAACCAATCATTACACCCCTCCACCAAAAAAAAAAAAAAAAACCAAGGAGGGAGGGAATATTAAAGGGGAGAACAGGATTAGCAAAACTAAATGCTGGTTCTTTGAAAAGACGAATATAATAAGCCAAACATACCTATAGTAAGACTAAGCAAGAGAAAATGGGGAAGATGCAATTAAATCAAAGTTAATATTAAAAAGGGAAAATAGGAAGATACCAGTTATTTTAAAATGACAAAAAAATATTATAAACAGGTTACATTAATGAATTTTAAAACACAGATGAAATGGAAACAGTTCTAGAAATGTATAAAATATAAAAATTGGAAAAAAATATAAAAATTGGTGCAAGAAAGAGCATTTCAATAGAGCAGTCAAGTAGTAAAGGAATTAAAATGGTAATCACAGACTGTTTCTCCCCTAAAACCCAGGCTATCTTGGTCTTACAGGAGAATTCTACCAAATTTTCAAGGAATAATTCTTCACTATTTTATATAAATTATTTTAGAAAAATGGAAAAAAGATGCTCAACTATTTTTATGAGGTTAGTGTAATCTTGATTCTAGTGTCAGAAAAGGAAACATCAGGGAAAGAACATTATAGGCCCATTCTATTTATACATGTAGTAGAAAAGATCCTTAAATAATATGTTAGCTAGTACTATGTTCATTAATTAAATCTAAAAGTGCCTTCAAAAAAGTAATAATAGTAAGCTGCAGAGGGTTTATCCAAGGAATGTAAGAATGATTCACCTCAAAAATATTAGAGTAATTCCTCATGTCAACAAACTAAAGGAGAGAAATCATGATTATCTCAGCTGATGCTCAGAAAGACTTGATCAGATTTAACATTTGTTTAAAATCTTATTTTTAAGAAGACTATGCTATAATTAGAAGAAAATCCTCTTTTATAAGTAATGAATAATACTATTACAAAAGTTCATCTTCAGTGTTATTTACTCTATCAGACACTATGTGATAGGCTTTATAAATCTTATTAAATCCTTAACAGAAATACTATGAATACTAAGAAGTACATGTAGAGAGATTAATTTATTTCCCTAAGATCATAATGCTAAAAGGTGGTAAAGGACATAGACTCAGAACCAGGGCTGCCCAATGACAAAACCAAATGATGTTTCCAGACTCCACGCTGATTCTTGTACGAGAACCAAGCCCATTTTATTGTTTACCATAAAGACTTAAAGCTACCCTGTAATGAAGTTTTTTGTCCCAAGGAGAGGTCAGGGCTCATAATTATCTTCAATTGTTGTGTTTATATTTTGTCTTGGAAGAATTCCAAACAGCCCCAAGATGCAAATAAGCCTCATCCAAAAAATAATTTAAGAGACAACAGAGAAAACACTGAATCTGATCCAGGTGGGCCTGAGTGTAGTAAAGCTGATCCAGATTCTGCAGATGGAAAGATCCACACATTTGCTTTGATCAAGAGCATGCTGACATATGGTACCCTGATTTCAGAAGGAGTGAGAGGACGATGAACATACTGCTCATAAACAGCCATAAAAAAAAAAATCACTGTAATTTACTGAAAAGCAACTGTATGTTGATCCCACTTAACAATTAAACCTCTGTCTAGTGCAGAAGAGTAGGAGTTATGGTTTTCCTGACTGTCGTTTAATGTCGGCAAACGGCAGCTAAGGTCAGAACTCCAGAAGAAAAGTCTACAGACAAGTGCCAGGAACTCTGGTTGTATATAATCTTCCCAGCTCTGCTTGCCCGAACTCACAGAGGTGGTCTAGGGAGTTACAGAAAGGAAGTGCTGGGGATAGGTACGCCTGGAAACTTGGTCCTGGAAAACTGACCTTTGAAAGCACTCTGAGTAAGCACTCTGAGAGTATGCTGAGGTTGCATCTTGCTGGCAAAGAAAGGAGCTGGAAATCTACAGAATAGTCAGCAGATGGCATGACTCTACAAACAACCCAAAAGCTCAAAGGCAGAGGGCGCTACTCAAGGAACCACACAGGATTCCTGTCTGGAATGATGGTATCATTGGCAACACTTTGGTGAGGACCTGCAGACCACGGACTGTTGCTCCTCCGGTTCTACTTACTTCTGTCTCCCCTGCTCTAAGTAGCATCTGTGCATTTAGTTATATTCTTTGCCTGCATTAAAGGAACTTGTTTTCTTTACCAATATGTATCAGTATCATTCTGTTAATCATATCACAATGCCATTACGACAAGGTCATAGGAAGGGCAGGCTCAGAGATCTCAGTCACTCAATTCTAGTAGGTTTTAACAAATAATACTCACTAATATTTAGTTCCTACTACTCCTGGCTTATCTATAATGCTACCTTATTAAAAATTAAATGTTTTATAATAAAAAAAATAGCTATGAAATAAAAGAAAGGATTTTGGACCATTTATTGACTATTTTCTGTCTAGACAATATATAGTTATTTCTAACCCTTACAGCAAAGCATTCTGTAGAGAACAAAACTTTTACCATGCACATGGTACAGAAACATTTTTCAGTTTTTTCAGATACATTTTCTAGGGATGGCTATGACATATGTTTTAGCCAAAGATATACACCAAAGTATTGTATAAAACTTCCGGGAAATCTCCTTAAAAGGGAGCAGTCATGCCATTCTTTTCTTCCTCCACTCTTTAATTCATGTGATGGCTGGAACTCCAGCAGCCATTTTGGATCATGAAGACAAGGATCACACCATAGAGTGGAGAATCACAGAACTGGTTCCTATTCACATCATGAGGACTCCTCTATTCCATACCCCTGA
Organism: Eumetopias jubatus; assembly: GCF_037043125.1. Lineage (NCBI taxonomy): Eukaryota > Metazoa > Chordata > Mammalia > Carnivora > Otariidae > Eumetopias > Eumetopias jubatus. The sequence continues at coordinate 109,935,129 of NW_028274819.1, forward strand.
TCTCCTGTATGAGAAAGATTTTTTAAATATAATTTAGCCAGCAGTGATTTTGTGTTTTCATTATATACACGTAAATCTGATCCTAACAGTACAAGAATATAACTAACATTCCAAGTTCACATATCTAGTGAGTGATAAAGTCAGGATTAAAATGTGCTACAAACGCAGATACATATGATGCCAAAGTCTAAGAGCTCTAGAAAATAATCCAGTGAAGAAACAGGTGTCTTAAATTTGGTTCTCCAGGAAACAGACTCTTGAGTTGGAAATTGGAGATTTGCATAAAAGAAACTTATCGATGAATTCTCTCTGGAACCACATCCATGAGTACTGGACAGTGGGAGAAGTCGAACTATAATTCAGTTGCAAGAGATCTCAGTCAGTCCCATGGGGGTGCTTCAAAGCAGGGATGGCCCCTCAGAGACGTCCCAAACTGAGGTGAGGGGGCACGGTCTTTGAACTTCAGCTCAGCCAATCATTCAATGCCAGTTGTCTCCAGGTAGGGTCCATTCTTTGGGTGAAGTAGCTTCTGGGAAGGGGCTCAGCTTTGAGCCAGCACTGTGAGCTAACACACCCAATTGCGGGAATGAATTCCTCGGTTCTACAAAGGTCTTTAGATATCACTAGAGCCTCCACTGTAATGTGTTTATTATTAAAGAGATATGAAAAGGACTTAAATCTGTTTCAGATATGATCTTAGAACATCTGTTCATAGTCATCCATTCATTTCAAAATGGCATATACTTCAGTACCTAATATGTACAAAGTGCCATGCTGAGTGCCTTAATAAATATGAAGATGATTTAGAGATATGTCCTGTATCAAGAGGTCAATATGGAGATGATAATGACCTAACTATTAAGCAGGGTTAAGAATGTCATTTGTTTTTGTTTTTTTCTAAAGATTTTATTTATTTATGTATATACGTATGTATTTATTTATTTAGGGAGTGCAGTGGTGGGAAGAGGCAGAGGGAGAGAGAGAGAGAATCTCAAGCAGACTCTGTACTGAGCATGGAGCCCAAGGTGGGGCTCGATTTCAAGACCCTGAGATCATGACCTGAGCTGAAATCAAGAGTCAGATGCTGAGCTACCCAGGTGCCCTGAGAATGACATTTGTAATAAGAGAAATAAGCACATGTCCTGGGAATTCAGAGGTGGGAAAAAGTTACTTCCATGTGGGGAATTAGGAACATTTTATGAAAATATGAGCTGGACTTTGAAGTGAGTAAGATCTGGATATGTAAAAATGAGAGTGGGACTAAAAGAGGTATTTCAAGGTCAGGAAATAATGGGATCATAATGAGTAAGAAGAAACAAGTTTCATCTGATTGATGTACAAAAGCAATAAAAGGAGGTAGTAAAATTCCCATGACAAAGGAGTTTGAGGAATATTTTGCTGAGTTGCAAATGCCTGAAATTAATTCCATAAGCAACAGTGACCTATCGAAGCACTTTGGGCTAGAATGACACAACAAAAGCTCCATTTCAGGAAGATTAAACTGGATTAGAGGAAGGGCTAGATCTCCAAAACCGTTGTCATCTGCTTCAGTGAAGAAGAAACATTGAAACTCTTTTTGTCAGACAATTCCTTTATATGTTGTACCAAATAAGTGATGCCATGCTTTTTTCATGAGACAATCCCTTTTCTTCCCACTGGGTCAATATTTCAGTCCTGGATTCTAATCTTCCTTCAAATAGACACTGTCTTTAATCAAAATGCTTCGTTCAGTAACTAGTCTAACCATACATTGTAATCACTAGGAAGGGCCCAGGGGTCTCATTCACTCACTTAGCTCAAGGTCTAATAGGGGTCAAGGACAAAATGGAGACCCAGAGGGGACAAAACTAGCATCACAAGGGGTCACAGAGGTGGAAAAGAAATGGACAAGTAAAACACAAACCATGGTGCCCCCAAACTTCCTGGAGAAAAAAAATGTACTATTAAAGATATGCTAGAAAACTGATAAGTATGTTTATTGATAAGTAGGTCACCAATCTTTTATTTCTGTAGCAGGTAAAAATAAAAATAAACCTAACCAAAACAAAAAGAAGACACTCTAATTCAGCGATGATGACACTTCAGTCTCTATGTGCAGTGGTTAGAAGTACAGGCTCTGGAGTCACATCCAAATTTACAATATTACATGTCCAAGTTGCTGGAGAGCTCTGTGCCTTATTTTTCATTTGCAAAATGTGGTCACTAATTGTATCTGTCCTGAGGGTTTTGGAAAGATTAAAGGAGTTAATGTATACTCTTACAAAAGTGCCTGATGCAGAGTAAGCACCCAATAAATGTTAATGATCATCACCAACATCACCACCATCATCATCACTGTCACATCATCATCATCATCACCACCACCATCACCATCATCACCACCATCATCACCACCATCATCATCATCATCATCACCAACACCACCACCATCATCATCATCACCATCATCACCATCACCACCATCATCATCACCATCATCATCACCATCATCATCACCACCATCATCACCATCACCACCATCATCACTATCATCATCACCACCATCATCATCATCACCATCATCACCACCATCATCATCATCATCACCACCATCATCACCACCATCACCACCATCATCACCACCACCATCATCATCATCACCATCATCATCACCACCATCACCACCATCAACATCATCATCACCACCATCATCACCACCACCATCATCATCATCATCACCACCATCATCACCATCATCACCACCATCATCACCACCATCATCACCACCATCATCACGATCATCACCACCATCATCATCACCACCATCATCATCACCACCATCATCATCACCACCATCATCACCACCATCATCACGATCATCACCACCATCATCATCACCATCACCATCATCACCACCATCATCACCACCATCATCATCATCATCATCACCACCACCACCATCATCATCATCACCATCACCATCATCATCACCACCATCATCACCATCACCATCACCACCATCATTATCACTATCATCATCACCACCATCATCATCATCACCATCATCACCACCATCATCATCATCATCACCACCATCATCACCACCATCACCACCATCATCACCACCACCATCATCATCATCACCATCATCATCACCACCATCACCACCATCAACATCATCATCACCACCATCATCACCACCACCATCATCATCATCATCACCACCATCATCACCATCACCACCATCATCATCACCACTATCACCACCATCATCATCACCACCACCATCATCACCACCATCATCATCACCACCATCATCACCACCATCATCAACACCATCATCACCACCATCACCACCATCATCATCACCATCACCACCCTCATCATCACCACCATCATCACCACCATCATCACCATCACCATCATCACCACCATCATCACCATCATCATCACCACCATCATCACCACCATCATCATCACCATCATCACCATCTTGCTAATGCAAGTCATCTACTCATGCAAGTTTTTATGGAGACATATTTATATAGCTTTGCATCACGTGACATATGCATTTCTTACTAGCATTCAGTTATTCAATACCAAGGTCTTAGTCAACTATTTTTCTTTCTTGATAATTCAGATTTTAAAACAATATACACATGAAAATACCTCTTTTTTAACCCTGAAAACCCCCCAGTAGTTGTATTTCTCCAGCAGCATCTTTCCATCTGCTGCTGCCTCTCTCCCCTTCCCTCACTTTGTTTAGAATTAATGGAACAGCTTAGGTGGGAGTCATCAAAATTCCTGGGTCCTGAAAGAGCTCTGTCCTAGTGCCAAACACACCGATGGCACTCAGGCCAGCACGACCCTCCCCCCCCCAAGGTGTGGCTCACTCCCTGAGGTCTGTATCACCATAAAGGGGATGAGGTTGGGTAGAATGAGGAAGGAAGATTAGAGTCATGTTTGTCTGTGTGGTCTTCTCTTTCTCATGCTTCCACCTACAGTGATGGGTGTGCAGAAAAGGCCAAGGAGGACCAGAGAGGCACCCACAGGAAAGGCGTGAACACTCATGTGATGAAGAAGCAAGGCACATGGATGATGCTCACAAGTTGTCCAGCCATGTGCTTGCAGTCAGGAGAACCACTTGGTGGTTCCATCAGCAAGGCCAGAGCTCACACATCCCCTCTTCTAGGCTTCTTTCCAGGTACAGGGACCCCAAATTTCCTTCCCAAGTGGCCCCAAACTGCTTCTAGGTTCTGCTCAGTTCTTTTCACTTGGTCTGCTCAACTGTTCATGCAGCATGGACAGAGAGTGGATGTGTGGACCACAGCACCTGCCCACGGGAATGCAAAGCCCCTTGTGGGGCAGACAGAACCAAGGGTGTGAGAAGAAGGGAGCGATCACAGGCCTTCACCAGGGGCCAGGGGCCAGAGGCTAGCTCCCCAGTGCTGCCACAGTCCAGCAAAGAACTCCGAGGAAGCCAAGAATTCTCAACTCAAACTTGGCCTTCCAGCCATTGTGAAGAGAGAAATAAGGTAGATGGATAGCACTGTTTTAAACATTTTTTCAGTTTGGTTAACGACTTTTTAAATATTCACACATGCGGGTCCCCATTTGGACTCATGCACCACATCACACACGAGCTCCCAAAGAACCAAGTAGTAGCCTAAAAAGGTCAATGGCCTAAAATGCTTTGGGTCATAAACCATGACAGGTTCCTCCCAACAAACAGTACTAAGACCAGGAGGAACAGGCACTATAAAAAGCCCAGGTGGTTCACTCAAATATCTTTGTCGCCCAGCAACTATCACAGTGCCTGGCAAATACTTGTTGAAAAATGAAGGAACGAGTGAACTCTAACTTTCTCGAAGGCTCAGAAAACTTGAGAAACTAGAATATAACCTTCCTTTTGGAAGCAGCATGACTGTTAATATGTATAGGCGCCTTGTGCATGAGGGGCAATGAAGCTGATAAACAATAGCAAAAGCTGTAACATTTGCATAAAATGCATAGAGAAAGAACCACTTTCTGCTTTTTAACAACACATTGAGGTACCCACATGTGTAAACCAAGGAAGTTACACTTGGAAATAAGTGCTACTTATGCTCAGCTCCTTGATTACATATTCAAATAAATGTACACAGCTTTATTTGAATGTGTAATCCTGTGTGAATGGGAACATTCAAACAAACTCATTTGGTCCATTTATTTAGATCTCTGATGGCTCATTCTGGTAAAATGCATGCACTTTCCCCATTTTTCTTTCTACACTATTCACTGGAAGAAACAATTTAAAACATTTTGTTAAAATAGCAATAAGGATGGTGGGTTATGTTTTCTTTCTTTGTGCTGCTGTTCCATTGAACTGTGATGCACAGAAATATATGTATGCATCTCCAACCACATGAATCTATATTATGTACAACCTCAATAACATTCTACTGAGTAAAAAGTCCTAATGTGTAGCCATGAGTGTTTTTATGTGTAAAGGAAGAAAAAAATGGATTCTGCTAGAAATAAAGGGAGAAGACATTCTTCCTTGCCTCCCCTGCTGCTTCTGCCATGGTGGGTTGCAGGATGGGGTCAGATGGGGGAGATGGGAAGTAGGCCTTTATCACCATATAAAGGTTGAGCAGGTCATGGAGGGGAAAACAGGAAATTAGAAAAATGCTCTTTTGTTGGCCGTATGGCTTTTCTAATACTGATCATTGTGCTCCAGAGCCACTCAGGTGGGGAGTCTTATAAAGCTGTTTCCAGAAGGTTAATTTGAGAGCAGTGGATAAACGAGAAGGAAAGGAGAGATGGGGAGGGAAGGCAGGTGTCCCGTGAGAGTCTCTGTGAGAGTAATGTGGACGTGGAGTGGGCCCGGCAAAGGCAAAGGGAGCAGGGTGTGGTCGACGGCACTGACCACGAAGGAGGAACAAGACAATGGCAATCTAATGGCTCTCACCACTCTGCCTTCCCCCGAACCACAGACCCTCCTGCCAGCATAGTCGTGGACTGACACCCAGGCGCCATTCAGAAACTCAAAGCCCTTCCAGTCCGCCCGAACTCACCATCTTTTCTACTTGGTTCTTCCACACAGGTTAGGGCTCCGCGAAGACCTCCCTGCTCCTAATAAACAATCCTTTAACACCGCTGCTCTGGGAAACCCGGGGTCTCATTCGTTATTTGGTCTTTCTGTGTTTGGTCAGAGACAAAATATGAAAATGAACATTTGACAGGAGAGGTGAAAAGACTATGAACATCTCCCTGCCGCCCTTCTCTATTTTCTCTCTGGCCCTTCTCAGATAGTAAGAGAAGACATGAGGTCATTTAACCGGTAGGGACTTCTAACTGGGCTTTGAGAGGGGCTAGGGTGGGGCCAGGGGACCCATGGGGGCCAGTTCAAGCCCCCCTAGCCTCATTAGAGTGACAGAGAAAAAAGAAGAATTTGAGCCAGCTCTCCCCCAAAACAAAGTGTGCTGCCGGCTGCAGCAGCAGCCTCACCTCTGAGTAAGTGCGGTCTGGAAAGATGGGACCTTTATCAGCATCGGGCTCAGCAGGAAGGAGAGAAGCCCACCAGCTGGGAAACCTCATCTACCCATGCCTCTGCCCAGTGAAATCTAGCTTCCTTTCCCATTGCTTTGTTGAAACAGCTCCGGTTAATGGCCCTCATCTTCAATTCTTGTGGGCTCTCTCCCGTGGCTGCCAGTCACGCGTGCCTCTCTGCCCTCTGGGTGGTGTCTGGCTCCTCCTGAGCAGCGCACCCCTCAAGCTCCTCTGCATCAATCTTGCCTAATTGACCTGCCTTTGTCTCTCTTCTCTTGTGGGTATTTTCTCCATTGGAAATCTCCATTCATCATATGGCTCCAAAATTCACATCCCCCTTGAAGACTCTGAAGTCTCTGTCTCTAGTTCTGAAATCCACCTGATCTTCCATTCCCAGCTGTTTAGGGGGTCTCCTGATATTGGCTGTCTTCTCCAACAAAGTGCCCTGAAAATGAAACTCAACAGCCTCCCTCCCAAACTTACTTTTTCTCCTGAATTTCCCTACAACACAATTCTCCCAGAGACCCCAGGTCTCATTGTTATTTATTCATTCACTGAAAAACAAAAACAAAAACCTAACCGAGCATCTGTTATGCACCAGGCACTGGGACTGGGCCAGCTGCTGGACATCCGTTCTTGTCACACTCACCTCCAATTCCTTTTTCCTTTATGGTACAACCCAGGGCTAAGTCCACCCAACCCATGATATCTTCCAAATCCATTTTGTCCTATGTGTGTTCCAGCTTCTGCTACTCAAACTCAGATCTTCATGACTTCTGTGATGGATTTTTGCTGTGGTTTCTCCATGGGCTGCTTTCTATCTTCCTTTCTAACTCATTTTACAATCCTGCACCAGATTAATCTTCTCAAAGCATGTTTATCACTGATCGGAAGCCAACACAGAGAGGTAGAAAGACAGCCCCATCTCAGCTAGCTATGTGACTCTGGGCAAATCACTTACATTTTCTAAGTCTGTTCATTCCTTTGTAAAATGATACCTTCTTCATTGGGGTGTTGTCAGGATTAAGGAAATGGTAACATTGTTCTAAGCACTTTATACATAGTATTTCTTTTTTTTTTAAGATTTTATTTATTTATTTGTCAGAGAGAGAGCACAAGCAGGGAGAGCTGTAGGCAGAGGGAGAAGCAGTCTTCCCGCCGAGCAGGGAGTCCGATGTGGGACTCGATCCCAGGACCCTGGGATCATGACCTGAGCCGAAGGCAGACGCTTAATGACTGAGCCACTCAGGCGCCCTATACATAGTATTTCACTAAATCCTTGCAACACTATGGAGTATAGGCCATTATTGTCTTCCTTTCATAAATAAGGAAATTGAGGCACCTAGAGAAAACGACTCACCCGAAGTCATATTGCTAGGAAGAAGCAAAGCCAGGACTGGGACTCAGACCATCTGATTCTAGAATACAGGCTTTTACCACACACATAGTAGGTACAGAACAAGTGTCAGCTCCCATCAACTTCCCAAATACAAGAGCTCATTTTTTCCTATGTTAACTAGATAGAGTTACATTTCTGACACTTGCAAATGAAAGAATCTTGATTAATATGTCTGCCAAACTGGTGGAGATCATCTCTGGTGAATATTAGGGAGGCACAGGATAGTCTCTTCCTAACAACAAATCAAACTTTTTATGCAAAACATGTAACTTATTAATCATCTCTTTCAAATACATACAAAGCATTTTGTTTAATGGAACAAAGCATAGACAGCTTAACAAAAGCATAATTCTCAAGTTTATCTCTAAGCAAACACTTAGATGTTTACTAAAAAACATTTAATTTCTAATCCTCAGGTTTATAGTTTATTGAGAGGGTACAGGTTAGATTTTGCGCCTCTTCAACCAGCCCAAGGGTCGCTAACTACCCCCATGGTGCCTTCGGATTCCCAAATAAATACTTCACTCACTAAGAGTTTTGTCTATTTCTATTCTTTCCACCTTAATACCAGACTCTACTTTTACTTCTCAAACCCTCCCTCCCCAACTGCAGAAGGGACCCAGGCCTCAGCCCGAGATGCTGAGGACTTAGTCTGGGAGCCAACACTTAGACTTGGCTCAGGTTTATCTTCATCTTTACATCCTCAGGCTTTGCATTGTATACACAGACTTTCTTTTTGAGGCATACATTTTGTTAAGCAGTTTCAGCTATGTTTGGTGCTTTAAGTAGTGAATCCAGCAGAGGAGAAATATCTTTTGAATGGTTTCTCAGGGAGTTTCTGCATATAAAGCTAATAAATGCTGGGCTGGCTTTACAAAAATGTTGTACAAAAATAAACCAAATAAGAGGCTTGGAAGCAAGATGGCGGAGGAGTAGGAGACCTAGATTTCGTCTGGTCTCAGGAATTCAGCTGAATAGGGATCAAACCATTCTGAACACCTACGAACTCAACAGGAGATCGAAGAGGAGAGTAGCAACAACTCTCTGAACAGAGAAGCGACCACATACTGGAAGGTAGGACGTGCGGAAAAGTGAATCCGAGATATTCGGGGGGATAGACAGCGGGGGAGGGGGCCTCCGTCGGCCGCTTCTGGCAAGTGCTAGAGCCGCGGAGCACAAAATCGGAACTTTTAGAAGTCGGCTCCGCTGAGGGACGTCGCTCCAGTGGCTAAGCGGGGGGTGGAACCCTCGCGGGACAGTGGGGTCTCAGGACCCTCGGGGTCACAGAAAGACCGGGGGAGCCTGAGTGCGGCAGAGCTCCCAGGGATCGGAGCGGGGAAGCCGGCTGCAGAGACGGAGCCGAGGCGCGGGCTCTCAGCTCGGGGTGGCCATAAACTGTGATCCGCGGCCCAGTCGGGCCACTGCTCCTCCAGCAGGGACCCCACAGGCGGCAGATCCGGGGAGACTCCCCTTCCTCCCCCAGGAGGAGCGGCGCGGGAGCGCACCGCAGGGATCTGCTGGGTTTGGAGACTCCACACAGGGTCGGGGGCCAGAGACAGAAACGCTCGGTCACAGGCCGGGTGAGCACGGAGTGCGGCCGGAGACCGGGGACACGGGAGTGACTGCTTTTCTCTGGGGGCGCACTAAGGAGCGGGGCCCCGAGTTCTCAGCTCCTCCGGGTAGAGATTGGGAGGCCACCATTTTCACCCTGGTCCTCCAAGGCTGTACGGAGAGCTTGCAGGGAACAAAAGCTCCCGAGAGCAAACCCAAGCAGCTTGCTTAGCCCAGACCGACAAGGGCGGGGCAATTCCGCCTCCGGCAAAGACATTTGGGAACCACGGCAACAGGCCCCTCCCCCAGAAGATCAGCACGAACAGCCAGCAAGCCAAGACCAAGTTTACCGATCAAGGAGAACGGGAGAACTCCAGTGCTAGGGGAATACTGCACATAGAATTCATGGCTTTTTTACCACGATTCATTAGTTTTTCAAAGTTAATTTTTTAACTTTTTTTTTGAATTTTTCTTTTTCCCCTTTTCAACCAACATCTTATCAATCCCTTTTTAAAAAAAAAAAAAACATTTTTTATTTTTCATTTTTAGAGTCATATTTTATCCCTTCATAGTACTTACCCTTATTTTTGGCATATATATATATATAAGTTGTTCTCTCTTTAAAATTTTGAGATGGAGTTTCTTCTAACAGATCAAAATATACCCTAAATCACTAGTGTATGGCTTTGTTCTAGTCTCCTGCCTGATCACATTCTCTACCTTTTTTCTTTTTTTTTTTATCTTCTTCTTTCTTTTTTCAAACAACTTATCTTATCAATTCCTTTTATAAAATCTTTTATAATTTTCATCTTTACAGTCATCTTCCATCCCTTCATTGTATCAACCCTTATTTTGTACATATATGTCTTTCTTCCTTTAAAGTTTTAGGAGGCACTTTTTTCTAACAGACCAAAATACGCCCAAAATCTAGTGTGTGGCACTGATCTACGCACTAGCCTGATCATATTTGATCATATTCTGCTTTTTTTGTATTGTTCTGTTTTTGTTTTTATCTTTTTTTTTCTCTTTCTTTTTTCTTTCTTTCCCTTTCTTTTCCCCTGGTTTCAGGTCTTTTCTGATTTGTATACAGTATATTTGCTGGGGACATTGTTAACCTGTTAGCATTTTGTTCTCTCATTCATCTCTTCTCCTCTGGACAAAATGACAAGACGAAAAAAATCACCTCAGCAAAAAGAACAAGAGGTAGTACCGTCAGCCAGGGACCTACTCAATACGGACATTAGTATGATGTCGGACCTAGAGTTCAGAATCATGACTTTAAAGATACTAGCTGGGCTTGAAAAAAGCGTGGAAGTTATTAGAGAAACCCTTTCTGGAGAAATAAAAGAACTAAAATCTAACCAAGTCGAAATCAAAAAGGCTATTGATGAGGTGCAATCAAAAATGGGGGCACTAACTGCTAGGAAAAATGAGGCAGAAGTGAGAATCAGTGATATAGAAGACCAAATGATGGAAAATACAGAGGCTGAGAAAAAGAGAGAGAAACAACTACAGGCTCACGAGGGCAGAATTCGAGAGATAAGCGATACGATAAGATGAAACAACATTAGAATAATTGGGATCCCAGAAGAAGAAGAAAGAGAGAGAGGGGCAGAAGGTATATTGGAGCAAATAATAGCAGAGAAGTTCCTTAATGTGAGGAAGGAAACAGCCATCAAAATCCAGGAGGCACAGAGATCCCTCTCAAAATCAATAATAATAGGTCAACACCCCGACATCTAATAGTAAAACTCACGAGTCTCAGAGACAAAGAGAAAATCCTGAAAGCAGATCGGGAGAAGAGATATGTAACCTACAATGGTAGAAACATTAGATTGGCAACAGACCTATCCACAGAGACCTGGCTGGCCAGAAAGGACTGGCAAGATATCTTCAGAGCACTAAATGAGAAAAATATGCAGCCAAGAATACTATATCCAGCTAGGCTGTCATTGAAAATAGAAGGAGAGATAAAAAGCTTCCAGAACAAACAAAAACTAAAGGAATTTGCAAACATGAAACCAGCCCTCCAAGAAATATTGAAAGGGGTCCTCTAAGCAAAGAGAGAGCCTAAAAGCAGCATATATCAGAAAGGAACACAGACAATATACAGTAATAGTCACCTTACAGGCAATACAATGGCACTAAATTCGTACCTTTCAATAGTTACCCTGAATGTAAATGGGCTAAATGCCCCAATCAAAAGACACAGGCTATCAGATTGGATTAAAAAACAAGATCCATCGATATGCTGTCTGCAAGAGACTCATTTTAGACCCAGAGACACCCCCAGATTGAAAGTGAGGGGGTGGAAAACCATTTACCATGCTAATGGACACCAAAAGAAAGCTGGAGTGGCAATCCTTATATCAGACAAATGAGATTTTAAAACAAAGACTGTAATAAGAGATGAGGAAGGACACTATATCCTACTTAAAGGGTCTATCCAACAAGAAGATCTAACAATGTTAAATACCTCTGCCCCTAACATGGGATCAGCCAATTATATAAGGCAATTAATAACAAAAGCGAAGAAACACATTGACAAAAATACAATAATAGTGGGGGACTTTAACACCCCCTTGACTGAAATGGACAGATCATCTAAGCAAAAGATCAACAAGGAAATACTTTAAATGACACACTGGACCAAATGGACTTCACAGACATATTCAGAACATTCCATCCCAAAGCAATGGAATACACATTCTTCTCTAGTGCCCATGGAACATTCTCCAGAATTGATCACATCCTAGGTCACAAATCAGGTCTCAACCGGTACCAAAAGATTGGGATCATTCCCTACATATTTTCAGACCACAATGCTTTGAAACTAGAACTCAATCACAAGAGGAAAGTCGGAAAGAACTCAAATACATGGAGGCTAAAGAGCATCCTACTAAAGAATGAATGGGTCAACCAGGAAATTAAAGAAGAATTAAAAAAATTCATGGAAACCAATGAAAATGAAAACACATCTGTTCAAAATATTTGGGATACAGCAAAGGCAGTCCTGAGAGGAAAGTATATAGCAATACAAGCCTTTCTCAAGAAACAAGAAAGGTCTCAAATACACAACCTAACCCTACACCTAAAGGAGCTGGAGAAAGAACAGCAAATAAAGCCTAAACCCAGCAGGAGAAGAGAAATCATAAAGATCAGAGCAGAAATCAATGAACTAGAAACCAAAAGAACAGTAGAACAGATCAACGAAACTAGGAGCTGGTTCTTTGAAAGACTTAACAAGATTGATAAACCCCTGGCCAGACTTAGCAAAAAGAAAAGAGAAAAGACCCAAATCCACAAAATCATGAATGAAAGAGGAGAGATCACAACCAACACCAAAGAAATACAAACAATTATAAGAACATATTATGAGCAACTCTATGCCAGCAAATTAGATAACCTGGAAGAAATGGGTGCATTCCTAGAGATGTATCAACTACCAAAACTGAACTAGGAAGAAATAGAAAACCTGAATTGACCTATAGCCACTAAGGAAATTGAAGCAGTCATCAAAAATCTCCCAAGAAACAAAAGCCCGGGGCCAGATGGCTTCCCAGGGGAATTCTATCAGACATTTAAAGAAGAATTAATACCTGTTCTCCTGAAACTGTTCTAAAAAATATAAATGGAAGGAAAACTTCCAAACTCATTTTATGAGGCCAGCATTACCTTGATCCCAAAACCAGACAAAGACCCCATCAAAAAGGAGAATTACAGACCAATATCCTTGATGAACATGGATGCCAAAATTCTCACCAAAATACTAGCCAATAGGATCCAACAGTACATTAAAAGGATTATTCACCATGACCAAGTGGGATTTATCCCTGGGCTGCAAGGATGGTTCAACATCCAGAAATCAATCAACGTGATACAATACATTCACAAAAGAAAGAACAAGAATCATATGATCCTCTCAATAGATGCAGAAAAAGCATTTGCCAAAGTACAGCATCCTTTCTTGATCAAAACTCTTCAGAGTATAGGGCTAGAGGTTACATACCTCAATATCATAAAAGCCATCTATGAAAAACCTACAGTGAATATCATTCTCAATGGGGAAAAGCTGAGAGCTTTTCCCCTAAGGTCAGGAACGGGGCAGGGATGTCCACTATCACCACTGCTATTCAACATAGTATTAGAAGTCCTAGCCACAGCAATCAGACAACAAAAAGAAATCAAAGGCATTCAAATCATCAAAGAGGAAGTCAAACTCTCACTCTTTGCAGATGATATGATACTGTATGTGGAAAACCCAAAAGCCTCCACCCCAAAACTGCTAGAACTCATACAGGAATTCAGTAGAGTAGCAGGATAAAAAATCAATGCACAGAAATCAGTGGCATTCCTATACACCAACAAGACAGAAGAGAGACAAATCAAGGAGTCGATCCCATTCACAATTGCACCCAAAACCATAACATACCTAGGAATAAATTTAACCGAAGAGGCAAAGGATCTGTACTCAGAAAACTATAAAATACTCATGAAAGAAATTGAAGAAGACACAAAGAAATGGAAAAACGTTCCATGCTCATGGATTGGGAGAACCAACATTGTGAAGATGTCAAAGCTACCTAGAGCAATCTACACATTCAATGCAATCCCCATCAAAATATCATCCACTTTTTTCAAAGAAATGGAACAAATAATCCTCAAATTTGTATGGAACCCGAAGAGACCCCGAATAGCCAGAGGAATGTTGAAAAAGAAAAGCAAAGCTGGCGGCATCACAATTCCGGACTTCCAGCTCTATTACAAAGCTGTCATCATCAAGACAGTATGGTACTGGCACAAAAACAGACACATAGATCAATGGAACAGAATCGAGAGCCCAGAAATGGACCCTCAACTCTATGGTCAACTTATCTTTGACAAAGCAGGAAAGAATGTCCAATGGCAAAAAGATAGTCTCTTCACCACATGGTGTTGGGAAAATTGGACAGCCACATGCAGAAGAATGAAACTGGACCATTTCCTTACACCATACACAAAAATAGACTCCAAATGGTTGAAAGACCTAAACGTGAGACAGGAGTCCATCCAAATCCTAAAGGAGAACAAAGGTAGCAACCTCTTCGACCTCAGCCACAGCAACTTCTTCCTGGAAACATCACCAAAGGCAAGGAAAGCCAGGGCCAAAATGAACTCTTGGGATTTCATGAAGATAAAAAGCTTTTGCACAGCAAAAGAAACAGTCCACAAAACCAAAAGACAACCGACAGAATGGGAGAAAATATTTGCAAATGACATATCAGATAAAGGGCTAGTATCCAAAATCTATAAAGAACTTATCAAACTCAACACGCAAAGAACAAATAATCGAATCAAGAAATGGGCAGAAGACATGAAGAGACATTTTTCTAAAGAAGACCTCCAAATGGCCAACAGACACATGAAAAAGTGCTCAACATCGCTCGGCATCAGGGAAATCCAAATCAAATCCTCAATGAGATACCACCTCACACCCGTCAGAATGGCTAAAATTAACAAGTCAGGAAACGACAGATGTCCGCGGGGATGCGGAGAAAGGGGAACCCTCCTACACTGTTGGTGGGAATGCAAGCTGGTGCAACCACTCTGGAAAACAGTATGGAGGTTCCTCAAACAGTTGAAAATAGAGCTACCATACGATCCAGCAATTGCACTACTGGGTATTTACCACAAAGATACAACTGTAGGGATCCGAAGGGGTACGTGCACCCCAATGTTTATAGCAGCAATGTCCACAATAGCCAAACTGTGGAAAGAGCCAAGATGTCCATTGACAGATGAATGGATAAAGAAGAGGTGGTATATATACACAATGGAATATTATGCAGCCATAAAAAGGAATGAGATCTTGCCATTTGCAACGACATGGATGGAACTGGAGGGTGTTATGCTGAGTGAAATAAGTCAATCAGAGAAAGACATGTATCATATGACCTCACTGATACGAGGAATTCTTTTCTTTTTTTTTTAAAGATTTTATTTATTTATTTGAGAGAGAGAATGAGAGATAGAGAGGGAAGAAGGTTAGAGGGAGAAGCAGACTCCCTGCTGAGCAGGGAACCCGATGTGGGACTCGATCCCGGGACTCCAGGATCACGACCCGAGCTGAAGGCAGTCGCCTAACCAACTGAGCCACCCAGGCCCCCCGATATGAGGAATTCTTAATCTCAGGAAACAAACTGAGTGTTGCTGGAGTGGTTGGGGGTGGGAGGGATGGGGTGGCTGGGTGATAGACATTGGGGAGGGTATGTGCTATGGTGAGCGCTGTGAATTGTGCAAGATTGTTGAATGACAGATCTGTACTTCTGAAACAAATAATGCAACATATGTTAAGAAAAAAGAAAAAGAAGAAGACAGCAGGAGGGGAAGAATGAAGGGGAGTAAGTCAGAGGGGGAGATGAACCATGAGAGACGATGGTCTCTGAAAAACAAACTGAGGGTTCTAGAGGGGAGGGGCGTGGGGGGATGGGTTAGCCTGGTGATGGGTATTAAAGAGGGTACATTCGGCATGGAGCACTGCGTGTTACGAACAAACAATGAATCATGGAACACTACATCAAAAACTAATGATGTAATATATGATGATTAACATAACAATACAAAAATTAAAAAAAAATAAACCAACTAAATGAGTATAATACAAATCAGATAAAACAACAATACACGTGGTTATATCTAATTTTACAGGGTCCTTATAGTTCATATTGGGTTTTCAATAATAAGATAAGATCAATCAATCAATTAGATAGATAAACAAACAGAAAAAGTCCTGAAGTTTGAGCACTAACGTGCAACCCATGTCCTTCTATAATCTTGGCAGCTACACAAAGTTGAGCTGGATGCTTTGTTTGTATTAGAATTAATCTTTGGGCAGGGAGATGGCTTTTTGTTTTCATACATTTTATTTGAACTTTTTTCATCTCTAAGTCAGCCTCGTTAAGATTTATGAGCTCTGTAAATACTTCTAAAGAATTTTAATGAGCCACAGAAGTGCCCAAGGAACGTTCAGTCACAAGTTTGGGGAAAACGATAAACCGGTAACTCGGTCAGTTCCATGCAATTGGACAGTGAGAGAGTGGATCTGTCAATAAATAAGCTATCTCCTTTTTTAAGACATCCGTTATTTTTAAATTTACCTATTTGCCAGTAACAGACGAGTACATTGGAAGGAGGAAGCACCTGACTGAACAATTTCATTAAATCTCCCCTTTGGAGTCACAGGAGACTCAGGCAAAGCTTGAGGGGATCCTTTTAAGTAATAGTGTACTGTTTATTCACTATCAAAGTCATTTTATGCTTAAAATCCTTCCAATGGTTTCTAATAATCTATAGAATAAAATTCAAATCACTTACCCTAATACACTGTTGATGACCACTGCCCTACCCACCGCTCACGCCCCACTGTGGCCCTCCTTGCAGCCAAACTGTGAACCTTAGAAGCTACTATTCTTCTACCCAATCGGCCTCCGCCCAGCACAGGCAGCCAGTACTCGAGTGGTCCATCTACCACTGCCCCTGTGCGGTTGCTTCGTACTGAACTCTCCCTCCTGTTAGCCTGACAACTAACGCTTTCTCGTGAGTTGGGCCAGGGGCGCCTGGGTGGCTCAGTCAGTTAAGCAACTGCCTTTGGCTCAGGTCATGATCCCAGCGTCCTGCGATCCAGCCCGGTGTCAGGCTCCCTGCTCTCCCACTCCCCCTGCTTGTGTTCCCTCTCTCCATGTCCCTCTCTCTGTCAAATAAATAAAAAAAATCTTTTCCAAAAATTAAAAAAAAAAAAGAATCGGGTCTATTGGATAACCTAGAGGAAATGGATAAACATACAACCTAGAAACATGCAACCTACCAATTGTGAAGAAATAGAAAATCTGAATAGACCAATAATGGCTAAGGAGATTAAATCACTAATCAAAAACCTCCCAACAAAGAAAAGCCCAGTAGATAACACCTTTCCCAGGTGTAATGGGACTGGGTGCTCTCAGCAGCATAGCATGTTAATCCACGGGGAAAAGTGGGCAATGGCTGTCTCCGTAGACTTCCATACCTTTACAGTATTGGGTGCCTCGGCAGGGGTCCCCAATCTCGCATATGGGACAATGGGCCCTACTGGTTGATCATTCAAATGCACCCGTGACAGCAGGTGAGTATACCTGGCCAAGCTGGTTTTCCCTGTCAGTAATTTAATCTACTGCAGGTGAGCCTTCCCAAGCTCCCCAGATGTTTCCTGATGTCTGACCACACCTCTCCTCTCTCCCTGCCTTATTTAACTCGGAGGCCCAGGTACTACTACTGGGGGCTGGAACAGTTTTCCCTCCTTCCTGACAGTTCTTTGAACTGGAGATTTTCTTCTCCTATGCAAACCTAAGGGCCCAATTATACATGACTTTCTGAACCCCAAATCTCATTATGATTGCAAAGCACATTCTTACTTTGAAAATGACTTCAAAGTGACAGATAACCCAAACATTCATTGGTTGATCTGATTAAGACTCTAAGCCCTATTGATTACATCACATCTGTGCTCTGCTCTCCACACTAGCAGAGCCCATTTGCTTCAGGGCACATGTCCATGGGCTTGAATCTGATCAATCCCAACAGCAGAGTTTCAGGATATATACATAGATTTCCTTATGGGGTAATTAATATTAGTAAGTGAATCAATATAAGATTTTGTGGCCGTAAGTTCTACACAGTACCTGTTGGACGTGTGTTGTAGAATTTTTCTTATCAATCAAAGTAATAGTATTATGGTATTTTCAGCAAATTTTTAACAATGTAGAGGGATTTAATGACCCTCAAAAATGTCAGTTTACTAAGGTATTACTTTATTCTCTTAGCAATGGAGAGCCCTTAAGCCCTCCAGATCAGACAACAGGTCATGTTATAATTTCATTGTTGGTCTCATGCAAATTTTCCAACAATCTATCAGGTTTTCTGAAGGTGTTAGAATTAGATCCATTTGAACAACAGAAAGTATATGGGTTTCTGTTTATATCTATCACAAGTCAAATGTTCAAATAATAGCTTTTTCTGAGATTAGTGCCACAAGGCAAAATAACTCATCTCCAATGGAGCCTGACAGAATTCCTTACACTGTTCTTGTCAGAGAAGTAGGCTACGCTTTGAGGGGGCTGGGTGATTTTACTTGCCTTTTCACTAATCTTATTAGGAAACAGATGCATAGTTTATACGTGGATATAAATTCATAAAACCCTAGAACAGAAGAGCCAGAAGGGACTTTAAGAAGTCAACCTCCATGTTCAAGGTCAGTGGCAAAAATGAGACTATAACAGGGTCTGCTCTTTCTACTGTCTCATAAATTCACTTCAATTGATTTAACGTATGTATATTAGATACCTACTTTGTATAGAGGAAACATCTTTTTAAACATAATGTTTCTAAAGAACAATTGTCCCAAAATATCTACTACAAATCCCTTTTCAATATAATACCATTTTGTTAAAATGTATAACCAGTAGCAATAACAATCTGAAAAGAGAAATTATTCTTTGTTCATCCACGTACTCATTCATTCATTCAGTTATCAAGCATATATTAAGAGTCCTACCAATTCAGGCACAACCAAGTCTAAGGACAAGTAGATCAACAGGAGATGGTTCCTACCCTTGAGGAATTTACTTGCCAGTGGGGACAGACAGAGGTATTCAACTAATGAATAACAACATACAAATTATGATCAAGGCAAGGAACTGCTGAAACAGTGCTTTCACATTTACCCTGAAGGAAGTCAATAAGGGAACATTTGTGATGGATTTTGAAGCATATCTGGTCACCTCTCTTTAAGGTTTGAGTGCAATTAATGGGTCCCTACCTGTGCTATGCTTGGAGTTACCAACCATCAGGTGTAACAGGAAGTTCACTCATTCTCCATCTCTCAAATCCTTTCCTCTTTCAAATATCAAAGCAACAGTGGGTTTCAGTTTTGTCCTAACGCAGTTTGCCAACTAGTTCATGGCAACTGAATATTTAAAAACTGGCATTAGCAGGCTGTGTTGGAAGCGTGGTACTTGGGGTTCAGTAGTTATTACAAGGAGTAAGGCAGCATCTTATCACAGCTGTAAAGAGTCTTTGAAGATGGAAGGACCCACTCCCCAGCATTATGCTCAGAGAAGGGGCCAGGACCCTGAGGATCAATGCTCTGTCATTCCCTCACCGATGCATATTCACAAGGCATAAGGCAGCCCGTGTGGGTCTGTCAAGTTAGGTTAGAAAGTGCCTGTCATCTCAGGGGTTAGTGACTATGGGGTTCCAGCTGTGAGGGGAAGCTTTTTAGGAATAATGGCAAGAACTGAAGAGAAGACTGTAGGGGGCCACATGTCAGCACAGGAACATTTCTCCAAAGAGGCTCTATGAGGAAGTTTATATGGTTCAATTGAGATGCTATCTTGCCCTCATAGGCCCAGTTTTCCAGGCTTTCCTGAGCCAGTTTTTCAGCTCACCTGTCCAGTTGCTCATGGGAGAGCAATTTGGCTGGATTAGGACCAGTTCCAGGGCTTGCTGCATCCTGGAAGCAGACTACTCTCTTCGCTCCTTGGCACAGCTCAGCTATTTCTGGTCCAGGTCCTCACCATGACAGTAAGAGTCATCACCTTTCTCCAACATGACAGTGCACCAGAATATGAAATCATAACCCAATTTTTTCTTCCTGGAAGGTCCACATACTCCTTTATGCAAATTATCCAATCCTTTTCACAAACACTGACTCCAATATGAAGAGGAGCTGGCTTCCATAAGTCAAATCAAAGTCTCTATTCACCTTTTCTGCAGACCTACTTAACACAACTCCTGTCACTAAGCAGCATAGCACTATGGTTGAAAGCACAGCCTTTAGAGACATATTCCTTGAGTTTAAAATATCCTGGCTCCACCACTTACTACCTGTGTAATTTTAAACCTCCTGTGTCAACTCCTCTATAAAATAAACCTATAATATAGGTAAAGCATCTAGATCAGCGTAAGCACACTATAACTGTTAGTGATTATTATTTTCATGAAAGCAACTGGAAGCTGTTTTCATAAGAGAGGAAATCTCTCTGACTGGATGCTGTATTACAAAAAGATTTTAAAAATTGCTAAACAAACAACATTCAAGACATCTCAGAGGAAAGAGTTAATATAAACTATGAAGGTATTCAATCTTTCAACAAATATTTATTGAGGCCTTGTTCGAAGCAACAGGGATACAGCCATTCACAAAACATACCACAGTCACCACCCTCAGGGAGATAATACTTAATGAGGGAATAGAAGATGAGATAATTTACCAAAAAACATAAGCAAAATGATATAATATACGAGCTCAAGATGAGTTTGGGAAATAGCAGTTGGGAAAGAAGGTGTAATTTTAATTAGGGTAGTCAGGGAAAGCTTTACTGACAAGATAGTATTTGCTCAAGGGCCAGAAAGAGGGAAAGGAAGTAATTCATGTGTATGGCTGGGAAATGTTTGCCAAGTTCCTTGCAAAGTTTCTGAGATAAAAACTCAGTGGGTTTGAAGAACAGCAAAGAGGTAATAATACAGGTGGTGCAGAGTAAGGGAAGGAGAAACTGGTAGAAAATAAGATCAAAGAGGTACCAAGGGGTGGGCAGACAATATAAGATCTCATAAGCCACAGTAATGACTTTGGGTTTTAGTCTGGGAGAGTTGGAAGACAATGCAGTCTTGAGTGGAAGAGTCCATAATCAGACTTCAGTTTTTACAGGACCATTTTGGCTTCTGCGTTAAAAAATAAAATAAATCTATAAGTTAAAGAGGGGAAAAAGCAGGATACCAATGAGAAAGCTGCTGCAATGTTCTTGGTGAAGAATGTTGGTAGCTGGGACCAGGGTAGTAGTTTTGGAGAGGATGAAAAGTAGTCCGATTTAGATGTATTTTTAAGGTAAGGCCAACAGTACCTGCTGAGAGACTGGATATGAGGGCAGGGTATAAAACAAAGTAGGGAGTCGAAAAAACTCCAAGAGTTTTAAACAAACACCTGGAAAAATAGAATTTATATTTACTATGGAGAGATGACTGACTGTGGAATGAAAAGGTTCTAAGAGGATGAAGGTTTTGCTTTCGAATATAATGTGTTTAAGATGATTGGTGATCGTACAAGCGAAGATGTCAAGTAGAGAAATGAGAGATGAGTTCAGGGGGAGGGCTGGGCTGCAGATGGAGATTTGGGGATCCTCAGTTGAAAATGTACTTAAGAGAGTGATAACAGAGAGAAGAAGAGATGTGAGGACCTGGGAGCCTCCAACATTTAGGGTTTGGAGAAACAACAGGACCTAGCAAAGAGACTGAGAAAATACAGACGCCTGTAGAAGTAGAGATCTGACTGATGGGGAATCCTGCAAGCCGAGAGAGGAAGCCGCATCAACTGAGTCAGTTCCAGCTAATCTAACAGAATGCCATATGTCGTATGGGGGCTTATAAAAACACAAATTTATTTCTCATAGTTCTGGAGTCTGGAAGTCGGAGATCAGGGAGCAGCATGGTCAGGTTCTGGGGAGAGCTGTCTTCTGGGGTGCAGATTTCTCCTTGTATCCTCACATGGTGGAAGCAGAAAAAGGAGGTATGCTCTCTCATGACTCTTCTTACAAGGGCACTAGTCCCATCCATAAGGACATCACCCTCAGGATCACATCTAATACTGTTCCACCTCCTGATACCATCATATAGGGGAGTAGAACTTTAACATATAAATTTAGGGAAGGACCCAAACAGTCAGTCCCCAGCAGAGAGCATTTGCATTGAGCTAAATATGTTGGCAGGTCAAATAAGATGAAGACTAAGAATAAAGAATGAAGGTTAGTACTGCCCCCCAAGAGACCCCCAATATGGAGGTCTTTGTTATCTTGGAAAAAGAGAAGCTTGATGTGAAGCTGCTAGAGGTCATGGATGAGAGAAACTGGAAATAATGAATGTATCTCCAGTTTTGACAGAAAAGGGGAACGAAAACATGGGACAGCATCTAAGGGTGAGGGATGGGATCAAGAGAGGATTCTTTTTTTTCTTATGGGAAGAGCAATAACATGTTTCTATGCTTTGGGGGATGATATAGTCAAGAGGGGGAAATTGACATGCCAAGGAGGTGAGAAATGCCCAAGTAAGGGGGAAGGAATTGAATCTAATGAATCTGACTGAATCTAATGGAAGGTGGGAGGGGCTGGCCTCAGGCAGGAGCATGGAGAATTCCTCTCTAGCAGCAGGAAGGAAGGCAAAGTGGAGGGGAACAGGTGCAGCAGGATGAGTAGATGTGATGGAGGGAGCTTGGGGAAGTTGGGGAAGGTCTCCTCTGAAGGACTCTGTTTTTTCAGTGGAATAGGGAACAAAGGAATTAGCTGAGAATAAGGATCGAGACTGATGCGTTAGGGGCTGGAGGGGTGAAGGAAACACATGGAACAGTCATCCAGGCGAGTGGACCCAGAAATGCAGTATGACTGCAGGGCAACACCAGAGTCCATTCAATAGTAGTGGTTACAAATTTAAATGAGACCGAGAAGCTGGAAAAGGCAGGGACCGAAGAGGCAGAGAGTGAAGAGCTGGAGGGTGTGGTGAGCAGTGAGGAGCAGGTGTAGCTAAGCGGCGGGGGGGGGGGGGGGGGGGGGGGGCGGGCGACACAGCAGAGGAAGGAACTGGAGTGTTGTACACCCTATTAAGGATTTTATACTTGAACCTACAAGATAAAAGGGAGCTAATCCTGCTTTTCGAGCAGTGCAATGGCATTATTTAATTTGGTTTGCCAGAGAGAAAATTCTGGTAGGTATGAACATGATGGGCTAAAAGTTTTTATTGGATATACAGACTTTGTGGTAGCTAAAATTCCTTCTTATAACCAGAAAATATAGTTCGCTCTATAAAATGAACCTGGTAAATAAAAGTTTTCCTAACAGAACGTTGTTGGAAAAATCCGAACCCATCGTGAGTCCCCACTAAGCTTTTTATCTAAGTGGCTTTCTTAATTTCCTAGTTTCCTCATAAATATGGGCCATGTGCTCTGACAAAAATCTGTCTTTGCGGGGCACCTGGGTGGCTCAGATGGTTAGGCGTCTGCCTTCAGCTCGGGTCATGATCCTGGGGTCCTGGGATCGAGCCACGCATCGGGCTCCCTGCTAGGCAGGGAGTCTGCTTCTCCCTCTGCCTCTGCCTCTCTCTCTCTCTCTCTCTGACTCTCATGAATAAAAAAAAAAAAAAAAAAAAAAACTGTCTTTGCCCTGCCTCAAGGTGAGCGGAAAGAAAATCTTCTATGATGTGGCTTGTTAAAAAGAAAAGGAAAGAGGAAAGCAAATTCATGTGCAATAAATCAACTATCTCTCATGATGGAAATCTGCATGATTACTTTGGACATAATGTATTGCCTTTGTTTCTGGCTGACTTTTTCTAAATTAGTGAAGCTTTTAAATGACCAAATACTGCACATTTCACACACTCTCACACACACTCACACTCACACTCACACACAGTATGAAACACAAGTGAGTAGAATATAACATAAATGCACTAAGTACACAGAAGATTAACTTTCCTGTAAATTGTAAAATAACTGCTTTGGGAACACTTTCTATTTGATAACTTCACAAGCAAATTTATCTTGACTTATAATTTATCAACCATTTTTAGAAATACTGTTTTTAATGATCATCCTAAATACAAATGTGATTAAGTTTCAGAAGGAGGTAAACTTGTTTTCTCTTCAGTAAATTTATCATGCCTAAAGCTGAAAGGTTGTCAGTTTTGCAAAAGACAATTCCAACAGACAACCGTACTGATATCAGAACCATCATTTCTATGAAAGCAGATTCAGTGAGGCTGTATCCTTGACTCAAAATCACATGTCATTTTTGGAGGGAATCCCAGAAACTCTCTTCCACGTGATGACTGTCATCCAGGAATTGTCCTTTTTTATTGATGAAAAGGAATGTTCAAACTATCTTTATCATGACTCTAGGATCTGGTGTTTCTAGTCAGTTCTAAAATGGTCTCAGTTCTAAAATGGTCTTAATTCATTTCCTTCAGGTTACTTACCTTAATCCTGAATACCCAAATAAAAGCAACCTCAAATTAATTCTTTGATCATTAAAGAAAATGGGTCTACAACAAAGATATATACCAAACCTTACTAACTAAGATAGCATGCTTATCTCTTCCAAGTTACTAAAAGATTAATGCTTTCATTCAGCTTAATTAAGTTGACACTTAATATATGAGGGGTTCCTAGGGAAACAACAGTAATTTATGCTTGGAGATTCAGGCTATTTCTTCGTTTTAATTATCAGTCGTTGTGAGTATGTTACTGTCTACAGGTTTACTCTAGACTGATTTTAAGTCTCTAAATCGATATCAGACTCCAAAAGTATTGATTTTTATCTAAGCCTTTAGCTCATTTGCAAGGTGCATTTGCTTTGAACAAAATTTATTTGGATAAGAGGGTCTGGTCTTCTATTTTTAGGAGCTATGCAGACATAGAAGGAGAGAACCAACAGCTTCCGCATACACAACTTAAGAGCCATCCCTGCACCCCTGATATCAATTTAAAAGAACCATGACGTGGTCACTTGATCAATATCTGTAAGCTCAGAGCAGAGGTTTGGAGCCGCCAAAGGAAGACCAGAGCTCAATAGGCATGAGGGGCCACAGCGTGACCTGTTGTATTGCCATCTACAGATCAAGATGAAAAGTACTGACACCCACTTCCCTGTAGATTTAATGAATGCACAACTTGTATCCAGGGGAGATACATTTTTCAACCCAAATATAATATACTTTTCAAAGCAAAGCTCATTCTAAAATACAAAATCTATAGAGAAGAATTTTAATTTCTATTTTAATCAGCTGCACCCAAAAAGAGACTGATATTCTCCTAACTATAAATAACTGACTTTCAAAACCTACGATGGTTTTTCACCATCAGAGCTCTGGCATGTTATCAAGAACACATGTTAAACCCTTATAACAAAAGCAATGACCTTCTCCTATTTTAGAATAAAATGACAGCTATTTCCTTGACATTATGAATTCATTGTATGATTCTGACCTCTTAAAAAGGAAACAAACTCTCTTAGTATTCTTAGTTGCTAAATCTTGCAAAGGGAAGAAAAAATTTAGATAATCATTAAGGATAACAGAAATTGCAGCGGTTTAAAAAAAACAAAAGACATGAGATTCAAATTCAACCTGGGGTATAATTACTCAGATTCTAAATTTACTCCCATGTCCTGAAATGGGACACCATCTTTAAAGGTACAACTGCTTATAACATATAAGGCAGAAGTATGGTTTCTCCCCATTCATCTCGGTGACTGTGTAGTAGAAGAGAGAAAGTGGTCTTGTGAGCCCATGAGAAACCAAGTTAAAATCAGAATGACACCATTTACTAGTACTGTGACCTCAGAAACATGACTTAATCTCTTCTGAGCCTCAGGCTGTATATTCTCGAAATGAAGAGTAATCATACTTACCTTATAGGGAGGTCATGATGTTCAAGCTAAGAATGTAAGTCAAGTGTTAACAATGCCAGGATCTGAGAATCTAGAGGTAGAGGGAAGAGACAAGCAGATACTAATAAACAGAGTTACAATTTGGGATAAGGGCAAATGGGGATTAGCACTGGGTGAGCCCATAACGGGGGCAAGGGGAAAGAGAAAAAAATGCATCCGAGACGTGACGACATAGGTACTATAGACAGAAACCTGTTATGGAATGAATTTGCCCCCCAAAATTCATACACTGGAGCCTTAACTACCCATTTGACTGTGTTTGGACATTGGATCCTAAAAGGCAGGCGTAATGAAGGTTAAATGAGTCATTAGGGTGGTTCTAATCCAGTGTAACCGGCGTCCTTCTAGGAAGAGAGTAGGCACCAACACACACAGAAGGAAGAGCGTGTGAAGACAGCAAGAAGGTGGCCCCAAGCCACGGAGAGTGGCCTCGGAAGAACCCCACTCTGCTCACACCTCGATCTGGGCGGTGAGAAAATAAATTTCTGTTGCTTAAGCCACCCAGTCTTTGGTACTTTATGACAGTAGCCCTGCAAACGAATACAAAATCCCAACAGTGACTCCCTCAGCAAATGGCTTCTGAGCCTTCGTACGAGCCAGGCACTGTTGCAGGACCGCAGGGCCCAGCAGTGAACAGAGGGGGTGTGGTCCTTGTACGCCAGGGGCTTACAGTCTGGCAGGCACCGCAGCAGGACACAGACAGGAAGCAAGGAAGCAAGACAGGGGATGCTAAGTGCCAGGAAGAAAAAGAAACCTGAGTGTGCCGGGCATGCTCACGGAGCAGGGGGGAGGCACAGTGGCGGCAGCAGAGGGAACAGTGGGCGGGAAAGGGGAGAGGAGGTCGGGGAGGTAACAGGCTCGGTCGGGGTCGAGAGGACGTGTGTCGAACGCAGGTGGAGTTGTGAGTCTGGAGACGTTGAGCTGCGGGCAGTGGACCAAGACTTGGAGGCCCCAGCAGGCCCGGAGATGAGAAGCCGGACTGGCTGAGATCTTACAGGGGTAAGTAGGGCTGGAAATCAGACGGGGCGCCAGGACCAAGACCGGGCTGTTCTACCATTTCGGAAGATGTGGAGGAAGCAACGGAGATGCTGGTAAGCAGTGGCCACGGGCGTGGGAGGAGGCAAGAGTAACCAGCCACGTCCTTCAAGCCACGTGGGGAGAAAGTACTTCTCAAAGAAGGGAATAGGGGCGCCTGGGCGGCTCCGTCGGGTAAGCGTCTGCCTTCGGCTCAGGTCATGATCTCGGGGTCCTGGGACCGAGCCCCACGTCGCGGCTCCCTGCCCTTTGGGGAGCCTGCTTCTCCCTCTGTCCCTCCTTCTGCTCGTGCTCTTTCTCTCCAATAGATAAATCTCTAAAAAGGAAAGGGAAAAATTACTATGTCTGTAAAATTGTTCCAAGTAGTTAACAAACTGGGGCTTGAGACTCGACCGTGAGCTTTGCGATGTGAATGTCATTCATAAATGAGGTAAGAGCCACCCTTCTACGGTTAAGTGGGAGAGAAAGCCCGCGCAGACTTGGATTTAAGAGAGAGTGAGGAAAGGGTCTGCAGGCACCGGGCGCAAACAGCGCTACGGAGTAAAGAGTAAAAGGGTGGCGGCAGGTGGGAAATGACGGCTGCCCGCCACAGAGGACGCCCAGGTCAGAGGAGAGGGGAGAGCGGCTGGAGCCATGCTTCTGATGCGGGAGAGAGGGCGGGGGTGGCTTACCGGTGTCCCGGTTAGAACGGGGCTCCACCGCAGGGACGGGACCCAAGCCAGAGCCGTGGGGACAGATGTAGGTGAGCGGGTGTGATGTGCTGAGAGTGTGACAGTCAAACACTACAGACACCCTACATACTCTCTGCCCACAAAACTCTGTCACCATCAGGATTCTGACAGTGATCCACTCAAGAAACAACATCGACATCTCCACGGGGACCCCTCTGTCCTTTGACAACAGCCACCCCCACCCCGTTCCCACCTGGCAATCACTGATCTGCTCTCCATTTCTGGAATTTTGTCATCTCAAGAGTGTTATGTAGAATAACATTCAACTGTATGTAGAATCACACAGTATGTGACCTTTCGGGATTTGCTTTTTCCCATCAGCATCGTTCTCTGGAGATTCATTCGGGTTGTAATGTGTATCAATGGTGTGTTCTTTTTTAACTGCTCATTGGTTAGAATCCCGCGGTATGGGCCTACCACCGTTGAACCATTTCCCTATTGAAGGACACGTTGTAGTAGGCTGGATAATGGCTACCCAAGAAATCTAGTCCTAATCCCGGAATCTGAGTCCCATCGATGGGATTTACTTAAGAATCTTGAATCCTGGATTATCTCGGTGAGCCCTAAATGGAATCACAAGTATCCTTCTAAGACAGAAGCAAAAGGAGGCTTGACAAAAGAGGAAGTCGTGTGTCCATGGAGACAGACTGGATTGATGTGGACACAAACCAAGGGAAGATGGCGGAGCTACCGGCGGTAAGGAACACTCTCCCCGACAGTCCTGAGTCTCCGAGGGAGTACAGCTCTGTTGACGTCTTAATCTTAGCCTGGTGAAGCTGATTTTTGGATTTCTGGCCTCCAGAACTGTGAGAATAGGTTTTAGTTCTTGTAAGCCACCACGCTTGTGGTAAAGGAGCAGGTATGCACAGAACAGATCCACGTTCCCCTCTCCCTTGGAATTTGGAGTCTTCCTTTGACAGGACGCCAGGGAAGTTCTGGCATTTCAACCTCGGCAACTGTAGGCAGTCGCCAAGTCACTGTTACCACCCTTCCCAGGTTCTCACATTTCCTGTGGCGGGGGGGTACACCTGCGTCAACATCTGGTCCACCTTATGTCATCCTTTTTGGCTTAATAGTCTTAGAATCCACTCCCATACTTGTTCCCCAGACTCCTACCAGTGTGAAGTGATATCCTGCAACTCTTCTGCGTAAGCACCTTCTCTTGGCCCCGATCCCGTATTTCCGTTTGGGAAGAAGGAGAGAGGGCAGGGCATGCTATTATTTTCCCGGAAGATGGATTACAGACCTAGATCCTGAGGATCAGTTATCCCTCGAGAGAGAATTGTCTTGGGTGAAGTCATTGAAACCTTTCCTCCCGGGGGCCTGGGGCTGGGGTAAGACTATTTCCCTTCGGACAGGGGGGCTGCTTCTGTCGGCAACAAGAGACAAGATATCCCCCCAACGCTGTCGTTAAGTTTTCTCCTGTTTTGCCCTTGCTTTCACTCTATGCTGTTTCCTGTGTGCGTACCCCAGATACCCAAAACAACTGGTCCCCCAACAGTATCCGTAACTGCCGCCACAGCCCTCAATCCTCCCAAGCGTTGTCCTCCATCAGTGCACACCAGCACTCGCGGTCACGTGAGCAAATGTGAAGTCACAGGTACCCACTTCCCCCAACAAGGAAGCTACTCGTCTAGATCCATCCAAGCAAGAGAAGGGCCATCCAATCCCAGAATCCCACTTGGAGGCTGTTTCCTGGGGCTACTCATGGTTCGAATTACTGTTTATTGGGATTTGCAATGGGACACAGACGGGCACACCAAAAGGATGGCGTGGGGAGCGCGGGCAAGGATGAAAGACACCTGTGAGAGATGGAGAAGCAGCTGTGCTAAGCACAAGCGAGATGATTCTACCAAGAAGAAAATGCAAGCAGTGGCTCCTGACCCCGTGGGATCTACACCTGAAGACGAGGGTATGTTCGGAGATGCCCGGCGGACACCTGAAGCTGCAGGTAGTACAAAAACGATAAATGCTGTTTGTTCCTACACATGCATACCTATGCGGCAGCTTAATTTGAAAAGTAAACACAGAGATTAACAACAATAATCTCTAATAATAACAACCTACCAACAGTAACTAAGGAGCAAACAGAACAATTGAAATAACATACTGCAATACAAGTTATGGGAATGGGATCTCCGTCTCACCATATCTTCTTGGGCTGCACTCACCCGTCTCGGGACGGTGTGAGGTGAGAGGCCTGCGCGGGATGACGCGAATGAACGACACGGGCACTGTGGCGTCCTTAAGGCTCCTGACCGCCGACCTCCGGATGATTCCTCCGGAGGTTCACCTGCTTCCCGTCCGGGCTGACAGCAGGGCTGAAACCACACCAGCCAACTGCCGAGGAGGAGGGCTTACCGCCGCTCCACGCCGCTCACACCCTGACCGTATTCCCTTCCTGCCCAGTCTTCCCCTAATGGCCTCTCCCACTTGCAAAAGCCAACAAGGAAAGGGGACTCTGGTTAATACAGTGCAAATAATGAACCTCTGGCGTACTGAGCAGGGTGAAGGGTGGAGAGTGGATTGGGCGGGGGGGCTTCCTGCTCATCCAACACGGACAAGAGCACAGGAAGGGCGAAGTAGCCACAGGAGAAAGTAGTGTGCTGTCTGGATCACCGCGTTCTTCCTCTTGCTCAGGCCCAGGCCGAAGAGTGGCCTTACCCCTGGCACTGGGCACTCTCTTGAGGGTGCATCACACTCAGCACTAGGCTCCCTCTACTTCTGCTTACATATTCCATAAACGCTATTTTCTTTTCTCCTAATGTTGGTTCCTTTCCCTTTCCACGAAAAATGACCCTAAAAGAACAGTGACTGTATACTCCCAGGCAGGAAAAGTCCTCTGAAGCCCTCCTTTGTCTTTTGCCTTAAAATGTGGGCAAGTTTGTTTGCTTCTTACAAATCTGTATTGCTTTTAAGAGTCTTTCCAAAACTTTAGATGGAAGGTGGGCAAGCCTAAGTGCTAGCACACCACCGCCCACCCCGAGAGTTCCGGGTTCGGTGAGCTCGTTATTCCACACGGCTGCCACTTTTAAATGACACCCAGAGACCCCATCCCCATGTTTCCATCCTAACAGGAAGACAGGATGGAAGTACACGACACTACACATCCAGTACGGACGCACGCTTCAGGAGTTAAGTGTGTACCATGACAAGTGGGAGACGTTCCTGGAGAGGGAAGGCCGAAGGGGTGACGGGGGTGGGTGGTCTTCAGCTGCGTGTGTGTTGTGGGGGGACAATTTGAAGAAAATACGGCAAAGCAGTTAAACCTAGGGTTACACACATGGCATTACTTCATGATATCAGCACAAGCCACCAATGAAGGACTCCGGCAACATCATCCCTGCCCCGGGATGGCTTGTGAAAACACTCACCGGCTACCACTGGATTGTGTGGAGGTCAGACTCTGAATCTAGCCTATCTGGTTCAAATATCGAGTCCACTATTTCACGGATGCATGATTTTTAACAAGTTGCTTAGTGTCACAGTACCTTTTACTCCATCTGTGAAATGGGGATGATACAACCTACTCTGTAAGGTTCTGAGGATTGACTAGCTCGACCCTTGTGAAGCACTTACCAAGGGAGTGAGCGACTCTGTATGTGAACACCTTAAGACAAAGAAGCCACTTTGTTAACTGGACTTATGTCCAAAGACCTTTGCTAACCTCAAACCCACAAACTCTATGATGACATATTAGGTCCCCCATAAAATGAAATTCTATCTCTCCTTTGAGTCCTGGCAGATGGAGTTGTTGTCAGGCATATTTTTGATCAAAGATGCATGTACCTACATACTTATGTATAAACCTATTTCATTTTCAAGGTCGGATGGCAAATAGTTCAGCCAGTGAGGGGCTACCGAGTACCTGAATCTAACTGGTTTCTGAGTTTGATACTGAGTAGCAAGGACAGCGATAAATTTAACTGAAATTTTTACCCACATCTATTTGATCCCCGAGTTCTAAATGGCAAGGGGTATGTGAAGATGCGCACATACCTACTTAGATCCATTTTTCAAATCAATCCATCAGTTCCTATGCAGGAAACTATTAACAGAAACCAAGGCACCTTGAGCAGTATGGCATAATGCAAATAATGATTTTGGACTCAGCAAAACATAGTTAAGAATCAAGAGCACTGTGGTCCAGCCCAGCGGAGGATTCAGCAATTAGCAGGACCAAATACTGGGCTTCGGCGGCAAGAGGAGTGAAGCATCTGTCAGCAGCAGCTAAATCTCTTACATCACTCCGGGGACTGCCCCTTCCTCGTAGAAAGTCTCGAAAAATGTACCTCCCGTGTCCCCGCTGCTCTTAGGAAGCTACTTGAGGACACGCTAAGACAGGAGACAGAGGAAATGGGAAATCAGGGAATCCGACATAGGGGAGAGACAGGCAACCCCCGGGAACAGTGAGAGGCGATTTCAGGATGACGGCTCCAGCAGCCACAGAAGGGACCAACGCCAGGCTGGACAAAACACACTGTCCCCGGAACGTTTCTTCGAGAAAACAGATGAAACTGAGAGTGCTGACGTGTCTGAACATCTGGGGAAGATATTCATACATCTAGCAGAGTCTGGGGTTGCATCAGCAGTAAGTACACAGAAAACCATACAAAGTCAACTGTGAACTCACGGAACCAAAAATGCCGTACGGGGTGAGAATAACATCACATCAGTCCGCTGTGCACAGCGTTCCATAATCTTCCGGATCAGTCAATAATGAGAGCCCTGAATTACAATGTAATTCTGCTGGGGGCAGAAGGGAGCAGGAAGGAAGCATCCAATGGGTTGCAAGCAGAGGAACAAGCTTGACACTAGGGATTAATGCCTACACAGGCGAAAAGCAAAGTAGAAGCGACAGAAGCATGCTGTCAGAAGATACGGTAACGGTAAAGCAAAGAGCCTGCTCTGGGGTAGGAAATCGGGTAATGAGGGCAAGGGGGTGGTATTTTTCATTCAGAAAAACAAACCTATAGATCTATGTACCTCTGTAAACTACGTGTAACTTTAAGAAACAGAAAAACAAAACATGAAATCTAGCACAGTGCCTAGCTCATAAAAATTCACGAAAGTTAACTGCTTTATTATCATGACAAGACAGATGACAGGTTTCCATTTCACCATCACATTCATGCTAGGGATAACAATGCTTCCTATTTCGGATGCTACTTGATCTTTTAAAAACACATTACTTACTATGCTTGGGATATTTGGGCATGCTTAATAAAATAAAAAAATTACAAAACATTCCAATTTTTTTTACTAAACAAAGTATCTAATTTTATACAATCTACACACAATTCTTAATTTTAGTAACAAAAACAATGAAATTATTTCACTTCTCGATATTTAACAAGACTTTAACTCCCCAAGACATGCACGACAGCCACAGAAGTGACTCTGTCATTGACAGGATGGTCTTGGCATCTTATATGTTATGTTCCCACCTTTAAGTCCTACTTGCTAAATTAGAACAGGCAAACACAATGAACAAGTGGTTCATAAAAAAGGAATAAAAACAGCCAAAAACACCGATGTATCAATCTCATTTGTAATTAAAGAGATACAAATTAAAAAAATAACATACCATTTTTCACGTATATTGGCAAAGATTAAATTAAAAAAAGGGCTCATATGTACAGCTGAGCAGGGAGAACGTGGGTGGGGTGAAGGGCTGGTCACACCTCACACTAACTGGAAGCGTGAATTACAGGGCCTCTCGGGAGCCATCTGGGAATACTCATCAAAGCTGTTAAGAACGCTCAAGCCTTGTGAGCCACCTGTAGAATTTTTGGTAAGGACCTAAGCAGGCATGTACCTCACGATGTGGTTACAGTGCCATTCGCTGCACCACTGCTGATCGTAAAAACCGCAGACAATCCCAACGCCCGGCCCGGGTGAGGAGTCGAGCACCGCAGTGCACCTCGCTTGGGCCTCAGGCAGCGCGGTGGATGCTCCCCGCAAGCCTGTGCCCCCAACTGCGCCTCGGCCCCACCCAGAGTCCACTTCCCGCAGAGGCAGACACTGTCGGAGAACAGCCTTCTCAGGGATCTGAGTCAACAGGAACTGAGGGGAAACGCGGGGATCTGGGCAAGTCCTCTTCACTGACAGAAACGAGATGCGAGAGGAGAAACGGCCTTTGCAGCCTATTAGATACAGTTCTACGAATGTGAGCTGAAGTTACAAGAGCAGCTCGTACGACGAGGGAGAGAAGCTGAAGGCCAAACCAGTCAAGTGAGGCTCGGGCGAGCCAAGTGCCCTCAAGGGCAGCTGGGCGGTGTGTGCGCGGTCAGGCGACTGAGCTTCACTACAGTCGGGCGCTGTCAGCTCTGGTCTAAAGCATCCCGGTACTGACCACACAGCAGAAGCCTCTAGCACCCGTCGGGCCACAAACGCACAGGGACGACCAGGCGACGTGCAGTCGGGACAATAAAACATCACACAACACTACATTTCCATAAAAAAAAGGTGTACTAATATGGATTCCTTTGCCTAGAAGGTCTAGAAAGATACTTCGGGTTCTAGGAATCGTGATCGCTGAAAGGTAAGAATTTGAGTGTTTCCTCTTTGCATACCTGCATTTTCTACTCTTTTCTACAACAAGCACTTATCACTTTTAGGATCCTGCTACCTTTTCTACTCTTTGTCAATCCCGTGCAAATGGGGGAAAAGAAGAGGGACACATATACCGACAGCCTGCTGTTTCTGATAGGAAAAGTTGTGGTTTTTTTTGAAAACTGGTTTTTGAAATAAAATTTGATACTATCAGGCATTTATTTTGTGAATACAGAAGATTACAAACAGTTTTCATTTTCCTTTGTTACTCAGGGAATGCTATCATGACTTTGTACCATTTCGTATTGGAATTTCTTCTGTGAAGCAAAAACAGTCCCAAAATGAAGGATCTTCAGGGGTCATAGGAACAGCAGATGATATTAAATCATTAAAGGTGAGAACAGTAAACTGCCTCTGAGTTGGTTTAGAATCATCTTCAGATGGAACCTAAAAGGGGAAAGAATAGATTACCTCATTGTTTTACTGCATGTTCATCTTACAATCAATTTCATAATTAGGAAAAGGAGAAATATGGCCAAATTATTACAAGTCAGTAATATTAAGTTATAACAGAGCAGGATTTCTAGATAATTGTAATCACTCCTCGTGTTAGTGTTGCCAACATAAGTTAAGAAAAGTTAACCACCCGATCCTTGAATTTTTTTGGTACATAACCCATGGTATTTGTTTCAAATGTAGATTTCTGAGCCACACATCCAAAAATTCTGATGGATGAGTTAAAAGGATTCCCCAAATATGTCATTTTAATAAGCAGCTAGGTTTTTCTGATGAGGAGGGCCACAACGCAAACTTCTGAGAACTCTCTGGAGGGTAGATCTGATAAAGCCCCATCACCGCACAAGAGATTCAGCACCTCTACAGGAAATGATTCATTCAACTCTCCAGGTGAGCATTGTATCATGTTCTCAGACAGAGCGCCAGCCCACTGGGGGGCAGGAGGTGGATTTCACACTGTGCTGTAACAAGGCCCAGTACGATTTTACATGATTTACATTTCACAACTATGCTGATGGCGTGGTTATCTCAATTTTATAGATTGGGAAACTGAGGCTCAGGAGGATCCAGCACTCCGTGCCAGCTCACACCCAGGTTACCATGGCAGACTTGGGCCTGGAAGCCAGGTCTGCCGGACAGCACGCTCGTGCTCGAGGGGCAGAGAGCATACAGCGCTCTGCAGTGTGAAGCTGAGACTTACCCACGAGGACAGGCAACCTGGGCCAGAACAGCTTCAGGTAACATCCCCTTGTAACTAAGCTATGAAGACATTAAATCCTCGGCTAATGGATCAAAAGCAGGGTTGGTGTACGGAGCTATTGTTCTAGACGTAATGACACACATACACCGGTCATGCTATGGGGCCTCACACGGGCTCCCTAAAAATAGGGACAGGCATACAGCTCCGATTCGTCTAACACTACCAGGGATTCCTTAAAACATCATTTCCGCAGAATCACAACTATGTGTAGGGAGGCTGAGGGTCCTTGACCGGGAGGGTGTTTTTGTTTCATTTCCTCACGTAACGATTAAGAGCAGAAGCAAGCAAACGCAGACTGTGACGGGGAGGACAGAGACCAGTGTTCTGCCCCACGGCCCCCAGGCGTGTGAGCCTGTAACTCTGGGACTAATTCAGGAGATTGCTATAAAAGGGGGAGCAGGTTCAACCTGCCAGGTAACGCCATTACTCAACACCCATCAGCTGGTACCTTTATATTCCACACAGCCCCAGTTCACCGGGAAATAAGCCACTGTTGAGGGGACTAAGACTGGTTATCTTGAGTTTCCACTGAAACGCAAGTACTAGGACAATACTATCAAAATGTCTTCTTTGTAATATTCTTGAGTATGAAGAAACAGGTAACACGCTTTTAAAAAATTTCTGTGAAATCCCAGATGATCTTAAGGATTTGATAATGAAAAACACTCCTAAATCTATAATCTTAAACACCTCTAACCTGATAGAAACCGGATGACTGTTTCCATCCATAAAGAACAAACTCCACATTGATTCATGCTTTTTAGAAAAAAGTAAGAAAAATCTTAAAATCTTACAACCTGATGTCTAGATCCATCCGGTTTCCTAAGAGCTACTGCAACAAAATGGTGCTCGTCTATTTTGCTTTCCTGAAAAATAAAAGGTAATTTAATAACATCATTAAATGTGCAAACTCAGATGTACTTCTGTCTATATTTTTCAATCTCCTTTCCCTCTCTCTCTGTATACACAGGCACACACATATACCACCCCCCCCAGCTCCCCTCACCCATTTACGTCGTCACCTGGACTTCAGCATGTACTTCCTACTGGGACGCTCTCTCATGTAAACCACACGAGTTAACAGCTTCAGGAAGTTTACACTGAAAGAAGAGTTAAATCTGCTACCTGAACTGCAGTGTTTGTGACTGAATCCAGTAAAGTCCCTTTACAGCCTTTCCCCCCTCCTAGCACCAGAGCCCACCGAGGGTCAAAGCCTGCTTTCAGTTGTCCTGTCTTGCTAGCCTTTGTGTCTGTTAGGACAATATTTTAAAACATAGGATCCACTACTGTCCCTCCTTTTTTTAATAGAACATTGCACATTTCTGGTTGGTCTGATTGTGCATTTTCAGCCAGAAAACGACCTAGATGGACAGTCCTATTTGGCCACACATCGAGACAGTCCTCGGCCATCACTGGTGTTTATTTTGGATGTACTCCAGGTGTACACGTAAAAAACTCAGACTGCAACCCTGGTTTGTAAGCATGTCATGAACTACAGCCCATGGGAACTCCATGGAAACTCACAGGTAAGCCTGAGAGAACACGCAGTTTTCTGTCTTCCACTAGGGTCTGAAACAACGGGGATGGGGCCTAGAAGAGGATATTGAGGCAGTCACCTCAGTATCTTTACAAACTATTAAAAGCACCCAAACTAAAGTTTCCAATGAAAAGCCACCATACTAAGGCATTCCTCCGTAAGATACCAGTTTGAAACAGGAAACTACAATCAGAAATTGGATACTCATAGCTTCACACCTTAAGGTACCCAAATTAGCAAAAAAAAAAAAAATGAGATTCACTAAGGACAAGTACATTTAAAAGAAGAAAAAAGTAGCTAAGTGTCAGAAGACTTAACAGGTCAAAGGTGTTTTCCCTTTAACTAAAAGCAAGCTCACAATATTTGTTATTATAGACAAAATTGCCCTTTTTGATACATGGTCTTCCATTTTTCACACTGAATATACTGATCACGTGCACACCACGGTGCAGACACGTTTCGGCTGTAACCACTTCTACAAACCACTCAGGTGGTGAGTTCTGTGGCGTCTGCATCTGAGGGGAGTTATCAGGAGGCGTGGGCAGCCGCCCGTCCGCTGAAACACAGCACGTTTCACACCCCTGCTCAACCTACCCACACACCTACCTTGCTGGAAGCCACAACTCAGTGACACTGATTACAAAATAAAGCCTCCTCTGATCGACTCTGACCTCATCAGAACCACGTAAATATGAAATACGACAGAGCAAATATGAAGAAACCACTTCACAATGAATGACTCAGTTACAGCACATCCATACTCAACGGATCACTGTGAGTGGAGGGACTTTGCCGTTAAGTCCTTTCTGTCAAGGACAACGCACATAATAAATGTCAGTTGAAACAAAAAAAAATGAAATCAGCAACTTAGCTACTTAAACGATGTTCATTCAGTGCTACTGAATTTAAGATTTAACTTCTAAGACTTTCTAAATTTTCAAGACTTTCCTAAGCTTATCACTTTTACCCATAAAATTTTTGTGAATACCAGAACTTCCCTATAATCTCCAACAAGCCAAAAGGGAGCACGAACATTTTGTCTTTTTAGGAGATAGTTTAGCATTAGATTACAAAGATTAATCTGCTTCAGTGAGAGCACATGTTGTCTTGTTAGTTATGTAACCCATCTTATAAAAAAAAGTTTAAGCTATAACTTAAAATTTTCAAATTTTACAATTTTTTTCAATGGCAAAGCTGAAAATATATCTGTCCCAAATATTAAAATTTCTACTTCTTTAAGCACTTTCCTTTCAATGCAAAGAATTTCTATTTCATCTAACCCCATCACTGGAACTTTTTGGTGGTGACCTTCCTAACAGCAACTGGTTATGGAAACTGAAAGCCTATAAAAAAGGATATCCCTCTTGACCTAACATTTCATTTTTCTAAAGCATTATTCTTCCAGGTGTGAGATACAATATTCAGGTAAACAGAAAGTCCTCTGTATTTGTTACAATAAATAATGGATTCTTGATTATGTCCAAGCTAGCATTTTCAGTCTATAATAAACTGAGCCAGGTCATATAGAAAGGAAAAAGTAAAAGATATAAAATTTCTGAGTTTTCTAGTCCCGAATTCTAGCTATTTCTGAGGCCCGGTGACATGAATCACTCTAATAGCCTATAATACTGTATTTTTGGCTTAAATGAGTTTGTGTTGGGTTTCTCTCTCTAGGGACCATGAAGTGCTAGTGACAGAGACCAAATATAGAGAGAGACCGAAATCTTTAACCTGGCCAGTTATGGCCACATGATTGTGGTCGTCTAACCTGGACTCCCTCTCAAACCCCCTCATCAGGAGACACAGTGGCCGCCTTTGGCCGCTTTCCCTTCCCATTTTACTGAACTCACTGTGACTTACCTTTCAAGTGTCAGCCTAAATGTCACAGACCCCCTTCAGAGCACCAACAGTGGACTCCAGCTGTGTCGCTTCAGTGACCAGACCCCAAACCCATCTCACAGACATGCGCACAATATGGGGATTCTTAGAGCAAGTGTGACAAATTTCTTACTTCAAATGCCCATTCTTTTTCTTCTTCCCCATCCAGGAACAAGCGTGTTTCCTTATAAACTTGGCCGATATCCAGATTTAATGGGGATATATCGAATTCAAGCCGTTGCAATTCAAAGCCTAGTCCAACACCAATGGCTTTTATGAAGCTTTCTTTCAGTGCCTAAAATACAGAGGTATTTTCTATTAGAGCATTCAGCAGGCAAAACTCTTCATAACCTCTACAGGCCCAATGCAACCAGAGTTTTAACTCTATGCTACATTAGGGCTATAAATTCTTACTATTTTGGGGGGCACCTGGGTGGCTCAGTTGGTTGAACATCGGCCTCTGGCTCAGGTCATGATCCTCAGCGGGGAGTTTGCTTCTACCCGCACCCCCCCTCCCCGGGCTCATGCTCTCTCTCTCAAATAAAATCTTAAAAAAACAAAAAGCCAAAAAAATTATATCTATTTTTATACCTGCAGTAGGACAGAGACAAACCAGATGTGTGATCTTAAGATTAATCATTTAATCCCCTGGTGCCTCCATTCTGTCATGAGTAACATGAGATACTAACAGTACCTTCCTCACAGCACTGTCATAACTAAATGAACTACCTTATGAAAAGCATGTGTCTCCTGGCACGTAGTAAATACTACATTAGTGTTTGTTAAATAAGGCCTCATGTGTATAAGATCCTTTGAAAACAAGAACGTTAAATATTATTTATAAATAGCGATAAATAAGAGGTTTTATTTTAGCTTTAGAGCAAGTGCCTTCTGAGCATTGAATATACATTCAATTTTCTTAAATGTGATTATGATGTAACAATGATACACAAAAATCATGAAGTTCCCAAGTAATCACCCATTTACTTCACTCTAAGAACTACTGGGTAACCAAAGGACTTTTGCTCCCATTTTTAGTGAAACTAATGGATTATCCTAGACTTTTACTCTCAAAATTAGAAAGAAATTATACCCAATTCCTGTAAAACATGTCCAGTTGAGTCCATTCATCCTTAAAGCTTCTGATTGTTTCCCATTCTTTGTTGGTGAACTTTCTTTTCATAATATGAAAGAATTCTGGAATTGAACCACGACCTGCCAATTGAGAAAATGCAGAATTAAAAATAGCTGTTCTATTACCAAAATCGTTAAAAACCACAGACAGAAAGCTGCACGCCACCTTATTTCTTAATATAATCACAATAATCCTAAACAAAATGTCAGCAAATCAAAGCTGGGAATTAAAATAACACTCAGTGACCAGCAGGAGTTAGCCCAGAAACAGAAGCATAGTTTAAAAGAAATTGTGAAATTCTGTGGATTATTAAATAATTAAGGGAAAAAACCACATATGGTTATATCAACAGATGCCTTCTGAAAATCCGATACCATTTATTTTTTTTTATAAATTTTTTTTTTAAAGATTTTATTTACTTATTTGAGAGAGAGAGAGAATGAGAGATAGAGAGCACGAGAGGGAAGAGGGTCAGAGGGAGAAGCAGACTCCCCGCTGAGCAGGGAGCCCGATATGGGACTCGATCCCGGGACTCCAGGATCATGACCTGAGCCGAAGGCAGTCGCTTAACTGACTGAGTCACCCAGGCGCCCAATCCGATACCATTTAGCAGCCAAAAGTGGTATAAATTCTAAGTAACTAGGAGGACATTTCCTGTATGTGGTAGAGTATCAGAAATCCACAACTTTTTTTTTTTTTGATGTAGTGTTCCATGATTCATTGTTTGTGCATAACACCCAGTGCTCCAGGCAGAACGTGCCCTCTTTAATACCCGTCACCAGGCTAACCCATCCCCCCACCCCCCTCCCCTCTAGAACCCTCAGTTTGTTTCTCAGAGTCCATCGTCTCTCATGGTTCGTCTCCCCCTCCAATTCCCCCCCCTTCCTTCTTCCTCTCCTGCTATCTTCTTCTTTTTCTTTTTTTCTTAACATATATTGCATTATTTGGTTCAGAGGTACAGGTCTGTGATTCAACAGTCTTGCACAATTCACAGCGCTCACCGTAGCACATACCCTCCCCAATGTCTATCACCCAGCCACCCCATCCCTCCCACCCCCCACCACTCCAGCAACACTCAGTTTGTTTCCTGAGATTAAGAATTCCTCATATCAGTGAGGTCATAGGATACATGTCTTTCTCTGATTGACTTATTTCACTCAGCATAACACCCTCCAGTTCCATCCATGTCGTTGCAAATGGCAAGATCTCATTCCTTTTGATGGCTGCATAATATTCCATTGTGTATATATACCACCTCTTCTTTATCCATTCATCTGTCGATGGACGTCTTGGCTCTTTCCACAGTTTGGCTATTGTGGACATTGCTGCTATAAACATCGGGGTGCACGGACCCCTTCGGATCCCTACATTTGTATCTTTGTATCCACAACACTCTTAAGACAGATACTCCCTGGGATTTAGATTTTTACTTTGCTACAGAACAGAAAAAAAAAAGAAAAAAAACACAATTTCTTTACTGTAAGTTTTTGAAAACCGGGAGAAAGTCGAGGATCGTTTTTTTTGTTTTTATTCTAAGTTACCACTTTGACTGCAAAATTAACATATGCTTATTTCCTTCAAAATAATGGTCTCTCAACATGTTTCCTAATTTGACATCTCCAAATAAAAAGAGATTTTCATTGGTCTTTTCAGGGATGTCCCTGTGAAATATGCTCATTTTAAAATAATTGAGACCCAGCCCTAGCGCCTCTGTTCCACAAAGTATTACAGAGCATTCTAAACAGATACGATAAATAAAATAACTCAATCCAATTCTCAGAATCAAGAGCTAAGATGCAAATTAAAAATACAAGATATGGGGGCGCCTGGGTGGCTCAGTCGTTAAGCGTCTGCCTTCAGCTCAGGTCATGATCCCAGGGTCCTGGGGTCGAGCCCCGCATCGGGCTCCCTGCTCAGCGGGAAGCCTGCTTCTCCCTCTCTCTCTCTGCTTGTGTTCCCTCTCTCACTGTGTCTCTCTGTCAAATAAATGAATAAAATCTTAAAAAAAAAAAAAAAAATACAAGATATGCCTTTCATATTCTATTTTTCCAAAATCTAACTATGCTGTTTATCTTCACCACTGAGCAAGTTGTTTCTATCATCATTCATTTACTGTACAAATATGCAGATTAAGTATAAACATTACCACAAACATGTATCTGGAACTAATGGTTACAAACGTCAGTCCTGGTTCCTGGCCTCACACACACACCGACAGCCTAGCTGGGCCACCAGAGAGCCTGGCCCAAGGGAGATGAACCACAAAC
This sequence comes from Eumetopias jubatus, assembly GCF_037043125.1. Lineage (NCBI taxonomy): Eukaryota > Metazoa > Chordata > Mammalia > Carnivora > Otariidae > Eumetopias > Eumetopias jubatus. The sequence goes on from NW_028274819.1 coordinate 109,977,502, forward strand.
ATTTACTATATGAATAAATGAACTTAACCATTATCTGGTTACTTCCTAACGCCCTACTGTCCTATGTCCTTCATTCATGACTACGTTATTTTGCAGAAATACTGCCTCCTCTTTAAGGCAGTGCCTCTGTAGATCGTGTTAACATAAGCATATCTACTGTAACTCCAACTCCCATTTCCAAAGTACCCAGCTCTAAAATCTGACGTGCCCAACTGGCTGACTACCACTCTTGAAGCAACAGACACCACCACCACCATATTCTCTATGGGCATTAGAAGCTTGTCTGGGGAAAAAAGATGTCAAATCCCTCTAGTGAACGTTTTACTGGCATTTTACCGCCATCTCACCCTGCGAGGATTCAACAGTTAGGGCTCCTATGAGGATCACTCACTCTAAAAACACCCAAGTGCTAGATGCCAGGGACAGACAAGCAGAACAGACCTGTCCTTACAGGGGGCTTACAGTTCCTCCTACAGGAACCAACCACCACTCCCAAAGTTCTGTCAAGGGGAGAACATACTAAAGCCAGTTTTTCCACACGACTGTTTATGATTCCCCTACCATTTCCACTTCAACAAAGTCAAGAGTCTCTTCTTCTTAGCCGGGAAGTATTTCTGATGACCCTACAATGAGTGATAGGGGGTCCTTTACAGATCAAGACAAACATTCTCATTTATTTCCAAGTTCATCAGACTCATCTAATTCATCTGTCTACTCCCTGGCACTCTATTCTCAAGAGAGAATACATTTCAACACATTTTATGAATCCAACTAATATTTACTGTTTCTATCTATTTATATTGTTAAAAGACTATTACTTCCTAAAAGTAGCCCAGCAAAGCTATGAAGTCATTCCATGCAAAGCACTGAAATAGTAAATTGATCTGGGAGTCCCGGGGAAGGGGGTTCTTCTTGAGGCCATGGACCCCTTACTCTCCAACACCTTCCTTAAGCCCCTGAATAAAAACGGTCTTGTTAAAATGCAAGCAGAACTAGTGCATACTGGCTTGAGAAATAACACACTGAAGACGGCAGGCTTGCAAAAGTGACAAGAGTAAACCTGGAGATTTTAAATCCTGGGGGCATTGTTATCTACATAAATCATCACCTGTTTCCTCTTCAACAGATCCTGGCACAGAACAGTAATAATGGGGAAAAAGGTTACCTTGGATTTGGAAGACGGCACTGCATATTTTGAGTAGAACTGTAGTTTTGGTGGAACCCTATCCAAAAAGTCGTATTTAAAAATATATGCCTGTTGTCATCTATAGTGTCATTTTGTTTGTTGGTTTCTTCATAACCTTCAAAAAGCCCTCTGATTTTTTAACTAAATAAGATGGGGCAATCAAGAAAAAAAATCCAAATATGCATGCTAATAAAAAACGAACTGATTAACATAAAAAGCAATCTAGCACAATCACTGAAAGCAATCACAAACTGATTATGTACAGCTAAAAAAGTATCCAATATGAGTGTTTTCATATACTTTTGAGAGCATTTTACCCATTCCACAAAATAAGAGATTTGACAGCAACAGGAAGAGGATTTTGTAAATATTCAGCCAAAGCACAACAGCGCCACAGTGTGGTTCTATAGTGGAAATACACAGAGGGGGACTGGTCTGTGAGGTCCAGTCTATCTAGGAAACTGGAATTTAAAGAAAAAAAAATACCAGTAGGAAATACCAGAGCAGATCTGTCCCTCAGACTATCTGAAGGCAGCACAATTATCAGCCATATAATCTGGCAAATCCTAATAGTCTTTGATTTAATCATCCTACTAGATGTTTAAGAGCTTATATATATAGAGAGAGATAAAATTACTCAAAAACTTGTATTGTTCTAGACTAACCAAGTTTACAGAAACCAGATCTCCCCTATTGTAGCTTAATCTCTAGGAAAAGCAGTATTAGATATTAACTAAGTGTTCCACAATGATCAACTACTCAAGACCACAGTGCAGCCGGGAAGTTCATTAAACATACAGTCACAACCTACAACGAAATAATTTAAAGTAAGTGCTCTAACTGCTGTTGCAAGCCTATGAAAAAAAAATCCTCCTCGTGCCACCACCTCAAAGGCCACCGACATCAACCTGTCCCCCAGACAAGGTCACCAATGTGTATCTACACCAGCATCTCAGGTAAAGTTCACCTTTCTGCCTTCAAGAAAAGGGATCCGTTATTTTAGGGGGAAGCAGTGTCCAACTGTGTGCTTCAGAATAACATTTAGCTTTTGACAGTGAAGTCACATTAAAAATTCTAGTAGTGTCATTTTCTAAATACTGGATAACATATATTCTTGCTTCCATGGGAAGCGAAAGACTTCTAAAATTTGCATTAGTATGTACACAATAACGTAGGATTTACCAGCTCACCTGTTTGGGAACTTACCCAGATACAGACCCAGAATAAAGAAAAACTGCGAGTGACTCCGCAAAGCTTCTCGCAGCTTACGGACAACAGACGTGCTGTGGAGCAGAAGCCCTGGTCCAAGAGGCAGCGACCTGGGCTGGAAGCCCCCCACGCCGGCAGCCCTGAACCCTAGCTGCTCTGTTTCTGTAAATGCTCATTTGTCCACACACACGTGCCAACACACGGGAGGAAACAGGCCTACAGAGCGAGGGCGGGATTCCATGGCTGTAAACGTGCTATCCTTCAAGACGAGGGAAGGATCCTGGAGGCATGGTCGAGGGGCAGGAGGGTGGGGCCGCCCCAGGGACCAGGACACAGAGCGTGGAGACACCGAGGACTATTCTCAGACCTTGAAACCTTAGGTCATTTGCCCGGCTGGCTGCACACTTGCTTGGGACCCGACTCATGCCTCCCTTTATCTTCCAACTTCTCCCTTTTGAAATGGGAATGTCTATCCTCTGCCTGTTCCACCAATGAGTCACAGGAGGAGATGGTTTGTTTTCTAGTTTAACAAGGTCACTGAAGAAAGGAACTCTGCCCCACCGGGGAGCATACCCAGTCTCACCTCTACCTGAGTGAGATCGCTCAAATGATGAGATGTGGAACTTTCTGAGGTGACAGTGTTCAGAAGAGATTTTGGAGTCAGATGGAATCGGCTAAGACTTGGAGAGGCTGGGAGAGGATGACTTTATTTTGTACGTGGGGAGGACACAGACACTGGGGAAGGCGGGAGGCAGAAGATGGACTGTGCTGGGTTGAACAGTGTCTCCCAAAACTCATGCTCGCCCAGAACCTAGGAAACGTACCCTTATGTGTATAGTCTGCAGATGTAATCAAGATGAGGTCACACGGATCAGAGCAAGCCCCGTATCCAATGACTGGTGTCTTCATGAAGGGAAACAAGCATACACACGGAGAGAGACAGAGTATAGGAGAGCAGCCCCGTGAAGACGAAGGTAAAACCAAAGAGAAGCAGCTCCAAGCCAAGGGACGGCAAGCACTGCCAGGGGACCAGGAAGAGGCAACGAGGGATTCTTCCCCAGAACGAGAGGCGGCGCGACCCTGTCAACAGGCTGGCGGACTTGTGGCCTTCAGAACATAATCAATTCCTGTCGCTGCAAGACAGGAGTCTGTAGCTTCAGCGCCACACCTGGAGCCCAATGTCCGCATCCGGCCCCCATCACCTCTTTACTGGCATTTATGTAACATCTCGGTGGGGTTTCTAAAGCTTCAGAAGGGGACAAAGAGTCGGGGAGACTAAGGAATGCGCAGGTGACATGCCTGCACTATTCCGCCCGCAGCAGATGAAGCTCTGACCTCGCCGAGCACGCCGTGCTGAGTGGGGGGCCTCTGTCGTGAGCTCGTCCCTTCACCAAGTTGAGTCCGGACGGCTTTGCCCATCGATACTTCCAAGCGTTTTACATGTTAACAATATTAACCTCTGTCCACCAAGTTTGCCACAAATACATTCCCGTGTTTGTGAGAGAGAAGACGGAATATGAAATCAATCACATCTGCTGACGTCGCGCTTCCTTCTGACCTCGTAAGCTTAACAGGGATCCTTCCTCCAGAAGTCCGACGAAGCAGACACTTCCCCTGAGCGCCAGTAACTGTCAGGAACCTAACTCTAATTTTGCTGTACAGAGTAAGACAGGATCCAGTGGCTTTCTCATGACTTCAATCATTAAAATGTGTTACCATCTTTCTCTTTGCTAGCTCTGTAAATTACCCCTAATACAGAGTTTCCCAAACATTAATACGTCTGCCACTCACCCAAGAAACTGCTGAAATACAGAATCCTGGCTGTACTCTCAGAAATTCTGTTCCAGTAGGTCTAGGGTGGTTTCAAGGAGTCTGCGTTTTTAAGAAGCATCTGGCTGGTTTTAGTATCCTGACCCGTTTTAGAACCACCATTCTATACATATAACAACAGCAACTACCACAACAACCTTAGGTACTTAATTCCCGGCACTTTCCGGGTTTATGCCTTAATCTACCCAGCACTGGTGGTGGTAGAACTGTTTAGCCATTAGGATGTAAAACACAATACACACATAAATTCTAGAGGAATAAAAAATTTAAATGTAAAGATAAAATTGCAATTTTAGAACAAAAGCTAACAGACTCTACTCTATGGGTAGAGTAAATCTTTTATCAATTTAATTATTTTTTCCAAACAACACAGAATTCAGAATTTATCAAGGAAAAGATAGATGTATTTAATTAAAAAATAAAATTCATATGGCCAAAAATATAACTAAATTTAAAATATAAATATATAATAGAATGGGAAAAATTCAACAATTTGGTCAAAAAACTGTTAATATCCATAACGTATAAAGATCTTTTATACAAGGATTAGAAAGTACAGATATGTAGTTTATACAAAAAACAAATTCAAACAGTCAGTAAGCTATTACTCTTGTGATTAGAGTAATGTACCATTTAATAAATGATCTTTATCCACTGAACTACTTTATGTAAATACTGGGCTCATCAAAAAAAAAAAATGAGATCTTGCCATTTGCAACAACGTGGATGGAACTAGAGGGTGTTATGCTGAGCGAAATAAGTCAAATCACAGAAAGACAATTATCGTATGATCTCACTGATATGAGGAATCTGAGAAAGAAGACAGAGGATCATAGGGGAAGGGAGGGAAAAATGAAACAAGACAAAACCAGAGAAGGAGACAAACAATAAGAGACTCTTAATCTCAGGAAACAAACTGAGGGTTGCTGGAGTGGTCGGGGGTGGGAGGGATGGGGTGGCTGGGTGATGGACACTGGGGAGGGTATGTGCTATGGTGAGCGCTGTGGGCTGTGTAAGACTGTTGAATCACAGATCTGTACCCCTGAAACAAATAACACTGTATGTTAATTAAAAAAAAAAAAAAAATACCGGGCTCTGACTCTTAGCTGTCTATTCTTCTGCGGACACCATGCTTTTGTTTACGCCGAACACAGTTGCAGAGGATGGTTAAGCCAGGCCCTCTCACTGTATTTTTCATACTCTTAAGACATCAGTGGCTCCATAAAAACATTAAATTCATTTAACCCAGTTCCATGGAATTTTTCATATATTTTTGTACTTGCAAATCCTTAAACAGCTATCAATAAAATCTAGTACTGAGAGGCAGTGGCTAAATACGTGCGCTTTGTATCATGGGCACAAATCCATGATCATCTACTTTTGAGCTGTCCTCTTGGGCCAGTGTCTTATTCTAATCTTTTTTTTTTTTTTAAGATGAGATTATTTGAGAGAGAGAGAAAGAGAGAGAGGGCATGAGCACGCACACACACACACACACACACACACACACAAAGGAGGGGAAGAGAGGGAGAGAGAATCTCAGCCAGACTCCACGCCGAGTGCAGAGCCAGACGTGGGGCTGGATCTCCCGACCCTGAGATCATGACCTGAGCCAAAACCAAGAGTCAGATGCTCAACCAACTGAGCCACCCAGATGCCCCTGTCTTATTCTATTTTATAAAATAGAGAGTACTTACAACCTAGGCTTAAGCAGATGAAGGTAACGCACATGAGGCTCTAACACAGTGTCACAAAGAGGAAATGCTCAGTAAACACTAGTTCTACACTGCGTACCCCACTCAAATCCTCTGTGCAGTGAAGACCCGCTCCGTACCCGGGCAGGGGGAAAACTCTCTGCTGGCAAAGACCAGGCTTTCTAGGGAGGAGTTCAGAGTACAGAAGGAAGAGTGACTTATTTAAGCTACTTGCAGGCTCTATGTCTCCAAGCTTAAAAAAGAAAAATGCTTTAAGCACATCCTGCTGAACTCAGGTCTAGCCAAGAGACCAGTGTACATGGAGAGAACAGTGGAAGAGACCGTACCGGCAACAAGGGGGAAAGCTGAACCCAAGGAAAGGGGAGGCGAAGGAGAGAAGCAGCTGGGAGATACATGGATGGTGAGGAGGAAATCTCAAAGGAAGAACTATTTGTAATCGTAGCTCACTGATGAGAACGGTTTATATTCCAACTAGAATCTCAGCTGTTACTCATTTTTTCATTTTTCAACAAACACTTTCAGCAAAACCTAGAACTCCGATCATCTGTACATGCAATAAGTATTTAGGGAGCACCTGCTCTGTGCTACACTCTCTGCTAAGTACCAGATCCGCAGCGGCAAACACAAACAAGCCATGCTTCCTGACCTTCTCTAGTGCAGGAGAACAGACGGGAATCCAGTAACTAAGTTACAGTCACAGATGAGAAGGCCCGCGAAGGGTCAGAAAGTCCTCTCTAAGGAGGTACTGGCTCCTTCTCATCCTTCACGTCTCAGCTACTCAAGAAAAGGGGGGGGCGGAGAACAGGCAGAAGGAAGGACTGACAGGAAAATGTTTGCTACACTCGAGGTAATAAGAGTGTGGACAGAAGACAGTGAGCAAAGAGAGCAGCCAGAAATGTGAAAAGAGAGGTAAATGAGTTCAAGACGATAGGGTCACGTTAAGGGGACTGGATTTTATTAAGAACCAACCCAAGAGTTTTGAGAAAACTGCTGTAGGTATTTTTTTTTTAAGATTTTATTTATTTATTTATTTGAGAGAGAAAGCGCGCGCGCACACGCACAAGCAGGGGGAGGAGCAGAGGAAGAGGGAGCAGACTTCCCGCTGAGCAGGGAGCCCGATGCGGGGCTCAATCCCAGGACCCAGGGATCATGACCTGAGCGGAAGGCAGACGCCTAACGACTGAGCCACCCAGGCGCCCCTGCTGTAGGCATTTTTAAAGACCACTGTCCTCTGTACAGAGAAATGTACTAGCTGGGTGGGGACAAAAGTGAAAAGGGGGAACTAATTATAATAATGCAGGGAACGGTGTGATGGAAGGAAGACCGGTAGACTCTACCACCTTCCCAGCTTATAAGACCACCTCCCACTTTGTACTTAATTCACGGAGCAGCTGTTCTAGAAAGCAGGTCTTTGTCAGTCATTTCAAAGCTGTTAAATTGGTATCAAATCTCAAACTATTGAGTTATTCTGTCTTGCCAATTAGTCCGCCACATTTATAATAAAAATGGAAATCTGAAAATGTAAAATCATGGGAAAAATTTATTTTGGTCTTTTCCCAAATTTAAATCATAATTTTTATACTGTATCTATCTGATTTGCCTTATTTTGTAAATATGAGAAAATTAAACAATTCATAAAACTATCTTTTCTTTTATACTTAGAACTACAAAAGTCTTTAATGCTGGATAAAAATTAGAAAATGAAGGAAAAATCAATTTCCCAATTGGGGGCAGCAAACTATGATGATGGCCTACAAAAGCACTTCCCCCAGGGGTTAGAAAGGTACTGCCCTGGCACCTTCCTTACACCAGGGTCCCCAATATCTTCTAACCCTCTTCTCCAGACATTCATTTACTGAGCACCAATCAGGCATGAGTTACTTTGGTGTAAAGCTCTTTTCTCCATTAAGCAGAGAATCAAGTGGTAGGGGTAGCAATCTGCCCAACTGTGGGCATCTGGCTGGAAGAGCCCCGGAACCCCCAGACCCATCAGCTGTCCCCACTGCCCTGCCACGGCAGCACGGGGGAAGCTGGGAGAGTGAGGGCAACCATCTGCACCTGCTAGAAGGAAAGACTCCGCAAGTCCCTACATGACGCTTGCGTGGACACAAGGAGAATGAACGACGGAAGGAGAACCGAGTCTTTCACAGCACTCGCTATGCCCCAAAGGCCGACTCCATCTTGAGAGCGGACAATCCAGTAACGGTGTCCGACACAAGGCATAAAGCTGCACCCTCCATCACTCGGCAATTCGCCCCAGTTATATGGATGAACAAGCAATTCAAATGAATCTTCAGCAAAGGAAAGCAGTGTCTAGTCCCCCGTCGCGAGTGATGAAACTGTGCGCCCTCATACTTCAGACATGAGTGACACAATCACAATACTAGTAACAGATGGAAAAGATCTCCTCCCCGTGTGAGGAGACGTTATCAACCACTCTTTGGAAAAGACGCAAAGAATAGTAGAAGGCCTGGACACTGAGACCAGCCAAATAAGATCAGTCAAAAAAAGTGTGTGGGGGGGGGGGGCTCTAATAAAATATAATTAACAGGACACTGAGTTTTCAATTTTTGCTCAATTATCCAATGATTAAAAGTTTCAATTAGTAATTACTTGTTTATCCAGTACTGACCATAAGCCAACATTGTCCATGAAGCCAACCGGTAATAAAATCTGTCTCACAGGCCTAATTTCAAGGCAGGTATCAGCGTGAGGAGTCAGCCATCACTGTGTAATTGTGCCGACTGCCCTGGAAGGACCAGGGGGCTCTCAGGTAATTTCTGATATTTGGAATAAGGACAAAAGAAAGCTATGAAAGCATATAGGCTCGTTCCCATGCTCACCTTTTCTGGAAAAGTTTTATTTTGTTTTAAGATTTTATCTATTTATTTGAGAGAGAAAAAACGAGCAGGGGGAGAGAGGGAGAAGCAGATTCCCCACTGAGCAGGGAGCCCGATGAGGGGCTCGGTCCCAGGACCCCGGGATCATGACCTGGGCCGAAGGCAGACACTTAACAACTGAGCCACCCAGGCGCCCCTAGAATAAGCTGTGATCCTGATGAAAACCAGATCCTCTCCAGAGAAAAACACATGTGCATATTCACATGAAATGTAGTAAACAATATTAGGGGGTTAAAAAAATGCCTTGATGCTTACCCAGGGATTTTTGGGTCGAGTCCCCATCATTACTAGGACAGCTTCCCGAGGAAAGTTAAGAACAGAGCTCTAATGGAGAGGTTTATGAGCAGGTCAGAAAAAAAAGGAAATGGTGGGAAAATGCGAGGTAAATACACTGACAGCAACAGTGAGAGAGGAGATTCACAGCCATACTCAAGCCTCACGGCAGCAGCACAAGGCACAGCTTCATTCATCTGACAAAATATTTAGTGGGCGCTGGTATCACTAAACTAGGGGGGCTAAGACACGGGATAGCAACCAAGCTCGGAAGGAGCTCACAGCTCCTGCTCTCGTGTGGCTCATAAGGACCACGGGAAAGACAATCAGGTATCCCGCTAAGTCATCAGGAGCTGCGATAGGTTACTAGAATGAAGGAAATTCATTTTATGAGAGCCTATAACTAAAGAACCTAGCTATGACAGAGGGATCACAAAGCCTTCCCTAAGGTACATCGTTATCTCTGCAGAAATACGGGTGGGGGTGAAGTTAATACAAGTCTCCCAGACTAAGGGCAACAGAAGATTCTGTGGTGGAGACAGTGCGGAGATTCGGAAGTCACACTCTGAAATTAGGAAGATGCTGGTCCTCTCCTTAGCCTGTTCCTTACCTCCTGATAAGAATACTAGCGTGTTCATTAAGGGGCGGCTGGAACAATTAAATCGGACAATTTACGTACAGTACTTGGCAAAATGCGCTGACACAGAGTAAGTGCTCACTGAATGTGAGTGATGACGAAAATTACACGGTAGTGAAGAGAACCTGTGCTCTAGTAAAATTGCCTGGGTACACCCAACCCCACAATCAATGTAAACAGTTCCTACAGCCACCAATTACAATTTCTAAAGCAAAATACAAGCAACTTAAATATTTTACTAACTGTCTGCTCTTCGTTTTCACTAATGTAAATGCACTGCAAAGAACTGTATTTAGATATAACACAAATACATGTTACCTATCTACCTAAGGACTCTAGTATACTTCACCATTGAGATTTTTTTTTTTTAAGTAAAACAACAACTTCCTGATGAATTTTCAAAGACTTGAGTGAAACAAAGTTCTTACAATACAGTTATTTTGTTTTCTGAACAGAATGCTCTTCAAAATTGTTGAGTTTCAGTTCCGTTTAATATGTTATTTAAATAAAAGACAAACAGCTATGTAAAAATTGTTCTTTACAAAATTTAACAATCTTGGAAAAGTTTCAAATTTAGTCTTATTTAACAAGCTGAAGTATAATCCAAAACGAAAACCTTCATATTTTCACTTTGCCTCTAGGCAAAGCATTACATGCATCCCCAATAATGGAGAATCCTTCCTTTACATAGAAGTCTATTGATGTTCAAGGCAGAAGGGAAATACACTCTTTTCAGATACATGCTCTCTCAGATACACCACCATTGAGTACTGAGTACATTTTTCCTAAACTTCAGTATCTATAATACATCTCCTGGCCTGAGATTTCTGAACAGATAAGAACTTAGAAAACAAGACATATGCAACATTACCTGGAAAACTAGTTTTCATTACATCAATTCCAACTTGTAGCTCAGGTTCAGCAGCAAGCACGGCATAGTCCCCTTGATGAGAGACGTTAAAGTTGAAATTGGGGTAGGGATTCAAGGAGTCTTTTGCGAGAACTGGTTTTCCCTTTGCAGTTCTTTGCAAACGAATATTATTCCAAGGGATATTCAATTTCTCTGCAACTAATTTCCTTATCATCAGACGACCAGCCTGTTAAGTAAGCAAAACATGTGGTATGTATTAATGTCTACTAAACATTCAGGTACCCTGCCTGTAACATACAAAGTCTATTTTTGTGGTTTCTAGAATAAATTCATTTTTAAGTGTTTAAAAGTATAAGTACTAAACTCACTGTACGAAGATTTAAGCAACGCTTAAGAAGGTAGAAGAAAAAGTTAAAGTCCCTCTTTATCAATTTTTTTAACGTAGACATATTTGAGATCCTACTATATGGAGTACTGCACCACGCCTAAGCTTTATAACTTGCAAGTGTTGGGGGTTATTTCATGTCTGTACATGTACAAGAGTCTGGTCTGTCCCCTTTTGACTGTAGTATAGTATTTCACAACACCAAGATACCCCCCCGATGGACTATTTCCCTACTACCGTACTTTTAGGCTGGCTCTAGGTTAGCTATTATAAAAAATTTCCCAGTGAACAGCCCTGTTGTACCTACATCTTTGTGCCTATGTCCAGGTATTTCTAGATCCCGTATACCCATCACTCAGCTTCAGTAATTAGCAATGCATGACTTGTTTCCCATATACTCCTTCCATTGTCCCACTTCCATTAATTATTAAGAAACAAATTACTAAAATCACGCAAAAATACCCAAGGGTATGAAATGACAAAGTCTGTAATATTTTATGAGATATCTTTCAAGGATTTTCCCCTTCCATTCTAACACTGACTTTTTTAAAATCTGCATTACTTTGGGGGCGCCTGGGTGGCTCAGTTGGTTGGGCGACTGCGTTCGGCTCAGGTCATGGTCCCGGGGTCCCGGGATCGAGCCCCCCATCGGGCTCCCTGCTCGGCGGGGAGCCTGCTCCTCCCTCTGACCCTCCCCCTGCTTGTGTTCCCTCGCTCGCTGTGTCTCTCTCTCTCTCTCTCTCTCTCTCTCTCTGTCAAGTAAATAAATAAGATCTTTAAAAAAAATAAAATCTGCCTTACTTTGCATGACACAATTTCTTACAAACTATAAAAAAAAAAGTTAAAAACAAATTCACCACCATGCCTTCAAAACACTATCGATTGGTCCACACGCCAAACGAAAAGGGGTTTCTACCCAGGGGCATTTCCGAGAAATGGCGGTCTGGGAAGCGAAGAGACCCAGAGGCCATCTCAAACTGCAGTCTGCCGCGGAGGTGACTCTGCAACATGCAACTTTCCCTTTGTTGCTTGAAAACGCGTAACCACAACCCACACTTCCATTTAAAACAGCGTTCCCCCAGCTACGCAGCCGGGCAGGTCGGCCCGAGGGGCACCCCCCGCCGGGGCCCGGCCCCCTCCGGCGCAGGCCCCTCCGCGCGACCGCGAGCCCCGCCGCTGTGCGCGGAGGCCGGGCCCCTGCAGGGCGCCGGGGGCCGGGGCCGCGGGCCGCGCGGCGGGGAGAGCGCGGTCCGGGGGCCCCGGGGAGGGGCTGCTGCCGCCGCCGCCGCCGCCAGCCCCCGCACACAAAGGGCGCCGGGCCGGGCGCGCGGCCCCGGCCCTCCGCACCCCAGACCTGGAGGATACCATGGCTGCCTTAGCGTCCCGCGCAAAGACGAACTGGCCAATGCGCTCCTTCTCCTCGGGCTGGATCGACCGCACCGCCAGCAGCCACTCTGCGCGGCTCGGCAGCCAGGCGCCGCACGAGAAGGCCCAGCGCACGCCCTCCATGGCCGGCACGACGCGGGACCCCGGCGCGGGCGGGGCCGCGCACCGAGAACGCAGCTCGCCGCCACCCCGGCTCTGACGGCGCGGACGCTGGCGTGACCCCGCCCCCTTCCCCGGCGTCGGGGCGGGGGGCGGAGCGGACGGCGGCGTGCACGACGCCCCGCCCACCGGGGGCGCTCGCTCCCCGGGCCCGGCCGCCGTCTCCAGGAGAGGCCGGCTAGGGGCGGAGACCGAGGCCCGCCTCTGCGCTCGGCGCTCTGCGGCAGCGCGTGACGTCGAGGAGGGCGGGGCCTCGGGGAGCAGGGGGCGGGACCAAGGCCGAGAGCCCCGCAGGTACGCCAGTCACACGCGGAGAAGCGCTAGCGGACGGCGGCTCGGGCCAATCGCAGTCAGGCCTGCGGAGGCAGCGAGACCAGGGTGGAGACTCGGAGACTGCCGTGGCAGGTGGGTGAGCTCTGGGGTCTGAGGGAGGAGTGGGATGGCCGCGCCTGGTGCGGGGGGCCGGCGGAGGGGGGGAGCCCCGGGGCGTCGGCCGCCCCGCGGGTCGTCCGTGTGCGGGGGCGGGGAGGGCTGTCGGCGGCGGGAAGCGCGCCGCTCGGGGACCCCGGAGCTGTGCCCCGCGGCGGCCCCGACCTGCCCTCCGCGCCGGGGGCCCGGGGCCCCTCGCTGCGGCCGTGCGGCGGCCCGGGAGGCGGCGGGGCGCACCCAGACAGCTCAGCAGCCTTCCCCCGGGGCTCGGTGCCTTGGCTCTCGGTGGTTCTCCCAGGCCTGACCGAGGGCCGTCTGGATGCCTCTGGGGGGCTCGGGGGGGCCCTCGTGACCAGAGCCCCTGCGGGTGCTGGCCTCTGCAGAGCCGTGGCGGTGCCGTCCGCTGAGATGTAGCTGGCGCCTCCGTCCTCTGGCTGCCGGGGGACGTCAGCCGCGGGCCCGCAGGAGTGAGCCGCACAGTGCCCTGAGGGTTATGTCCACCCTCTTAAAGATGGCTTCTAGTCTGTTTCTGTCTGTGCTTGTTTCCGTTAACTTGCCTCGTGTCGTGAGCCCCTCGCAGTCCGTTGCAGGTATAGGTGGGATTTTGAACCCACAACACACACACATCCTCAAAGGGATGTAACATAAATCCGTGTCTGGATAGACCAACTTGGTGACACTGACTAAAAGCCTGTGTCGGGGGCCCTGTGTAAGATCTGCTTGCCACCTGCACAGCTGACGGTCTGGCAAGGCCAAGAGAACGTGTACCAAAAACCTGCAGTAAGTGAAAATGGGAAGGTACGTAAAGTCTAAGGGATCTGCTAATACTCGCGTCACCGATGATCCCAACTCCGTTCTCCGCTTTTAACTTTATGTATCTGAGCATCATGTCATAACTTCGCCATTCTTGTCTTTTTGAACTGATTTTTTTAAATTTCACTCTACTTTCTGTTTCCAAAACACTTCCAGGTACCTTGTCACATGTTCTGTGCAGTAGTAATTATTGTTACTGATGGAGAATCCGAGACAAGAAAGAGAAATTTGTGGAATTATTTCAGCACAGGTTTAGGCATAGTTCATTCTTTTAGCATTGAAGTAAGCTCTGTGTGTTCATCTATAGAGCCTCACGTACAGACAGATAATGCAGTGGTTCTTCATACTTGTTCCCTCTGCCTAGAATATTCTCTCCTTCAGTCATCACATTTCTTGTTCTTCTGTGTCATTCAGGTCTCAGCTCAAATGTCATACCTAAGAGAATGTCTCCGTACAACAAATCTAAAAAAGCTCACTCTCCCCACTCCCTTCCATCCCTGGTACTATAGTGGACATTCTTTTTGGGTTTGTTTAATGGAATCCCATTCCTTGTCTACTTTGTAAATTCTCACTTGTCCTTTAAGGCTTAGGGCAAACCTGACCTTTTTTTTTTTTTAAGATTTTATTTATTTATTGACAGAGACACAGCGAGAGAGGGAACACAAGCAGGGGGAGCGGGAGAGGGAGAAGCAGGCTTCCCGCTGAGCAGGGAGCCCGATGCGGGGCTCGATCCCAGGACCCTGGGACCACGACCTGAGCCGAAGGCAGATGCTTAATGACTGAGCCACCCAGGCGCCCCAAACCTGACCTTTTCTTAAGGACAACCCCAGAGTATGTTTTTTAATATTCTCTATTTAATCCATTTGGCAGCTCTCCTTATACTGCCTTGTGACATCTGTTATCCCAAATTATTTCTATGTGTGTTACCTTGCAAATTAGAATGTGAACTACTTGAGAGGGAATTTAATGCATACCTTACCTTTTACAAAGAGTATACAAATGTTTTGATGAACTTTTACAATAGATTTTACTCCTTTTATAAGCTAACATTGGTATTTATATTCTGTCTACCTTCACTTCCCTCATTTTTTTTTCTTAAGGAAATGTAAAGTGTGCCTAACTATATTCAGTAAGCCAAACATTTTATTATGATATTTTTTATTGCATTGGTCAGGGGAAAGAGAGGACTCAAGTGTTAGACGTTCAGCAAGCTTGTGAGTGATAGTCATCTTGCCAGATCCTGATCTATCGCTTCTTAGTGAATTCTAAGACATCTGTGTTCTTTTTCCGGTTCCACCACCAGCTATCTGTGTGACTTTGGGTAAATCACATAACCTCTCCCGGGTTTCAATTTCAGTGGAAAAGCATCGGATGAAATCCTCTAAGTTTCATTGATTTGTGGCAGCGGGGGAGGGGAGAGAATGTTCATTAACCTTTTTTTGGGGTCACAACTTAAACTTTATTCCATTGCAAAGCTTAACTTTTCAAGACTTTAATAAATATTTCTTTAATTCTACCAGTTACCCAAGAAAGAAACCTTTTTACTTCTTGTCCCTCAGTCTGTATGTCCTAGTCTGCATTCTGTTGGTTCTGCTCCTGAACTAGAGCTAAAATCCATCTGTATTTCTCTATCTCCATTGTTAACACTGTGGTCTAAACCACGGTCATGTCTCACCTGCAGGAGAAAGGGGAGCATTGTTTTCCTGAGTCCTTCCTGCCATAAACACTCTTGAAGCAGCCTGTCTTCCGAGCTAGGTCTCCACGCCCGCGCCCTTAATCACTGCACTGTATGGGCCCCTGACTGGCCTGGGTAGGAGAGGCCAGCAGGAGAGGAAAATCCTGAAGAGTGTTGTGCCACAGAAACCAGAGATGCATGTTTCAAGAAGTGGGGGAGTTAACTGGAACGTGGAGAGAGAAGTTAGCATTTGACTGCCAGACGAGAGCACAGCGTGGTGACACTGACTCAGCAGGTTGCAGGGTCTTAGGGTAAGAGGACTGGACGGTGGTGTGCTCAGATGGCGACTGGACGGAAAGCTACTGCAGGCTTTCTGGGTCGGGGAGTGGAAAAAGGGCTTGGTCACTAGAGGGTAATGAAAGTTCAAAGGACAGATTTTTGTTTGACGTCTAAAGGTGGGAGATGCTAAAATGTGTCCGCTGATGGAATCTGTCCAGTGGAGGGGGAGGATGTGTGGCTGCAGGAGAGGGGGTAGTTGTGTGCCTGCATGTGTGCACAGTACTCTAGAGTGTACTCCGGAGTGGGGGACCCTGTCTCCATTGTTTTTGGCTGTATGCCCAGTATCTAGAATAGTGCTGCTTGTCAAAGTAATAGCTACTCTGTAAAGTTTCTAATATTTATTGAATAAATGAATAACTTGGACTGTTTCTCTTACCTCTTTTTAATTAATTCTTCACACATCAGCCAGAAGGATATTTTAAAAAAATGACTCAGATCATGTCACTGTCCAGTGCAGTCTTCTGTGGTTCCAACTGCACTTAGAATGGAATTCCAGCTGCTTGTGGCCTATAGGGTCCCACCAGAGGTGGCACCCACATCTGGACCCCTACCTCCCCCACTTCTTCTCTCATTAACTGAATTCCAGTGATGCTGGCCTTCTTTCATGTCCTCAAACCGAAGAACTCCTTCCCACTTTAGGGCTTTCTACATGGTTTCTCCCCCCAACTTCTTACCTTGTCATCATTCAGGTGTCCACTTAAATGACACCTTCTCAGAAACACGCTCCTTGGTATTGTAGTGAATGAGAGCAAAAGCTCTGGAGCCACACCATCCCGGTCCACACCCCTGCTTGCCTGCCATATAACCTTGAGCAAATTGCTTAACATCTCAAAGCCCCAGTTCCCCTTCCTATGAAGTGCGGACAGTAGCAGTTTTACACACTTCTTTTGAAGATTCAAGAGTATATGAAGCCCGCAGTACAGAGTAAGCCCTCCGTAAGCATTACCACTGTTACTCCCTGAAGCTGAATATCTCCCATCGTTCATTTCTATTCCCTTTCCCAGCTGTTTCTTCACAGTACTTATAACAATGTCTAATTTGTCCGTCTTCCTCGCTAGATAGGAACCACCGGGAAAGCAAAGGATCACGTCTGCCTCTTTCCTCCACGCTTCCCTGTATGACTCCACACCTGGCATACAGTTAGCAGCCTGTGATGAATACTAATTAGAATAGGCAGAAGTCATGCTCTAATTTGAAACTCCAGTGACCAAACCCAGACCACTGGAAAGCCTGATGGAATCAAAGCCCGGAACAGTCATGGCGCGGCCTTGGTTGAATATTCCACTCCTGTCAAGTGGCACATGCGTTTTCTGTCATTACTTTCTATCAGTGTTGTCCGACTTGATTGTTGAACTTTTATTGATTCAATTGTTTAAATCAGATTTTAATGGAAGACATTAAAAGGAAGAACAAGACAATAGTTTTAAAAATTGATTCGACATTTTGAGCACAAAGGAGTTTTGCTGAAGGTGAGATGCAGTCTTATAAAATACACCACTGTTCTATGTGCTTTGAAGAAATGAAACAATGCCATTTTTAACTATGACACAACTCCTTATCGCTTGGTATTTTTCATACTTAAGGAAAGCCCTTTTAAAAATTTTGTATATCACCCCTGTACACACATAAAAAGAAAAACATAAGCAAAATTAGCTGAGATGCTCTTAAAACTTTTTCATGTTCAGAGTCCAGTGCTTCGCATTCACTTTCAACTCAATCTCGATGTCCATGTTTTTCTGCGTAGTATCATTCTCTGTTATCAAGAGCATTAGTGATGCTTCATTTCTTAAATGAGTATCCATTATTATCTCCAGGGCTATCTCTTAAGATACGGATACCCATTCTTCACATTTTGATACGCAGTGTGATGCATGTAGGGACAAATATGTCATGTTGCTACCTGGCCAAAAGCAATTACAAGATGCCTGTCAATTTCAGATATGTTTAGTGTGAAAAAAAGTGTCTTAAAATTAATGAAATATTATACTGAATTTGCATAATATTTGAAGAAAAAGATTGCTTTACAGATCTTTTGCCAAGACTTAAGAATTGTTTTAACAATTAATAACATTACTAAGTACATGTTATTACTGAGTTTAACCATTAATATTGATATACCACCTGACAATATTAATTTAATATTTATGATATAATTTAAGCATCACAACACTATGGTGTATTGGTGTGTCCACTTTGCACACAAGGAAGCTAAAGCCTCAGAGACCCCTATGGAGATAGGGGTCACAGTATAGTGATAGATCATTTAGAATTCTATTCCTTCAGCTCCAAATCCTGAGTTCTTTGTTATTTGCAAAATATACTACTACTATGAGTACAGATTTAATCCAACCAAATTTAAGAAATGAAGATTTCAGCTTCTTGAATTTTTCATTCTGCATAGAATATACAGAATGAAATACATGGCAGGCTTTACCTTTTAACAGCTTCATAAAAGTGAATACCTATATATGACTCCAATATATTTGAGAATACTTATTTGGTGATACTTGAAACATTTCTTTTTTTTTTAAAGATTTTATTTTTTTATTTGAAAGAGCGAGAGAGAGAGAGAGAGAGCGAGTGCACACAAAGCCAGGGAAGAGGGAGAGGGGATCATGACCTGAACTGAAGGCAGATGCTCAACCAACTGAGCAACCCAGGTGCTCCAACACTTAAAAATTTCTAGAAAAGTTTGCTTTTTGTTACTATTTCTAGAAATAAGAATTACTTTATACCTCCATCATTGGGTTCAATGAACAGTGAGCCTCAAAAGTGACTTAATCCAACACAAGATCCAAATTCAATACATATTTTCAGTGATAATAAAGTTAATTAAAACGTGTTTGTGGTTGAAGTTTCTTAAATTTATTTCCTCAAGACTTAGGTCACTATGCAGAAATACAGTTTTTATCCTTTTGAAAGTCTCAGGCTTGAGTACCTTTTAGCTTTTTTTACATTCAACTTCTTTTTTAAAAAACTGAGGAACAGGGCACCTGGATGGCTCAGTTGGTTGAGCATCGGACTTGATGTCGGCTCTGGTTGTGATCTCGGCTCAGGTGTAATCTCTGGGTCATGGGGTTGGGCTCCACCCTGGGTGTGGAGTCGGCTTGGGTTGCTCTGTATACCGCTGCCCCTCCCACTTGTGCGCGCGCGCGCTCTCTCTCTCTCCCTCCCCCTCCCTCCCAAATAAATAAATAAATAAATCTTAAAAACAAAATAAAACTGAGGAACTGCTTACACTAAAAAAGAAAACAATGTTTTCTTTGCATTTTTTAAGTGTTTTGAACAAGAACAAAACTGGGATATCAAAACAGTTTGTAAATTGAATTTATATTTCATGGTCTTTGATTTTTATTTTGAAATAATCACATATATACAGGGAGTTACAAAATAGTATAAAGTGGTCCCACATGCCCTTCACCCAAGGCTACATCTTCCATAATTATTGCCCAAGATCAAAATCAGGAACTTGGCGTTGGTGCAATGTGTGGGGACAGCCCTATGTCATTCTA
The DNA here is from genome assembly GCF_037043125.1 of Eumetopias jubatus. Taxonomy (NCBI): domain Eukaryota; kingdom Metazoa; phylum Chordata; class Mammalia; order Carnivora; family Otariidae; genus Eumetopias; species Eumetopias jubatus. The sequence continues at coordinate 109,996,821 of NW_028274819.1, forward strand.
TCACACGTATAGATCCCTGTAACTAATGAAGTCACAATTCATTACAGACCACTGCAGAAGTCTCCCTTACGCACTGCTGCCCCTCTACGTCCCACCACATTCCTCAGTCCCTAGAAACCACTGATCTGTGTCCGTCTCTATCATGTTGTCATTTTTAAGAATGTTCTAGAAGTGGAAACATGTGGCCTTTTGAGATTGCCTTTTTTCACTATCATAATGCTCTTGAAATTCATCTAAGTTGTGATGTACACCAGTGGTTTGTTCCTTTTTAATGGTGAGCAGTATTCCATGGTATGGAGGTAAGACAGTTTGCATACCCACTCATCCATACATTGAGCAACATTTTGGATGTTTACAGTTTTTGACCACACAACCATAGGTGCTATGAAAAACCATATACGGATTTGTGTTTCTCTAGGATAAATGTGCTCAAATCAGTGATTATTGGGTAATATAATTTGTTTAGTCCCCCATTTTAATTGAGATATAATTGACATGTAACATTATGTTAATTTTAGGTGCACAACATAACGATTTGATATTTGTAAATACTATGGAATGAATACCACAATAAGTTTAGTTAACATCCATCACCTCGCAGAATCTTTTCTTCTGCTGACAGCTTTTAAGATTTGCTCTCGGCAACATCCAAATATAGAAGGCAGCATTGTTACCTGCAGTCATCGTGCTGTACATTACATCTCCAGACCTGACTTCTCTTAGAACTGGAAATGTGTACATTTTCACCTCCTTCACTCAGTGCCCCCATCCCCCACCCCCTCTGGCAAACAACATGTTCTCTGTTTCCATGGGATTTTTTTTTTCTTCACAATTCCACATATAAGTGACATTCTACAGTATTTGTCTTTATTATTTCATTTAGCATAATGCCCTCAAGGTCCACCTGTGCTGTTGCAAATGGCAGGATTCCTTCTTTTTTATGGCTGATGCCCTGCGTGTGTGTGTGTTTCACATTTTCTTTATCCATTTATCAATCTACAGACACTTAAGTCATTTCCTTATCTTGGCTATATCGTGAATATGGCAGATAGATGCCTCTTCAGGATAAGTGGTTGTTTCCTTTTAATTCATACCTAGAAGTTGAATTGGTAAGATCATATTGTAGTTTCATTTTAAAATTCTGAGGAACCTCCATACTATTTTCTGTATTGGTTGCACCAGTTTTCATTCACACCAAAAGTATACAAGGTTCCCTTTTCTTCACATCCCCAACAGCACTTGCTGTCTCATCTTTTTGACAAAAACCATACTGACAAGTGTGAGTTTGTATCTTGGGGTTTTGATCAGCATTTTCCTGATGATTAGTGACACTGAGCACCACTTCATGTACGTGTTAGGCATTTGAATAACTTTGGAAAAATGTCTGTTCATGTTCATTGCCCATTCTTAATTGGATTATTTAGAGTTTTTTTGCTGTTGAGTTCTAGAAGTTCCTTCTATATTTTGGATATTAACATCTTATCAGATGTGCAGGTTGAGAAGCTTTTCTCCCAGTCTGTAGGCCGCCCTTTCATTTGGTTGATCACTTATTCTACAGTGCAGAAGTTTTGTAGTTGACGTGGTCCCACTTGTTTATTTTTTGTTTTGTTGCTTGTGCCTTATGTGTCATATCCAAAAAAAAATTAAAATAAAATAAATCCTGCTATTACCAGTGTCAAGGAGCTTATTCCCTACTTTTCTTCCAGGAGTTTTTTGGTTTCTGGTCTCACATTTAAATCTTTAACTGACTTAATTGTTGTGAGTGGTGTGAGATATGGGTCTAGTTCCATTCTTTTGCATGTGAATATCTAATTTTCCCAACACCATTTATTGAAAAAACTATCTTTTCACCATTGAGTATTCGTGGCCTGCTTGTCAAATAATAGTTGACCATTTATGTGTGAATTTACCTCTAGGCTCTCAATTCTTTTCCATTAGTCAATGTGTTTGTTTTTATGCCAGTGCCATACTGTTTTGATTACTATAGCTTTGTAATATAATTTAAAATCAGGAAGTGTGGGGCGCCTGGGTGGCTCAGTCAGTTAAACATCTGCCTTCAGCTCAAGTCATGATCTCAGGGTCCTAGGATCAAGCCCCACATCAGGCTCCCTGCTCAGTGAGGAGTCTGCTTCTCCCTCTGCCCCTCTTGCTCCCCCCACCGCCTGCTTGTGCTCTCTCTTGTGCACGCTGTCTCTCAAATAAGTAAATAAAGTCTTTTTAAAAAATCAGGAAGTGTGATGTATCTAGCTTTGCTGTTCTTTCTCAGGATTACTTTGGCTATTGGAGGATTACTTTGGCTTTGTAGATGGTTCTGTATCAATTTAAAGATTATTTTTTTTATTTTTATGAAAAATGCCTTAGGTATCTTGATAGTGATTGCATTCAATTTACAGAGGGGTTTAGGTAATATGGACATTTTAATAATACTAATTCTTCCAATCCATCAACCCAGGGTATATTTCCATTTATTCATGTCTTCTCCAGTTTCTTTCATCAATGTTATATAGTTTTCAGTTTATAAGTCTTTGACCTACTTGGTTAAATTTATTCCTAAGTATTTTATTATTTTTGATGCTATTGTAAATGAGATTGTTTTCTTTATTTTAAATTTTAATTTGTTAGTATATAGAAATACTACTGATTTTTGTATGTTGATTTTGTATCCTACAGCTTTACTGAATTCATTTATTAGTTGTTACTTTTTTTTTTTTTGGTGCAGTCTTTAGGATTTTCTGTATATAAAATGTTATCTGCAAACAAAGACAATTTTACTTTTTTCCTTTCCAGTTCTGATTCCATTTATTTGTTTTCCTTGCCTCATTGCCCTGGCTAGGACTTCCAGTACTATGTTGAATAGTGGTGAGAGTGGACAACCTTCTCTTGGTCATGATATTAGAGGAAAACCTTTCAACCTTTCACCATTGAGTTTGCTGTTAGTTGTGGGTTTGTCAGATATGGCCTATTATTATTTGAGAATTCTATGCCCACTTTCCTTCTGTGCCCAGTTATTTGAGAATTTTTATAATGAATGGATGTTGGATTTTAAAAAATTTTTTTTCTCCATCTGTTGGGATGATCATACGATTTTTATCTTTTAATGAACATGGTAAATTACATTTATTGATTTGCATGTTCACTCATCCTTGCCTCCCAGGGATGAATCCTAATTGATCATGGTGTATTATCCTTTTAACGTGCTGTTGGATTCAGTTTGCTAGAATTTTGTTGAGACTTTTTGCATCTATAATCATCAGGGATATTGGCTGGTAGGTTTTTTGTTTTGTTTTGTCTTGTTTTTGTAGTGGCCTTATCTGAATTTGATATCATGGTAATGCTGGCTCAGTTGGTTAAGTGTCTGCCTTCAGCTCAGGTCATGATCCCAGGGCCCTGGGATCCAGCCCCACACTGGACTCCCTGCTCAAGGGGAGTCTGCTTCTTCTTCTGCTCCTCCCCTGGCTCCATGCTCCCTTTCCCTCTCTTCTCGCTCTTTCTCTCTCAAATAAATATATAAAATATTTAAATTTTTTTTTCATATATTTGCAAATTTTCCCATTATTGATTTCTGCTTTCATGTGATTGTTGCTGGAAAATATGTTGGTGTAATTTCAGTCTTCTATTTGCTACGGCTTGTATTGTGGCCTAACATTTGCTCTGTCCTACAAAATGTTCTGGGTCTGTATATGCCACTTAGGTCCTTCTGGTTTACAATGTTGTTCAAATCCACTGTTTCCTTACTGATTCTCTGATCCCATTGTTGAGTGGGATATTAAAGTCTCCAGTTATTATTTTATTGATGTTTATTTTGTCACTTCTGTTAGTATTTGCTTTCTATATTTAGGTGCTCTGATATTGGGTGCATAAACATTTTACAATTATATAATCTTAATGGGCTGACTCCATTATCATTATATAAGGACTTTATCTCCTTTGACTATTTTTAAAGTCTCTTTTATCTGATATAAGTATAGCATCTCTGCTTTCTTTTGGTTACCATTTGTGTGAAATATTTTTTCCCATTCCGTCACTCTCAGCGTACATGTGTTTTTAAAGCTACAGGGAGTCTCTTGTAGGCAGCATATCATTGGATCTTGTATTTTTATCTATTCAGCCATCCTATGTCTTTTGATTGGAGAATTTGATCCATTTATGTTTAAATTATTAATAGGTAAAGACTTACTATTGCCATTTTAACTGTGTTCTGACTGTTTAGTAGATACTTTGTTGCTTCTTTGTGGTTTGACTTTTTGTAGCAATATTTTATCATTCTTTTATCATAATCTTTTTTTTTACATTTTATTTATTTGACAGAGAGAGACACAGCGAGAGAGGGAACACAAGTGGGAGTGGGGAGAGGGAGAAGCAGGCTTCCTGTGGAGCAGGGAGCCCGATGCAGGGCTCGATCCCAGGACCCTTGGATCATGACCTGAGCCAAAGGCAGACGCTTAACGACTGAGCCACCCAGTCGCCCCTTATCATAATCTTTTATGTGACTACTACAGGGTTTTCCTTTTTGGCTACCATGATGTTAACATAAAATTTATTTATAACATTCTATTTTAAGTTGATAACTTAATTTTACTAACATATAAACTTTAAATTTTTACTTCTCCCCTCACTCACAGTTTAGGTTATTAATGTTTATAAAACTATATAGTGTTTTATTTTTTATTTATTGTTTTTAAAGATTTTATTTATTTATTTGACAGAGAGAGACAGTGAGAGCAGGAACACAAGCAGGGGGAGTGGGAGAGGGAGAAGCAGGCTTCCCGCTGAGCAGGGAGCCCAATGTGGGGCTCGATCCCAGGACCCTGGGATCATGACCTGAGTCAAAGGCAGACGCTTAACGACTGAGCCACCCAGGCGCCCTATATGTATAGTGTTTTAAAGATTTTAAGTAATCTCTGCACCCAATGTTGGGCTCAAACTCACAACCCTTAGGTCAAGAGTCACATACTCCATTGACTGAGCCAGCCAGGCACCCCTCATTTTACATATATTTTATATTATGTATTCAAAAACATTATAGTTATGGTTATTTTTAATGTTTATTTTTTAACTTTTAAATTACAGTTGTAAATGAATTACATATTTGAGAATATGATTACAATATTAGAGAATCTGATTTTGACTGTATATTTACCATTACCAGTTAGTTCTGCAAACATTCATATATTTTTATGATGTTAATTAGCATATTTTATTTCTCCTTGAAAAACTACCTTTAGTATTGCTTGTAAGGCAGATGTAATGGTAATGAACTCCCTTAGTTTTTATTTGTTTGAGAAAGTCTTTAGCTCTCATTCATTTCTGAAAGACTCTTTCACCAGCTATACTATTCTTAGTTGACAGTTTTTGTTTCTCTTTCAGTACTTTGAATATATCACCTCATTCTCTCCTGATTGAAAAGTTGCTATTGAGAAATCTGTCCATAATCTTATGGGAGGGGAGGCAGTCCCTTGTATGTGATGTGTCACTCTTTTGCTGCTTTCAAAATTCTTTGTCTTTGACTTTTGACAATTATAGTGTCTCTGTGTAGCCCTTTTTGGATTCAACCTATTTGGGATCTTTTGGGTGTCATTACTCTGATATCCATTTCTCTCCTCATGTTTGGGAGGTTTTCAGCCATTATTGTTTTTAAATACTTTCTGGTTCTTTTTCTCCACTCTATTCTCCTGGGATTCTTACAATGCACATATTGTTCTTTAGATGGTGTCTATGAGTCCCATATGCTTTCTTTACTCTTTTTAATTCTTCTTTCTTTTTGCTGTTCTGACTGGATAATTTCACATGCCCTATTTTATAGTTCACTGATTCTTCTGCTTGATGGAGTCTGCTGTTGAAGTTCTCAATTGAATTCTTCAGGTCAGTCCTGGATTCTTCAACTATAGGATTACTTTTTTGTTTTGTTTCTATTTCTTGTTGAACTTCTCATTTTGCTCATGCATTTTTCCCTAATTTTGTTTAGTTATTTGTGTTTTCTTGTAGTTCACTGAACTTTTTAAGAGGAATAATCTGAATTATTTGCAGACAGTTCATAGATCTCCCATTTCTTTAGGGTCAGTTATTGGAGCTTTAGTACGCTCCTATGGTGATGTCATTGTTTACCTGATTCTTTACGATCCTTGATTCTTTGTGTTGGTATCTGCACGTTTGAGTAAGCAGTTTCCTTTTCCACACTTTATTGGTTCTCTTCTCCAGAAATGGTCTTTCACCAGTCAATTCACCTTGGTTCTGGACAGGTCAGCAGGCAGCATCTTTGGTCAAGTGGGACTTGCTATCAGGGTCTCTACTTGGGCAAGGCTGCTGCCTGAGTTCTGAGGTCAGGCTGGGTACCTCTGGCTGAGAACAGTTGGTTCCTGCCCATGCGAAGCTGTGGGATGGGCTCTGTGGCTACATGAATTCTCTGGTTAAACTTCCTACTCAGGCAGGACTGGATGCTATACTCAACAGCTAGGCAAGGCTACAAATCTGCTTTCTTGCGTGAGTGGAATTGTAAAACATGGCCCTTTAGCTTGATGACTGGGGACCTGAATCCAGCAGAGCTGCCCACCAAACTCCTTGTTCAGACAGTACCACCAGCTCTGCTCTGCAGATGGAAAGAAGTGCTGGCTTGGCTCTCTGCTCAGGTGCTCTTGTAAGCCTGGCTGTAGGTGGGGCTACACAGCTTCCCAGGTGTTCTGGTTAGACTTGCTCGTTGAGCAGGGCTGGAGGCTATATTCAATGCCAAGCAGGGCTTCAGATTTGCTTCCCTGCCTGGGCAAGGGCTGTATAACAGCCTCCACACCCAGTTAGACTTAGTAGTCAGGGACGTGAATCAGGCAAAACACACTGAGCTTCCTGGCCAGATGGGGTCACCAGCTGGGTCTACAGATGGGCAGAGACCCTGGTTAGATGCTCCTCTCAAGTTCTGCTAAGTTGCTCACACTCCTGGATGCTCTGGTCAGGTTTCCTGGTGGGGTGGGGCAGGGGGCTGCACTCAGCAGTAAGCAGGGCTATGAATTAGCTTTCTTGCCAGGCAGGGTGGCAAAAACAGGCTCTAAGGCCAGCAGGGCTCATTGTTTGGGGTCTTGAAAAAGGCAGAAATTCACACAGTTCCCTGGCCAGATGGGAGTCACCATGTCGTGGTTAGCTTTTTAAGAGGCTTCCAAATAATTTATATTAGCAACATGTGAATGATACAGTGTCTCTCTGGCCTCTCAATCATTTGATGTTATCAGTATCTTTTTATTAGCTATTCTAATGGATAGGTAGTGCTATTTTATTGTGGTCTTAATTTTGTATGTCCATGACTAATGATATTGAACATATTGACTGCTTACTTCCTGTGTTCATTTCTGTTTTTCTTTGGTGAAATATTTCTTCCTGTCTTTTGCCCATTTTTTAATTGAATTGTTTTTTTTTACTGATGGATTTTGAGAATTCTTTATATATTATAGATATTAATCTTTTATCAGATTTCATTTGCAAACATTTTCTCCCAGGCTATAAATTGTCTTTTTTTCCTCTTAACAGGGTCTTTCACAGAGGAAACGTTTTCAATTTTGATAACATTCAGTTAGCATTTTTCCTCTGATTTATGGCTTGTGCTTTTAATATCATAGATCTAAGAACTAAGATCTAAGAACTTCCAGTACTATGATGAATAGCAATAGTAAAAGTGGACATATTTGCCGTTTTCATCATCTTAGAGGAAAAGCATTCAGTCTCCTGCCATTTAGTATAACGTTAGCTATAGATTTTTTAATAAATGTTCTTTATCAAGTTGAGGAAATTCTTCTCTGTTCTTTGTTTGCAGAGAGGTTTTCTCATGAATAAATGTGGGATTTTTCAGTGGTTTTACTGTGTCAATTGATATGATTATGTGATTTTTTTTTCAATTTTCTTCAGCAGTGGATTATATTGATTGATATTTGAATGTTGAACCATCTTTACATCCCAGATTAAACCTACTTGGACTTGTGCATAATTATTTTTAGATACTGCTTAATTATTTTTGCTAATTTTTAAAAAATTTTATCTATATTTGTGAGGGATTTTGATCTGTAGTTTTTGTTTTTTCTTTGTTTTTGTATTGTCTTTGTCTAGGGCACCACAGTAGTACTGACTTCATAAAATTACTTGGGAAGTGTTCCCTCCTCTTCTGTATTCTGGAGAAAATTGTATAGATTATTAACTTTTTTTTAAACTTTTGGTAAGTTTAATTTCCTTAATAGTTACAGAGCTGTTCAAATTTTATATTTCATCTTGAGTGAATTGTGGTAATGTGTGGGTTCTTTGAGGAATTAGTCCATTTCGTATGCCCTATTAAATTGTTACATATAGAGTTGTTCATAATGTTCCTTTCCTTATCCTTCTGATTATCGACAAGGTCTGTAGTGATTCCCCTATTTTATTCCTGATATTAGTAATGTATGTCTTCTTTCCTTTATTCTTTGTCAGTCTTGCTAAGGTTTGTCTATTTTATTGAACTTTTCAAAGAATAAGCTCTTTCATTGATTTTTCTCTGCAGTTTTCTTTTTGTAGTTTCTTGAGGTTGAAGCAGAAATTACAACAATGCCTAACGTAGATCTCAGTGTATGTAAGGAATTATTTAAAACAATTATATAAGGATATGAGGGAGTATAAAGGGAAGTAAAAGAGTGTAAAGTTTATACACTTTACTCATGCTGGTAAAATGTTTACACAAGTATTGTCATAATATATATTATGTACACATTTAATGTAATACTTAGAACAACTACTAAAAAGTTCATACAAAGTGGTACACTCATAGTCACTATAGCCAAATCAAAATGGAATTCTGGAAAGGGCTCAAGTAACTCATAGGAAGGCAGAAAGAAGAAAAATAAATAAATTAAAAACAGAAATCACAGAAAACAAACAACCAAAAAGCAGACCTAAGTATTAATGTATCAATAATTGTACTAAATATAAATGCTCTATATATGCTAAGTAAAAGACAGAGATTAGCAGAATAGTTTTTTTTAAAAAATGATCCAACTTTATATACTTCCTATAAGTCATTCACTTCAAATAGAATGATATAAATAGGCTGAAAGTCAAGGATGAAAATATACTATGCAAGCATTAAACAGGTGTGGTGTATCAATACTAGACAAAGTGGATGTCAGCAAGGAAAATTATGAGGGACAGAGAGGAATATTACATGTTAATCCACCAAGAAGTCATAGCAAACCTAATTGTCTAAGTATCAAACAACAGAGCTGCAAAATATGTGAAGCAAAAACTGACAGAACTGATAAGAAAAACAGACAAATGTACTGTTACAGCTGGATACTTTACTACTTCCCTGTCTTAAATTAATAGAACAAGAAGATAGTAAGAAATGGCACAGAACTCAACACTGTCAATCAACAGAATCAAATCACATTTATAGAAAACTCCACCTAACAAAAGAACACACATTATTTTCAAGTGCTATGGAACATAAACCAAGAGTAACCATATCCTGATGCACAAAACAAACCTCAAATGACTTAAAAGAATTGAAATCACACAGACTTTGTTATTGGTCACTGAAGCATCTCTAGGAAGTCTGCTTTAAAATTCTTGGTAGATAATTCTGACATCTGTGTCTCATCTCTGTTTGTGTCTTTTGATTGTCTTTTCAACTTGATATATACTTGGTTTGGGATATATTGGATATTATGTTATAAGATTCTAGATAATATTTAAATCTTGTGTTTTAGTTTTTTGACACTGCTCTCTTGGGTTAAGGTCACCACCTCGTTACTGCTAGGTTGGGATGGAAGTCCGGATTTTCCACCTCATCTCTGTGGACACCTGGGAAAGGAGGGCTGCTGGACAGAGTTGGGAGTTCAGTTTCCCCTCTTTGCATCCTCTGATACCGCTGTGGCTGGGAGAGGGAGGGGCACATCATTGCTTCTCTCCACGAGGTCTCCAATGACATCATGTGGAGTGGCCTTCAGGCTTTTTATATCATGGTATAACTATAAAAGTAAAGAGTCTCTCACCATTTATTTGCCTATCAATGTTTACCTGTTAACAGAAATGGAAGTTTTACCATATGCTATTGTTCTATGATTTATTGGTTTAAAGGCCCAGAAAGATTTGCTTTGTAACATAGACATAGATGCCAAATTTAGACTGTTAAAATCATTGATCAAAATCTGCCTCCATGGTGCCGCTTCCTCCTCAGTGTATTAACATGCTCAGCTTTCTCCCATCTCAAAAGAAAACAAAACTCCCTAGAATTCACCTACTTCTCAAGTCCCTACCTCACTGAACTTCTTTAAAAAATAATTTATACAAATTGTGTCTATTATTTCCTCTTCAAGCTACTGTATGTGGCCTCTCCTCACCCCACCCCCAAACCATCAGTGATGTCTTCTCAGTCCTTACCTGACCTGACATTTCCTCAGCTTTGGAGGATATGTAACTACTTCGTACATGAATCTCTTCCTTTGCTCTCCACCGCCTCTCCTACCTTTCCTCCATTTCTGTCCCTGTTCCTTGTAAGTTCTTCCTTAGCTATAGAACTTTGTCACGTGTGTCTTCCACAAATTGTACCTCCTGCTATATTTTCAGCTCATCTAGACCATCACCTGGTAGGTAGCTGGTCATAAACAAATTATTCTTCAACTAAATGGTCTATCCCTTAAGGTTAGTTATCCTCCGTGTTCCATTCTTGGCCCTCTTCTTTACTAATTTTATTTATTTTCCTTGATTGATTTTTATCCATTTCAGTGGCTTTAGTTATCTTGTGAATTGAGTTCCCCTATCCCCTTCATAAACCTTACAGAACCCTTTCTCGTTGATAGCACTTAACTTTATCATGATTAAATAAAGTCTACACATACAAAAGTACTCAAACCAAGTTAAGAAAGAATAGAAAATCTCAGCTTCTCTGCTTGGCCATTCTATATGGAGTAAACATGACAGGCTTGAACTTAGAACAGCTTCATCAAAGTGAATACCTATGCATAATGCAAATATATAAATTCGATACTTGAAAGTTTCTACTAAGTGGTTTTACTTACATTATTTGTCACAGAAATAAATATTGTATACATATGTCATTGGGTTCACTTGTGACCTGTCAACTATGAGCGTCAATAATTGCTTTAATCCAAGAAATTACCTATTAAAAAGTATACAAACCATTGTTACCTTAATTAAACATCGTACAGGAGGTCTTAGCTACTTCCGTAGTAAAAGAAAAAATAATATCCGTAGAAAATAGGAGAGAAAACAAGCCCCATTTGTTACAAACGATGTCATTTTTTTGCAGAAAACACTGAAGAATCAACAGCTAAATACTTAGATTAAGAAATGTTCTTGAGTTACTGGGATTAAAATTCACATGCATTAATTAAAATAATCCTATTTGTTGTAAGACACATTTCAGTGGCTTAACAACAATTTCCTATCCAAAAAAAACCCAAAAAACAAAAACCAGTGTTTGCATCTTTTTAAATTTACATTACTCATGCCTGTGAACCTTAGATAGTAAGCTCCATGAGAGTCAGAGCCACATCTTAGTCATTTACTGCTGGTATTCCTAGTAGAATGATCTTTCTAAAATGTAAATCCATGGTGTAATGCCTCCCCAACTTAAGGTCCTTCTAAATACTCCTCATTACCTCTAGAATGAAAGCCAAGCCCCCTCTCATGGTATGCAACTTTGCATGAACCAGCCCCCCTTTACCACTTCGGCTTTATCTGCCCGGTCTCTGCTCCTCAACATGCGTTTCTCCCAAGGGCCTGTGATAACTCTTTCTTCCATGCCTCTGCACTTACAGTTTTTCTCTCTTGGAAATGTCTTTCTCACCTTCTTTGGTAATCATCTTTCAGTTTTTCTTTAACAGCTCAAGTACCATTAGAATGCCTTCCAGCATCCTCTCCCCTCTCTGCTCTCTCTGCTCTGTCCTCCTCACCCCTGAGAACAATTCGGAGCTTCCACCTGCCTCCAGAACACTCTTCGTATCTCTACTAAGATGCTCATCTGCTACTTCTTTCTCTCCACACCAGCCTGTGAGCCGGCAAGAGCGGGGACCCTGTGACTCTTTTATCTTTAGATGCCCAATGCCTGAGCAGGTTTGAAGCCCAGGAGATATTCAATAAAAGTTTACAGAAGAGGGAAGATCGGAGAGGAGGCAATTCAAGTGAGAACAATGAGACATTTACCTCAAGGAGCGGCAGTAGGGGTGAAGAAATGGTAGTGGTTTTAAAATAGATACGGCTGGTGAAGGAGGACTTCCAAGTGTCTGGCTTGGGGAATACGGAGGCCATTCATCTTCATGGGAAATCCAAAAAGAAGAGTTAGGGTGGGGGGATCAGAATGATATTACTTAAACTTTGTAGTCCCTTGGTAATTATGGCCACATTAAAGAACTGAAAAATAAAGATATTTTTAATGCCCAATAAAAAATATATTTTAAAATTAAAATTAAATTGTTTGTATAGACACACACACACATACATAATCATATACAGAATGAAAGTGTTGTGAAACGAGTATTGAGCATCTAGCCACATTCTCTCCTCTCTCTCCCTGACTAAATGGCTTGGAGGCCAAGGTAGTAATTCTGCTTTATGTTGTCCTATGGGGATCACAGAGCCTTGTCAGCACCAATAATCCTAAACTTTGAGAGAACTTTTAAAAACCAAGAAGAGTCTACGATTGTAGGAGATAAATGTATCTTTCCATCTACAGTATCTAACTTCCTCTATCAGAGGGATTTAATACATAGCAAAATGGATGAGGATTTAGAGCAGTTCCAAAGGATATGTAGGCTGTGTGGACTGAGTCTCCCCACCGATTCTGGGGTTCTCTGGGGCAGGCTGTGGAGAGACCTTACATTGCTGTTACAGATTATGGACACTCCAGCCCATCGATAGACTTGAGAAACAGACCAGGAGATGTACCCTGGTCTCATTGTGTGCTTGAGAAGATGCTGTGATCCTTTGCACAGCATTAAGTCATGTCTGTCTGTCTAGCGTAGGTCATGCTGGTTATCTGCTCTGTGGACCATTTTGTGTATTGTACATATTCCCTGGCCTTTCCCTTTAAATATTCCTTTCCAGCATTATGGAGTCAGTAAGAGAGGCTGGCTCAAGTCTCAACCAATGTGTCTTTCTCTCACCTGATCCTGGCACTCCAGATAAACTACATTCCAGGGATAGCTCTTGTGTTCAACTGTTCTTTTATGCCTTAGGAATTATTAGAGACTGTTTCTCCTGTTCTTCCCCCCACCACCTTATTATGCATGTAAACCTCTTGATTAGTGGCAATTAAGGGATTTCCTTGGCTTTTATGTTAAACTTTTAGTAGAAAATAAATAGTAAATTTCACTTATTTAGCACATACTAAATGCTAAAGTATGTATTATTTTTACCCTTCTCAACAACACAACCATAGACAGGTACAGTTTATCCCTATTTTGTAGAAGAAAAAAATGAGAATCAAAGACTAGAAGCTCCTTGCCTCAACTATACCCCCAGTAAAGTGCTGGAGCAGCGCTGGAGCCCACCTGTCTGGTTCTGAAGCCCTGCTCATCCTACTACCTCACATTACAGCGTTCCCCTGGGAAGATGGATGATTTACAGTTACTGGAAAAGGAGGAAAAAACATCCACAATTTTAAAATCAGAGTTTTACAAGTGACTTAAGAGGCATGCCTTGTGAGGTGAGGAATGACTCTTGGGATGGCAGCTGTATATAATTATCTGTGTACCCCACTCTAACTTGGGGTTATATATTCTTTTCCGCCCTAGGTCACATATTAACAACATTCTTAAGTAAAGATTTAGAATGTTGTGATGATTAATTTATTATATCAACTTCACTGGGCCACAGGGCTCCCAGACATTTGGTCAAATGTCATTCTGGGTGTTTCTATGAGGGTGTTTCTGGATGAGATTAACACTTGGATAGACAGACTGAGTAAAGCAGGTTTTCCTCCCTAGTGAAGGTGGGCCTCACCCAATTAGTTGAAGACCTGGATTAGGCCAAAACTGCTGAATAAGAGAAAACTTGCCTGAGTGCTGCATTGAGACAGTCATTTCCTGCCTTTGGACTCAAACTGAAAAATCGGCTGTTCCCAGGTTTCCAGGCTGCCAGCTTTCAGACTTGAACTTATACCCTCTGCTGTCCTGGGTCTCCAGCTTGCCAACCACAGATCTTGGGACCTCTGTAATTTTGTGAACCAAGTCCTTATTTTTTATAGACACACTATAAAACTACATGTACCAGTGTGTGTGTGTGTGTGTGTGTGTGTGTGTACACAAAACCAGTAGACTTGTAACCTATTGGTTCATTGGTTCTGTTTCTCTAGAGAACTCTGACTGGTGCAACTGTTTTTCTACCTTCCTTTTCTTTGGAACTTCCCCCAAACCTCTCATTATCTCTCTCCCTTCATGACGCCCACTCTCATTATGTCTCCCTCCTTACAACTTCTTTAGAATGCTGCTCACAGAATCACTGCAGGGAGTTTATTCTTCCAGGAACACTGCCAGTCACATCCTATTACCCTCCCCCACTCGGGCACACTCTCTCTCCCTCCCATGCATGTGTGCACACACTGCCCTTCACGCAGTGGAACTTCCTGTGATGATGAAAATACTACAGATTTCTGCTGTGCAGTGTAATAGCCACTGGCCATATGTGATAGTGCAGTTCTCCAGAGAAACAGAACCAATTAGAAAGATGGACAGACAGGCAGATTGACAATAGGAAGCTGGCTTCTGTGATCATGGAGTCTGAGAAACCCTGAGATCTGCAGCCGGCATGCTGCCGGGAGAGCCAGCAAGAGAGCCAGCGGCACGGTGACAGCCCTGAGTCTCAGTACAAAAGCCGGAGAAGCCTGATGTTGCAACTCTAAGACAGTCCAACAGACAGAAAGAATACTTTCTTACTTGGCCTTGTGTTCCATTCCGGCTTTCAAAGGATTGGATGAGTCCCATTCACATGAGGGAGGGCACTCTGCTTTGCCGAGTCTACCACTTCAAATGTTAATCTCATCCACAGACACCCTCACAGACACCCCCAGAAATAGTGCTTAGCCACATATCTGGGCACTCCATGGCGCAGTCATGTTGACACATAAAAGTAATCATCACACTACATATGGCTACTGATTACTTAAAATATGGTTGTTAGAGCAACCAAAGAACTAAATTTTCAATTTAATTTAATCAGATAATTTAAATTTAAATAGCGATGCTCATGATTACTGTATTGGACAACATAGCAGTAGATGGTCTCAGTCCTAGATTAGAGCTTTAATTGATGCTCTAGGACCATTCAGACTACTTCTCCATGTATAGCTTCCATGTGGGCTTGAAACACTCCCTCTGGGAGAACCAAGCCACCATGTAAGAAGTCCAACTACCCTGAGACTGCCATTCTGTGAGGAAGTGTAAGCTAGCCACGTGGAGAGGGTAAATTGAGAGAGACACACACAAAGACAGACAGAGATCCATCTGTTCTAGCCATCCCATGAGAAGCATCAGAAATGTGAAAAAAGGAACCATACCGGACCTGGAGCCCAGTCAGGCCTTCAGATGACTTCAGCCAGAACTGCCATCTGACTCTTAAGTGTATAAAAGCCCCAAGCAAGAAGCTACAGCTCAACCCAGAGAACTACAAGAGAAAATAAATTGTTGTCATAGGCTACTAAGTTTTCTGGTTATTTGCAAAGCAATAGATGACCAGAATAAAAACATACTAAAAGAACCAAGGTTCCCTGTTTCTCTGGCTCCCCTGTTTCCCAATCTTCTTTTCCTTTCTGTTTCCCACTTCCTTGCTTTTTGGTGGGGTAAAGTTGTATGCATAGAACTGAATTTGGGAAAGTCACAATGATCTGGCCCTTAACTATCTTGGATTTCTGATCTCATGTTTAAAAGGCCTTTTTAAGTAAAGTTATACTGTTTTCTGTCCTGCTTTCAAATAGGCCAACTTGGCTTAAAAGAGAGAGAGAGAGAGAGAAAGGACTCAAATAAAATCACAAATGAGAGGGAAGAAATAACAACCAACACCACAGAAAAACAATCACAAGAGAATTTTAATGATAAACTATGCCAACAAACTGTACAACCTGGAAGAAATGGATAAATTCCTAGAAACATATAAATTACCAAAACTGAAACAGGAAGAAATAGGAAACTTGAACAGACCAAAGCAAAGAAATTGAGTCAGTAATCAAAAAACTCCCAACAAA
The DNA here is from genome assembly GCF_037043125.1 of Eumetopias jubatus. NCBI lineage: Eukaryota > Metazoa > Chordata > Mammalia > Carnivora > Otariidae > Eumetopias > Eumetopias jubatus. The sequence goes on from NW_028274819.1 coordinate 110,013,022, forward strand.
CAAAAGTCCAGGACAAGATGGCTTCACAGAGGAATTCTACCAAACATTTAAAGAAGAGTTAATGCCTGTCTTATCAAACTATTCCAAAAAATAGAAAAGGAAGGAAAACTTCCAAATTCATTCTATGAGGCCAGCATTACCCTCATACCAAAACAGGATAAAGAGTCCACTAAAAAAAGAGAACTTCAGGTCAATATCCCTGATGAAAATAGATGCAAAAATCTCAATAAAATACCAGCAGCCAAATTCAACAATACATTAGAAAAATCATTCACCATGATCAAGAGGGATTTATTCCTGAGTTGTCAGGATGGTTCAGTATTTGCAAATCAATCAACGTGATACGTCACATCAATAAGAGAAAAGATAAGAACCATATGATCATCTCACTAGATGCAGAAAAAAAGCATTTGACAAAGTTCAACATCCAGTCATGATAAAAACCCTCAACAAAATAGGTTTTGAGGGAACATACCTCCATACAATAAAGGTTGTATATGAAAAATTCACAGCTAATATCATCCTAAATGGGGAAAAATAGAGAACTTTCTAAGGTCAGGAACAAAATAAGGAGGTCCAGTCTTACCACTTTGATTCAACATAGTACTGGAAGTCCTAGCCACAACAATCAGACAAGAAAAAGAAATAAAAGGCATCCAAATAGGCCAACTTGGACCAATGCTTGCCTTTCCTTCCTTACTAAAAGCCATAACTAGTTAATACAGTCTAACACTCTGGTCCTTTTCAGTCATTTATCTCTGAAAAGTTGAGCCCCAGAAGGCATATATCTGTGCTTCAAGATCAATATTTTAACATCTTCTTTGCTGCTAGAAGAAAATGGATGGGAGGGGACAGGGATGTGTTGGGTATATGGCCATGTGCTAACTATTGGGTAACTAATACCTCTTATATGTAGCAAGACTAGTCATGTAGTGAGAGCCTATGTGAGCTACACATACAACTTAAAAATTGTGCTATTTGACACAATTATATAGCCTTGAACTTTACCCTGCTATTTGATAATACTTTTTATTCCAGGAATCTCAATATTAATAAAAATTCCAAAGAAATTTATTATTAAATGTCATGAAAACAAATGTTTAGAACAAGGTTGACTATGCTATAGTTGTTCTCAGTGTAAATGACACTAAACAGACTTTGGATCTGAAATATCATCAGGACTCACCACAGCAGTGATTTTTCTTTTCCATTCCAGTTCTAAGAACAAAGGAAATTGGCTATGGATAATTCATATCATTTCAATCAACGAAACTCATGTAACGGACTTCCATCTGAGAAGAAAAACAACTTCCTTGTATCCGAAGATCATGGACAGAAAATCTTAAGTGTACTGCAGAATTTTAGAGAGCAAAATGTCTTTTATGATTTCGAAATAATCATGAAAGATGAAATAATCCCATGTCATCGCTGTGTCTTAGCAGCGTGCAGTGACTTTTTCAGGTATTTCACCTTGTCTGTCTGTGCCTCAGATTCTGTGTTATTATGTTTCATAACTACTGAATTTCTCCCCTACAGGAGCATGCAACAGTAATTTTTAATTCTTAAAATAAAAACTAATTAGAACCTACATTAACTAGTGATTTTTGAATATGAAGATTTATGACTACCTTCTTTAATAGTTCAGGTCCTCCCAGGTCAGCATTTCCTAAAGTTATATGGAACATTGGTCCCTTGAAATGTTCTGGGGAAAAAAAAAAATGTTTCGATCTAGAGTCAGTTTTGTTTGGGAGAGTTCTTGCACTGCACTGTTTAGAAAAAAAAAGGAGAGGACAAATGGATTAAAAAATGGAAATATAGTTCAAAGGAAAGGAAAATGGAATTCAGTCATGTATCTGTGGGTCATACAAGGGAGAGGGACTCACACAGAGGATTTCAAGATTTCTCCTCTCTTTGACAGAGATATTCTTCTAGGGGAAAGGTACCTCCAGAAGCATTTCTGGAGAACACCCAACTTGTTCTGATTCTAGGCAACCTTCTGAATATAACTTGGTTCCCCTGGTAGGTCATCCTACAAGGAATGTCCTAGTCATAACACTGTTAGAACCCCCTGTGGCGACAGTGGGTTTCTGATTCTGCAAGGGTAAGTGTCAGACATTTGACCTTAGTACTGCGGTAACTGCATCAAGGTCATACCATCCTGTGAGGCCTCTTGGTCAGACACACAAACCTCTCTTGGTGACATCCTGGACTTCGGCCCTCCCAGTCACACTGCAATAAATTTAATCCTAATTGCAGTATTTGCATTATGTTCAGTTTTAGAAACAGTTTTTATCTTAAATAAGGACTTAAATCTCTAGTAATTAAAATTTATAAAAACAGAGTAAGATTTAAGATATAAATACACTAGATGCAAGTTAACTTACACTGATTTTAATCCTTAATTAGACTCCTATTTTGCTACCAGCATCTGATTAGACCTCACCCCTGTTGCTCTGGAGTGAATCCACAGGAGTGTATTGATATTCACTACTTGCTAAACTCCCGTTCCTGGGGGGTTTCCTGCTTCTGTGAGGAGCAGTGGCTCAGTGCCGCGTCCCACCGTATGAGGGACATGGAGGATACACCTTCGCCCTACCCAGACACTAGTTCTTTCTCTGTTCTTGTCATGTCTTCTCTCGGGTTACCTAAGCTATTCTTCAAACTCCACTGGGGCCCCCACTGTCCCTGTGCTCTGCCACTCTATGGTTCCACCAGTTTCTCCCCAGCTCTGTTCTACTCCAGGTTTTCTTCCTAGTAGCTCCATTCTGCTCCCCTACCCTCTGTCACCTCTTCCTGACAGGAAGCTGGATGCTGTAACGGTTAAGTACCTGGCCTCTGAATACACAGGCCCTAAATCTAAATCCTGGTTCTGCCACTTAATCAGATGTGACTTTAAGCAAGTGACTTAATTTCTTCAGGCCTCAGGTTCCTTATTTGTAAAAATTAAGACAATAAATGAGAAACCTAACTTACAGAGTCATTATGAGGGTTAAATGAAGTAATGTATATGTACTGATTAGGACCTTGTCCGCTACATTCAACTAACACTATATGCTAAGATTTCTGTTATTTCCAAACCTAGCAAAAAATGGACATAATCTGGTGCAAACGCACAGGTTGATTTCCCTATCATGTTAACAAAATAAGAAGTTCATGTAAGCATTTGGATTGGCAGTCCTCTACTCTTCATGTAGATGTTATTTATTAATTAAATGTTTCTGCACATAACTTCTGTCCACAATATTTTGTTCAGCCTACTCCTAACTTTTATGGACCTGCTTTAAATTTTTTAAAAATCCTGTTAAAAAAACAGAACAATATGTTTTTAAAATTTTTTTCCCTGCTTTGAAGTAACACAAATGGCAGTCTTATAATGACCTAGATCCTTTATTATATATAGTATTTTACTAAAGGAATACACAGTTCATATAAAAATATATACAAGTAAAGACTGAAATTCTGTATTTTACACTCTTAGGTGATGAGGCCACCAATTCATAGTATTTGTGTTATCAAAATCACTGGAGTACTGGCAGGAAAAATATAAAATAGCAGGAAAGTGTACAATGCATGAGAAGTGCACTTTATAATGATTTTGGAAAAGGAAAGTTATAAATGAGATGTAAAGTCATGGAGAGAAGATTGAAGAGGAATCACACATCTTGTACAACCACTTTATGATAATATGGTAAATTTGAGATGGATGTTAACTGGATACTTTAAAGATGAACAGGATGAAGTATAGAAATATGATCCTACTTGTGTCTTCTCAAAGAAAATGTGGAAGCTGGTGATAAATTAAAGATATATAGGATCTGTCAGAAAACATTTTCTTAAAATAATGATAGTAGTCAATACTTTGTACTGATCAACTCATTTATGCCTCTGTAAACTCAGTGAAATAGATACTACAAGTATCCCCATTTTCAGATGAAGAATTTGAAGCACAGTGAAGTCCCCTGCAAGGTCACACAGCTAATAAGTGGCAATGGCCAGATACCCACCCAAGCAGCCAGATTCTAGAAGTCAGGCTCTTAATATGACCCTAAATTGATGACCCATGTCTTCATACTCCAATATAATTATCATCAGAGTTTCATATTGCTAAGTTAACATTATTTAAATACCCTACATGATGTAGAACATGTATGTAATCTGTGTAACTGTATTCATTTGTGGATTAAGAAGAACCCAGTAGCCTAGTGGGAAGGCGCTTTGTCATCCTTCCTTGTCCTGCGGGGTGTTCCGGGTTTGGAGGGCCCCTCGTACTTCTCGGTCGGATACTCGTGCTTCCTGAATAGCTTTGGTTTCCCTCTAGAACAGACTTGAAGAACTAAACTGGTTCCCCCCAGAGGACTTGAGCACCTCGGGGCACTGCTCACAAAGGTACCCTGGACGATACTGGTACAGGCGCAAACCAGTATTAAGCCAGAACCCACACCAGTCACTCCAGTCCTACCGAAGGTGCAACTACTGGTGGCCCTTCGTTCTTTCTTGTAGCTCTTTCTCTTTAATCTCAGCCTCCACTCGCTGTACCACTGACAACCACCATAGCAAGTCTGTGTAAAAGTGAATCATTCTGGATGTGAAGTCAACAGAAGGATGGGTGCCAAGATTGGTCTACCAAAACCAATAGTAAAATAAGTCTTAGTCTCCTGCCCAATCATTTGCAAATAATTTATGTTTTCACTTAAATTGAACCCCAAAAGTTCCCACTTCCTTAGACTCTATCCCCCTGGCCAGGTGGTGATGAATTACAGCTCAGAAGAACTCAGGCTGGTCTAACTCAAATCTAGGGACCACCACCTCCATCTCTCAGTGGCTGTTTCTTCAAAAACTTACTTTTAGCCTTTTGGGTTGGCGTTTAGCTCCATGAAATCACATTCCCCTTTTTTCCTAAAGTGCTGCATGAAATATGTCTCTTTCGACGTGTATTTAAATATATCTCGTTTGGTGGATTTCCCACACAGACTCCTTGGAGACATCTGATACCTCACAGCATGCCACCTTCCACATGTTTCACAGCTGCCAAACTGAAGATTACTGTGCAAGATACTTTTACATCCTAAACCCAGAAGCATTATATATTTTAAGTACTTCTAGTTATCACCTACAGAGTTGATACTAATTAACTCATAAAAAAAGGAAATTCAGCCATTAGAGAGATTTTACCCTAATTTTATGAATGATATTTAAAAGCATGAAATTAGTTTACAAAATGTGAATCATCTTATAGCCTTCTTTGGATGAGGGGCAGTACCTCAGCTGTAGTGTATGTATTTTGCAGTATGGGAGTTATGTGGCACATATGTCTTAAAGATAAACAGTGCGGTACACAACTATTCTAGATATTAAAACAACTGATTAAGATGCTTTTAAAATGTTTCATAAATATAGACTTGACATGTGTGAAATATATTTTAAATCAACCTAAGGGTCAAGGAAGCGTCTAGAAGGTAACGTTGAAAACTAGCAGGGAATGACCTCTTCCCACTTGTTCTTCTGTGTTCTCTACTGTTGCAGGGCTATGTTTGAAGTAAACATGAGAGAGAGAGACGGCGGGAGCGTCACCATCACTAATCTGTCGTCCAAAGCCGTGAAGGCATTCCTTGACTATGCCTATACCGGGAAAACACAGATAACAGACGATAATGTGGAAATGTTCTTCCAGTTGTCCTCATTTCTTCAAGTCTCCTTCCTAGCCAAAGCTTGCAGTGACTTTTTAATAAAAAGTATTAACCTTGTCAACTGTCTGCAGTTACTATCTATATCAGACAGCTACGGCTCCCCCCGCTTGTTCAATCACGCACTGTACTTTGTACAGAACCACTTTTCCTTGCTATTTAAGTCCAGTGATTTCTTAGAGATGAATTTTGGAGTCCTGCAAAAATGTCTGGAGTCAGATGAGTTAAATGTCCCCGAAGAAGAAACTGTCCTGAAAGTTGTCCTTAGTTGGACCAAACATAACTTAGAATCGAGGCAAAAGCATCTGCCTTATTTGATTAAAAAAGTACGATTACATCAGTTATCTGAGGAGACCCTTCAAGACTGTCTGCTCAACGAAGAGTGTTTACTCAAAAGCACAAACTGTTTTGACATGATCACGGATGCCGTTAAGTGTGTGCAAGGTTCTGGTGGACTCTTCCCTGATGCTCGGCCATCCACCACTGAAAAATACATATTTGTTCACAAAACTGAGGAAAATGGAGGCGACCAATATACATTTTGCTACAATATCAATAGTGACTCGTGGAAAGTGCTGCCACAGTCACATCTGATCGATTTGCCAGGGTCTAGTCTGTCTAGTTACGGAGAGAAAATATTCCTGACAGGAGGCTGCAAAGGGCCATGCTGCAGAACCGTCCGGCTTCATATCGCAGAGTCCTATCACGATGCGACCGATCAGACCTGGTGCTACTGTCCGGTGAAAAACGATTTCTTCCTGGTATCAACTATGAAGACACCAAGAACCATGCACACGTCAGTTTTGGCTCTCAATAGATTATTTGTCATTGGTGGGAAGACCAGAGGGTCTCAGGACATTAAAAGTCTCTTAGATGTTGAGTCTTACAACCCTCTTTCCAAAGAATGGCTATCTGTTAGCCCGTTACCCCGGGGCATATACTATCCCGAAGCAAGCGCATGCCAGAATGTAATCTATGTTCTTGGATCAGAGGTAGAGATTACAGATGCCTTTAACCCGTCACTCGACTGCTTTTTTAAATACAACGCAACCACTGACCAGTGGTCGGAACTGGTAGCAGAGTTCGGGCAGTTTTTTCATGCGACCCTGATTAAAGCTGTCCCGGTAAACTGCACGCTGTATATATGTGACCTTTCCACCTACAAGGTGTATAGTTTTTGTCCAGATACTTGCGTCTGGAAGGGGGAAGGCTCTTTTGAATGTGCAGGCTTTAACGCAGGCGCAGTTGGGATTGAAGATAAAATTTATATCTTAGGTGGTGATTACGCACCAGATGAAATCACAGATGAAGTGCAGGTCTACCACAGCAGTAGATCTGAGTGGGAAGAAGTCTCACCGATGCCAAGAGCCTTAACTGAATTTTACTGCCAAGTGATTCAGTTCAATAAATACAGAGACCCGTGGTTTTCTAATCATTTCTGAAAGGAGCATGTGCCTAGACAGTCTAAAATGATTCCAGTTCTAGAAATCTACTGTAAATCTGTTAACCTGTAGTTGGTAACAAGGTCTTTACCTCTTAGTAAAGTAAAATGTACCGTCTGTTAGAGAATCACTATAGGACTTAGCAGTTGCCAGAAACTTAAAATACAAAGTACATTTACCAGACATTATACTGAATATAATTTAATCACGGAGAATCCAGAATACTTAGTATTCTCATATGTAAGTAAAACTCGTAGGCATCGATGTCTTGATTTTTAGAGTACTTTATCCATGAAAGACCAGGAAGAACAAATCAGTGTTCACAGATCTGTACTATCTAGACGGGAAAAATCTCTTTAGGTAGTGGAAATGGATTATTTGCACACTATGTTAGGTGAAGTGAAAATTAAATTAGAAAGACCTAAGAAGCCTGCCCCATTACTACAGGAGTAAGAGGGGCTGAATTCCTATCCTTTCCAATCATGGCTTAGCTTCTTTTAAGCCCTTCCTTTTTTTTCCCACCATTTGTTGTTTTTGTTTTGTTTTGTTTTGTTTTTCGTCAGGTAAACTTTTCTAAAATGCAGTGTATTTCCCCCTGGCTTCTAAGCTATACACTAAACATAGCTTGACTTTTTTTTTATGATTTAACTCTTCATTAAGAGCATAATGTTCCATGATATAATGCCATAATGCCAATGGCAATTACTGAAATGCTTTTAAAATTGCTGATTCTATTAGTTCTAAGTGTTAGTTGGTTTCAATTTCTAGCAATATCATATCTTTTTTATTTTGTGGCTCAGGCTCAGTAAATTAACATTCTTCATTTAATTATTAGTTATAAGTTACACCCAATCTGAGTCTATCTTAACATGTAACCCATCGAGTGAAGTTCCTGGATTCTGAGATGGTAGTCCTCAAATACTTTTTCTGTATCCTTGCCAGTTTCCAGGATTACTGAGGATGTAGGAAATCTGACCTCTAGATAAGTGTATTCTTATGTTGCATTTCTTAAATTTTTAGATGTCCTAATTTGAGTTGTAATAAGAAATTTCAACATTTTAAATTAGTACCATATCAGTTTTCTTTGATGATACATACCAACTATAAAGCACCGTGTTGGTTTACAACTTACGTAAGTTATTCATAGTGAATTGTTTTCTAAATTCTTTTAAAAATGACTAGGTTTTTGGTGTTGATCTTATTCACAGCCTGCTGTATCTGTTTAGATGCTTAGTCATCTTTAACCCAAACAAAGAAGGAGTATCAGTCAGTCATCCCTTGTTCTCAGGTAGGATGATTCTGTGTTGCAAGAGAGTATGTTTCTTTCATAAGTTTAAAAGATATAACCATATTAGGCTGTAAAAGTAGAAATATACCTAAATAAAGGTCCATTTATTATACCATATAAGTTTATGCAATTGTAAGCTTCAAATATATTTTTTTCAAAATAGAACAGGACATTAGACTACATGATCATGCAATTCCAAAATCGGACTGTCCCTAATCAGATGACAGTTGCATAAAAAGTATTCTGTAGAACTGTTGGCCTTCCTCCCTAAGTTGGCTCTGCCCTTTCCTGTGTGTGTGTGTGTGTGTGTGTGTGTGTGTGTGTGTGTGTGCAAGAAAAAAATTCAGTGAAGACATTTGTGTGCATATTTGTGGATTTGGAAACAAATTATTTAAGAAAGACCATAACACAGTGGGTGACCCATCTGTGGATTTACTGAACTGTTAATTTAAACATATATAAATAATTAAAGTATGTTTAAAATAAATATTGTTTTAATTACTGACTCTAGGAATTGTTAATCTCTTCCAGAAAGGAGAAACTAAGGTGAAACAGAATCCCTTCCTGATCTTGTTTCATTATTAGATTAGCTTGACGTCTGCCCATCTTCTCATTGGCTGTTGATTCCTGGTAATGTTTCTAGAAACAAGGCCTAGGTCGTTCCCTCTGCATATGATCACGTATACCTTCTAACACACAAGGCTTGCTGCCTTTCTTCTACAGTTGCTGCAGTTTACTTGTTAATCATTTTTTTCTCATTGCCACCCCTTTCCATCTGCAATGGAGTGCTCTGTGTCGGCTACTGTGGCAAGGAAAGTACTCTGTCCAGTCGTCACCCCTAAATTCTTCCTTTGTTTACTGTTCTTTGTCCTTGCCACCAGAGCAGTGCTGTCCTGGGCTTGGCTCCAGTAATAACGGATCTTGTTCTCTCTAATTTTGCATCTTATAACAGTGTCACTTAACATTTACATTATCTGTCTGCCGTATTGACAAAGGGTTGTCTGTGTTCCACACCCTCGAGGAACCCAGCCACATGCACGCGTGGCCAGTGACTGGACTGGTTCTGTCTTTCTCATCCTGCCCGTCGATCCCTGGCTTCACTGTCCAAGAACCATGCCTGTCATTCTGGCCTCACCCTCCGTTCTGGATCTCTGACAGGCAAGTCTCCGATCTCTCAAGCTTATTCTCACAACCCCCAGAAAGAGCTGTGTTCCTGTCTGCAAAGTTAGGTCAGGGGAAGTAACACATCCCTTCGTCTATGGCCTCTTCCCTGAGTCTTTTTTCTTTTTCCTCTAAAGTCTGCTTCCCCTTCATGATCCTCCTTCAGCCAGCGTTGCACTGTAAGAGACAAAATCACTGTGCTCATTACCCAGATTGCTTTCATTCTTGTGGAAAAATTCTGTTAAACATTCCTAAGTCCTTTATCATTTGGATTATGCACATAAAAAAAAATTCTGGTATTGTAACACCTTCTAAAATTGAAAGTAGCTATATGGCATTATTATATATAAAGATGATTAAATTCAACATTTATATGAGATCAATTCAAAGTTAATGGACACTCCTGGAGTGATCTACAAACTTGATTTAAAATGTGGAGCACCTTTTGTTCATCTATTGGTTGTCAGACTGAGCAGTATGAAGAATATTAGCATAATCGAAATTCACTACCCTCCCAGAACACTCAACTCCAGTTCTGGGTGGGAAAGGAGTCTTTATCACAGCAGGATTCAATCATGCTACCCTGGAAAGCGAGAGTGTGATTTGAGAGTGACCACATCCCGCAACATGATTCCGTTTTTCCCACGTATCAAGAGCAACTGGATATGTGCACAGTGTGCATGGCTCAAGGGGCACCATTTAGAAAATCAGACTCAAGTAGAGAGAGACACATGTACTGACATTCCGAGATAGGGAAGCAGTAAATACAGTGTAATGATTAGGTATATTGTGGACTATGTACAGGTACTTTTAGGTCTTCATTCTCAGTTTAATTGGATCCCGTGTTTGGAAGGTCTTTTATATTGAGAATTGAAAATGTAAGACTCAAAAATGTCTTCCGGTGGGCCGCCCTGGAAGGCAACCTAAAAAGAAAGGCTGGAATGTATAGGGAAGTCAATTTCCATTCAACGTAAGAAATCACTTGACTCCACTTTGCAAAGCCATATTCAGAATAAGACGAGTCTTCAGACATGCCCTGTGGCAGTTGGTTGGCCCAATAAGTTCCTACACAGCAGTAGACAACCAAAGATTTCTACACGCTCTTTACACATTTCCATCTCACTAGTTTTCTGACATACGGATGATGACTTCCTCCTCCGATTTATTTAGCGTTTTAGGTTCTAAGGAACTTGATTTCAGTGGCTCTGCATACTCAAGGTTTCAACAGAACTACACCCATTCAGGAGCAGTCTTACTGAAGAGAATTTGTTCTTTTTTTTTAATCACTCAGGAAATATCTGTAAATGGTGCTGACATTTCTAGTGCACTGCTAATAGGGAGTTTCCCCCCTCTACTGTAGGTGCACATTGTTTCACAGAGAATAGAAACTGAAAGACCAGCACCTAAAATTTTCTCCTGAATTCGTTCCTATTTTGCTGCAAATGTTGCTGTCTAGTTAAATGTAGTGATTCTAGTTAAAGATATGATTTAAAAGAACATATCTTAAAAACCTAGGTGTGTTTATAAATCAATTCTGTTTGATGGCACTATGATGCTTAATCAAATTTAATATCTAGTTAGGGAATATCATGTGTATAAAAACTCTTCTAAATCCCAGATTCCTATTCAAACTTGAAAATAGCCTTAGAATCAAACACAGCTTCTAACATGCTAGAGAGAAACCCCTCTAAATGCCAAAACACCCTGACAGATGATTCACCCTGACAGATGATTTTTTTTTTCAACTTCTAATTCAGTTCTTTCAGGAAGAGAGCTCGATGCCTTCATTTTTGAAAAGTTCTATTACTGCTCACACTGAAAGCTTCGCGGCCTCCCAGCATAACTTCCAGCCACTGGTCCTAGGGAGCTGTGTCCACCAGTATTTGAAACAGTAGCGTGTCTCCCCTCTAAAATCGAGGCGTCATTTTCCTTCTTGTTGAAATGCTTAGCACTTTAAAACCTGCCACAACAGCTGGGGTTACATGCCTTTCCTTGTACAGGTGCCTCAGAAAATCCATCGTAATTCTCTCGCCTTTTTGGTGGGTTGAGCAATGACGAGCATTGCAGAATCTCTCAATAATTCAGGCATTTTAGTCCCTGGACCAGCTCTCTAGTTCTTATAAATCCATTCTGAGCCAGATAGAGCCTTGCTGGGTTCTTTTAACCACCCTCCTCACCACCACCACCACCATCAACATAACTACAAACACAAATTTTCTGGGAGAGGAATTCTAAAGCTAAATTTTAATAAGTCTTTCAATCATTTGTCATTAGATCAGGTTTTCAGACTCTTAAAAGCACTTCTGATAAATACCTTAAAAAGTATACAAAAAGGGGTGCCTGGGGGGCTCAGTCGTTAAGCGTCTGCCTTCGGCTCAGGTCATGATCCCAGGGTCCTGGGATCGAGCCCCGCATCGGGCTCCCTGCTCCGCGGGAAGCCTGCTTCTCCCTCTCCCTCTCCCCCTGCTTGTGTTCCTGCTCTGTCTCTCTCTCTGTCAAATAAATAAATAAATAAAATCTTTAAAATATATATATACAAAAAAATAGACACCAAAGCAGTCACATCCTTGATGGTTAATGGGAGGACGATTAGCTTACTAATCAATAAAGACTAGCTTTGTGTGGACCTTCACCTATGCTGTTAGTCTGACTGGATACAGCAGGCTGTTCCCATGAAACAATGCCATTGTTAAATAATGCTATGAGCCAGGAGCTTTATTCATCCCGTCAACTTTCACAACATTCCCTACCATAGCTATCTAACGAGCTCACCAGATTATGCTTTTGGTTCCAAGGGTAACAAGGTTGCTGGGATAACTCAGAGTACAGTTCCCTGAGTATCACATTATGGTGTAAATATTTCTTTACATGTCTGTCTTCCTCGTTTAATTGGAAGCTCTTAGGAATAGGGACACTATATTCATCATGTCTGGACCTAGCAATTAGCACAGTGCTTTCATATAGTAAGACATCCAGTAAACTGATATTCTGTTGAGCCAATATGTGAAACAAAATAGATTTGTTACAATTATATTGTTACGGAAGAGGTCCATTATAACTGTACATCTTGCAACTTATTTTCATGTATAAAGGAAATGGTTTTGATCTACTTTAGGATTTTACATCTTAGAATGCTATCACATTGTACTTTAGTTATTTATGAATGTATGTGTTCTTTTTGTAATATTTGAGATCTTTCTCATGTTTAAAGTCTGAGAAAATTGGGATAGGTAATTTATACAACTGTAGCTTTTGTTAGTATATGGAAAAGTTAATAACGAAGCGTTTGTTGACCACGAGATTGCGTTACACGGTGCACTGCCCACCTCGGGAGAACGTGTGTAGTTGCATAATGTATGTATAGTTCTTGAAAGTAAAATTATAGATTCAAAGGCATTTATCCACCTGATTTTTTTAGTGCTTAGGGACTATTTTTTGTCATTGAATTTTAATTATAATATCTAATTCTGTGTTTCCTTTCAAAAGCGATCATATATAAGACAATGACTGCAAATTCCCTTAGCGAACATGCAACCTACTTTCATCCCCCATTAAAACCTAATAGTCTCAGCGACATTTTCCGCACTTGGGGAGCTAGTGCTCCAAGCTACCAGACATTGCGTACACAAATAATCTCCTTCATTTCCCTATTAGTGGAATGTGGGCTTTTGCCATATGCTTTGAGAAATAAAATCAGCATTTTTGCAGGTCCATGTGAACCATATTAACATGTAGTGAAACATTTCAATTCTGTAAAATAATACTTATTAAAATGTATCTCAGAAAAACACATTCTGTGTGTATTTATTGTTATTGGAGATAAAAGCGGTAGACACAGGTGGGTGCTGAGATTCTCATTTTCTTGCCACCTCCCTCCCCCAGATGCCCTGAGTGCTCTGATGAGTCTTAGGATTCCAGAGTGTGGTGGAGGAAGTTTGGGGGGAGGGTCCGAAGGGGCCTCTGTAGCTTGAGAACGGGTCCTGCATGCACTTCAAGGCAGACACCCCCATCTGAGAGAACACAACACCCCTTAGACTTCAGAGGAGTCACAGGTGTGTGAGAGATCCCCCCAGGCCCTAAGGGAGCTAAGAAAGAGCAGACCAAAGGCCCATGAGCTACAAATGACAGCTGCAGAAGCAAGCTGGATATGCAGGGCCACACACCTGGCCACCCCTGCCTCCCTGGACACGAGGCACACATGCCCCAGCCAGCTTCTGGACAACAAGCCTCCCCGCTAAGCTCATAAGCCCAGATGCCTGCGGGAAGCTAGTGACGGGGTCCGAAGCCCGAGAAACTGCGTGGTACCATGGGAAGACTGTTCACGTGTTTATACTCGACAGATCTCTCAATTCCACTTCCTGTCATTTTTCCTCTTTCTGCACAGGCCCATTTCCCTTCATGTCTCTGGCTTTCCTGTGTGGTGAGCTGTGGTTTACTAATGACCTTGAACTTGGCTCCCAGATCCCTCTCTGGACTACTGTCCAGGTGGAAACAGAGTTCCTCCTCAGAAATCCAACCCTTGAAAAACCAAGTCCGCCCCTATCCCACAGGACTGCTTAAGGCCAGCTGCCTTCTCCTAATTTCCAAGGCTCTCTGGCACTCCCTCGTTAACCACCGGTCCAGACCTACCGCTCCAGACATTCTCTTCTTGCCTCCAATTCCCCATCTACCTCCGTCTTCTTTGCCCTCAAACCTGGATTCCTTCCCTTCTCTTTAATCTCCTACACCGAAGACTTTCCAAAACTTATTAGAAACCTCAAGGTAGGAGAGCCTGGGTGGCTCAGTTGGTTAAGCATCTGACTCCTGGTCTCGGCTCAGGTTGCGATCTTGGGGTTGTGAGATCAAGCCCCACATCAGGCTCTGTGCTCAGGGTGGAGTCTGCTGAAGATTCTCCCTCTCCCTCTGCCCCTCCACTACTCTGCCCCCTGCTTGCTCGCTCTCTCTCTCACAAAAAAAAAAAAAAAGAAAGAAAGAAAGAAAGAAAGAAAGAGAAAAAAAAAAAGGAAAGGAAAGAAAAGAAACAAAAGTATCATTAGGGAATTAGCTTGCTACCAGGTATCAGGTTTGCTGCCCCCAAATGGGAGGTTTCCTCTCTTGGTCAATATTTTAATACTCAAAGGGCCCCCAGGGAAGCTTTGTTCTTATGTCATGAAACAGAATGGTTAACAATCTCAGTCTGATGTACTGCCATTTGAAGTTCTTTCCCCAAATTCTATTTCTATCTGAATTTGCTCTCCCCGCTCCCCCCATAGGAAAAAAAAAGAGAAAAGCCCCCTCAGTGACAAAATGTAATCTCCATACTTACAGAAACTAAACTGCAAAGAACATTTAAACTAGCAGTTCCTCGCCTTTCCAATCACGAAGAGTTACTAACTACTCTGCTACAGGCTCTCATGCATTTACAATATGAAGTATGCAATATGTTCTAGCAAAAACTCCTTCTAGCAATTTAGCCCATGTACAGATTTTAATTGACTTATATGTATATTTTACAGAAAAAAATAATAATCCTAAAAAGTAATACTACTTTCACTATGACTATAGAGTCAAAATAGTGTTTATAAAGTGCTCTGAAGTTTTTGAAACTACAAAATACTGGATTTTTAGGCAATGTGGCACTAAACCAATCTACTTAATGAGCCTTAATTAATTAAAAACTGCAGGCTGTATTTTTAAATACTTGTGTAAAACCCATGTTCCCAGGATAAAATCTGTTTGCTCTTATTAAATTTTGCAATCTTAAAGACTTCCACAAAGCTTGATGAAACTAGAACCAAGATAGCGAACTTAATATTCATGAAAAAAACTTAAGAAATCTGTGGAACCTATCTTAAAATAGAATTTAGGCGTTAATATTAAACAGATCATCCCAGTATTTAGAGTGTTAGATTCCACTGCACCGCACCTGATAAATATTTTTGCATTTCCTCCGAGTTCAGGGCTTGTGTAGCGTGATTCTGCTCTGATGTTCATTAGTGAATCTTCCATGGGAAGTTAATTACCCTCCCCTCACCCTGACCAAAATGTGTGCTGTAAAATGAGCTAAATGTTTTAATCAAGAAAAGGCTATCCCTGTGGGCTTTTCAGATTTAAATATCCAATTAGCCTTAATGTTTTCCTTTTAGAGACTAACCACCCTTTTATGTTATGAAACATTAATTGGAATTCAAACTATTTATAGATCTTTTTTAAACAACCTTTAAACAAATCAGTACATTTTCTGTTTCTTTTACAAATAGTATTCACCTTGTTATCTATTCCTAATGGGAATAAAATGTTACCATAGTATTCTTCCATCTAAATACAGTTCACTTTCCTCTTATAATCACAAACTAATATATACTCTTGTTTCTAGGAGTTTTTACAAAGAAAATTATCAACATTCCAAAGCATCTAAATTTCTTCGGTGGCTAAGTGACATAGTGAAGCTCTAACCAGTAATCTTAGCCATGGGATATCTACCAGGAACATCCAGTGTCCGCAGTGTTCCTCACAGTTGCTTCAAAAAACCAATCATCTAGGGTGCCAGTTAAAGATACACTGGTTGCTTTGATGTAGCAAGCTCTAGGTTCGGGTCCTGAGAACTCGTATTTTCAATAAGCAAACACTTCTTACCGGTAAGCAAGTCGGGAAACGTACGGTGGTGGGGGGAGAGGCCGGCTTGAGGCTCTATCCCACCGACAGTGCTTTAAAAGCAGCTGGACGAGGTTACTTCGGTGTTCCGTGCCCCGGCGTCTTCGTGAGTAAAACCGGGGTACCGCTTGTACCTCCCACAAAATGTTGTTGTGAGAATTAAATAAAACAATGTGTGTGACGTGCTTGGCACAGTGCTTGCCGATGGGAAATGCTCCATAAACGTCCCTGTCCCCTGCCACACTCTTTTTTCTTGCTTCATTTCAGCAGGACCAACTTCCCCTAACCCTTCACCATGCTGCCAGTCTTAAATCCTACAGTTAGAGATACAATTTTAAATCTTAAAATGTACCACTTCTACCTCGGCAGAGGGGAAAGGATGGGACAAAGCAAAACACTGCTAATGCACAGTGTAGCTTGGACTTGGCCCTAAATACTCCTTCCTAGGTTCAACCATGAGCTTCTCATTTCGTAATCTAGTCCTTCGACAGCCACTTCTTGTCCGCTGATGTGTGTCATCACCCCACTGGGCGTGGAGAAATAATAGCAAGAAAATCAGATGTGTTCCCTGTTCTCCTTGAACTTCCTGAGGATCCTCCTGCTTCTGCCCGTTTTTCCAGGTTGGGTTTTTGGCCCCATTTTTGTCCTTCTGCTCTCTTCTCTCTCCCTCGCCTTGACTTCCACAGCTGCCCTGTGCAGATGAGAGTTCCCTTTCGCTCCCTGACCCACAGCTCTCGAGTACAAGCTCAGCACCTGTGGCTGATGCCAGACAGAGAATGAAGCCCACTCCCCTGCACACGCATGAGCAGGGAGTCAGACAAGCCAGATCCAAGGACCCTAGCACAGCCCTAAAATGGGTGAGGGCCCTTAGCAACCTACAAGGAATCTCAGATCTATTGAATAGTTTATTTGCACAAAATGCAATGCAGAAAAATGTGTAAATCTTTGGATGAACAAAATTCAAAATCTTCTCAATAATCTCCTGCCCTGGGATATGTATCCATTCCTATACAATGTGTCACACATCATGCAGAGTACAACTTTGATATTTTTTCACCTGGCCAATTTTGAAGATTTTTTATTTATTTATTTATTTGAGAGAGAGAATGAGAGAGAGAGAGAGAGCATGAGAGGGGGGAGGGTCCGAGGGAGAAGCAGACTCCCCGCCGAGCAGGGAGCCCGATGTGGGACTCGATCCCGGGACTCCAGGACCATGACCTGAGCCGAAGGCAGTCGCCCAACCGAC
Source organism: Eumetopias jubatus (assembly GCF_037043125.1). Lineage (NCBI taxonomy): Eukaryota > Metazoa > Chordata > Mammalia > Carnivora > Otariidae > Eumetopias > Eumetopias jubatus. The sequence continues at coordinate 110,030,476 of NW_028274819.1, forward strand.
TGAGCCGCCCAGGCGCCCTCACCTGGCCAATTGAGAGACGGTACCATTTCTCATCTGTTCCCCAAGTACCTACTCACCAAAACAGCACAGACTTAAGAAAGGGTGTAGAGGTCGGCTGATGGACTTTTGGAAATGCAGCATGAGAATGGTCAGGAGGGAAAAATTCCACCCAGGTGTAATGATCCCTTTCATTAATAATTCCCAGGCCCGCCTTGATCCTGCAGATGTAACTGACGCAGCTCCGGGGCCGTAGACAGCAGCAGAGGTGAGGAGTGTCAGTGCCGTGGGGCCAGGGACAGCAGGGGAACCTATAGGAGGCAGGGTTGGCACGTCAGCGGCAAAGGGGGCTGGGAGGTAGGCCCCAGGGCTCCTCAGAGCGGTCAGGAGGCCAACAGCTGTAGCCCACCCTTGCTCAGTCCTGCTCTCCCGCCACCCCCTCGGGCCTTCAGTGGGCTACACTGAAAACCAGGGCCAGGAGTTATGACAGCCTGTCTTTGAGGGAAAGCGAAACAGAGCAGAACAGGAGGGTGTCCTGTGGGGAGTAGGAAGGAGCAGGGCCCCCGGGTTCTGCTGCGTCCAAAGAAGAGCCCCTCAAACGGCAGTGGCAGGACCCAGACATCCTTGTTCCGCCTTGTTCCTCCACAGGACCACAGGTGTTTCTCTGAGCAGCGGTGCACCTGAAGACCCTAGTCCTTACTAAGTGAGAATGGTTTCTCCTTGCCCATTCTACTTCGAGCACCTTAATTCCTTCCACTGGGACCTAGTGCAGTCAACACTTCGGCGTCGTAACAGTTACCATCACCGGAATGGAAAGGCACGTGGCAGGCCCTCAGTGGACGGCAGGCCCTTCTCGACACCATGTCTCCACCAGTCACCTACTGGCCACCTCCATGGCCCCATGACAAGCTACCTCAAATTTAATGGCTGAAGACCACCTTCTTGCTCATGCTGCTGCAGGTCAGGGAGCTGGGCAAGGGTTAGCAGGGACGGCTTGTCTCTGCTCCACATGCTGGTGGCTGGCGGGGCTCAGCCAGGGCTGGGGGCCTCCCCAATCTGGCGCCACGGTGCTGGCCATCAGTGGGACACCTCCGTTCCCGGTCATGTGGCCTCTGCATCCACGTGGTCTGTTTCCACCAGGATGGCTCTGTCCACTACAGGAAGTGCTAGCCCCACGTGGCTATTTACATCGAAAACAATACTGATCAAAATTGTTAAAAAAGATTCCATTTCTCAGTTACAGTCCCATGACAAGCACTCGGGAATCACGCGTGGCTACCGCACCAGCCGGCGTGGGGCAGTGTCTGGGGCCTCTCCCCCCCCCAGCAGGTCGGCCCGGCCTCTTCCCCAGGGGCTGACTCCCCTCTGACACACAGCAGAGGGTCGGGGTCTCGAGACCTGGCCTCGGGCGTCCCACACACCACCTGTGCATTCTACTGGTCAGAGCACTCCACGAAACAACAGGTGCAAGGGGCGGAAAATCAACTCTAAAGCAAACAGCAAAGACATGCTGGAGAGTCCACAGAAGCAGAGAGGGGGGATTTATCCGATGCCATTTTTAATAATCAGCCACCACATCTGACTCCATTAGGAAGTAAGTCCTCACACATCTGAATGTGGCCCCCTTTCAGCCTCCCCTCTCCTTGCCTGCTGCCCCGCATCTGGGTTGCTCTCTGTGCTTGGCAGCCACATTCCCTCCAGACCTGCCTCGGTACCCTCTTTCCCTCATGACTGCGAGGTGCAATTACATTGTGAAGTGAAGATTGCTTATATTCCACTCTCAGACTTTAGGATGTCTCCCATGCTCACATGCTCCAATCCTTTGCCCCTCTCTTGTCACACTTGGGAAAATCAAAAGTGAGCAAAAGGGGTCTGATGAAAACAGCTATAAATTCCCACCACCAACCACATCCACCACCTCCCAGCATCTTTATCTCTTTATCCACCAGGGCTACGTTCCCGGACCCCCAGGGGAGGCCGAAACCAAAGATAGTACCAAACGCTAGTATACTGGGTTTTCCCCTATATATACACAACTATGATAAAGCTTAACTTACAAACTAGGCACAAAAAGAGATTAACAAGAATAATGATAAAATAGAAGAACTATAACAATATACTGTGATGAAAGTTATGGGAATATGGTGTCTCTCTCTCTCTCTCTCTCTCACAATATCTCATCATACTGGACTCACCGTTCTTCCCGTGATCATGGGAGATGATAAAACGCCTACGTGGTGAGGCGAGGGAGGCAGGCACTGAGCTGGCATCAGGCTCTTCCGGGACCGTCTGCTGACACCTCATCAGGAGGAGGGTCATCTGCTTCTGGGCCGCGGGTGACCACAGCGACTATGGAAAGCAAGCCACAGAGGAGGGGGCTGCTGCAGATGCAGTGCTCTTACGGTATGACACCCCCTCTCCCCTCAGCAACCCTTCCTCCTTCCGTCTCCCAGCTCCATGGATCATTCCTGCCAGCACACTGACATGCGGACGCCATATGCCTTCCAGCAGCGGCCCCATTTCTCTGCCTGCATCCGCTTCTCATCTTTCTCCTCACAGGCTTTTGCCAGTGACTTCACCAAACTGCTTATGTCAAGAGCACAGTGGCCCCCGGATACTTCTCTCACCTGACCTGTCAGCAGCTTTGTACTTTCCTTGTGGGGCTTCCAGAACCTCACCCTCTTCTGGCTTTCCTTCAGCCTCGCTCCAGCTCAGTCGGCTGTGCTTGCTCCCTCCCGTCTCTCTGATCTTCTGGAGGGAGAGTGCCCCAGGGACCAGCTCTCGAGACTCACCTGCTCCCTCCACATGAACTCCCTGGGTGATCTCAACCAGTGTCAATACCATCCATTTGCTCATGGCTTCCAAATGTATAGTTCTAATTCACGCCTCTCCTGCAGTTCCTACATCAAAACTCCTGCGTATTATCTCCTGTCTGATGTCTAATAGATGTCAAAAAACTTAAGGTTCCCAGTGCTCAACTCCTACTACACTTTCTTACAACCCAGACACTGTCCTTGCATTTCCTCGGGCCAAAGGTTTTTTTCAATTTTCCTCCTTCAATTTTCCTGCTCACACCTTATGTGCCATCCATCAGGAATTCCTGTAAGCTCTCCCTTCAGAAAATAACCAGAATCACCACATCCTCTGCCTCCACCTGGGCCACTGTCATCTCTTATGTAGATTAGTCCAGCAGCCTCCTGACTAGTCTCTCTGCTTCCGCTCAGAGCCCTGCAGTCCGTTCTCAATACAGCAGAATGGTCCTATCGAGATCTCTGTAGATCAGATCATTTCACTCTTCTGCCCAAAACCTTCTGACGGCCCCAAGTTTCTCTAAGGAAACCAAAGCCCGTGCAGCAGACCCACGCCTCCTACCTCTCTGAGCTCCTCTCCTACTACATTCTCCCTCCACTCACTCAGATCCACTCCTCCTTGGGGCTTCTGTGCTGGTGGTTTCCTTTGCTGGAAGGCTCTTCCCCCAGCTCCCCTCCCCCTTCACAGCTCAGGGCTAATGTCACCTTCTGAATGACGCATACCTTACCCGAGCACTCCAGACCTGCAAGCCTCCGACCCTGACACTCTGCTCTTCCTTTATCCCATGGCACTGCTCATCTTCTAATACATCATGTATGTATGTTATATATAATGATATATATTATATACAGTGTATAATTATATTTTATGTCTTCTGCTTAAGTCACATTAAGGCAGGATCTTATCTCAAGATCTTATCTCAAGTACCTACTACTGAGTACATGATAGGTGCCTAATAAATATTGGTCAAGGGGCACCTGGCTGGCTCAGTCAGTAGAGCATGTGACTCGTGATCTCAGGGTCGTGAGTTCAAGCCCCAGATTGGATGTAGAGCTTACTTAAAAAAAAAACAAACCAAAAAAAAAAACAAAAAACTGTGGAATAACGAAATGAGGTATTTGAACCCTGCATATTTTTTCTGTACCAATACCAGAACGAATGCCAAAACAAATTTAAACACATTATAGAGCAGTTGGATAATCAATAGTAACTACTCTGGGTGGTGAAATATTGAATGAAGTTAAATCATATCTTTTCTATGACCAGTTCCAGGTCAAACTGTCAGGACACGTTAATTACCCCTTTCCCCTCTGCTAGCCTTCCCTCTTTATTTTTCTGACCTATGTCCCACGTCTAAAGAAAGCTGCTACACAGATGCCTGTTAATGCATCAGTCCATAATGGGTTAAAGTAGGTACTTCATCAGGAAAATGCCTATAACAAAAATTTTATTTCCAAAAGTCATATTTTTTTAAACAGGTGTTTGTCTTATACTTTTAGTTGTCCTGTATTTGTGACTATTTGAGAGGTTTAAATATCAGTTTTGCAATGTGAAATTATCTTTATTTGAACAAGTCATTCTTCTTCCACCCTTAATTCGCATCACTAGGAATCTGGTATATGGAGCGAGACTCTGTCACAAAGTTATTTAGCATCTTAGTGACTCTGTTTCTATCTCTGGAAAATGGGAATAATAGTTGTGTCCTCACCAGAGGGTCGCTGCGAGAATTCAGTGTGTTGATATATGCAGAATCCTGCCAGTAATGCCAGGTCCCTAACAGTACCGTGGAGGGGCTAGCTTTTATTGTTGAAACTCTAATTTTGAAATTTATTTTTTTAAGTTTTATTTACTTATTCGAAGGAGAAAGAGAGGGCGTGGGAGGGGCAGACGGAGAGGGAGAGCGAGAATCCTAAGCAGACTCCACGCTGAATGCATAGCCTGATGCAGGGCTCCATCTCACGACCCCCGAGATCACGACCTGAGCTGAGATCAAGGGTTGGACACTTAACCGACCGAACCACTCAGGCACCCCTATTTTTGAAATTTAAGTTGTATATTTATTTTCAAATATAATTCTATGGCTTTTAAACTTAGGGTGCAGATTTAAAGATCAGAAGAATAGTATGAAATAACCCAATTTTTAAATAGTTGCTTTGCTCAATGATCCACTAAATTATATACTTAATATTAAATAAATCAATACATTTGTATTATACCTAATATTTATTTCATTCTAAACTTTCTGAGGGCAAGAACTGCTCTGATTAAAATTAAGAGTGGTTCCAAAGTATCAAACAGAGCACGGTCTGTCTTGTGGATGTTCAGTAAACATTTAGTGATAACATTTCAGCATGCTCAAAAGGGGCATTTAGTGTTTTGTTCTGGTATCTTGTGGCAAAATTAAGAGTGGTTCCAAAGTATCAAATAGAGCACGGTCTGTCTTGTGGATGTTCAGTAAACATTTAGTGATAACATTTCAGCATGCTCAAAAGGGGTATTTAGTGTTTTGTTCTGGTATCTTGTGGCAAAGTGAACTGCATTCTTGACCATCATGTCTTTTAGCAGTAGAGGCTGTATGTACAAATGGCATTTGCAAGGGTAAATCTATTTAAAGCCAAGGACTCATTTAGCCTTTCCTCTGAACATTTTATCCCTTGACTAAATGCATTCATCAAAAACAGCATAGATTTTTCGCTCTGCTACTTCATAGCTTAATGGATTTTTGTTTGATTACTGTATTGATTTAATTTTTTAAAGATGTAAATATACATGGCCTACTTGCTGAAATGTTTTTCTTAAAGGGAATAAAATTCAGGGCACTATTTTCTTTCTTCCCCTTTTTGTCCTCATTCCTTTTTAACCACATTAGAAAGACAAAGAGCCATCTTATAGCTAGGCTGGGTCCCCACGGCCATGTGCTACTCTCGAGGCAAGTCTGGCCCCAGATGTGACCGGGGACTCGACACAGGAGGGGACTTCACAGTCACAGCCTCGCAGGTGCTGAGAGGAAGTCATCTACAAGCAATCTGGAATCTTTACATGCAGGGTCCCTAGGCTTGGGAGAGAGGTTGTGCCCACTGGGAAGTCCATCACAAGGAAAGGGCGGTCAGGAGTAGTCCTGTTCACGCACAGCTACACGGTGTGGGGCCGGCAAGTAAGAGACACAAGAGTCAAGGTTCTGCAGGAAGAGTGGCACGCGCTTGCTGGGTGGGGTCGGGGATGGGGGCGGGGGGCAACTGCTGCCCTGGCCTCTGCGAGCTCTTCCGGCCTCTGACCGGCTGTGTGCAGGTACGGCGTGGACTGGTGCAGGATTCAAGTTTCCGTGAGTCAAGACAAGGGAAGCTTATCCGGAAGAAGGGGACCCTAAGAAAAGTGACAGACAGTACAGGTTGCCCTTTGCAGGAGCCTCTGGTGAAGAAACGGTGGGCCTCTGACCCATCCGCAGCAATAGCAAGCGGTGCGAGTGAGACTGACGACAGCAGGGGCGCTGGGGGGCTCAGTCCGTGCGCGTCTGCCTCCGGCTCAGGTCGTGATCCCAGGGTCCTGGGACTGAGCCCAGCGTCGGGCTCCCTGCTCGGCGGGGAGCCTGCTTCCCCCTCTGACCCCCCTCCCCTCATGCTCGCTCTCAAATAAATAAATAAAATCTTAAAAGAAGAAAAAGAACAAAGGCATGGCAACAAGGATGAGGTCAGGGACAACGGCAGCAACATGGCCAGCCCGGCTTCGGAGACAGACCTCGCAGCGACCCAGGCCGGGAGGGGGCCGGGAGACCCCGAGCCCCAGGGCAGGCGCCCCGCGCACGGCCCGTTAAGCCTCGCGGCCGCGCAGGCAGCCGTCGCCCCCGCAGGAGGGAAGAGCTGCGCCCGCGGGGCCGGGCGGTTGCTCACCCTGCCCGGAGACGCCCGGCTGCGAGAAGGTGAGCTCACGGCGGAACGCACGGCTGTCTTTTGGAGCCACATTGCCTCTCTCGGAAAAGCTTTACCACCCAGATGATTGAATGGACAGGAACGCTCAACGCCGGGAACCCGTGCTTGAAAGCAGCAGTTTGGGAACTTGGGTCCATGTTTTCTATCTTATTAGTGGAACAAATTTAGCCGCGGTTCAACATTATAAGGTTATCATCCGTGAGAATTATTATGGCCAAGTGAGCCCTTCCTTCACTACGTGGAATGCCTGAAAGCTTCAGAATGACTGAGCTACATTATTGATCAGCTCTGCAGATCAAGAGTCTCCCAGCTGACGGTAAATTTAAAATGTGCTTATCTCTGTAGAGATAAAAACAAACAGCCAAGTTTACTGCTTTTTTGATTTCTCCTTTGCTTTTCTATTATTTAGAGAAGCACAACTGATTTTTATTTCCTCTTTCAAATTACCTTCGTCAAGAAACAATGAGCCATAGGATCCCTTTAAGGGTTTTTGGTTTGTTCACATGATTGGAAAATCATTTTGCTGATTTAAAAAAAAAAGGGGGGGATGCTTTCCAATCACATGGGGCTGAAATATAAAATATATTTGGAAGGAAAAATGCTCATTGTTGCTTAAAAGACTGTTACTAAGATAACATAATAGGGTAATTTCTGTGTTTCATAAAAAATATCCCACCTAAATGGAAAGCGAGCGGAAGGCTGCAGGGAGAAGCGATGGACTAATCTCAAAGACCTGTGCTTACCGTTGAGACCCATCTCGAGGTGATGGACACGCACAACCGGCATTCCAGGCGGTTCTTAAGGAGCAGTGACGTCGTGCGTCCGGGACCTTTCAGCCACTGTCCTTGTCGGGGTGTCTCCTCGTGGAGGACCAGCGTCCGCGCCGAGCGGGGCCGAAAGAAGCCTTCCCGAGGCACGGATGGCCGCAAGGGACTGAGAGCCCGGCTCCGTTCCCGAGGCTGTGTAACACGCAACCCCACATTCAGTGGGTGACCACCTCCAGTGTATCTGCCCCCCCGCAACCGTGGGGAATTCCAGAAGGGCTGGCTCTGTGGTTGGTTTGTGATCCATGAAGCGTCCGCCGGGCAGTGGGAGGATTCAGCCGGGAATCTGGGCTCCTCACCCGCACGAGCGCAGCTCAGCACCTGCCGGCGTGTTTCCGGGGGCCGCCGGGGTCCACCGTCCGGGTCCCCCCAGCACCGGGGCTTCACCCGCACCGGGCAGCGTCGGGTGGGCGCGCTTCTGGCACGCCGGCTGCCTCGCAGGGGGCAGAAACGGAGGCTGCCCGGCCAGGCCAGGGCCCTGTCTGAAGCTGGCGGAGCGTCCTTTGTGCTGGTTGTCTTGTTGTCGTGGTTGGGTTTGGTTTTGGTTTTTTGTCAAGGTAGGAGGACCGGGCTCCTTCTCTTAACCGGGCTGTGGCAAGGTCGCAAGGAGACGTTTCTAGGAGCAGGAGGTACTGCTGCGGCGTCCTTGGAAAATTTCATTTTCTACCACCTCAGATCTCTTTTAATCTATAAACAGTGATGTCTCCACAAGACCAAACTGCTCCACAGGAACAGTAACAAAAAAGAATCAGTAAATGCATGATTTCAAACTTGCACATAAATGTCTATATTATATCCATCTGGTTAAATATCTCGTATTTATGGAGAGTATCTGGTCTTGCTTTTTCCAACCAAGCTGACTTAACTATGCTTAGGAAATTGGCCCAAACCCACTCTTAACACAGGTTCTTTTATAAATCTTTGTGTTGTGCAATCCTGACCCTCATTCACCTAATCAGGCTCTGCTTTACTACCCCCAGTAACACCCCCCTCCTGTCCCTGAGCCTGTTTTTCTTGTCAGGCAGACTCTACTGTCCTGTCTACTCTTCTCACCAACTTTCAGTGCTTGTCCAAGATACCCTAACCCACCTTCCTGCCAAAGAGACAGGACCCCACTCATTCACTAGAAGGTAGCACAGACTAAAACCACGTGACCCCCTCACCACGTCCCCCCTTCTCCGCTAAGCAAACAATACAAATGGACAAAAATCCTCACAAGTATAAAATCCCAGCTAAAAGGTCTCAGCAGGAGTAAAGAACTTAGCTGGGTGAGAAAACAAAATGAAGTCCCCTTGTAAAGACTTGGAGGCTGTATATGAGATGCTGGTACTGCAGAGAACAAAAGGCAGGGTGCAGGGGAGAGGAGCTTGAGGAAGACAGTCACAGGACGGGATGGGGGTGGCGAAGCAGTGAACAGGATGGACCAGGGCACGGGGGTCATTTGGGGGACCATGCCTCTCTACAGGCGAAAGATGCCGAGAACCAGAACACAGAGGAGATGGAATGGGACGGTTCTGAGAAAACACTGAAGAACAAAAACCAGAAAGACTGACTAGATGTGGGGAAATAGAACCAGCCACGTCAGAATGTCCAACGGGGCCTGTCTCCCATTAGCAGTAAGACTCTCCCTGTGCAGTCCTTTATGCTGAAGCAAACGACCTCAGGTGACCTTGCTTCCCTGCAAAAGTGGTGCCTCGTGCTTTGGAAAAGTGCCTTGAATTAACAGTTATTACTTTAGCCAGTGATGCTGCAAAAACCATTTTGTCCTCTGCATAAAACAAAAATCATGTTCAGCTTTCTTTATGGCATAATTTAAAATACCGTCCAAAGTCCACACCCATGAATGGAAACAGAGGTAAGCAAGCAGCCAACCTGGAGAGAGCCGGGAGCTCTGCCTCTTAATAACCATTCTCCGGAATGCGTGGCTGTCACTTTGGCAATGGACTACAAAGCAACCGCGAGGTTCCTGCGTTTGTGTGTAATTCCTTCTTTTCATTACTCTCCCAGGGCCGAGGTTGTGTCTTTTGGCTTTTTGTTGTTGCTTTGTGTTCTAAGAGACCTTACCATACTTCTGTTCATTTTTATTTGACGTTACTGTTTACAGGGGAAAAAAGGAAATAGTAAATAATGGCGTGTCAAATGACAAAAAAAGCGTAAACCGTGAAAAGTGGATAAAAATGTTTTCATTTAAAGATCTTTGTACTGCGACACGGTGGCCGCTCGGACCCAGGGTAAGCTACGGAAACCTCAGAAACATCCACACGGAGCGGCAGGGAGCACCGCACAGACAGACAGCCACGTACAGGGGGTGTGAAGCTGCCAGGAACCTGGCTGAGTAAATTCTGAAGAAGTTCGAAGCAAATTTAGGACTTCTACATTTCTAAGTCAGTGATACAGGTCATGGGGTGGGAACTCCATGAGAGCAGGATTTTCATGTGTTTTGCTCACATGGTCCATCCCCAATATATTTGTGGAATAAATATGGCAATCGAAAGGGAAAAACAGCAGATGGTTTGGTTATGGTGCTCCTGGGGAGACCTCGTTTCATATCTAGAATCCTGCATGTCACAATCTGAAAGAGAACATGGGAGTATCCCAGAGGACCAAGGCATGAAGACGCTTGAAATCCTGTGAGGAAAATTAACTAAAGGAATTGGGAAGACAGGAAATTCTTCATGATGCTGGGGAGACAGGATTCAAACATTCAAGGGTTTGATCTCCGCCTCCTCCAGGGACCCTCCACTCCTGGGATTCAGCGGCTCCCACGTTAACATGTGGAACATCAGATATCAGTTTTCTACAGAATTTTTCAAAAAGATAACATCACAACCACGTTATTTTTACCTGGTGGGGTAACTCTGATGCCTAGATTAGATGGCAAAACTCATTACTTGTGTGCACTGTGATAATACGTGCTCTTTATCTTCCAGAAACACATTTTGAAACATGTAGAGATGAATGCAAAATAAAGTTCACACTAAGGTGTTGCAAGAAAAAGACCTATGTCATGAATGGGGTCATCTCTCAGGAACCAAACTTGGAAATTCTTTCCTTTCACCTGACCTCAGCGCTCTCCAGAGTTCCTCATCTTCTGCACACAACAGACATGCCCTCTCCAATTCATTATATGAAACTTGCAGGAAGAATGACTGTGAGCCATTTCTCAAACGTTGGTCTCTTTACTGTTTGCCTTAGAAGCATTCCCAAACCAAGGGCCGTTTCTCAGTTCTTAAGGGTTCAAAGGCTCTAATTTTTCGTATGGGCAAGTGCTAATTCCAAGTAACCTACTAGTGAGTTATTAAGGGTTAATAAAATTGGATATTCATAAACCAAAATGAGCACATCATGAGGTCACTGACCGTCTGACTTCACACAGTGCTTGGCAACATCGCAAACTTCCTCTTTGTGCATGGGCATATGCACATCATTGGAGTCCCCCAATTTCCTAGAGGAGAAGTTGTTATTATTGAATCATATGTGTTGGTTTGACTTGGTTGTGGTTTTTGATTGCTCTTATTATTTGTAAAATTTTTACTATTGTTGGTGTTGTTTTGGTCTTTTAATGAAGGCTAGTTCTCATTTCTATTGTTATTTTGTACATTTTCAATATGATTGTGGAGTTCTTCTGCTCACCAGACAGTATGGTAGCTGTAGTGGGTGAGGGAAGAGTTTTTTTTCCCTTTAAATTTTTTTATTGTTATGTTAATCACCATACATTACATCATTAGTTTTTGATGCAGTGTTCCATGATTCATTGTTTGTGCATAACACCCAGTGCTCCACGCAGAACGTGCCCTCGTGCCCTCTTTAATACCCGTCACCAGGCTAACCCATCCCCCCACCCCCCTCCCCTCTAGAACCCTCAGTTTGTTTTTCAGAGTCCATCGTCTCTCATGGTTCGTCTCCCCCTCCAATTCCCCCCCCTTCATTCTTCTCCTCCTGCTATCTTCTTCTTTTTCTTTTTTTCTTAACATATATTGCATTATTTGGTTCAGAGGTACAGGTCTGTGATTCAACAGTCTTGCACAATTCACAGCACTCGCCATTGCACATACCCTCCCCAATGTCTGTCACCCAGCCACCCCATCCCTCCCACCCACCCCCCACTCCAGCAACACTCAGTTTGTTTCCTGAGATTAAGAATTCCTCATATCAGTGAGGTCATATGATACATGTCTTTCTCTGATTGACTTATTTCACGCAGCATAACACCCTCCAGTTCCATCCACGTCACTGCAAATGGCAAGATCTCATTCCTTTGATGGCTGCATAATATTCGATTGTGTATATATACCACTTCTTCTTTATCCATTCATCTGTCGATGGACATCTTGGCTCTTTCCACAGTTTGGCTATTGTGGACATTGCTGCTATAAACATCGGGGTGCACGTACCCCTTCAGATCCCTACATTTGTATCTTTGGGGTAAATACCCACTAGTGCAATTGCTGGGTCATATGGTAGTTCTATTTTCAACTTTTTGAGGAACCTCCATACTGTTTTCCAGAGTGGCTGCACCAGCTTGCATTCCCACCAACAGTGTAGGAGGGTTCCCCTTTCTCCACATCCCTGCCAACATCTGTCGTTTCCTGACTTGTTAATTTTAGCCATTCTGACTGGTGTGAGGTGGTATCTCATCGAGGTTTTGATTTGGATTTCCCTGATGCCGAGCGATGTTGAGCACTTTTTCATGTGTCTGTTGGCCATTTGGATGTCTTCTTTGGAAAAATGTCTCTTCATGTCTTCTGCCCATTTCTTGATTGGATCATTTGTTCTTTATAGATTTTGGATACTAGCCCTTTATCTGATGTGTCATTTGCAAGTATCTTCTCCCATTCTGTCGGTTGTCTTTTGGTTTTATGGACTGTTTCTTTTGCTGTGCAAAAGCTTTTTATCTTGATGAAATCCCAATAGTTCATTTTTGCCCTTGCTTCCCTTGCCTTTGGCGATGTTTCTAGGAAGAAGTTGCTGCGGCTGAGGTCGAAGAGGTTGCTGCCTGTGTTCTCCTTTAGGATTTGGATGGACTCCTGTCTCACATTTAGGTCTTTCAACCATTTGGAGTCTATTTTTGTGTGTGGTGTAAGGAAATGGTCCAGTTTCATTCTTCTGCATGTGGCTGTCCAATTTTCCCAACACCATGTGTTGAAGAAACTGTCTTTTTGCCATTGGACATTCTTTCCTGCTTTGTCAAAGAAGAGTTGACCATAGAGTGGAGGGTCCATTTCTGGGCTCTCTATTCTGTTCCATTGATCTATGTGTCTGTTTTTGTGCCAGTACCATACTGTCTTGATGATGACAGCTTTGTAATAGAGCTGGAAGTCCGGAATTGTGATGCCGCCAGCTTTGCTTTTCTTTTTCAACATTCCTCTGGCTATTTGGGGTCTTTTCTGGTTCCATACAAATTTGAGGATTTTTGTTCCATTTCTTTGAAAAAAGTGGATGATATTTTGATGGGGATTGCATTGAATGTGTAGATTGCTCTAGGTAGCATTGACATCTTCACAATATTTGTTCTTCCAATCCATGAGCATGGAACGTTTTTCCATTTCTTTGTGTCTTCCTCAATTTCTTTCATGAGTATTTTATAGTTTTCTGAGTACAGATCCTTTGCCTCTTTGGTTAGATTTATTCCTAGGTATCTTATGGTTTTGGGTGCAATTGTAAATGGGATCGACTCCTTAATTTCTCTCTCTTCTGTCTTGTTGTTGGTGTATAGGAATGCCACTGATTTCTGTCCATTGATTTTATATCCTGCCACTTTACTGAATTCCTGTATGAGTTCTAGCAGTTTTGGGTGGAGTCTTTTGCGTTTTCCACATAAAGTATCATATCATCTGCAAAGAGTGAGAGTTTGACTTCTTCTTTGCCGATTTGGATGCCTTTGATTTCTTTTTGTCGTCTGATTGCTGTGGCTAGGACTTCTAGTACGATGTTGAATAGCAGTGGTGAGAGTGGACATCCCTGCCATATTCCTGACCTTAGGGGGAAAGCTCTCAGTTTTTCCCCATTGAGAATGATATTCCTGTAGGTTTTTCATAGATGGCTATTATGATATGGAGGTATGTACCCTCTATCCCTAAACTCTGAAGCGTTTTGATCAAGAAAGGATGCTGTACTTTGTCAAATGCTTTTTCTGCATCTATTGAGAGGATCATATGATTCTTGTTCTTTCTTTTGTTAATGTATCATGTTGATTGATTTGCGGATGTTGAACCAACCTTGCAGCCGAGGGATAAATCCCACTTGGTTGTGGTGAATAATCCTTTTAATGTACTGTTGGATCCTATTGGCTAGTATTTTGGTGAGAATTTTTGCATCCATGTTCATCAAGGATATTGGTCTGTAATTCTCCTTTTTCATGGGGTCTTTGTCTGGTTTGGGGATCAAGGTAATGATGGCCTCATCAAATGAGTTTGGAAGTTTTCCTTCCATTTGTATTTTTTGGAACAGTTTCAGGAGAATAGGTATTAATCTTCTTTAAATGTTTGGTAGAATTCCCCTGGGAAGCCATCTGGCCCTGGGCTTTGGTTTCTTGGGAGATTTTTGATGACTGCTTCAATTTCCTAAGTGGTTATAGGTCTGTTCAGGTTTTCTGTTTCTTCCTGGTTCAATTTTGGTAGTTGATACATCTCTAGGAATGCACCCATTTCTTCCAGGTTATCTAATTTCCTGTCATTGAGTTGCTCATAATATGTTTTTATAATTGTTTGTATTTCTTTGGTGTGGGCTGTGATCTCTCCACTTTCATTCATGATTTTGTTGATTTGGGTCATTTCTCTTTTCTTTTTGATAAGTCTGCCCAGGGGCTTATCAATCTTGTTAATTCTTTCAAAGAACCAGCTCCTAGTTTCGTTGATCTGTTCTACTGTTCTTTTGGTTTCTAGTTCATTGATTTCTGCTCTGATCTTTATTATTTCTCTTCTCCTGCTGGGTTTAGGCTTTATTTGCTGTTTTTTCTGTAGCTCCTTGAGGGAAGAGTTTTTAAATGGAAGTTTACTGGGACAAATCAAAACCATCTCCCAGCCACTGCTCTAGGGGAGCTCTTTTCTGCTATGTAGGTATGGGAGTTGAATTAGTTTCCTAAGGCTGCTGCAACAACACAAATGTGGTGGCTCAAGACAACACACGTTTATTCTCTTACAGTCCCGGAGTTCAGAATTCCAAAACCAGAGTCACTGGGTTACAGTTCATTTCCTTGCTTTTCCAGCTTCTCAAGGGTTCCTCAGCTCGTGGTTCCTTCTGTTCTTCAAGGTGAGCAGTGGGTGGTCATCTGCTCACATGGCATCCCTCTGACACTCTCCTCCCCACCCCATTACTTATAAGGACAGTTGTCCTTAAATTGGAGGCACACCAAGATAATCCAGAATAATTCCCCCAGCCATCCGATCGAAGCTCCTTAACCACACTTGGACCGTCCATCCATCCTGCCATGTACAGTTACATATTCACCTCTTCTGACGATGAGGACATGCTCCAGCCTTCCACAGAAGCATCGTGAGCCAGCACCTCACTGGTACCTAAGAATATTTTCTGTTGCCAGAACTGTCATTATGGCTGGTGGAGATGAACTCCTGAAATCCTGAGATGGAAACAGAAGTGAATTTTGAACCACTGAAACAAAACTATTAAAGGGACCGGGAATCATGGAAGCGGTGCCTTCCAGAGCTGGCCTTGCAGGCATTGTTGCTGGTCACCCCAGAAACCTAACTACTGTTTAGCACATTGCTTCTGTACCATAAATGCATCTGGACTTCTCAAAGCCACCTCCTAAATGAACCTAAAGATATCAGTCATTTCTAAAGCAGCCGGGACTTTGAGAAGACTGTGTGCCTATTTTACCTTACTTCGAATGGGGTATTTCGGTCACTTAGTAGAGTCTTAGAAACACCTCAACAGGGGCGCCCGGGTGGCTCAGTCGGTTAAGTGTCTGACTCTTGGTTTCAGCTCAGGTCATGATCTCAGAGTCGTGGGATAGAGCCCTATGTCAGGCTCTGCGCTCAGAGCGGAGTCACTTGGGATTCTCCCTCTCCCTCTACCCCTCCTGCTGCTCATGCTCTCTCTTGCTCTCAAATAAATAAAATCTTAAAAAAAAAAAAAAAACCACCTAACAAAGGATATCATTTGATGGAAGCTCGTTCACTCAATTAAGATTCTACCCCACCATGAGCCAGGCGCTGTGCTAAGAACAGCATTTTCAAAGGGGATGGTGAGCATGGCCCCTGTTCTCCCTAGTCTGGTGGAAGTAATTGTGGGAAGAGGAAGAGAAAGGCAGAAATCAAGGTCACTAGTCAGTTGTGGGATGGAGGGGCCCTGAGGAGTTACTAAGAGAGTGATTCGTCCGGGAGGGGGTGGAGGGGATGAGACTGCGGGAAGGCAGAGTTGTGCACCCTGCCCAGCAGGCGCAGGCCCGCAGGGGTTACTGCCTTAAGGAAAAGTTTTCATTTCAGTGGGGCAGAATTCCCTGTTTTTAGGAGCTCAGAAAAAAAATGGTTTGAAATAGCATGAAATGACAATATGGACATGCCTTAAATTGTGCGCTTCAATTTCCCTGACTGCAAATAAGAATGCTTATTTGAACAGAAATGAGAATTTCTACTTCCCACATAGCCTTTCTGTGGACTCCGTGGACTTCTTATTAAATAATGGACAGAAAAGCAAATTGCTTTCATCTCTTGAAGGGCTTCTTTCTTTCCTAAATGACTTTGAACTTTTTCTCCCCTTTTTTGAGCATTTATAGAGATAAGCATATTTTAAAAACTGACCAGAATGGAACAGTAAACATATTTGAGAAAGCAACTGATTGTCACTATGGCAACACGGAATGTGTCTGACGTTTAGTCTTTCCATTATTCTCTGTTGCTATAGTAATGAAACCTTGTATTCTGACACCATTTCCAAATTCAATTAAAATAAAGCCCCTCTCACCCCACAAGGAGGTTGGAGGGACAGAGCTATTAATGCACAAGATGTATGAGAATGTTCTCTAGCACTGGGACAGAGATGATAGGAGGCACACTTTGCTGCACTTTAATCAAACTGAAAAACACATGCTTAAAAAGGGGAAATATATAGAAGCAAAAACTCAGTACAACAAAAGTAAAGCAGATTTTTGTTATTAAATGTCAGCCTTTGGGGGCACCTGGCTGGCTCAGTCAGTGGAGTGTGCGACTCTTGATCTCGGGGTTGTGAGTTAGAGCCCCACGTTGGGTAGAGAGTACTTAAAAGAAAATCAGCCTTTTATCTTAAACACATATAAAAATCGCTTTAATTTACAAGATGTTGAAATTTAACATCAAATAGTTAAAGGAGAATTTCTGTTTCTTTTTAGGAGAAACACATAGTAGGATAAGGGCAATTAAGGGTCACCAAAATTAATAAAGAAATTACTTGGGGTTTTCAGGGGC
This sequence comes from Eumetopias jubatus, assembly GCF_037043125.1. Lineage (NCBI taxonomy): Eukaryota > Metazoa > Chordata > Mammalia > Carnivora > Otariidae > Eumetopias > Eumetopias jubatus. The sequence goes on from NW_028274819.1 coordinate 110,047,438, forward strand.
TTTTTGTGTTTAAGAAAATATGATCTGTTATTTGTCCACTCTGAAACTTATGACTAGCAACCAGATTATTATTATTAAATTCTGAGATGCAATAGTAGAAACATGCTTCAGCTATGCATTTTCGATTAATGAGAAAAAAGCAGGGAGGGATTTAGAAGGAAAAGAAGGGGAGAGCGTGGTGAGAGTGCCGTGTAAAACGAGGGGCACTAAAAAGGAAAGCTAGTGATCATGGAGGAGAGCTCAGGGGAGTTTAGGAACCCAAACCAGGAAAAGGTAGACAGGGGGTCCGGAAAGAGACGGAGCCAGAACCTCTGAGACGGAGGTCTGTGACCTACGCTTATGCTGCAGGGGTTGCTGTTGACGTTAGTGACAGCTCTGTAAGGTGGCACTGCTTTCCACAAGTTCTTTTCAGCTCGACGGTAACTTGGAAAAATCATTTCTCGCCCGGAGAGGAAGTCTTCACAATGGTTCCAGGAAGCAAGGGGCTGGATCAGGGTAAGGGCTCTCCGTTCCACCACAGCCTTGCTGTGTACCTGGAGGAAGTCTGCTAAGTCCTGAGCCTCCGTTTCCTCTCTCATAAAATGATGATGTGTCCTTAATTCCATGCCGTAGTTTCCCCAACTGTAAGCCCCCTGTAAGAGACAAGATGTGCGAAGTACTTAATACTGTCTAGTGCCTCTTCAGCCTCCAGCAAGTGTCGCTATTGTGTTTTCCAGCTAGGAATGAAGGGAATGGGAGGAATTTGGAAAAGACACAATATGGGTGAATTTTGTCTTTTTTTTTTTTTTTGTCTTCCAAGTCATTAAGTTTTTGAGAAATCAAATAATTTGATATGCTATCTGAAGTGGCAGAACATGGTTCTCTGAAGCTGAGCACGGGAGAGTGGAGAGGACCCAGAGCTGGGGCCCGCCCCCTGGTGCTGTGGTCTCAGGCTGACCTCTACTTAGCGGCCAGACCAGCCACAAATCACTCTGCTTTCTTGTAGGACAGTCATGAAAGGAAAACACCAGAAGGACAGAAATAAAGCTTAGAGATGATAAATGAAGTATGATGATAAAGTCTTTTGGATGTATCATTATGAAATTAGAAATCATTTGGGAATATGACTAATCACCTGGATCCCCCATATCCACCTTGTTAACTAGGGTTGAAATCTGTATTTTCACTTCTTGGCCCTGCAGATATAGTGTACGGAGCTCAAGGGCATTAAGAAAGTGAGTGTTTGGGAATGGGAGACAAGCTAAAATTTGAGGTGCTCTGTTTCTAGATCTTGTGAAATGCTTTTTTTTTTTCTTTCTTTTCCTATGTCCCTTCTGCCTTTTTCCTTGTTTCCAAAAAGTCTTGCCAGGAATCACAGCTCCTGTCTTTTAAGAATTTAAATGAGTGGCATCTGGCTGGCTCAGTCGGTACAGCCTGCGACTCTTGATCTCAGGGGCATGAGTTTCAGCCCCACGTTGGGAACAGAGAGTACTTAAAAAAAAAAATTGAATGAGCTGAGTAACCGAGGCCAGCTGTCCAGGCCGACTCAGGGTCCCATTTACATCCGTATTATTGTTACTGTGTGCTGATCACCACTGCTCCTCCCCACAGACAAACAATCCCAAGGGGGGGGGAGACTCAAGAACAAACTTTGCCTAGAGACAGTACAGTAGTGGTGTCTACAAGGCTTTCCATGGAAACTGGTGAAGAAGTGAAGTAAAAGCCATGGACAACGTAGCACCGAGCAGCTCTTAGCTCCTAACCTCTGATGGATTCCCTGGCTAAGGCTACCGCTCGAGGGGATTCTATGACCATCGTCCATCCCACAGCCCGAAATCTAAATGTGTTTGGGAACAAACAGTAAATGCAAGGTCCCTGCTGGGTGCTGGGGGTAAAAGACAAGTTGACATGATCCCTGCCTTTGAGGAGCTTATAACACAGTCCAAAAATGTTTGGAAAAGGTTGGTATCGGGTGTGTGTGGTGGAGAGGAATTGTCGTCTCTCTACTCCACTAAAATCTTTCCAAATGTTCGGCCACCTTTAAATATCCTGGCAGGGAGCAGTAACATCCATTGTGAGTGACGGCCCGCACAGGGTTTGAGTGTCCAGACTACCTGGGCCTAGACGCCAGATCCCTTTGTGCAGCCTCGGAGAGACACTTCCCAGCCTTCAGCCACCGGCCCCTCCCCCACAGACTGGAAGGAATAGAGGGTTCTTGTAATAGTGAAGCAGATTCATGCAGAAGAAGCCCTTAGATCAGTGGCTGGCACACAGCAGTACTCAATAATCATTTTCGAAATGAGATGAGGAAAGAGAACTGGCCAGGGAATGAAAATCTCCCAGCTCCAAAACTCAGTACAATTCTTACAAAAGGAACTCAAGAATGCGCATGCATAGAAAACAACCAAGAGGTTACAAAAAGGCGCAGTAATTTCTCAAACTGAGAAAACAATATGATTGATCTTTATTACAAAAATGATATTTATGCAGTTTTTCTGTTGATACATTATGCAAAAAAGGGCCAGATCAATTTCACTAAATATTCAGTATATATGTGGGATGGGGTGATTTAAAATATAGGCTATTCTGCATGAATAAACCTCATTCTGCAAGGGACTCCCAGATGGTCAAGCCACAAAACTGTTAAAACTGTTTTCAACAAGAGGCCTCTCTGACTGCCAAACAGGAGAAAAAAACCAGAAGGGTATATACACCAAGAGTGAATTTTTAAAATGGACTCCAAAGAGAAAGTGACCAGGCACACATTCCAAACTGCAAGAATAGATTTGGAATCGATCTGTTTCTCCCATGGGCAACTCCATGTACAGGTGATTTGCTGGAAAAGTATTATGGATGACTTTCCTAATAAACATTGGCCCACACTATTCTATTCCAATAGAAACCAGACCTCCCACCACAAACAAAAGTGGTGACCCAACCACAGCCAATGCTAACTGGAATGCCCGGACCCATCCGACTGCTCAAGATTCGGTACCAGGCTGATCTTCGAAATTAAATCTGCTCTCCCTACCGCTTGCTATTATCAGTACCATTTTTAAGTAGCTTGTGTCCTAACATTTCTTTTTTTTTTAAGATTTTATTTATTTATTTGAGAGAGAGAATGAGAGATAGAGAGCACGAGAGGGAAGAGGGTCAGAGAGAGAAGCAGACTCCCCGCTGAGCAAGGAGCCCGATGTGGGACTCGATCCCGGGACTCCAGGATCATGACCTGAGCCGAAGGCAGTCGCTTAACCAACTGAGCCACCCAGGTGCCCTGTCCTAACATTTCTTATTTTTCCCAGTTATAAGAGAAAATCCAAAGGAAAAGAACTGCAACAATTTCTATAGGAACCACACTGGTTTTCCATTCAATGTGAATTTTTTAGAAACATGAAATTTGCTGGTGAAAAACTTTCACTGTCATTTTATACACTCTTATAATTTACCTGAGGGATGATGAAAATTGCAAGCAACATCTCAGAGGACAAAACAGAGTGAGTTTTATTTTGTCAATGTTCAGTTCAAGTCAACAAACACACTTTTGCCAGCCTAACAGGTAATGTGCGAGGTGCTAGCGATCAGCGGGAGAAAGGGCAGAGCAGAAGAGTGGAAATCTAAATAGAATATGTATAAGCACAGAACTCTTATGAAAAAGGACAAGTTGATCTGTTCTCAGGTTGTCAGGGAAAAGCAGGTTTTGAAGAATAAGAGTATGTCACACGGACAAGCCAGGAGGAAGCAGGACGTGCTCGAGGCAAACACAGAGGGCAGAGACGGCGTGACACAGTGACTGTTCATATATAATATAGGTTATATCACATGAACAGGGGGACTTCTTTCTTAACTAAACCGCATTTGGAGGAAAGACAGCACCAGTGACTTTCTTCTTTCCCTTTGATTAAACAATAGGCAATGAAATAGAAATATTTTAGCTAACGATTACATTCTCATTCTGAGACTTTTAATAAGCTGTGGCCAGGCAGAGCCTAGAACAGCCTTGTCTAATAGAAATATAATGCAAACCACACGTATAAGATTAAATCTCCTATTAGCCTCATTTTAAAAAGTAAAAAAAAAAAATCACAGGTAAAATTCATTTTAAGAATATATTTTCCTTAACCCAATTATGCAAAATTTTATCATTTAACTTTTAATCAATATGAAAATTGTCAGTGAGGCATTGTGCATTTTTAAACTAAATCTCTGAAATCCTGTGTATATTTTACTCTTACAGTACATCTCAATTCAGATTCTAATTTATCAGAAATACTCTATCTGTATGTATGCATGTATGTATGTATTTAAGTAAGCAAGTAAGCAAGCTCTAGACCCAATGTGGGGCTTGAACCCCTGACCCCAGGATCAAGAGTCACATGCTCTACCAACTTAAGCCAGCCGGGCGCCCCTATTCCATCTGTAATTAGATTTCAAAAAATTTACAGTTGAAAAAGTAGATTCACATAACTCAAGTTTTCCAAACATACTTTGAAGTTATCCAGGCCCTGAATTGTTTTTAAATTAAAATTAAATAGAACTAAAATTCAGTTATTCAGTTCTACTAGCCACACTTCTGGCCAGTGGCTACAGCGGTTGAACAGCTCAGTTCTAGAGCAAGTGTGTAAGAACCTCAGGGTCAAATCTCTAGCCTGAAATTAGTATTAACAAAAACCAAATCAGGAAACAGACTACCAGGTTCGTAATGGGCTCCCAGTCTTAGGCATTTTGGATTACCCTCATCTCTGCCTTGTTGGTGCACGTCCACTCACACAAGTTATAGCTGAGAAGGAACAGCGAGGCTCTCTGGAAAGGTCTTGCAATCAGCAAGGAGATTGAGGTTTAAGTGCAGGAACCTGCAAGAGTTCATCTGAAAGCGGAAGGTTCTTGGTAACTTACGCCGCGCGCTGGGACTTTCCCCAGCTAATGGGGTCGCAGAGGGATTCAGGCGGTGCATGTCCCCTGAAGGGGACAGAGTCTGCTTATGCCTGGGACGGGGCGTTCTCCTGCCTTCTCATCGCACTCACCCCAGAGACATCCACCATGAACGGGGAGCCAAAATTGTAAAATCTAAGTTCTCATAACTTTCAGAAGCACACGTTTTTGTTCTTTGACGCACACGTCTAGGCATGCTTCTTACAGACTCACCAGGGGAGTCTGAAAGATTAAAGTGACCGGCGCCTTTCAAAGAGCCTATTTCAGAAGGTCTCCCTGTTTCATGGAAGAGAGCTCCTCCAGGAATATTCCCCCGGAATAGTCCATTCTTTGCTCACCGAACCTCCTTGAGCGCCCGCCCCATCCCAGGCGCGGCGCTGCGCCCGGACGGCCGCACCACGGGCCACGCGGCAAGGGCGTCGGGGAAGGCGCCCCGGCGGAGCGGGCTGCAGCAGAAACACGCGCCCGCACGCCCCGCCTCGCACAACCCTGCGCCACGAGCTGCCGGCGGCTGCCCTCGAGGCGGCACTGAGCGTCCGCGTGCGGGCAAAGCCCCGGCAGGGAGACGGCGTGGCAGGCGGCGCGGGGCTGCGCACCAGGGACGGACGGCTGCCCCGGGGACGAACCGCCAACCCGCGGCCCGACGCCGGCGCGCAGGCCCCTCGGTGGGAGCACGGCGGCCGCACGCGACGTCCCAGGGCCACCGTGCGGCCGGGCGCCGAGGCCGGGGACGCGGGCGGCGGAGCGAGGCGCGTGGGTGCGCGCGGGCCGGAGGGCAGCGGCCGCGACGCGGGGCCGAGGGCCCGCACCTGGCGTCAGGGCGCCGGCGGCGGCGGCGAGGGGGGCCGCGGACGGACCCGCCGCGCCGCCGGAACCCGCGCCGGCCCGAGGCCCGGGCGGCGGGGGAGGCAAGCACAGAGCGCGGGAACAACGAAGACTCGGCCGACGGGGCCAGGGACTCCGGAGTCAGCTGTGACAGGACTGGTCGAGCGGTAAGGAAATCGCCGGCCTGCGGCGGGGGCCCAGCTAGGCCGCACGTGCCGCGGCGCCAGGGCGCAGCGAGCTCGACGGCCCCCGGGGCGACGCCGAGCCGTCCTCTCCGCCCTTTTCCCAGGTGAGGGTCAAGGACAGGGGTAGAGCTGGGGGGCGGGGCGGCCGGGGCCCCAATCCGACGGAAGAGCGCCGCGGGCTGATCGCTAGAAGCCAATCGGCTTCGACAGCCCACTTGACTGGCAGAGCCGCGCGCCAACTCCTGAGCGCAGAGCGGGAGGCCGCGAATCGCAAGGGGGCGGAATTCCAGGGCACTAACCCGGAACCGGTTGGGGACTCGATTCCCATTGTGAGGCCAGCCCTGGGGCGGGCCCTCAGCCAGAATGGCCATACCACCCGGACCAATGGATGAGCCGTCTCGGACGAGTGGCAGCCGCACCGGCCAATGGGCGGCGGCAAGGGGGCGGGCGAAGTTAGTGGGCGGGGAATCAATGAGGCATCTTTTTTTCCCTAGCCCCCTTAGAGGCGAGCGGGCGGAGGTGCCGCCGGGGTCGCAGGGGAGCGAGTGTGTCCCGGAGGAGGCGGCAGCTCCGCGGACGGTGGGTGCCCTCGCAGCGGGGAAGGCCCCGGCGGGGGTCAGCGGCAGGGGGCTGTCCCCCCCGCGGCCGGCTCTGGCCCTGGGTCTGCGTCGTAGCGGGACCTCGACGCTCCTCGAAGCACCAGCCCGTCCGGGGCGGGTGGGAGGCTGTGGCCGCTGGATCCCGGCTGCGGAAGCTTCCCGCGCGCCCAGTCGGGACTCTGCGTTAATATCCAGGAAGAAGACGTGCCTTCCAGGTCGCCGCATCTGCCGGCAGGTGCGGGCGGGCGCCACCTCCCCCGGGCTGGCCTCCCGGGAGCTCCGTCTCCCCGGCTCTGCCCTGCGGCCCCTTCCCTTCCGGGCGGTCCCAAAGGAGGCGGCGGGGCCGGGGGGCGGGCGTCGTTCCGCTGCGATAACAGGTGGCCCCTAAGTAAACTTCACTTAGTTACCTACCGCAGGTCTCAGGGAAGAGCATCCTGTTGGGAAGTGAATAAGAACATGTGGGCGCGGGGAGGAGAGGGACTTGGGGAGTTGGGGTATTTTGTGATGCTTTCTTTTTCTGAACAGCCTAACGAATTCACAAAAAAAAAAAATTATTACAATTTTTTTTTTTTTTTGGAGGGGACCCATTATTGACGGCCTGGTTTTCCTCCAACCTCTTCATTCTGTCTTATCACACAGTATTTAGGAACTTCATTCGCAAGTGTTAGTCCTTGAAAAAAACAGTTGCCCACAGTTAATAATGTGCCCTTGGTGGTACATCATCTTCACAAGGATTACGTAAGTGAACTACTTATACCTGTTTCCAGCCTGGAAGGAATTGATTGGCCGCTGGGATTTCAGGAAAATGGCAGTTGTCTCTGTTGGGGCATGCAAGATCTATGGACTTGTAGCGGTTGCAACCGCCCAATTCCCCTCTGTAAAGACAGGGAACACAACCGATATAAACGAGGTAGCAATTGACATCTAAAATGGCGTTTTTTCACGTTATGTGAGGTGTTCTATCCCCAGCACTGGGAATATGTGCCGGGCACATAGTAGGAGCTCAGTAAATGTTTAAGTGATTGGGTAACGGATGACAGAAACCCAAGCTGTGTTATATAAGCATCAAAATATAAAGGAAAGAACAAGAAAAAAAAAAAAGATCCTGGAAACATAGCTTCTATCCGTGCAAACATAGCTACCAAATTTTAACTCGAGGTGCACTGATTTGGGTACTTTCTTACGTTAATCAGAAGATGTCAAAGGTTTTCACATAATCATGCCAAAACCGTCTGGAAATCTAAGATACATGTACACAGGAATAATGTGCTAAGCCATATCCATCCTGTAATGTAGTGCGGTATAGTTTATTCATCCTCATCTACTGGTAAATATTTTGGCAAATATTTGTATTTTTATCATGCTTTTACCTTAAAAATATGCTGGCACTTTTGAAATGGTTCAAGAAGCTATTGAAATGCTCTGAAACATTCTGTATCTTTTGGAAACAAAAAGCCATGAATACATTGTATTTAATATGATATGGAATTTGATACTATTTTCGCTCTCTGTTCTATTTTTAAGGACATCTAACCTGATTCCTTACTAAAAATATGTCTTTGATAACCTACTTACTTATTATGGTGGCAACAGAGCCTTTTTACTTAAAATTTTCTCTCACAATGTTTTGTAACTTACTAGGTTCTTACGTTTTTTGGCATAGTCAAAGGGTGGGTAGTTTAAAGGCTTCACTTAATTTCACAAACTGATTCTTGCCTATGTTATCATTATGCTTTGCCCATTGAGGTTTCAGTTTTGGTAGCTTACCCTCCTTGAGTTACTTCGTGTCATTTTCTATCTTTTCCCATCCCCCAATCGCCGTAAGTTGTATTTGTACGTCCTCTTTGTTAGGCATATTGTTATGTATTGAGGATACGGCCCTTGAAACAAGTGGCTCCATCTCCCAGATCCACTAGCGCTGGAGCAGGTGGCTGAGGAAGGCAAGAGCCAAGTGTTCACTTCAGTAATTCTCTGAAGTGAGCTGGGACATAGGTACTAAGAGGGAGCATATCTGGCTGGTGTAACAATGTTTAAGTCAGTTTGCTTCAGTCCTTTTCTATAAGTATATGAAAACAAAATAAATATTTTTATATAAATATATAAAGGATAATATATATATGTATATAAAAGATACGTAAAAATATATTTAAAAGTTTGGGAATCTAGTACCTCAGTGTTCAGTGGCCTCTAGAGGAAAGCTGAATACTTGCCCAGCCCATGGATCATTTAAATTACATAAGGAATGGTAGGCCAGAGTACTAATTAAATGTGATCCTTTAAAATTACAAGTGTTCTAGAATGTTCACTCATCTGAATTGGGATCGAATGCGAAGGCACGGTGCTCATTCTTGTTAGGTGCCCAATTTCCGGGCAGAGGGGACCTGTGTGCACAGAGGCTCCGAACAGGGGAGGAGGGTGACAATGGGTGCCGGGAAGCGGGCCAGCACGGTGGGAGGAGAGGGAATGGCCCGGGAGTGGAGAGGCAGGGGGCAGCCCAGGGTGACAAGTGGGGGTCGGGTGCCAGGGCAGCCGCCCAGGTGAGGGGAGGCGGAGGGAGCCAGAGTGGAGGTGTGTGCTTGTCCTGCAATCCTGGGCACGGCTCACGGGGTGGACGCTGCAGGCTGATGGCGTTTGGCTTCCTTCTCTCTAGGAATCATCCGGGCTGCCTGTGCTACTAGATGAGCGGAGAACTCTGATGTGAACAGAGTGCCCACAAGGGGTTGCCCTGGATTCTTGTGCTTTGTAGCGTTTCCCACTTTTTCACATCTTCTCTGCATTTAAGTTGGGAACATGAAGCAGTTGAAAAGGAAAAGGAAAAGCAATTTTAGTGTTCAAGAAACTCAGACCCTTTTGAAAGAAATTACAAAACGGAAAGAAGTCATCTTTTCCAAGCAGCTCAACACCACGATCAACGTGATGAAGCGGATGGCCTGGGAGGAGATCGCGCAGTGCGTGAACGCCGTCGGGGAGGGCGAGCAGAGGACCGGCGCGGAGGTGAAGCGGCGGTACCTGGACTGGCGGGCGCTCATGAAGCGGAAGAGGTTGAAGGCGAACATGAAGCTGGCTGGCCCCGGGTTTCCGCTTCCCACGTCCGACCTGGACGACTCTCTCACCGAAGACCTCGACGAAAAGATTGGATTCCGCAACGACGCTAACTTCGACTGGCAGAACGTGGCGGATTTCCGGGACGCAGGTGGATCCTTAACTGAGGTCAAAGTGGAAGAGGAAGAAAGAGATCCGCAGAGCCCCGAAGTAAGTAGTGGCCTGTGAGTCCTCCCCCGTTTTACTCCCTCAGCTCCGATGTGGGCGTTCGCGGTGGTCCGGGGACAGCACAGCCCCCAGGGGGCAAGCCCCCATACAAGTAGTACCCAACACACTCATTCCATTTTGTTTTCTCCTCACGTCAGTAATCTCTCTTTGAACCTAAGTATGCTTCTCTTAATGAGAAACACAGCTGACCCTTGAACGACATGGGGGGGGCAGGGCCGCTGACTCCCCCAAGGCAGAAAGCCCTAAGTTTGCACTACCCCAGAACGGGGTACTTTGCACTACCAGTAGCCTGCTGTTGACCCGAAGCCTTATCAATAACATTAACAGTCGATGACCAGGTATTCTGTATGTTATGTATATATCTTACATACTGTATTCTTAAAGTAAGCTATAGAAAAGAAAATATTAAGAAAATCGTAAGAGAAAATACTTTTCCAGTACTGTACTGTGTTTAGCGAAGTTTGTGAGCAAAAATGTTTTGCTTGTATATATATCTATATATAAAACATATCTTTTATATGTTTATATAAAAATATATATTTTCTACATGTTGTCCAAGGCTCAACTGTATTAGTGACACCAGGTGATTCCTTATAAATATTTTTTCAAAACTCAAAAGAAATGGTTTTCTTTGCTCAAACGATACAGAAACTTTTAAGGACACGTTTAGACAAAGTAACAACCGTGAAGTAGAAATAAAGACTGAAAGTTGCCTTTTCCTTTTAGTTTGAGATTGAGGAGGAAGAAGAAATGTTGTCCTCCGTCATACCGGATTCCAGGAGGGAAAATGAACTTCCTGACTTCCCCCACATCGATGAGTTTTTTACTCTGAACTCAACACCGTCGAGGTCGGCCTACGATGAGCCCCATTTGCTGGTGAACATAGAGAAACAGAAGCTGGAGCTGGAGAAACGGCGCCTGGACATCGAGGCCGAGCGGCTGCAGGTGGAGAAGGAGCGGCTGCAGGTGGAGAAGGAGCGGCTGCGGCACCTGGATCTGGAGCATGAACGGCTGCAGCTGGAGAAGGAGCGGCTGCAGATCGAACGCGAGAAGCTCAGGCTCCAGATTGTCAGCTCCGAGAAGCCGTCTCTGGAAAACGAACTCGGCCAAGGAGAAAAGGCCATGCTTCAGCCACAGGACATAGAAGCAGAGAAGTTAAAACTTGAGAGAGAACGCTTACAACTGGAAAAAGATAGGCTGCAGTTTTTGAAATTTGAGTCGGAGAAGCTGCAGATTGAAAAGGAACGCTTGCAAGTAGAGAAGGAGAGACTTCGAATTCAGAAGGAGGGACACTTGCAGTGATGGAGCTCAGTCCCTGTTGAGCCAATGTGTGGAAACCATAGATTTTTCTCTGTATCCAGCACTATAAAAATGGTTGCAAGATTAGCTCTGGGTTGTTTCCTGTTTAATGTCCGTGTTTTCAATAGGAAAAAGATAGTTAAGTGTGGGTTACTGTATACTTAAGTAGCATACTCCATAAAAACGACGTGCCCTAGTGTGAACAGTATAGCAGAAACTATTGTGCTGCACTCTTTGAATTAGTAAAATTACATAGCGTCTTGTTTCAGCTGTGTGCGCTCAGAGTTGACACGTCTATGTAAAATTCTAGCTCAAACTTCGAGCTCGGTGGTTCTCAACAGGGCGGTGATTTTGACCCCTGGATGACCTCTGGCAACATCTGGAGACATTTTTGGTTGTCAGAACGGGGTGTGGGCAGGTTGCTACTGGCGTGGAGTGGGTAGGGGCCAGGGGGCCTACCTGTGTCCTGCCGTGCACGGGCCGGGCCGGCTCCCCGCCCCCAGATTATCCCACACAGCCCAGCAGTACTGCTGAGGTGGAGAAACCCTTTCCTGGCCTGACTGTGCACCTCCAGAGCTTTGGTTTATAGTTTCAGAATATTAACACCTCAGATATTTAAATGGGTAGTTACTTAAGTGGCCAAAGCTTTAACTATGTAACATTAGTGTGTAGTATATTGAACATAGGGAATGATGAGGATGGTAGGTATTTTATCCCCGTGTTTCTGTCTGTAACCTGAGACTCTGAAAACAATGCAGGGAATATCAGAGATTGTCCAAGATGAGTCACTTTGGAAAGCAGTTCATTCCTCCAGCTGTTGATGCTTCCGAAGCCACACACGCTGTGTAAGGTTTAGTTCTCTTTTTTTCTTTGAATTCATGGTCTTAGTTTTGGTAGAAAAGTTGTTATTTCAACCAGATGTACTGAAATCTTAATGTAAGTGAAGGTTGAAGCTAGTAAAAGTGGTACCAATATAGAAATGGTCCTGGTAGTCCATGAGCTTGAAATCAAACAGTGGTTACTTTTTAAATAAATCTTAGCAGCTGCGTGGGCGTGGGGAGGGGGAGGGGGAGAATGTCCTCTGTGTCAGGCGGTGGTGATGAAGAAGATAGTAGCTGTGTGTGAATGGATTAGGGACGCGCTTATCACGCACTGTCTGACCTAATCTGTAGTATTGTCATTCCTGGGTCTGAGGCTCAGAGGAGGAACACTGAGTGGAAGTCTGTGCTGTGTTTTGTCTCTGCCCCTCCCCGAGGACCAAAGTTTGTATCTTCGGCCCCTGTGGTGTCTGTTCTGAGGCCAAGGGCTGGCTTTTAACCTGTTGGCTCGCCTTCAGTCCCCCGCAGGTGCTGTTTCCACAATCCAGGTGGCCCCAGTGCACACTAACCTTGAGAATCGCTGCACGAGATCACTTTGTATTTTCTGATTTCCAGGGCTGACAGTGTAGCTTTAATCCATCTCTTCTTTTGACAGATAAACGACCTGGATTCTGTGTTTGTTCCTTGTTAATTTAAGAATGTCTTGACACCATATGTGATATTTGAGTAGGGACCTCTAAGGAGAAAATATACTTCTGCTTCGTTACCTTGACTTTGAAATAGTGTTATTTTTCTATAACCGAAATAAATGCTTCTACCGTAGAAATAGCCTTTGCCTATACTAACTATCTGGAAGCTTGCCGTTTGCAGTGGTCACCAGCGCTGGGGCGATTGAGGTTTTTAAGGGAGAGCCCCCCCAGCGAGCGCTCCCGCGTGTGGCAGGCCCTGTGCAGGCGCCCTTCCCGCGTGATTTCATTCGCTCTCCCAAACCACTCCTGAGCTACGTGCGCCACGTTATCCCTGCTTTTACAAGAAGGGAAAGAGTGCCTCATCCATTCAGTGACACTCCCGAAGAAGGGTATGCCGGTGCTGACCCCAAGGGCCCCCAGGAGGAGGAGCGAAAGTCTGCAGGTGCGGTCGTCAGCAGGGCTCAGCAGGGCGAGTGAGTGGCTGGGCCCGGGCTTCGTGCGACAAGCCCTTCCACGCGCCCTGCGATGGCATCTCTGTCCGTAAAGTGGACGCCTCGGCACCTGCGCTGCCTGTGTTCCTAGTTTGCTTTAAATAAAACGGTATCTAAACTCTAAAATGCCGCTTCAGTGCAGGGGGCTGCCAGTGCTTAGATTTAAGACCAGGAGAGGGTAATTCCCCGGAAGCAGAGGCACGAGGGCAGCCATACTCCTTTTCGGTGGGGCACCCTCACCCTTCAGTTCCTGGAAGAGACGGTTTTTATTTTCCTTCAGCAGCTTCTTGCCCTGCGGGGCCTTGGCCTTCTCCCTCCCCCAGCTGTGGGTGGATTGGGCTGCTTCCCCGCGCTAGAAAACCCGACTGGTGGCTTTCTGAAGGGCGGGCACACTTGGAACGAGCCCCGGGCTTGGCTACGGCCCTGTCGTCCCCACACCGGCGCTCGGGGGCTCCTGTTGCTGCTGGTTGCAGAGGAAATGCGGGTGAGCTCCTTCGGGCGGCGCGGGTCTTGGCCGGGCTCCCCCGGTCAGCAGGTCGGCCGGGGGGCTCAGCTTCTGCCCGGTGGGGTGACTGTTGGCTGGCGCGAGGCGACTCCACTCCGTATTTGAGCCTCTGACAAAACAGCTTAGGCTTGATTTCGTGGGGCCGGCAGGAATTCAAAGCGGAAGAGCAGAGATGCTCCGGGTGTCCTGAGGCCGAGGCCCCGCACGGGCACTTCACGGCCCCGCACCGCCTCTGCCAAAACAAACCACAGGACCGGAGCAGAGTGGAGAGCGGAGGATGGAGTCCACTCTCCACAGGAGGAGCCCTGATGTTGTTCTGCAAAAGAGGGGGCTACGGGGCGGGGTGAGGAATCGGGGCCATTTTTATCTTCAACTCCATCTCCACGCGGGTTTCCTGGGGATGCTCCTGACTCCAGCGGCCTTGCTGGCTTAGCGTATGTCCTGCACCGAAGTACCCCGCTGTGGAAATGCAGTCCTACGCTCATCCTGCTCCTAAGGATGCCCTTTTGTAAAGATGCTGCGTTAGAAGAAGGAAGGGCCCATAAATTTGCAGTAAAAGAAAAGTGTTCTCTCAGGCTTTTTCTTGCAGATTAAACAGTCTTTGTAACTTGAGAATTCTTGCTTCTCTCATTTTCCACCTCATTTGTCCATTTTATACTGCTTTGCTTCTCCCCTCTTTTAATTCCTCTACCTCTTCTATCCTGAATAGAAATCGGATCCTAGTGCTCTGAGAATATTTTATTTTAAATTAATAGCTACCTTTCCCTGTCTTTCTGACCTTCACTCTGTTGTGTGTGTTTTGAACTCAAACATTTTCCCCTGGGTCCTCTGCATGTGCTTAAACATTCTACTTCCCTAAAAGTAAATTTTTTAAAATCGTGTGACTTTCAGTTTGTCAAGGCTTTCTAGTCACTCTTCTCTGACCACAGGTTGTACCTTCTACAGCTCCCAGAATACTAACCGCCTGTGAGCTTTTTCAATCTGTGACTTTTTCCCGACTGTATGCTCCTTTATACACGGACCCACCAGGCGGGCTTTTAGGCAGTGCCTTATTTAAAACCCAGAGGAGGACGGTCAAATGTATCACTTGGAAGTACACGTATCAGGAAGGGCTTAGCGAACATACAGCTAGAAGACCAGAGAAGACCCGTCTGGGGGGGACACGCTAAATTGGTCGCTGAAGTCTCGAGAGATTAATTCACCGCTATCCAGAGGGGCATCGTGACCCTGTTGTTTGAACTGAGATCAGTGAGACGTGAGAAAAAGTGATTACACAATTTGAATTTTGATAAGGAAGTTCTGAGAATTTTCTCAATGAATTTCTTCAGGAAGCACCTTTTTTTTTTTTTACCATTTATTTTTCTGATGTGACCCATTCACCTTAAAAAAAATGAGTAAGTTGAATTAGAAAGTCCATCTGCCGCCTCCAACCTCACAGGTCGTCCTTAGTGTGGTACCATTTGCTGTCAATTCCAGAGCTTCCTGCGTCTTTCTTCCTTTCTAATCCTCCCTGCGTGACAATTCCAGAATAGATTTCCCCACGCACTGCTTTCATTGCGTCCTGAGAGTTAATTAGCAGGACGTGAAGTCGTGGAAGACAAGAGTTCTGGAAAGACCACAGGTCCGGTCTCAGCGCCGCTTTATCAGCTGGGGCGTGGCGGGCCGTCAGTGTGTCCGGGCCTCATTCTTATTATTAATCAGCTTAAAGCTAGAAATCAGCTTAAAGATATTAGAAATTTGTCTTCCCTCTCACGAGTTCCCCCCATTACTTCTGAGTCAAGTGTAATGTCCTCAAATGTTCTTTGCCCTGTTTAAGATGTTCTACCCACATCACTAAAATACGCTTGTCAAGCTGCTCTCCAAATGCTTCGTGGATTTCCAACCCCTTTGCCTTTGATCATGTTGCTTTCACCCTTGACCTTTTCATTTTCTATCCCAGAGTGACCATCAGCAGAGCAAAGTTTTTTCAGATCTAGGGACTTTGTCATTTCCATCGCTCTCTACCATATTTTAAAATAACCAAAATTAATTTCACTGAATAAAATTAGAATATTTTATCATATAAAAAATGGTATCTTTATGTCTTTCAAAGTCTCCCTGAAGTCCTTTTGAGTTAAATGTTAAAACGTCAGTCCACCCAGCTTATGACCCTGCCACCGCCTGTCTGAGAAGTGCCCCCTAGCCACAGAGCGAGCACAGGTGGCCAAGTGTGTCCGGGGACTTTGTTCCTTGGGCCACATCATACCCACGCACGCTAGGAGTAGACTTCGCTTGGCCCTGTGGTCTCTGAGCTAACGCTACCATTCGGAGAATTCTCTTTCCCATTGAAGATGACCTGTGTCCTGACCCAGAGCTTGTGTTGCTTTTGACGGTTCTGCAAACAAACAGGTTGGTAAAGATTTTCATTCTGACTTACTCACTGTGTGGATGCCTCTAAACATCCTTCACTTCATCCCAAGCGTGCTGCTGAAACGTTAGCACGTTAGACGTGGGCCAAGGCGTGAGGGACTGCTTTAGTAAAAAAGGACTGCGTAGGGTGACCAAAATGGAACTGGTAATACTGGTAAAATCTGGGACAGATATCCACTTGTTAAAATACACATTAATAAATTGTGTATTGTTTTCCTAAATACCCCCAAGCGGGTAAAGTTACTGCCCTGATACAGCTAAAGCCTGTCTGTTCTGAAAGGAAGGGGACTCTGGGCTCTTTTACTACTGTGATCCAGGTACTGGACCAGGAACGTGAAAAATTTTAATTTTTTAATCTTCCTGGGTTTATTGATTATTTTTTTCCAGAAATCACTGTATCTCTCATCTTCACAGTGCAAGGAGGGTCAACTTGACGTCACACTGTAGGAATAGCGATGAGGGGCTGAAGCCTGTCCACATCTCCCATTCTCCTGCGACAGTGGTTGGTTCAAATTCAGGCACATAACCCATTCAGAGCCAATGTATTTGTTGGACCTTCTGTGAAAGATAAGCTTCCATGCTTCCTATTGGCATCTTAGCTCCCCATAAAGATGAGCTGGCTGGACAGGTATAGAGCTGTTTTGGCTACAGGGAGTGGGGCAGTTGGGAAGTCTCTGTATGACGCCTATCAGGGAAGGCTGAATAGAGAGCGTAAATTTGAGTCCTTGAGGACATTATTTGAACTGCTCGATCAAACCTCACCTGTTACTGGAGATGATTCTGAATTTTCAGCCTCACAAATCAATGAATTTCTCCCTGTTCCGCATTTTCTTAGATTCTGTGATTTGTCCATTGGGCATCCCTTCATCACAAGGTCAATTACATGAATCATATCTTCTGATTTTCTGTTTTCTTAATGCTCTGACATTTGTCACCTATCTGGGCAGAGAGTGTTCCTCCCAGGACTAGCCAGTTCTTAGGGGTTGTGCAGGCTGGGCCTGGAGGATGCCTTTCACATGCACACCAACCAATGCCTAGACCCCCAGGACCCCCTTTATCAAACTCGCACAGGCCAAGCTAATATTCCCACCTACCTGAAATCAACCCAGTGTCAGGTGCCAGACAGCTAGAGACAGCCCCTACGGCGTAGATGCTGCCACCATATTCAGTCTGGCCGATCCTAAACTGCTGCCCTGCCCTGGCCTCACCTTTCCCACAGAAACTCCCCCAGAAGCTCCAGCCTTGGCTTTTTTGCTGCTTTCCCTGCAGCCCTGTGTGGTGTGGCGTGAAAACATCATCACTAAAAGCCTCTCGGTGTCACTGGCCACAGTCAGGCCTCGATAAATTAAATCCTGGGTTTAATTTTAGAACACCCCCCACCATCACCTGGGGGGGGGGGTTAAGTCGTTTGAGTTGGAGTTTCTAGGACTTAAAACTGAAAGAGTACGGACTTATGTAGCCAAATAGAGAAAAATGTAGGTCGAACCAGGGGTCTTCGCATCCCATAACCGTCCACGCCCTTCTTCTTTCTTAGGCTGCTGTCTGTTCTTCTCTACCCTGCTGCTCTCCCTTATTCTGTCCCCCTCTCTCTTTCCCTCCCTCCCTCCGTTCAGTATTTATGAAGTCCTCTGCGGGCATACATGTTACACGACCGGGGGACAGTTCCTTCCCTGCGTGGCTGACAGTGAATGCATCCGGGCGAGACACACGATCAGACAGAACGCGGACGGGACTTAGTGGGGTCTGAGAACGGAGGACCACCTTTTCCTGAGTGCGGGTCAAGAGAGGCTCCAAAGAGGGAGTGACCCCTGAGAGGCGTCCTGGGCCGACACTGTCACCCGAGTCACGAACAGAAGAGAGAAGAGTTTTCCATCAGAAGGTACTGCGTGGACAGACTCAGAAACTTAGCGTGGTCGTGCTTGGGTGTGGGCAGGTGACTTTCTCCGGCTGGTGCTGGAGCCCAGGACATGGCACTCCCTTGGTGCCCCAAAACTTTCAGGAATTGACACATGATATTTTAATGTGATATTTTTAAAAATAAAAATTAATGCAAAAATGCTTGATAAGCAAGATACCAAAATTTGAAAATTAAAAAAATGAATATATTGAAATTCAAAAATGGCACCATGCAAAAGGTGTTTCAGTAAGCTGAAGTTCATTACAAATTATTTAAGATCTGTCCTTAGCCAAGAAAAATTGTCAAAAATGTCAATTCTCTCAATTGAAAGGAGTGGATTTTGGAAGTATTATTGAGGAGTCTGCTTTCCTTAAACCAAGAAAGTAAAAAAGATAATTTTGTTTTAATACAAAGTAGTTAAACATAAATGAATACTTTGGGTTTTAATACATCTATTTTTGAAATTTTCAATCACCTTAATATTCTGCAATAAAGCTAACCATTAAACATAAAAAATCATGTATCAAGGAACATTTTTTTTTTCTTTAACCTTGGGGTCTTAGATGGTTTGGCATGCAACTCTAGATCCTATCTTTAAATTTTTGATACATTTTACAAAAATCTTGATGTTTAAAAATATTTAAAATGTTATTTACCTCGATTATTGACTTTTCAGCTCCCCCTTAAATTTCACTCTTGCAGCAAATGCCTCATTGACCTCATTGGCCCTGGAAGAGAAATTTGATACCTTTAAAGAAATAACCTATTCTTAATGTTCAAACCCATTATAAATGCTTTTTGAAGGAGTAAATGGTTTAAAATGGTAATGGTTCACTGAGACTGCCCACTCTGGTCTAGAAATATAGCCAACTGTGTTAGAAAAACTCGGTAGTGTTCCTTCTATGTGCCTCTCTACTCCTCGCACAGAACCCTTCTGACGCATCCGGCTACCAAATGTGTGGGTTCTTTCCCCACATCTAGCAATTCCCCATGGCACCAGCTGGGCGTCTTACAAAGTAACCCGATGCTGAGCCAACCGCGTCGGGTCCCACAGGTTAAGCGCGGACGCCCACGGGGCTGCTCCCACCCCACGTCAGACACCCACAGCTAGGAGGTCCCCAGCTACCCACCCCCTCCGTCGGTTCGGGCGACAAATCAGAGGTTCCCATGCACTTCTCCTTGGATTCCATTCCTTGCTAGAGCTGCTCACAGAAATCAGGATGAGCACGTACTTACGTTTATTGGTTTATTAAAAGCTATGATACCGTTTACAGATGAACAGCCGGAGAAGGATGCCTGGAGCCCAGTCTGGGAGGGTCCTAGGTGCAGGAGCTCCTGTCCCTCCTGGCAGGTGGCTGTGTTCCCTTACCCGGGAGCTCTCGGAACCCCCTACTTCTGGGATCTTCCTCACACGTAGTCGTTAACTCAGTCCCGCCCGGCCGCCCCTGCACAGCTGCACCGCAGGGGACGCCCCGCTCCCCGCTCCCCGCTCCTCTGCCTCCCGGGGCGGCAGGGGTGGCTGCTTCCTGAGCCCCAGGCCGGAGCTGCCCGCCAGCACGCTAGCATGCTCCTGGGTGGGATTCAGCAGCCCGCAGAGGCAGGCACGTCTCCCTTCACCTCACAGCCCGCACGGTGAGACGTTCTGAATATTCCGTCCTCCCATCGCCTCAAGTAAAACTGTAGTCCGTCTTGCGCGAGAAATTCCTGCAGAGACGGAGGATGTGCGCTTCAGCTCCTTCTCCAGAAGCAAGGATGTCTTCATGCCACGGAGACAAAAAGATTTGCTGGTCCTGCTCAGGACCCTGCGACTTTTTTGATTTGTAGAAGAGAGAGGTCTGGAAGGGAGGCAGGGCGTTTCGAGCGTGTCCCCACCCCCCACCCCCGCGGGTGCTCTTGGCCTCACGCACACCTGCTCTATCCATCAGGGGGGTCTCTGTCCGGTCTTCCACTCTTCCCCGCCCCCCTTCTTCTAAACGCTCAGCTGAGGACCACGAAAAAGGCCTTACAAGTGAGTTCCGATTCTCTTGGTCCTGTGCCCTCAGCAATTTCCACCTGCATCATAGCCACACTTGGCCCTTAAGAATCTGTTAGTATTTCAGCTCCGTTCTTGCCCACAATGTCATGGTCACTGGCGCACCACCTTCTCTCTGCTGAAGATGGGGAACTATTTGTGTATCCCATTTCTCCTTGAAGGGATGTGTCCTTCTTTGGAATTCAGTTTACTTGAGCAGCTTTCTGAGTCACACGAGAAATGTTATGATTGTGTAGGTTATTTGGCTTTTGAGAAAATAACTTTTTTTTCCCTTCAGCTTTCTATTTCCTAGGCAGAAGCAGAAGCCCAAGGCTACAGAGATGAAATAAGTGTAGTTTTGTTCACAGGGCTCCCATTGAGCTCCAGGGCTGTAACAAGCAATCTATAAACATCATTTTTGACTTCACAGAAACTTCAAATGCTGGGTATTCTTGTTCCCATTCTACATATGAGACTTCTTCCAGAGGCCAAAGAGTAAGTGCTAGAAGAAGGATTTACATCTCACTTTGTCTGGCTCAACAGCTCAAAATGTGTTTTCTGTATTCCTCATTGCTGTCTATATCACCAGTGAGTCTGGAGAGATCAAGTGCAGACATTTCTAAAAAGAATCACGAAACAGTGGTCTAAGTCCATGTGGAGGTAAACACAAGCCATAGGGAAACAAAAAAGTGATCTCCAAGCTTAGGGTATCAGGGCTGTGTACCCGAGATGATGTCGACACTTCTTGATGGTTGAGGGGGTATTAGACATAAAGAAACAGGGGAGATATTCCACATTTTGTGCCCATTCAGATTCTTTTAACTCTTCTTGTATTTATGTTCCACATTGTGCTTCCCTAAGGTAGAAACCAGTGCTTGGTTTCCAGGTCTCCCTCACTGCTAGATCCCAGGCAACTGAGCACCACAAGCTAGATACTCCTTCCTGAGGTTTGATGTGATAGAGGCTGTGCATGGAGCCTGTTTCCTGGGAAGGAAATAGAGCATGCTTGGGGGGTGGGGGGCACCCCATGCTCAGAGATGGTACCAACAGAAGTTCCTTGCTCAGTGTCCTTGCTTCTTATATACGTGTCCACTGTAAGCTGGACGTGGCTTGGGGGCAGATCAGTGACATGATTTTGATATTGTTCTTGCCTGCTTTGCCTTCAGCCAGAGGTTCTGTCTTTCCCAGAGATTCTGTGAACTGTCCAGTATCTGTTAATGAACATACTTGCTGCTTAACTGAGCTTGAGTGCGCTCTGTTGGTTATAGCTTGGACCGCTATCTGAGGCAGGGGCATTGCAGGGAGAGGTAATAATCAGCAAACTTAGAAGGGGATGAACATGAAACGCTTGGAAAACTGTAGCTGTGAGCAGTAATTAGGTGTTATTGGAGTGGAAAGTGAGAGAAGCTACTGGAAATATTGACAGGTATCCTATAACACACTCTGAGTTATTTTAATCAGGAGGGTGACAGCATCAGATGTGTGGTTTAGGAAAATCACCCTCGCAGCCCTGTGCAGAATGGATTAGAAGGAGATACCAGTGCGACAGGAAGAAAGGGGACCTATCAGGAGACCCCTGTGGGAACAACAGTGAGAAATCCCGAGTCTCTGAAGTGTTGGTCTAGTATAGAGGAAGGGCACAGGATGCAGTAGGAAGGCATTTAGGAGATAAAAGATATTTAAGATGTTGATTTGCTGGATGTGAGAATGATGCAGAATGGGCCTTCTAGAATGACACCCACTCTTTAATTTGTGAGATTAGGTAGATGATAGTGCCCCTCACTGAGACAGGGAATTTAAGAGGAGGTAGGGATGTAGAGTAGAAGATGAGGAATTGGCCATGTTTCCACTGAGAAGTCAAAAAGAAATGACCCATATGAAATTGGGTAGGTGGGACTGGAGTGAAAAATAAAGATTTCTGAGTGAACAGTGCATGGGTGGTTGGAGACATCTCGACAGTGGTCCGATCAACCATGTGGATTATGTGCCATGAGACGAGAAAAGAGGCAGAGGATACAACCCTGGGTAGTATCAGCAATTTGGTTGGAGGAAATGGGGAACATAAAACATATGGAGAAAGAATAAACAGAGAATTAGGGGGGAAACTAAAGAATGAAGAGATCAGTTGGTTCAGTTCCCCATTAAAAATGTCCAGTTAACATGGCCACATGAGGTTTATTGGTGACCTTGGGATGGACATTTTGGTGAAGTGATGGAACCAAATACAGGAGTTAAATATGGGGTGAAAGGTCTCTCTTTTCAGTGGCCAGGGTATGAAAGGAAGGAGGGCAGTCAGTCATCACCTGGAGGAAGATGAGCAGGTGGATGATCGCAAGACCGGCTACATGTCTGCTGGTGTGGGTGAGTTTAATCCCACGGGCAGAGACTGATGGGAAGTCAAGGAACTGCGGGGCTGGGGCTTAAATGAAGTATTTCCTTGGTACATCCTTGAAGTCACTCAAGATGTTACTAGAACTTGGGGTGCAGTGCAAGAATGAGCCAAATGCCACAATCGTTGAATGTGGAACACTGGCCGAGAATTCAGCAGACACAATGGACAATGGATGATCCATTTGACAGCCTGGCAGATGACATATACAACAAAGAAGAGGGGTTTGTATGTTTGGGGGCAGAGGTGTAACTACCAGGGTAGCCATTCCTTTCCCTTCCAAGTTGGTGGTATGTGGAAGGATGACATCAGGGAACTGGACCGTGCCCTGGGGGACAGCTCGAGGATGCTGGGAGTTTCCTTACTTTGTAGTGAGGGCACTAGGGAAAATGACGTCAAGGTTAGGGAGAAAGGAAGGCAGTGGGAAGATGATGGGAGAAAGATGAGAAGCACAGGGGTGTGCTGAAGGGGAATGTGGGACGAGAGAGGGACGATTTCCCTGTGAGACTGTGACCAAGGATGCCGTGGATGGAGGCTTAGTGGGCCAAGCCTCAGAGTTCCCGGGCAGGTCTGAGGCCCAGGATCCAGAAGCCCCCTGCTCTGACGGTGGTGTTGGAAGATTAATGGCGCCTTCAGGCTTTAACTGTGCTTAGATTTACAGACAGAGTGCTGGTGGGAATCATGGCTCTGGGAAAGTCTCAGGCGGATGGATCTTGTCAATTTCAACTCTTTAGAAGTCTGAAAAGCATCAATTTTAGGTGACCGAAGGATTAGGTCAATCTTGAGGAGAAGCCAGCTACGGCCGAAATTGTTCCAAATCCCTCCTTTGCTACAAGATGTTGAGGGCATTCACGTTTACGCTGGGGAACTTGCTCTGAGGAGCTGACACGGGTTTCTGTAGAGGCAATTTCTTCCGAGGGTCTTCTCGCAGTCCTTCATTCATTTAGCCAATCAGGTCATTCAGTCACATACTGAAACTCTGATTGCCTGCCGTGACTATAGACCTATTCTGCTAGAGGAATAAGTCTCTACACAGTTTGTATCCATTGCTAAATATTTAGGAACTTTAGAAGTGTTGGTCCAATGAAAGGACACCGAAAAGGAAGTCATGATAATCGATTTGAGCAGGCTCATGTTGCGTTCAGGATTCCAGGATTCCAAACCTCCTAAGTCACCCCCTCTCGGGCGCCATGACTTAGGCATTATAATTTAATAGAGTATTTATTTATGTATGTCTCGTAGAGGTCTTCTCACACCTACCATCTTCTCCAGATCCAGAAAAAATTGAACAAGACTTCACTCTTTGCCATGCGGAGGGACAAGTCTCAATCTCAATTTCTGCCCATTTCTGTGGGAAGGAGACGTGTTATTAGGGTTATTTCTGGCCTAGCATCAACCCAAATATGGGACTTAGAATTTTCTCCTTGACTCCCTTTAATCTGACCACAAATACCAGCCTGGGGCTCGTAGGAAAATTTGTAAGCAGGTCGTGGGAAGAGGACTTTATCAGACATTCATTACATACCCAACAGTGGAAAATCATTTGTCAAACAGCCCCGTTCTCCTGAGTTCTTTGGACCACCCAGGGCTGTGCTGCTGGACTTTCGCCAGCTTTCTGCTATCTTAATGTCTCCTTTGCCTTATCTTTTATTTTGCCTCATCCCCTGCCTGCCCACCACTCCCTCCGAAGACAATACAATCAAAGCAAGATAAATAAACAGGTTATTCTATTTCATGGGAAATAATTTAGTTTCCTGTTTTTCTGTTTTTTTTTTTGAGGTATAATTTCCAAATTTCATCTTTTGCTCTTTCTAATGGATCAACATCTTTTCATAAAGAAGGACAGTCCTCTTTTGACAAGACTCCTGGTATTAGCTGTTAGGAACTCTGTAAGCATGCCACCTGTCACACATGCATTGGGTCCGACAAATGCTAAGCACGGCAGCCTGGCGCGCCGTCTGACATTAAAAGCTGCTTACGAACGTGCTTGAGAAGGCACACTTTTCATGCAGCCTCATGCTAAGAAGACAAATGAATCCACACCATTCTGATTTGTCTCTTCAGAAACTCCCCCGATGTCACTTTCATTTAAAGCTTATTTCTAGCTGCACTTCATCGGTGTTGAAAAATGGGATATTCTGTTTTCTGGGGAAATTAGTAGAGCATGTTTTTTTCATGGATACTGACGTAATATCTGAAGTTGTGTTTATGCATTGACAAATATGTATTTTATACCTACCGTGTGCTATGCCCTGGGGGAATGGATAAATGAGTTGACAGCAGGTGTGGACACCAGGGCGCAGCATGGAACAGGCCCAAAGCTAGCCCCGGAAGGGGGGTGGGGGCGGTTGGCATTTTTAATTAGTAGCTATTGAATTGAGTGTAACAAAGGGGTTCTCCTAAGGGTCCTTTACAGCTTTCAAATGTGGTCATTGTATACATTTAACCAGCTGATGTAACTTCAAAAGTGGTTTTGCCTGATATATTCAGGAAATTCTGCACTAGATGGTCATCTTGCTTGCTTGATAATTGAGTTCTTTATGGAACTAAATGTTTTTTTAACTTAAATTAAACATAAATGTTTTAAAATCACATTACCTAGCTTTATAGCATTTCCTCAGATTGGAGACCAGATAGGGTATCCCTTTGTACCGATGGCAGATTTAACATTTTGGTTTTGGCAGAATTATTCCATGAGAAATATAGAAACTTAACTATATGATACTATTACTAACACAGAAAGAAAACACAGCACAAAAAGAAGAAATTAAACTATGAGAAATATAACTTTTTACCTTCTCATCACTTATCCACTCCGAGACTTAAATGAAAGAGATCTTTAGAAGAATGGGTAAAAACAAAGCCAGGACCCTGGTTTGGGTTATTTCATTACCTTAAGACAATTTCTCTAGCTAAACAAATCATTCCACAGCTAGGTACAATTACATGGAATAACGTCTCCTCTGATCAGAAGATTTGTCAGGTCATCTTGTTTTGTTTTTTAGCCACACTTCTTCTGGGGAGATGGACAACATCATGAAATCAGCCATCCTTCAGCCTTTTCCTTGTTTTCTTTTAGTGGGGGGGAGGGGTGGAGGGAGAGGGAGGGAGAGCATCAAGCCGACTCCACGCCCAGCACAGAGCCTGATGTGGGGCTCAATCTCACGACCCTGACATCACGACCTGAGCCGAAATCAAGAGTCGGTCGCCCAACCAACCGAGCCACCCAGGTGCCCCCAGCCTTCGTTCTGACCTGCTATTTACTTAACACACACGCTAGGGACTGTTAATGAGGAAAGATACTGTCTTTCTGCTTCCACTTAATTAAATTAATTCGATTCAATTCATTCATTCATTCAACAAATATTTATTAAGCACCTACAATATGCCAGGCACTGTGCTGGATGCTGGGGATACAACTGTGAACGAGAGAGACACCTCCCTGCCCTCAAGGAGCTTACAGTCTGACGCTATACAGACAAATACACAGGCAAGTACAATGCGGTACGTGGCAAATGCCGTGATGGGGAGAAGACATGAAAAGGGCCTCTCACTCGGTCTCGGGGGCAGCGGGCCGGCGGGTTGGCATGGGAACCTTACTAGGGCAGGTATGGTTCGATTTGGTACCGAAGGATGAGCCCAAGTTAGTCAGGGAAAAGAGACAGGAGAAAATGACAGCCCAAGGAAAGAGGAAACGCCGTGTCCCGTGTGCGACTGTGGAGGTGTGCGGGCGGGTGGGGGAGGCTGGGTCCGGGACAGACGTCACGGGAGGGAGGAGTAGGGACCCGGTCATGGAGCCACCCATCTGCTCTGCTTCAGAGCTCGGGCCTTTTCCTGAGGGGCCTGTGTGTGTGAGCGTGTCACGGGACCTGCACTTTGAGGGGTGGCTCTTTAGTGTAGTGCAGAGATCGCGGCGGGGGATGGAAATCTCCAGAGGGAAGCAAGCTGGTGGGTCCTTCACCTTCTCCAGCTTTGTCTTCCGGGGTGTGGCAGGCCCGCCTCCGACAGTCTCCGGACACGTACCGCGCCGGACCCTGGCTCGCCCCGAAGGCGCTCCGCGGCTTCTCCACCTGTGGAAACGGGACTCGTCCTTCAAGGCCACGCTTCCCAGATCATCCTAACTTGTGCTTTCTGCCGGGGTCGCTACACAGTGTGACGGCTAGCGGCACTCTAGTACTCGTTTACTATTTCAAAGGATCCAAACCTTCCTTTGAACCACGTGAATTTAACCCACACATAACAGAAGGTGGGTTTGGGAAATAAACACGGGTATAATTTTCTTCACCATTTCCAGTTGAAAAAACAAGGACAAATTCTTTTTTTTTTTGGTCTACCACAAATTACTGTTCGTGCCTTCAAGTGATTTAAATGGAACAAGGGGAATGGGGGCGGGGAGAAACCCAAGAGACACATTATTTTATGCAGCAAAACACAGTCGAGTAAAATTTCAACACGCGATTACAGGGTATGTTGCCGTTAATGACAACGGATCGTTCCCCAATTCAAACACGCCATCTGTGACAATTTCACCTGCTCACAAGGCAAACACCTGTAAAAGTGGGTAAGCTTATTACGCAGAAATAATAAGAGCTAGCTACATGTTCCAATATGGCCCGCACTTGACTTCTATAATCCCTCCCACATAGTCTTATAATTTCTCAAATAACTTTTATTAATGATAAAAACAAACTTTAAGCTCTGTAGATATTGTAAGAATGTCCGCTGTTTTATTCTTTTGGTGGGTACAAAAACCACAATTTTGTACACAGAACAAGGTTATAAATAAGATCGATACCATGAGTGACCCGTAGTCTCTTTCGATTCTACATCGCAGACTGAGGACTTCACGGTAACGCTGTCTTTGTTTGAGTTTGTGTTCCGGGTAGTGAGACAAACGCGATCTGGGGACACCGACTATGTGACAGAGCGGAGGTTACTGCAACAAGGAGATGACCAACGACTTTTATAAAAAAAAAAAAGTCTCTAAAGTTTATTACAGTGATGGCATTTATATCAATTATTGCAATGCATTGTTCCCTAAGATGGTTAGAAAAAAGAATTGTGTTGTCCTCTACTGAATTCACATCAGTTAAAAAGCAAGCATGTTTCAGTATTTGTTTTCTCCAAAGTAAGTGTAAATACTTCCTTTAAATTTTTTCACAGGATTTACATGAGTGTTGATTATTTTCCGATCACAGTTTCGTGCTGTGTCTTCTCGGCTGGAGAGTCTCCCACGGACCACGCGGGTGTTCTGGAGACGCACGTTAGCATGTTCACTGACTTCTCTCACTAGTTTATCCCTTGCGGTGAAGACAGGCCTTTCCGAGCAAGAACTTCACAGTCTGATGCGCTAACTCGCAAGTCTGATTAGTTTTTAAGTCCACTCGAGTGAAATTTGTTGCTGTTAATACGCCCATCCCAGCTCCCCCCCCACCCTCCCGCTCCCCGAAAAAACCTAAATTGTGAGTTTTCCTGGTAGAAAATCTGAGTTTGGGTTTCCGAGCTGAGCTCATGCACGCGTTGCCGCTGCGGACCGGGGAGCGTCAGGACGCACTGCCCGCTCTGGCCAGAGGCCTGGTCCAGGGCACCTGCTCGGCGCGCCCCGGGCCGCGCTCCCGTCGGTCACCAACACAGTTTGATTAAGGCACTCAATTATGTTTTTGGTTTTTATGGTAGGTCCGATGCAATGACAGCCAATCCTGAACTTTGTCTAATTGTAGTTCCCGTGTGTACAGCCTTGGGGCAGTCGGGCGTCAAAACGCGGCCGTTCTCACCTACACTCCCAGTGATGGATAATCTGGCTTTGTTTCTTATGGCTTCAGAAAAGGTCAGCTGGGTGCATGGAAAGGAAACAGAAAGAGTGTGGACTGTTACAATGTTTCTGCTTCTGCGACAAAAGGCGACACAACAAACACCAAGATATCAATAATTAGACATCTGCATTTTTTCCAATATTCTTTTGGTCATGTGAAAACTGCGCATTATGGGAAAGAAAAGCTCAACTATAGCAAAGAATAAGTCGGACTGGCGTTTGTGGTCCTACCTGTTTCAGAACTAATTTGGAAATCGTCACACTAGGTTTTGTTTGGCAAGTCTGGGCGGGACACAGCCTTCACCTTGTGGTCCTCTACACCCTGGTACTTCTGGGACAGCTTAAAATTCTCCTCTAGGTGGACATTTTTAATTGAGCCTCTTGCTCTTGCCAGTAAATGTCTTCACAATGCGGGCGTTATCCTCAAAACTGTGATGAGTTGTCTAAACAAACCGCGGACTATTCACGACAGATCTTCCAGCCTTCGGAACACAGATCTATCCACAGACACCTTCACTCATTCACACCAGGGGTAGACATGACCCAGAACACCACAGTTAGTGACAGGCCTACTCTGGAAGCTGACTGATATTTTCGGAGGGGGGGGTGCACTGAAAGGGAATATGTTTCAATTCCTCACTGCTGGGGAACCTCCCAGACTGAGATGTTATGGGGTCAGGTCTCCGAAATCCTCATTAAACTCCTGTTCTCTGTCAGGTTAGGTCAGGAGCAGATAACAGTATTACACAGAAGAGAGACAGGCAGTGTTTTTATGTAAATCTAATTACTGCTGGTTCATTTGCCTTCACATTTTTTTCTAGTAACTGAATTTTAATGTTAACTCAAGAGGAAAATAAGGCAAATGAGATATTGCCTAAGTCTGTTATGGCATAGATCATTTATTTCTCAAATGATATATAACTCAAAATATATCTTAATTCCCTGTGGCGAATTTAAGTTTACCTA
This sequence comes from Eumetopias jubatus, assembly GCF_037043125.1. Lineage (NCBI taxonomy): Eukaryota > Metazoa > Chordata > Mammalia > Carnivora > Otariidae > Eumetopias > Eumetopias jubatus. Next base: position 110,076,511 of record NW_028274819.1, read on the forward strand.
ATTCTTTAGGAATTCCATCCCTATATTTATTCTGCTCTGGAACTTAGGTATTAAGAGTCACTCTATATTAAATAATGAAATTAGTGATAGGAGTAGAAAATGGTATAATGTAAAGGTTTAGAGATCAGATACCCTGATAAAGTCAAACTGCTAGTTAATGACTTATCTATGATAAAAACCAAGGTCATTATCATAGTTTTTCCTTAGCGAATAGTCTCAAAAAAATTACAAATCAGGATGCAATCTCTACAGAACTACTCATCACTAAATTAAATGAACCAGGACCAAAGTTTGAATTTGTTTCCTCAGATTCACTTTCAACATTGAATATTAAGTAAAATAGATAATTATTTTTTAAAACCTACTGGGTTTAGTTTTTTTTTTTTTGAAGAAATATAATTAATAAAAGCACTGTAATTTTTGGAAGGGATTTTTTCCAGAAGGCTCTTGCTATAAAATTTATTTGTGTTTCCTTTCTTTTCTTGATTGCCTTTGCGAAGGAAAATACCCCAAACAGGAACCATGTGCTCTCAAGTAATCTTTCCTTCCCTGTAGATGAATGCAACTGAGTGTAATAGTGAATAAATCTTTGACAGCTCCTATTTTCTCTTTAAATCTTAGCATTCTTTGTTCTTAGCTTATTATTTCTTATACTTGTATCTCCTGCTTCTTCCCTAAAATGTCATTTCTATTCAGCTTTGCAGTGAATCCATTGAGGCTGCTCAAATTCTTATAAACTTACACGTGGTCTGGGTCTGTTTAGATTGTTGAGGCTAAAGGCTATGACCTTAACTATACGTGTTCTCGTGAGGGTAATCATTTTTAGAGTAAATATTCTCTATATTGAAGGTTTGAGGTTTTGTTTTTGGCTTTCTAGGACAATATTATTTAGATTATCAAAAACTTCGGTAACTGTGGCCAACAGAGTTTTTGAAAGGAAAAAGCCATCTCACATGAGAGTACAATAACAGTTGTCAAGTCTTCTTACGTGCAAATCATTTCATTTACCCTGAATGCCATTAAGTCTTTTTCAAAGTCATGGATAGGAATGCTTTGTATTCTATTTGAAATTTATGGTCTTAGAAGTTTAACCCCAACTGTAGAGGCAATTCATGTGATACGTTGTAATGCCAGGTTCTGACTCCAAAAACATTATTACATGTAAACTGTATGTACATAACCTGGGAATTTATATCTCTTTAGCAACTTCCCAGATTTTGGTAATGAACTGGCATCCATGAGTGTTTGTTTCTAGAATTTTCTAATGTTCTTTTTTTCTTTGAAACCTTACCCTTGGACCTTGCTGATGGTTGGAATGCTTTTGCTTTGCCAAAGAAAAATCAGTTTTAATGACTTGTAAGAAAAAACAAAAACAAAAAAACAAAAAAAGAAAAACCAAACCAAAACAAAAAAGCCCCCCCTTTTTTTAAGACATAAAATTCATTCCAGAATAAAATCCAAATAATTAACTCTGAAAACCTGTCACATATTGTTTTTCTCAATTTGAGAAAATCTCTTCTCAACTGTATAATTATTAAGATAACAGCATTTGTATAATGGTCAAGAGACCTTGAAAGTTTCCTTGTTGGTTGTTTTGCTATCAGAAGACATGCTCAAAACATTCTGATCTGAGTGAACTGGAGGGTCTTGTTCTTAATTCTCTTACACAAAATTGGGAAAGAACCATGTGGGGCTTATCTATGTATAGTTACACTCAGTAATCCATTGATTTCTAGATTATGGATAGAAGCAACTAGATCTTTGTAAAAGGGAATGACTTTTGTTCTTTAAGACATTAACAAAGTGTTTCGATAGCTTTTATAACTACAAATATCAAAAACAAGCATTATTTACCTGGCATAACCTCAGATGTACATCTTATGAAAATTATATTGCGTTTTTGACTCTCGGGTACATCAAGCACTGAATGTCTCTTGTGGGTTCAAAGCCTCATTTATCATTGTCAATCAGAGTGAGCAGCCCATTCAGTTGACTGTTATATATAATTTTAGAAAATGGGTCTTAGAGACCTGATTTTAGGAAAAGCAGTAACAAATGCTTTCAGATCTTATTTTAAAACCACTTTCTATCATTTGAGGAATAAAAGTAGTGGATACTTAGATTCTTAAAAAATTATCTCCATTTCCTACATTTCACTGAATATTTACAATGTTTTATTGTGACACAGTGGGAGGATGTGAGTAAGTGGGGCTGCTCTGGCCCACTTAAAAACAATTGAAATGGAAAAAAAGAAGGCCATAATAATTCACTGCAATTTTTATCTTTTCCTGTGTCCCCCTGGAGAACACATGCATTGCTGACATCTTTGATGGGGAAACTGCTGTCTTGCCTAAAATGCATATCCACCTTAGTGATGCTGTGAGGGTGAAAGTTGAAATTCATCTAAATAAATATGAATTAGAGTCAATATTCTGACAATCACTCCTACCTAAAGGTCTGGCTCAAGGTACTGTCAGATGAGCAAACAGCAGGGTTTGGTTCTTAAAAAAAATACAGAATGATGGTTAATGTGAAACAGAAGAGGAGCTAAAATTCTCCGAGCCTTTACTATGTGCTTGGAGTTGGTTCTCAGAAAATACATGATCATATCAAAATAGGCAACCGTCTAAGCTTTGATCGCTTGAAATGGTTTTATGATTTTGTGAGTTCTCCTAAAATTGGATTGTTCCAAGTAGATTAGCCTACTACATGGACAAGGAAACCCAGAACTAATTTCCTTTTTCTCCCAAATTTCGAGTAGGATATACTGTTCAGATCATTTTGCAGAGCAATCCTGGGGGTTTGATTTTGTCTTTCTGACCCTTTCAATGCAGATATCTATTGGCAACATAAAGTTTCGAACAGTGCATCCGCAGCCAAAGAAAACCGAACCACTTTGCACTGAAGTTTTTCAAAAATATAAAAGCTCTAATGAGAAGCAAGCAACGTCACCACTGGACAGACAGGTCACAACACTGCAATTACAGGATGCATCACCCACTCACTGTAGTAAGCCCTAAGTCCTACCCCTAAATTTTAATACTTTCGGTTCCATATACGTTGTAACCTTCTCTATAGGTTGCTAAATTCTGGGTATTCTGCGAGGAAGTTGGGTTAAAAGTCTGTGCACTCTTTGCCACCTTCATTCTCTTCGCCTCTGCCCTGGACTTGTAACAGAACTCTATCAAAGCCACCAGCATTGCCAAGCCCAGGCCGCCGACCAGAATGTAGAAGACGCCTGCCACGTTGCTCAGGCTCAAGGCGCTCGTCTTGTCCTGGGGGAGATAAAGGCATTTCAGTCAACTGCGGAAACGTCACATCCCAAGGCAAAAGAACACATGAAATCCAAAGAGCCAATTAAAGCAAATGCTTAATGTAACCTGAAATTATTTACATGTATAAATCACTGATGGAGGTTTATGGATTTAAGCATAAAGCTTACAACTCTCAGGAGAAGTGAAATTATGATGATTACCAATAAAACTGTGTGTAATTACATTCAATAAAATTTGTAACATTTTATTATTAAATATGCAGCAAAAACCACTGTACCTAGCCATATAAAAATGTTTATATATTTACACAGGGTGGCAGAAGTGGGCTTATTATTTAAGTTTGAAAAGGGCATATTTAAAACCCAATTACACGGGAAGGGGATGTCTTTTGGTTTTCCTGCTATTCCATATACTTTTAATGTTTGAAATTTCTCTTGTATAAATCTCACTTCACATTTCCTACTTAAGGAACTAAGTTTCGTTGTTGGTTTTTTTGGTTTGTTTTTTTAGCTAACAGTTTCACATTTTCTTCACTGTTGCTTTACCAAATATATGTAAATAATGTGCTAGGGTACACATTATTTGTTCTTTCAGTCATAGGTGTATGGGAGATCTTCTAGAAAGTGTCACTTTTACATATTATATACTATTTAGGAATAATGTGTGCATCGCATTTAGGTAACTTTTAAAAAATAACTTAAAAATATACAAATTACCATGGTTAATTGAGACATAAATTATTTTCATATGGACAAATTTATGACTATTTTTACTGATTTAAAAATAAGATTCCACTCCCAGTTAAAAATACTTAATCAGTTAATAGTTTAGACATATTATTCTCCAGAGCTTTAGCATACATATTATCTCATAATAAATTTGGAAATAGTCAAGCATATGATTGAAAAATACTATCTTTGTAACAAGATTTCAGAATTTTTTCATAAATTGGAAATATGTATATCACATAACATGATTTGAGAGAGTATTTTGGATAGACTCCCTGTAGGATGCCCTGTGGCCATCATCTTCCCAGCTGTAGGTTTTGGGCAAAATGTGATCCAGCCACTTAGTTTTATTAGCAGAGTACTGAATTCAAAAGATGTACTATGTACACTGTCCAATTAGCCATGACATTAGCTGATGGGGCCAAAATTTAGGGTCACTTCATTTTTAAAATCATCGCTCATTAAATATTTATGCTTCTCTGGCTTGACATAGGGATTTGAGATAAGTATTTCATTATTTGGCCAAGCTTGTCTCATTCCACTCTGGTTCAAAGGCAGGAAAAAACTGATTAAAACGGAGGGATAAGCCCAGAAAAGGTATCAAGTGTCTTAGAATAACTAATAATAATAATAATTCGTCCTTAGACGAATGGAGACTCTCCTATTTAAGCTATTTATTTGTTTCATGTCTTAGAATAACTAATATTTTTTTCTTTTAAAGAAGATAAAGAAAAAAATAGAAGATTTCAAGAATCCTCAACTCCTTTCGGGCACTCGGTACATTCTATGAATTTGCACAGGTAATTAGATTCACTGATACATTGTTACATTTTTTTCCTTTAGAATGGAAACGTAACTGTTTGTAACCCTTTTTATTTGTACTCAGTGGAATCAGGTCTCTAGATCTCTGCATTGCACCAAGAATTCACAAACGAGAGATCTTAACTTGAGATATTATCCGTAAATGCTGATCTACTAAGAGCATTTCGGTAGAACCGAATCGGAAAGTCCACTGTGTATCTGTCAGCACAAAACTATAACCGGGCCTCTTCAAACTAAAGTGGAATGCTTGGCAACGTAGTGACAAAAGACTGAACTTCTGAATGCCACAGGGTGAATATTTAAGATCCTTCTCTGGATGGCTACCGGACAATTCCCCACTTGTTTTGAGAAGGCATCGGCTCCTGAAATAATGGGTTTCGTGGCCTTCACCTCTGAAACAAACGCAACCTTAACCAAGAAGCGCTACTTGCTCTAGTGGTACGTGAGTCTGAGGGTCACAGAAGGACTTTTATTAGTGTATGTGCTTCTGCGGTTAATTTGAGTTGTAACCCAAGCCTGAGCAGTGGGGGCGCGGGCTGCGATTTTCTGAGAAGGCGGGTGAGTGGGTCGGCGCCCTGTGACAACCGCTCGCGGGCCCTGTGAGCACAGGACGAGGCCCCGGAGTGCGACGACTAACCTTGCTTCCGGAGTCCTTGGGTCCACATTCACCTTTATCGTACCACCACTTGTTTTTCAGCTTGTCTAAGACGCCTGCCTCACTGAGTTTCAAAACGGCAAGGTTTACAGGAGTTCTTCACGTGGAAAATAACATAAATAACATTATATATGTTATTTTATGTTATTCAAGTCAAACTACATTAGAATCGCAAGGCAAAGTGACAGAGCAGAGGCCACAGGAGGTGCTAAGTCTCGTGCGGAGGCCCAGGTGGAGAACCAGACCTACGACTGGGGCCTGCTCCATCGCTTTAGGTAACAGGTGCATACTGCTAGGGAGGATCGTAAATAAAACGTATGCAATTACTGTGAACCCAAAACTATTGGCCTGGGTTCCATTGCTGGAACATTTACGAGGTTCCCAGCACAGTGGTGGAAGTCATTCGAGAGCCACAAGCTCCTTGTGTTCCCCCCACTTTCGAAATGAATGGCAGTGGCTGCAGATGGACAGACTGGCGTGCAGAGAAGCTGGCTCAGACCGGTTTGGGCTCTCCCCTACACTGTGATTCAGTTGGTGGAATTTTACTCTTTGCTATAAAAGTATGTCTACACTGACTCCTTACCCGCGCTCATCCAGGACTAACTGGAAGAGAAGGAGGGTGTGGGAGTTACTGACAAAGGGTCCAGGAAGGCCCTTAGGAGACAGATATGTGAATCATGAGAGGATAAGCCCATGCTGACACTCTCCTTCTGAATTGCGGTATTTAACCTGAATAATAGCACTATCTACCTATCTCGAGTCTATCGCATTAATATGCTGTGCATACAAAGGGAAGTGACTCTAATGTACTCCACGGACGCTTCCCAGCAGGTACATGACAGGCTCGGGGGAACCGAGATTTTTAGGAACAAACTCCCGTCCTATAAAATCCCACTTTTCTTTTCTACCATATTTGAGTCCTTCAGTACTCGATGTTATATAAGGAGTCTCAAGGAGGAAAAGGCCAGTCATCACTCAGTCTCAATGTTCCAAGGAATTGAAGAACTCCCCTGGTTTTCATTCCCACGTTAACACCTCTGTGTGTATAAGAGTCCGAGAGGATGGATAGGGAGCAGTAAGCCCTGACATCTCTTGTTGTTACTGTTTCCGTGCTTGGTTGGTTTCTGTTTCTTTTTGCTTTCACAAATATTCGGAGAGAGACTCATTGAATTTCTCTTGACATTTCTAAGCTGCCACGATCATTTTGTCTGGCTCTCTCTCCCAACACCTCATTTCTTCTAGGAAATACTGAGTGCATTTGGAGAGACACAGCAGGCATTGATTTGACTGCCAGGGGATTAATTCCATAAACTTATCTGCACATCTAGGCAATCTAGTAATAATAACGGTGATAATGCTAGTTAACCCTGACGGAACCCTTCCTAGGTACCAGGAGCTGTTGGAACCATTTTACATGTTTGGATACTATGATCACCTGCATTTTACAAATGAGGAAACCAAGGCACGGAGAAATTAAATCATCTAGCCACACAGCTAGGAAGTAGCTGAATCAGGGTAACAGTGTGACTTCATAGCTTGTGCAATTAAAAACATTCACAACGGAAGACTCGGGAAATGGAGTTTCTGGTTAATTGAGTTTTCTGATTAACCGTTAAGCCAAAACACTCTTTTCTTGTTATGCTGTTGTACCGTTAGTTCTGAAAAGAGTTTCTAAGATATAAGTTTAACTGTTTTCTCAATACGATTTAATTTTTTGTATCTATGTTGTAACGGCTTAACAAGGCTCATTGTTCCATTTAAGAAGTAATATGCATTTGCCACATTCCTAGGAAATTACATCGTGTTTTGGAACAAAGTCTAATAGGAGCATGATTTAACACTTTCTACTAAACACTGAGTTTGGGGATGGAGCAGGATGAAAATTTTGGTAAACTGTGGTGCTTGGTGAATCTGGTCCCAAATGTGGCTTTAACTACCTATACACCCCGACCCCGACTCATGAAGTGATTATTACAAAACCCCACCCCAGGTTGGTGTGTGAGTTGTGGACTGCTTGGGAACAAAAGCAGTATCTCACTCATCTTTGTAAGACAGTATTTACCAGGGTATCTGACTCAGAGTAGGTGCTCTGCAAGGTTGCTGTATTTAAATTATTTTGAACCCAGAGCAAGCTTTTTCGTTGAACTGATACTATAAGAGTTTTGAGGTCCCCAGGCTGCTCACCAAAGCCTTTTCAACACCTGCACAGGTGTATTCTATGAGCCTACACTGTACTTCTTGAATGGGGTGCTCTGGGAGGAGGACTTCATGCTGAAAAGGGAACAAAAAAGCAAGCAGAGTTTCCTTCCAGTTTCTTCTAGAAGGTATGTCCTTAAGGGGCCCCACTTTGCCCTTCTCCCTTCACTTCTCCCCTTGCCTCTGTGGTGCTTCTGCCAGTCACCGCAGGAGCCTGGTTTTAGAGGCCGTGAGTAGGTTGGAATTTTGAATTTAAGATATGTATTAGGAGCCAAACTTAATGGTCATCTGGTGGAGTATCAGGCACTGAGCAAGGAATTCATTATTGGGCGATCGCTGGCTTTTGTTTACCACAACTTTTTTTTCTGCTTATGAATCCGTATTTTTGCTAATCGTCCCTTTACTCGTGTGTTGGTTTCTATGGTACAGCGAAGGGGAGGAGACCACTTATGACGTACTTTAAAGTCAGGAATGGGCTACTGTCTTCAAACGGCTAAATTAAAAATGGATATCTTGTGATCTAATACAATTCCTAAAGAAGACACTGTTTGGTAATCACATTTACAGAACGATTTTTATATGAATATCCACATTCGTGAGGGTGCCCGTTTTTATATACCTAGAGGAGAAGAGGGTATAAAACAAACAGAAAAAAATCAATAATTTTATAGATCATTAATGATTACAGGCATTGCCAAAATTTCCAACTAGAACCAGGACTGAATAACTCACTTTAAAAACTGGCATAAAATTCTGTGTATGGTTTGTCCTCAGACTAAACTCTATCAGATTCATCCGAAAGGAAAATGAGTCTGAGACATTGCAATGATATTTTTAAATTGGTTCATTGCCAATTAGTAAATTTTATTACTTTATTCACAAGTATGAATTTCTTATGATCATAGAAAAGACCACATTGCACTAATATTAAAGAAATAAATTTTCAAAAAAATGGATTTACATCCCCCAAATCCTGCCTTTATTATTTTTAAAGATGCAGGACCCTTTTTCTTACTTCTTTCCTTAAATTTTTACATTTCAGCATGAAGCCTTGGTTGAGGGCGACCGGGTCAGAACGTCATGCTCTTGGGAATGGCTCTCAGGTAAGTGGGGATGCTAATTATTTTGTAGCCATGGGCTGTGACTGGAAGCTACCACAGTGATCATGAGCTCCTTGAGAGAAAATAAAATTCTCTTTTTCCCCACGAATATGGCATGTTGCCTGCTGAAAGGAGAAATTTAATAATTTGCTGCTGAATGGAAGGCTGGAGATGTCCCCCCGGGGTTATAATCCTGTGAATGGCAGGTGGGTCACCTGTCTCCTCAAAGGAACCCATTCGTTGGAGGGGGGGAGGTCAAGCTTTCCATGATTTTCTGCCTTCATTCGGTGAATCACTACTAGAAAACTGAGTTTTCTCCTATTGAGTCTGTACTGGAAAGTCAGACAACATTAGATTTCAGCATGCTTGGGTTGGGGCCTCTGAATGTGCATATTCCACCCCCTCCACGGAACTGGCATCATTTAATTTCTCTCCTGCCTTGGCTTGATTCTCAGCAAAGTCTTAAAAACTAGCTGCTTCTCCAACTTCTCCTTATCTTACCTCTTCTGGGGAAGATGAGGCCCCACGGGAGGGAGTGAGGTAACTCTAAAAGGAAAACCAGTCCCCCGTAGAAGGTACAAAACAAAAATGAAACAGCAACTGCTTCCTGGGGCTTTACTTTGACCTAAGTGAGGTCAGGGCATGTAAAACACTGCCTCTTATTACGAATTCAGAGCAGGGCGTTATTAACGTTTAGACTGTCACCACCTATCTGCTTGGTGATACATATTATATCAAGCGTCCTGCAAGGAATGTTTTTTAGTACGAAAACAACATTTCTGAGGGAAAACAGGACATACTGTGATACCATTTGGGGGGGATATTTTAAGTTGATTTTTATTACATTTTGTTAAGATTTGAAGTAACGTTTTAGAATGTATCACTTTGTAGCTCATGTTTGGTGAAAGTAAGTTACTGCATACCTATGGGAACAATACTCTGACTTGAGAACTACAAGGTTAGATTTGTATATATTTTTGACGACAAATATTTATTTAGTGTCCATTGTGTACCAAACATTCTGTGGGATACAGATTAAAATCCAACTTGGGCTGTCCAACCCCTTAGTGAAATAAACTGAAGTGACTTTTCTAAAATAGATTTTGCCATTGTGCGTACGTTTCTGCTCTGCTTATTTTTCTCTGGAAAGATGTTTTAATGGACACTAAAATAGGAGTTTGTTACTCATTTTTGTGGAAAGTTTTATTTGTTAAGCAGTGTTGTACTTCTCTTATATTGGTGATAAAAATCAACATTCGCAAGCAAAATTTTGCTAATGGACTAGAAAATTTTTGCTTTTCTTTGGTGCTATTAGAGCATGTTTTCTTATATTTCCAATTTGCGTGGAAAATAGATTATTAGTGTAAATTTAAATAATTTTCTCCGCATAGAAAAATGTATTTACTTATGTTTTTATGGAAACTCTCAGAATATTCTAGGCAAGTTAGGGTGCCAAAATATAAAAAGAGTTCATACTCAAGTAAACATGTAGCTGGTGTCCTCGAATGGAGGGGTCTTGAAGGGGAACCATCCCAGAGGAACCCCCCCAGGATTCTACCCTCTCTCTGCTCTTTCTCTCCAGAATGATTCTTTTCCAGGACCTGGGGTGGGGGATCAGGGTTGGGTCCCCAGGATTCCATTGTCCCCTGCTTTGCCCTGTCTCTCCCTGGCGAGAATATTCCCTTGGCAAAGTTCATCCTCCTTTTCCTGTGATAGGGCTGGTCATTAAGAGGGGCACAGACAAAGGAGCTGCATCTGAAAGTCTTTTAAGATGGAAAGAGGGGGAAGTTAGCGCCATTGGAAAAGAATGAGGTCAGCCTCCATCCCGATGAGTACTCTCAGAGAACAGAGCATCATTCTGTGGGTTGCGTGGACAAGTAAGGGAATTTATAGCCTAATCAAGAAACTGAAGACAAGCAGTTTTGGGCAATTCTCTAGATTTTAAAAGAAAGACAAGAGTGCATACTTTAAAATTTTCGATATTCTTCCATGCCAGGTGGAAGGTATGAAAGAAAATTCAGTCAGGATGTTCCCACGTCTGGATTGTTTTAGGTCTCTACACAGTGAAGAAGGGTTCTGGTTACTTGTTAATTGTATACATTTTTGATTATTTGTTAATTGTATACATTTTTTTCCCTTTAGAAACTGCTTAGAAAAAAACCCCCACCTTATTCTATGAAGCTGGAAACATGACAGGGATGTAGTGAGCACAGAGCTGAACGGGTCTTGCTTTCGGAGCCGATCATTCTGTGATTTGATCCATTTATGGAAGGCAAAAAATGTCTAGTTCACATGACTATCACTGATTTACTTAACTTGATATGTAACGGAAGCCTGAGGGTTCTGGGTAGAGACATGGCTTTCTGGAAGGTACTCTAAACAGGTCCAGGTGGAGTCAAGTCATTGTTGTTACTTAAAAATGCTATGTAGGTGGTCTCGCCACGCATGGGTGAACCGGAGGGGACAGACTTCCCCTCGGTGTCCGCCCTCCTCACGTCACTAAATTGCCCTTTCAAAAGCTTGGATCCCTTCCTGCTTTCTACAAGGGGGTTGTAGGACTACAGGGTCTGACCCATGACCTCTTTGAAGCCAGGGGGGTGCAGGGACTGTTGTAATGAGGTCTGTTCGCGTGTCCCTCAATTGGTTAACGGTTGCAAATATTTTTGCTTTGACAGTAATTGCATACTTGGGTTTCAAAGGGATTGGACTGGCAATTCTGGGGGTGGCTGGTGGGGGTGGGGTCCAAGCTGCGTCTCCCAGCAGATGCACCTATTACTATACATACTGTTTACCCGCTTTTGGTGACATTGAGGCTGACCTTGGAGTCACCTCCCCCGCTGCCACATTCTCCTTTGTCGTACCACCATTTGTTTTTCAATTTGTCCAAGAGGCCTTGTTCATTCAGTTTTAAAACTGCGAGGTTAACAGCATTTCTTGAAACGATAAAACATATTTGTAAGAAACTGCACAGCTGTTAAGATGTTAGAAGGAATGAGGACTTAAGCTCTTTTATAAGCTTCTCCCAGGCGCTAAATAAACCTCTCATTTTGCGGTCCTGCAGCCCCTTCCACCAGAGTCCAAACCAAAGGCAATAGTGACTAATTTCAAATGGTGTGAAACATGTGGTATTTGGTGCTGCTCACTCTCAGAGCTCATTTACTGTCAACAGTAACTGTTGTTGTTACTGTTGTTGTTACTTTGTAAGCTGTTAACAACCAATGACATGGATTTTTTTTTCTTTTGCAAAACAGCAATAAACTTGCTTTTACGAGTAATTGAGGAAGAATTGTGCCTTGAATTCCTTTGCCTCTAAGAATGTCAACAGCCGAAAAGAGACCCAAACGGAAAATGCGTTTCCAGAAGGAAACAGGGAACGGCACTGCCAGAGCGAAAAAGCAGCCGTTCGTTCATTTTTGTGAACGGATTTCCTGACAACAAAGAGTACGGCTTAATTATGGTTCCCTTTACTGTTTGTGGGAGTTAAGTTTGCTCACTTGTCTGATTTCATTGGTCTCAGAATCTAGGATTGGCAAGTTTGGTTCAGTGTCCCTGCGCTAGAAGTCACAGGATAGTCAAGGAAAGGGGGTGCCAGCCCTCAGGGAAGAGGTCTTATATTTGGAATTTGGTGTTGGTTCTTGAAGGCTTTGGATGCTATTTAGAAACTATGATGGCTCGGCCAATTCCACTGCTGAAGTTAAGTAATTAAACCCCAGGGAGCCGTGATGCATGTGATTGGGACTCTGCAGACAAACACCCCAGATCCGATTGCCTCCATCTGTATCTCTACCGGAGAATAAGGGAGCAGATTCTAATGAATGTCTAAAAGGATTCAAGATGTGTCATGGGCTTTTGCCTGCCAGGTATTTGGTTTCTTACTTGCTTTCAAGTTAGTTTTTAAATGAGCTGTTATCTCTTTCAAGAGGTCTTCCCAGCATTTCATGAAATCTCTGTTAGAGAGAGAGTGGCTTCTATACCAAGAATTTGGGCTACGCACCTTGATGAATACTGAGTTTGGTGGTTATTTAATGCAAATGAGTTATAAATAAAATAACCCCATATTAATGAATAGCGCTTGAAAACTGATTTGCAAGTGAAATAGTTGTCGACTAGTAAAAAGTGTTCCATATTTCACCACCAATCAGCCTACTGAAGTGTTTTTCTTAAAATGTGTTTATCATATTTCACGTAAACAATGTTCATTTTCCAGTGTTGTGATAGTCTGATCCACTTGGAGAATAAACATGCCCCACGAGTAAAACATACACTTTGAGAGTATTAACTCGAGAGTTAGACAGCCATTTACGAAATGCTAATTAAATAATCAGCTGCTCCCACCTTCCCAAGTGCCACATCAGTGCCCTAAAATAATGAATATACTTCCCAAAGTGAACAATATCAGGTGGTTGGTTTAATCAGCAAAAGGACCAGACTGAAATGCAAGAATGCATGACTATTCAGTGAAGAGAGACCTATTAAAAAAAGAATGCTATTGGGAGAAAGTTGTTTTAATTTATTTTGTGTCCACAACAAACTAAATTTGTCTTTCAATGATTTAAACCGAACTAGTAAAATTTTTTATTTTGGAGAAAATTATTTTTATACTCTATTTTAGCCTGAAACATTCATAGTAGATCTGTTTTAATGAGGTGGCATCCCAATAATTTTATGTGTTGGTTTAGACCATTCCTTTGATAAAACTGAGATCATTTCATGAGAGGGTTATTTAACAGGGTTATTAGCCATATCCAAAGACAGTTCCACAGCACAGGAGAAAACAAAAAGCAAAATAAAGGAATGGATAAGGAAAAAAAGCTTCACGTTGAGAAAACTGTTTGGAATAAAGCTTTCTACAAAATTATTCGAAGACATTGTCTTTCTAAGACCATCTAATAGGCCATGTAAAAACAGTTTAGTTTCACACTGCTATCCGATGTGTGTGTGTGTACATCAATATTTGGTTCATATGATACACTTGACCAGTAGGTAAGTCACTGCCCAGGTCACAGTTAATCCACGTTTTCCTTCCAGAAACACATGGCCCCTTGATAAAGTCCCCCAATACTATTATACGCATGTTTATTTTTCTCTTATGATGCATGGAAGGCACCTTGTAATTAATATTCAGAAAGAGTCTTCAGGTACTCAAGATTTCTCTGCATGTGAAAACTGCCTGTTTTCTACAACTCTCTGACTACAGATGTCATTTCTGTACATAATCAAGTCTAGCAGCCTCTGTAGATTGCCATTTCAACTGCAGCATAAGCCACATTTGAACATCTGTCCTATTTTATGAAACACGTTACTTTTACATGTTATTAATTGTAAGAATCATCAAGTGACTTAAGAAAATACATAAAGTTACTTCACTCATTTTGCTGGAATAGATTTAAAAAATATATATATATTTTTTACCTAGCCAAGAGAAAAAGGAACCCTGAAGGAGGAATTGGAAGCAAGCTTAGGGAAGTCGCGAGCAGTGGGGGGTAAACAAGGGACTTGGGAAGCAGACCTTCCCTCCGGCACGTTTTATTGTTGCTTTGAATCCCCTTCGTACACTTCAGACAGAGATTTCAGAGTCAATGTCAGAAACGCAGATTAACGATCCCGGATATTCTGGTTCTGAAGCAGTGGTCGGCCAAGAAGATGAGCCATAGAAGAAAAACGTGCGCCATTCCTTACACTGATTGTTCCCTTTATTCTATAAAAGGCAGCTTTTACAGACAAAATCAACCAAGTGGATTGTTTTCGTTTCAAAATGGAAGAGGAGAGGAAGAAAGAGTCAGTGACCACACTCCTGCTGGGTGTGTGTAGACCACAATTAAGAGCCCAGGTGTGTTGACAATGACCTTTAGTAGGACTCAGTTAACTTCCTTCCTGCCTTTGCTGCTGTGCCTTCAGGGAATTCTAGGTAAGAAAAACCCTTCTCCAAGTAGGCATTTTAATAATAGTGAGATGGTGGGGCACTTGATGCGGGGTGGAAGGAAAATGCTCCTCGAGTCAAATTCCAGGACCTCAAGAAAACTGCCCAAGGTTTTTATTCCTGAAATTTCCTTCAATTGAGTTTGAGATTATGAAAATCTCTGCCTCATTGCACTAGCTTCTGGGACCCATTTTTGTTAATGAGACTCTTGTTGAAAGACCACATACAACAGAAGCTTGAGAACGGGAATTAAGACCTGAACTTCTCCCATTTATTGATACTGGGTGAATTCTTCGAGTGTGGCGATTTTCTTGTTCAAAGCATCTTAACTCAGGCTAAGATACCCATCTCTTACCTTCCACACTTTCATAAATAATTTATCATTCAATTCTATATGTTTGGGTATGCTTTTATGCTTAATTTATGCCTTACTCATTATATTTACTTCTGGACCATATTACTTGTAATGTAATTCTTCTGTTGGTGAGGTTTTAAAATGTACATCTGACAAAATATCTACCTAATAGGAACATTTTTAAAGTTTAAGTTTAGTCAAGTATTTTTATGGTTTCCTGGATTTAAGAATATTATTATAAAGGACTGATATACCAGCCCCTAGACTTAGTCAACATTTGCACACAGGATATTTAGGGTGTATGTAGTTTGTAGAACAAATATTTTGTAAAATCATATTTAGTCTGATTAAAACAAACTCAATTCCATTTTACTTAATAGGATGAATATTTCATTGTTGGTGGTGATGGTGCTGTTTATTCTAACGTACGGTGAGATTTTTGCTACTGCTTTAGTGTCCTTATGGGAAAGGATCCATTAGTTGTATACACATGAGAAAGTCTCATCACTCTTAGGCCTGTGCTCTCTTAATGGGAGTCCTCTCTTCATACTAAACTCTCTCCCTCCCTCTCTCTCTATATAAAGATTTTATTTTTAAGTAATCTCTACACCCAATGTGAGGCTCGAACTTATAACCCTGAGATCAACAGTCAGAAGCTCTACAGACTGAGCCAGCCAGGCGCCCCTAAACTCTATAAAATTTAAATATCATGAGATTCAAATGTCCAGAATATTTACCAGAATGATGCTAGAAAATTTTTTTCATAGTCCCCAATAAATCTTAGTATGTTTTTTATTTTTATTTTTTTATTTTATTTTTTTTAAAGATTTTATTTATTTATTTGAAAGAGAGAGAATGAGAGATAGCACGAGAGGGAAGAGGGTCAGAGGGAGAAGCAGACTCCCCGCCAAGCAGGGAGCCCAATGGACTCGATCCCAGGACTCCAGGATCATGACCTGAGCCAAAGGCAGTCGCTTAACCAACTGAGCCACCCAGGCGCCCTTAGCATGTTTTTTTAAAGCTTAAAAATTGTGTGAATCCACAAGGCATTGTGTCAACAGGTAAGAAATTCCTTTAAAATCCACAAAGGGTGTTGGTAGACGATTTATGCAGGGAGATCATACAAATCATACAAAAATCATTCAACTTGGCTTGGAATTAAATTAATGTGAATTAAAATGATGACAATTCAATTCTCTGCCACTCATGTTAGGAAAGACAAAAATAAAGATACTGTGTAATATAGTCAAGGGCCGAATCCACTGGTGACTGAATTAAGAACCAAAAAAGAAATAAGATGACTTTACACAACAAAAGCTTAAACACAATTCTTGTTCTTGGAAATTACTGATAATGTTGATAATTATATTAACTGACTAAATATTACTGGTTCATAATAATTCTCCTTTGAGGAACCAATTCTAATAAAGTTAATCAATGATGCTGATGGGAGTAACTGAATGAACCCCATAGTATATTTCTATAGCAAACACGGCAAGCAATTTACATGCCCACCAGAAGGGGAGAATGAAGTAGATGTGGGGAGACCCAGCAGTGGTTCTCAAGCTTGATTTGAGTAGAGAGCCACCATCATAAATACAGATGCTCAGGCCTAACACTGCTGGGTCAGGTCCCTCTGAATCAGGGGCACTGTGTCTACATTTTTACAAAGCTCCTCCATCACAAAGGTGATGGTATTGATAAGCACCCATAACTTATATGGCTGAACGTTTTACGACCATTATAAGCTTTTAACAACAAGGAAAAATGATTATAGTATAATGTTAAGTGAAAAAAAAAGAAATTTGTATATTCCCTATGATTTTAAGAATAAAAAATATATATTTAGAGAGAGACAGAGACATTAACGGAAAAATATTGGGAAAAAAACACAACAAAGAGCTGTCTCTGAATGTAGGGATTATGATTAGTTTGGACTGCATTTGCTTTTTACACTTCCTCACCCATCCAGAATTTTCTACTGTAAGTGATACTTTAATAATCAGTAAATACAAACAAAAAAAGCCTCGGTTATTTTATAATTTTATATTATTTTATAATATAATGTCTAAAAGAACTGTTCTTTGCAAACCAACATATACATTTTATTTTGATCCAAAAAACCCCCAAAAAACAAAGAATTTAGGAATTGCTCTTAAGGATGTCGGTAAAGCATTCATTGCTCCTGATGATGTGGTTTGCTTTGGTCCACCTCTCTAGCCACAGGCTGGAGGACAGGGGATGAGGAACTTGGCTTCTACAAAGGTTCTGCCTTGTTTGAGGTCAGGTCAGGCAGAGAAGGATGAGTAATCCAGCAATTAGTGGGCCTCCTCCATCAGACAGGATCTGCAGGAGGTTAATAGAACTCTCAATGGCCTGGAGAAAAGACTCACTGTTTCACACATATTTACATAGAGAAGGTGAGCTTTTCCCCTTAAGCTGAATTAAATGAATGTGATGGTGCATAGACTTGAGTCCTGCAAAGTGGGCCATTAAAAAAAAAAAAAAGTATATACCTCTGTTTTTAGGAAAAGAATTTTCAGAGCTGGCAACTACGTTTTTCCCCAAACAAGTAGTAGAGACCCTAAGAAAAAAGCCATTTTCATTTTTTTTTTGCAGGAATTAAAAAAAAATGCCATTAAAAAAGTCTTTCATCACACCACATTTACTGTATCCCTTTTTGCATTTAAACTAAAATTCCAGATTGGAAAACTCATTTGATTTAAACTTTGTTATGCAGCAGATAAGTACATGCAGAAAAATTTCTAGGACCACTCTAGTAAGAAAATAGTAATTTCATGAAAAACGAACAATTTTTCACAGACTATTGCACAGACTATTGGTTCTCTTATTTAAGCGATGGTGGCAATTGTCACTGCTGTCATGAGGGTGGCGTACAGGAAAGTCTACCCCAGTAGAGCAAGAGGAGATGGGGGGGAGGAGCATGGGACATATGGGGTTTTACTTTTGCCATTTAATTAATGACGTCCCCCCAAATAAAGGTGTTTGGAGGAAATCAGCCATGAAACTGAGAATTTACAACAACCCCAGATTTTTGTATCAAGTCTATGAATAACCCACTAAGAACTAGTTTATCAATCATGAAAATATAGTTAAGTAAATAAAAATCAAGAGCCTAATAAGGAGGTGAGAATCTGGTCTTAAGGAAAGGCGTCTGTGTCCACAGTTCTACCCTTGATCAGCTGTGGGAGGCCTGGAAGAGTAACCGGTTCTCAGCGTTGTCAGTGCTCCACTAAGTTTTCAATTTAACTTGCGGCAGTGCTATTAGGTTTCCTCCCAAATTATCCCTTCCAGTAAACAAGCACACAGCTCTTTTTGCTCCGCTGGATTTGTGCACTTCTTTCCAAAGAAAGGATTTGGGCTGAATTGCTCTGCATATATATGCAAATATTTTAAGAAAAGATACGAAGTTTTAATTCCAGTTGGCTTACACAATGACAGGTAAGATTTGCATAAAAATGGCACTACCAATCAATAATTTGATATCAAAAATAGGAGGGAAAATTTTTTTCAGTGGAAAGACAATTCAGACCCTACATGATGTATAATGAGCCTTTGAAAACCACTTTGATAAGGAAGGATTTATTGACTTTGTTTTGGATTTTGGATGGCATATATGCAATTAATTTAGTGTATAGAGTCCTTTGCAGCATTTCATACTCCAAGTAAGTCAAAGACAACTAAATAAGTTACGTAGATACTGGGTTAGATTCCAGAAATGGTCTCTAAAGTGTGTGTTTTTTGAAGATTTTATTTATTTGAGAGAGAGAGAGACAGCATGAGCAGGGTGAGCAGCAGAGGGAGAGGGAGAAGCAGACCCCCCACTGAGCAGGGAACCTGACACGGGGCTCCATCTCAGGGTCCTGGAATCAAGACCTGAGCCAAAGCAGATGCTTAGCCGACTGAGCCACTCAGGTGCCCCTAAAGTGTGTGTTCCTTGGAATTGGCATGACCAATTGCTATTTGAGGCCTAGGCCTGAGGAATGTGATTTTTGAAGAAATATTGTGATTTTTGTGAGGATGTCTGCCAGTAATTTAGAGCACTCGCTAGAGATTGTGATAAATGAATAATTTAATTATACTTTTAGTGTTAAACTTTTTTTTTAAATGTAATCCTTACAAATATTTCATGCAGTTTAGTTTCATGATTTTGTCAATTTTAGGTCACAGAGTACAATTTTCTATCCTCCTTTGGGTAGGGACCTCTTTTAGAAGCCCGTGAAAGCTACAGATAGACTAGCATAATGATTTCAGGGGATCCACAAAATTTGGAAAGGGAATCGTGAATACAGATAAAAAATATCTCTTCCAGATTCTAGTAACATTTATTTTAAAATTAAATAATGGGGGCCACTTTCAAGTATGTCTGTTAAAGGAAGGGAAATAAAAATATTTCTATGACCCATGGTTGCTCCAGAATTTGAACAGAGAGGAGGTTTTAAGAGTGTGGTTTGATGGTAAGGAACTTGCAGGGTACGAACCTCAATTTGTGATCATTCTGCAAACACATCATGGGCAGGGTTTTTTTTTTTTTTTTTTTTAAGTAGACTCCACACCCAGTGTGGAGCCCAGTACAGGGCTTGAACTCATAACCCTGAGATCAAGAGCTGAATTGAGATCAAGAGTCAGACGCTTAACTTAACCGAATGAGCCTTTGAGGTGCCCCCATATGCAGGGCTTCTTAAAAGACTGCATGTGACATTAATAAAAATTAAAAATAAAAACTGCTCAAAGATACTTCTGGTTACCCTTAGATAATATTGGGAAAATATCAATTATTTGTATTAAATCATGTAAACTTTATTTGACTTGTGGTGCCTTGGGGTGCTGTTTGAGATGATACGGGCTGAAGTCCCCACCCCAAGCCACCCTGTTTTTATGAGCAGTTTCTGTGATGGAATCATACAACAGGGGGCTTTGTTTCAAGATGGGACCATCACTACCTATAGACTGTGAAGTGCTTCCAGTTCTCTCTGAATCTCGCTTGTTAAGGGACTGTCATTAAGCTAAAGTACGATTTCAGAAGTCGCAGAGCTGGTGGCTCACTGTTCACTGCGTGTGAGCTGTCGAGCAGCACTGGGATTTTTCACGCAGATTTGCTGGGTGGTCTCTGCGCTGTCCCTGACTGCTCTGGATGCCCTCCCTTAGGCCACGCTCCTTATTCTCT
This sequence comes from Eumetopias jubatus, assembly GCF_037043125.1. Classification (NCBI taxonomy): domain Eukaryota; kingdom Metazoa; phylum Chordata; class Mammalia; order Carnivora; family Otariidae; genus Eumetopias; species Eumetopias jubatus. Next base: position 110,096,750 of record NW_028274819.1, read on the forward strand.
TTATAGGATTTCCAGAATGCTTGACAACCGAGTTTCCTTTTTCCTTCCTTTGCTCATTGTTAAAAACTTCCATCAACTGCCTTAAAGAACTAGAATCATAGCATTTTTGAGTCACAGTGGGGATCAGAGGGTGTCTCAAACCATCTCATCTGACGGTTGTAGTCACTGGGGTCTAAGGAAAGCTAGGCGCCTTGCTCACCAAGACCCAGCGGGGATGGAGGGCTGCTGCCTCCTGGGCTAGTGCTCTTTCCCACAGTGCTAGGATCACTTTGCTTTCTGTGGGTCCCTTTCCTGTGGAGCTATAAACTAAGTATTCCTCCCTACTATGGCTCTCCAAGGGGGAATTTCTACCCCCCACCCCATTCTTGAGGCTTGCTGGGGGTGATCCCTCATTAAGCTTTGACTGATACATTCCCTGCAACTTCTATCCCCTCTGGCTAAATACTTCTTGAGATAAGACTTCAGAGGCCTGGGGTCTTATCAGCTGAAACTGATCCCTCCTAAATATCCAAGAAGGAAGAATAGTAGATAACGTTCCTTAAAAAGCTGTACCAATAAACTTTATGTTGACTTGATTAGATGGTGATACTTGTTCCTTCCTAAAGTTGGAATAAGACAGGTCTATTTTTATACATACTAGGTTCCTAATGACTTAAGTTCTGATCTTTTAGGACAGGTAATGAGGGATCCCAAACACATTATTATAAAGAAGCTTCAGTATAATGGAGCAGAAAATGCTTCACAGAAGTAGAAAGGTAAACACAAATAATAACAAATCCCAATCACAGAAACTCAGTCTCATCTTCGAATTTCCCACTCCTTTCCTACAGCCAAGTAGCCATTAAGAACCTTTTATTTTCCTGAAAAGGTGTCTCTTAAATTTATATGTTCATTTCTATTATACAGGTAACAGCTGAGTCAAAGCCTCTGTCACCTGAGACAAGACCCACGGACTCTCTCCATCTGTTCTCAGCTACCTGGAGCCAGAATAGCTACACGCTTCTCTGCTTCTTTACACCGCTTTGTTGGAAACCTTTGGGGGGGACTCATGACTGCCTCCAAGATACGACTCTGTTCTAATTTTCCTGACATTCAAAGCTTCCTAACAATTCAGCTTATATGTATACCTTTAAAGTATAACTTGATTGCATTTGATTGAGCCAGGCTCTGTCCCAAGTTCTTCACATTCTCACTGAGTCCTTACTGAGCCCACATGGCCGGTAAATGGCAAAGGTGGGATTGGAATCTGGATCCTTCCACCACAGAAGCCCAGCCTCTTAACCACCCTAATTCCCCAAATAGACCTTCTCTGCCTCCTCCAGGCTAGAGTCCTTAGAGTCCCAAAGACATTTTATTCGCAGTCGATTCCAGTCTCATGACAGAACCTTCACCAGAAATTTCTTTTTTCCCCCTAAGCTTTTCTAAAGTTCTTTCCATTTTCTAACAATCACTCATGGACTTATTCATTCAACTAATATTTATCAACTAGTACATGTGAACCTTTTTTATGAGGTCTCTCCCAGATACTCTAAGACTCCACAGTGATCTCCTTCTTCTTTAAATTATCTATTGTCTGGAGTGCTCCCAATTACTTCGAGTCCCACATCACTTCACAGTGTTGATGTCTCTGTACGATCTTTTCCCGTAGAGCACAGCGACTCTGTTTTACGGTATTTTACACCATCCTCAGTCCCAAGGCAGGGTGAGAACTACAGAAACCATGCAGTAACTATCTGGAGGGCTGATATCTCCTTGATTAATTTAAGGTGCTACTTTTTAAGCAGCCCATTAAAATGAAAGAATCTTGTGCCTGAACCATCGACTGTGCCACCTAATGGATTTTGGGAAGATCTGCTATGGAGAGGCTTTTAAAGCAAAACAAAATAAAGCAAAAGGGCTCCCGAACTGTCTATTAAATATTGGCAAGAGGGACAAAAAGAATTACTAACACTAGCTATTTTTATGAATTATGGCAAACGATTTTGTCCATCGTATAAACAAATACTAAGATGACATTTCAGTGAGATTACAGATGGTTAAAGGGGTTACCAGATCAGTTTGTGCAGTGGGGCAAGGAAGAAATACGAACAGATGAAATCAGATACAAGCTTGTTATATCAGGTGAAATCAGACACAATTAAATCCTAGATAATGGTATTCTTATCATTTTGTTCTAACCTATTTAATAGTAGCAAATAAAACATGTCCTTTTCATAAAATTCTTCTGTTGCTAAATTTACTGCTGAGAACAGTATAATTCAGTACATCAGAGAAATGAATTACATTTGTCATCAGATATTAAAGGCCAACGCTGTCTGGTTTAACCTGATTAAGATTTATTGTGTATTTAAATATGCACTTAATTCACTAAATATGTCTAGTAAATCTTTATCTACAAATACTTTAAATTTCCCACCAAATTCTTAAAAAAGTTTCAATTTCTCTTTCATTCAGGGTGCCAGATTCCCTCGCAGTAGCCTAGTATTTGGATAGAACTTAAAATGTCTTTAACTGCTCTTGTTTCATCTACCCTAACTTTTGGCGTGGATTTTGGTGAGGTTGGAGAACAGCATACATTAGAAAGAGTGATAAAAACAGGCCTTCCAGGAGAAAGGATTCTAAGCGAATGGGAACTTGAAGAAGCTGTGTGAACCTCCTAAGTAGGAGCACCGGTGGCTCTTCTGTTATTCTCTGAAAATAACCAAACCCGAAGAATTCTGTGTGTCTTTACAGCTTTTGTTTATGCCCTTCAAAGGGAAACACAAAGCTGCTTATCTTTGCTGGCAGCAGGGCTCACAACCACATTTTAAAAAAGAAATATAGTCTCTCATTTATTTTTCTTACATAATTTAAATGGGAAAAAAACCCCAAAAGTGTAAATTCTGAGAATATGTTCACCTACATTTGCTTTAAGTGGTGTTAATACTAGAACACAGCACACAGCCCTTCAGTTACTTGCTTCTGGTCAGAAGTACTTGGGTATTTCTTAAGCTACCAGCCTGGGTGCTTCCATTCACCATTTTTCATATACCTAATAAACTGAATGCAGTTAATGAGATAAGTATTTTTCACTTTACAGAGCAATGAGACAAAGCCAAAAAAACAAAAACAAACCCCCGAAAATGGTGTTTCATCTCAAGTTCAGGTTACTGAACAGAACTGATTCACTGCAGAACGACCCCCAATTCTTCCCCTGAACGAGATCACCATGAACGATTTCATAAAATTCAGATCAAACAGATCTGCCTGACAGACCTAATGTCGGTGTGGACACCAAATTCTCATACATATACGGTTCTCGGATCAACACTGTGTGTGGCTGCTTAGGCGAACCATGCACCTGGCATCTTAAAATGCAGGAATGAATCATGTGCCTCCAATATATCCCGTGCCTTTCACTGAGGGAGGCAGGGAGTGAGAACGTAAAAATTAGGTTCTGACTTCTGACAACAAAATGCATGATCTGCTAAAAGTCTGGCGCTTAGGTTTCTGTGCTTGGTGACCACGAGCAATAGCAGTATCTACAAAACTCGCGTTTGTTGGCATTAAAATCAAGTTCCCATCTCATGCGCGTCCCCTCACGGACGTTCCTAGTCGCATGGCTACTGTGGATCCTGATCCTAAGACAACATCTGCCACAAAAACAGATCCGTCTGAAGTGATTTTCTTTCATTAAATAATGAAAGAAATCCAACCTGAAGGTGATTCTAAACAGGCTTGTAACAACTCCCAGAACCGTGTTTCTGAAAGACGATGATTATTTACTGGCAACAAATGGCCTGAATTCGCCGCCTTTATGCACCCTTCCCCTGCTTCCTAGGATTCTCTTCTTCTTGAGTCTCAAGCTTCCCTAAAATCTACTTGAATCACAAGACCTGGCCTCCTTGGAGGGCAGGGACAACAGAAGGATTACTGCAGAGGGTCTGGACGCTCTCCCTTCGTGCCCCCCACCCCGCTGGATTCCACCTTTCTTCTAATATCTCAAATTCTGGATGCTTTTAGGTTCTCTCACTTGTTTCTCGCCTGGGATTTCTCCCCCCTGGAAGAACCAACGGAAGGACCAATGTGACACAGAGTACCAAAAGCAGAGAATACTGATGACTTCCAGGGACAACAACACAGAAGGTGAGCGGTAACAGTGGAAACCGCTTGGGAGCGATGCCCGGGAAGACTAAACACAGAGAAACACTGCTGAGGACAGGGTCAACTCCCCTTCCTCCCTTTTCTGTCTGGTGCCCGGTTTCATATGGCACCTTAAACATCTCATCAAGTCTATAGTGCTGCACACCCAGAGTCTAACCTGTGCATATTCCAAATTACATATCATTTACATTCTATCAGCTACTTTTAATAAAAAAAATCTTTTTTTAAATAATTTAAGAATAATGTATTTTCTACAGAAACACTTTGGATTTTAATATTTTTGTAACCCCATTACCCATTATGGTTTGATTATCAGTTACCATCCGTATTCTACACAGAAATTAACAGCTGATGGCAATTTCTTAAGGCCTATGCAAGAGACTGATCCTTAATGGAAGACCGGCACTGATATTTAATGATGATGGAAAACACAAACGCATTAGCATATAACTGATATGACTTGTGTGACGGTGTTTACTTTTTCCTGCTATAACATTTGTAAGGGGATGTTCAAGTCACTACTACGCACAAGTGGCAAGCTGGTTTCCTAAGGCGTGGGTTAAAAAATATAAATGTACAAAGAAAAAGGGATTGAAAAATAGGTGGGGGAGGGGTTTCCTTCAAATGGATGGAACCCATTCTTTTGAAAGAAAACTCCCCTCTTACCTTGGTCCTGGAGCTGGTTAGTTCTCCTCTGTCCTCCTCCTAGGGGAGAAATACCCAAAGTTAAACAATAATAGAACATGGTCTTGTATTAAAGTCAAGTTCAGTTCTGGCCAACCCTTTCCTCAGGTCTCACAAGACACTACCAACTGTCTGATACACTGGGGCATTCATTGAAATGAGCTTAAAATTCATTTTAAGGATTAAGCCAAAGGGGAATGAACATTCGCTATATAAGAGGGACAAAACTCTACTCTTATCAGTCTATTTTGTCAGAGCTCCAATGAACTGAAGCCTGATGTAGAGCAGAGGAATTCCTGCAAGCGCATTACGCGGGTAATTTTCATCCGCTGTCGTGAATCATGGAGAGCGTATGGTGGGGGTGCACCTAGAGCTCCTTAAAAAGACAGAGGCATGCTGTGGTGTTCTCAAACCATTTCCCTGATGTTCCTGGTGTTTTTGAGGGCAGACTGATAGTGCTACAAGCCAACACCATGTTGGGGGCAGTACTAAATTTGGTATTAACAAGAATTACTGCAAAAATGAAAAAAAGAAACCAAACCTAAGGGGTCATAAAAGGGGAGGGTTAGGAAAGTTGGGGAAATGGGATATTATCAGAAACTAGGTACTTGCTTTATTTTTTCAAAACAGGGAATCACAGGTAAGACAGCTGTTTTCTTTCATAATGTACCTCTAGCTACTAAGTATGGATTCTGGTATCTCTGGAGAGAAAGAAGGCAGCACATGAAAGGAGCATGGATTTGGGGAGGAGAGAATGATGGGCTCCTTTTCCATCTGAGCTTCAGCGGCAGCATCTGACCAGGTGAAGACAGTAACACCAGCACCAAGGATTTGTTGGGGCAAATAAATTCATCTACATGCCCTTGGTATGTAGGAGTTGTTGAATTTGTTTCCTTTTCATTTACATGGCATCTGATACAATTTTTTCTTCTTTGAATGACTTTGTCTTTTTTGAGACTACCGTCTAGTTAACCGAGCTTAGAGTCCATTCCTAGTCACCCTTTGGCATAATTTCAGTGACTGGCTCCCATAAAAAAGATCAAATACCAGACAATTGATTGAGTTCCATGAGACATGAAGGAAAGTGGAGACCGAGAATGAGCCTGAACCCATACAAGATCATGTGCTATTGTTATTTAACTTTGGGTAATTTATTAAAATTCTTTATCAAGTAAAATGACATCAGGTGAGAAAATGGATGTACTTTGGAACCTTGGGTAGTCACAATATATTCCAGAGACGTCGAAATGAAGGATGGGGTAATCGTTACTCTAATGGCCGTTATGAAAATGTGCAAGGAACAAACACTGTATGGAAGGTCCTACACTATACATTTGTCACCATCACCCTCTGAGCTTTGATCCCCTTTAAAGTCACATGATGCAGACCCCAGCAGAGTAATGCTTCTCCAACTACAAATATACGTGTTTGTCCCCATGTTCTTACTTGGGAACTTTAACATCATTATCTTTAAAGAATATTCCAAAATTGGCCATTTTGACAAACTAGTCTTTTATCCACTACACTCTATAAATTCCAAAGAATATATATACAGAAATAGGAAATTTCCTTTTTTCCTGTAATGATACATTTGGAAATTGTGAAGCTGTGTTATAAGTAGAAAAAAAGTACATTTTTAAAAAAATAAAACACCTACTTCATCCATGGAAGTCGCCTAAATGACAGAGTTTTGAAGGACATATATTTATATTCTGAAATGATGTGAAAATCTATGAATTAGAACAACTGTGGGGACATTGCATGGATTGGGTAAAATTCCAGTGGGCTGTGCAGCCTTCATGCTTCAGAGCATAGGTGGATTGCTATTTGTGATGAGGACAAAAATGAAAAATAAATGAAGTAGCAATGGAAGTTGTTGGTGCTATTAGGGGGCCCTTAAAAATCACCCTCTCACGTATTTTATATTGAAACACCATGGGATACCAGATTACATTTTTATCATATCTAGATGGGGAAGCATATGTGTTGTTCTTAAAAAAAAAAAAAAAAAAACAACAAAGCAAGTCCTTCTATATGCATGTGCCTCACTTTTGCTGTTTTATTCCCCCTTTTACAACCCAGCGAATTTTGTCAGATTTGTACCTTGCCAAAAGTTTGACGTCAGTATATAATTTTAAATGTCTGTACAGGGAGGCACACAAGACCTGCGTCTATCTCTAGCTCTGTGGTTCTTAGAAGTGCTTTCCTTAAATATCTTTCTATCTCGCAGTGTAGACAGAATGTGATAAAAAGCAGCTCTTTACTGAAGAAATGACTTATTTAATTCCAAAACCGGATGAGCTTGTACTGAGGTTCTGGGAACGAATTTCTCCCCAGTCTTAAGATCTGCAACTTCAAAGAGGGGTAAGAGAATTCTTTGGTGGTTTTGCGAAAGATGGTCCAGGACATGACACGGATTCTTAGACTCTCAAAGTGGGAGGCTCTTCCATTTCTGCTTGAGCGACTCTGATGCTGGGGATCTGAGCCAGTTTCCTCCCATTTCTGGACCAGTTTTATTGTTGTACAATCTTTATGTTGACCCTGAAGTTTATTCCTGTGTAATTTCTTCAATTTAGCCAGAGTTTATTTAGTTTTTTTTTTTTTTTTAAATAAATTAAACAGTCTCTTGAGCTCTATAGGGGTATTCTCAATACGCTTTGAAATTATGGGTGTTGTTGAAACTGCAACATGGAAGAATCACTGAAACTGTTTAGAAAGTTTTGAAAGTAAATTGTATCTATGTTAAAAAGTTCCCTTTCATTCTTTCCCCGTAAGAGCACTGGCGACAGAGTCCCATGATAGACTGCTCCGCTCCAGTCGCAGCTGTGGTACTGTGGGCCCCTTAACGTCTCCAACTGATAGACTCTTCCTCTTAATAGAAGGACATCGGATGAAGGTGAAAAGGAGCAAGTAACAGTAACCTCACGGGAGTGGTTTGAAAGGTCTCAGGCGGCACGGTCACTAGTATTGTCTCACTTGAGAAAGATACTGCTCAGTAATTTTGAGAGTTCTATCTTAATTAAGCCTAACTTAAACATCATCTCCTAAAAGTGAACAAATTAAAAAGAACATCAGTCAGATGGCATATTAACGGATTCTTTGCCTTAGATGATGTTATCATTGCTGTATCATTTAAAAGAAAGCAGCTTCTTTTTTTGTTAGCCTTTGCCCTTTGCTCTTTACTCTGGGAGACAATCTGAGGTCAGCTCTTCTTGGATCCCGCTGACTTCTATTTACCTCCGCCTGGCCTCGAATAGAAGCCAAAGGTTAGGGTACTGCCTTAGGGCTCTGGATACTTGGTTTAATTCTAACTTTTCTATTTCTCAGGCCTGGCAACACAGAGCAGCTGTATTCACTGATAAATGCTTTTATGAATTTTTTTTTGTGTGTGTGGTTTTAGTTGCAAATACCTGAAAAGAAGAATATGGGACTGGATATCTGAGGAGAGCTTCTCTTAGTTACTAATGGAATTCTGGCCTGTTGCCATTTTAAAAAGACTGTTCAGAAACCGCGTATCTGTCAGCCCCGAATAGGAAGCAACCATTTTCTGTAAGAGCAGAGGCCTTGTGGGTAGGTCTCCACGGAGTTTATGCTATCCTCTGTATGTGGAGAGGAGTCCACACCCTCCTCTTTTCTTTGAAAGTAGAGAGCTATTCCTGTCACATTTGGTTAATTGACTCCATTTTAATTCTTATTTTGGCTAACTCCCGAAGATTGAATGCTTAGAGAAAACAGATTGAATAATGTTGTTGTAAAAAATTATCTGTGTCAGGTTTTTTTTTTTATTGAGTACCCCAGAAAAAAAAAAAGCGGGCTAAATGAAGTCTACTTTATTTCAATGTGATGTGATAGGACTTTGCATGGTCAGTGGTATTTAAAATGATAGATTGCTCCCACATCTTGGAATTATAAACTTGAAAGGCAGAATTGGCACTAGGATTGTTTTTATGCCTTTAATTTTTCTTCACTGTTGAGTCATGTGATACTAAGAGAGCGTACTGAAATGGTCTCATAAAGTTTCTAAAAGTGTGTATCATTCTGTGGATGAGCCTGAACAACAGCTTTTTGGGTTTTCAGAGAGTATGGAATCTGCCCATTTAAAATAAGCTACTTTCAATTGTGAAAGAGACTTTTCCAGTATTAAGGAGGATAAACAAAGTATTTCTAACTCCCATTAGTATGATTATTAGTTACAAGATATTCTTATAATTAATATAAGGCTGTTTCCAAGAAGGCTTAGGGCAGGGCTAGGTGGTCTGCAGGGTAACACGGGGATTTTCTATTTAGGTGTTGCCAGGATGTACAGGATATGGTGTTTGTGGCAAAGTTCTCTCAAATGTATGCTATTTCATTCTGAAAACAAGAGTTATAAGACTGAAGGGCGGGGGGCAAACATTAAAATAAATGAACTACAGTTTCTCATGCCTAGCTAAATTAAAACAGAATATAATTCTAAACCAGAGTCTTTACTATTTCCCAGCTCATTCCAAATAATGGCCAAGCTATTTTATCTTCCCTTTCTTAAGTATGAATCATAAATCAGACCCAATCTTGGCTGATTTTATCTTTAGAGACAAAAGGAAGATATTAATAATGTCTCAAGTTATGGCTGGGTGGTTTCCCATATGCTATGCTGAAACATTTTCATTTTTATGGAAAACCATCATTTACTTATGATGCACTAAGTGGATGTCTATTGTTAGGATAAAACTGCATTAAAACAGTATTGCATAGAATTCTACAGTTAGGAGAATATGACGTCTCCACAACGAAGTGAGCTGTAGTTTTAGTTTATTATTATAGGTGTTTTGGAGTTTCATGGTCAGTCTGATTACCATGCTCCCTCCAAGTCCGGTGTGCGCGGGCATGTGCACATCTAAAGTGCTCTTTACACGTCTGATTATCCCAAGCATGGAATAAGAGAAGAGCCCCTCTTCTCTCATGCGATCGCTCCTCACCCTGCCTCCATGCTCTCAGTGAGAGGGACTCGGCACAGGGAGGGGTAGGAATCTGCGTACGGCAGGACAACAATGCTTCTCGTCTTGTTCCTACCGCACTACTGAGAGGAGTAAGAGCTGTGATCGGAGAACTTTAATGACCCCTCCTCTGCCGAGCCTTGTGGCCTTCCCTTTAGGAAGGTAAGTCTGGAGAACAGAATCCTACACAAGCAATGCACAAAAAGCAAAAACAATAGCAAAAAAAACCACAAAAAAACTCCAACCCCTATCACTTGACCTTGCTGCTCTTCTGAGGATAAACTAGCAGCTGCTCCTGGTTTGTAAACGACAAGGGCACTTACTACCTACAGAACTCCTGGTCCTATAGCCTGAGGTCTTCTAGGGAAGAACACTAACCGGACACAGTTTCTTTTGTCACTGGGCACAGACAGGCCACAGAGGAGCTCTGTAGCCACAGGCAGAAGCTGCCTTATGTGCAGCAGAGACGTTTCACAAAGGCAATCTCTCTGCTGTAGGGTGCTTGTCCTACAGCTGAGACTTGAACCCGCGGCAGCAAACCCATGCGTGGGCCACACCAACATCTCTGATGCACTGGTAAAAGCAGGACCTCCACAGCTGTCGCTGTTTCCCCAACTCTAGAATTCCTGGCGCCACACATTTCCCTTCCCCCAATCTTTTTAGATTCTTTGCTTTGACGGCCCGGACTTGATTTCCTTATTAAGGTATTTAGTTGGGCCTCTTTCTAGATTTTGGCATTGCCAGTGCCCTTCAGGGGAGGCGGGATTGGCACGTCTTTTCTCCAGACCTGGTGTTTTTGGCTTGAGCTCTGGAGAACCCACACGTGGGCTTCCACCCAGCCCTGCGGAACAGGGGGTCCAAACACCCTCACGCACTGCTTTGTTGTTCCTTTGTGTCCCCCTTTTAACCTGAGCACTAGCGCTGTGACAGCTTCTGGAAATCATTCAATTTTGTGAGATGATCTATACTGATTTATAAAGACCAGTGACGTAAGGTGGGACCTGTCTGGCTATGGGGCATCCGCCAAGATGACAACACTTCCATACATGACTAATGTAAGGATATGTTCATCCACTTATCAGCTGATGAACTTTGGTCTTAGACACGACACCATGTCTAATGGTCTAAATACTCTCAGCACATGTGGGTCAAGGCCACCTGACTCGGCTGGCGAGAGGTTCAGCACGCACATCAATTGTGTGTTACCACTGAATCGATTTGAATTGTATGGGATGTACGTATTCTCTCTGGAGATTCTCTCTCTTTATAGGATTTGCTTATAAGGCAATTATGTGGGACTAAGGAACAACAGTTTGGAATTCTGCCTTCTCTTAGAACTGTCACAACTGACGTCCAGTGTTAGGTCCCTCCTCGGATCAGGCTATGAAGGCTTAAACTGGTGAACCTCATTTATAGCATTTTTATCTCCTTACATTTGATCCTCTTTGAAGTGTTAGAAACTAAAATGGCCACAAATTACCCATTTTCTCAGGCAAGTTACTAACATACGATTTCTAAGTGTAATGGTAAGTAGGAGCACACAGCCAAACATTGAATTTAGAAACATCTCAACGTGGTGTTACCTATGGCAGTCACAAAGCTGAACTCAAAGGGAACAACATGGCAACCAACCGACAAATTTTCAGTGGGAACCCAGCGACCATCTGTTGAATGAACCGGCAAATATATGAAGGCAAATCATATTAGCATTTTTTTTTTTTTTTTTTACTATTGGGAAGAATGGCAAACATGTTTAATGCCTGGTGAATCTTAACGAAATGCAGAAAAATGCCACATTCTTTTTATTCTTCATGAGGAGCTGTGATTTCAATCATCTTTCAAGTGTAGGCAAGACTTAAATGACAAATGTAGAATTTCAAATGGCAGTGGAAAGTTTTAGGTTTCCTACTGGACTCACCATTCTAGAAAGGCAAGCAAGGATGGGGTATATGGATTCTAAAGGCGGTTATTTCCCCCTGGGATGCATGCAGTATTGGTAACTTTACCATGCACATCTCAGTTTGTGAATGCAAACTACCTGGTCCCTGCAATAAACACCAGCATCTCTGGTAGGAAACTGGGTAAGTGATTAAGCATGTTATAACTGGGGGTGGGGGGATTTGTGTGCTTGTGTGTGTGTGTTCTAACCCTTAGTCCAACAGACTATATTCCAAGTCGTAATGGGATCACAAAAACTAAGTTATCTGTAGTATCTCTATGACATCAAGAAAAGTAAAGGATATTCATATGCAAAAACATCTTTCCTGATAGTTAAATTTAAACAAACAAACAAACATGTACTAATCTACTGTAACTCATTTCCTGAAAACAAGTGGAAAATTTAATCACTTCAGGCCAAGTGCTGCTCAGGAATATGAGCGTTCAGGTTTAACTTTCTGTACTTTTAAGCTTTTCTAATGTCCACATCAAATGCTAAGAGTTGACTTGTGACTAACATCGAAAACAGACGTCAACTTTATTTGCATGCACAACATCCAGCAAGCCCCTTGTTTCTAAACCTTGTAAGTACATGTGAAATGATGAGTAAACACCTATCATCAATTTTACATGAGAAAGTGGTTCCTTAAGGATAATATATTTTTTCACATGTGGATCTGAATCCTAAGTTTAGTACATCCACCCTAAAGGACCCTCCAAAGCGGAAGAAACATGATTTGGCCTACTGAGGACGCTGCCCATGCTGACAGAGATCTAGACTTGGGCCAGGGATTGCGTTCAAGGTTGAAAGAGTCAGATGGAAGCTGCGTTACTCTGATTCCCTTGCTTCGCACCGCCCCCCCCCGCCCCTGCCACGCGTTGGCCCCGGGCTCGGCGGTGGCTGTAGTGAGCTGACCTCACGTGCCTGGCTGCAGAGGTCCTGCTCTGGCTGTTATGGGCTCCCTGCAAAGGGAGGGCAGCAGGTCCTACTGGGCCTCTGTGCCCCCAGATCTCAATTACTGATCAAGTTCTTTTGGAACTGCTTTCTTTTGAAACATTTTCTGGGGGGGGGGTGTGACAGAGCATTTGTCTTATTTTAGACACAGTCTCACCAACATTTTTAGAGAAGGCAAAATCTGAAGAATTATTACTGTTGAATAACAGAAGATAGGAGACTAGTGCTTGTTTTGGTTTTTGATTTTTTTTTTTTTAACTGGGCTTCGAACACTAGGGTCGAGTCTACAGATTCTTACAGAGGCCAGGGGAAGTCTTCGGATAGGCTCCCTTGCTATGTTCCCTGGAGATACACACAGATACGACATACCAGGAATATCTCCAAGAGGGGTCTTCTCATCTAACAGCTATTTAGTACCCAGTACATCTCTGTATTAACCAAGTTACGATCCCCTCTAAACAACATCTGTTGGTTTTATTTGTTGCATACTAGAGAGTACAGCAACTAGTGTAACTTGGATAATATAGTAAAGATAGTATTTTGTGGTCAAGTATACAGCTTTACTACATAATAAATACCACAGACAGTGGGTCTCTGTTGGGTAGTGAAGCTGACAGTACTAATGGTAAAGTCAAAGTAAACAAACTGCCTCTTTCATCTAAACTCTGCATCCCCACTGCAGTGCTGTCTAAAGCATGTGTTGTAAAAATTTCTCAGCCAGAGGATGGATTTCACAATTGTTTTGGGTTGTCAAGAGTATTGGAGAAGGAACGAGAAGGAAGGCCAGGATGCTGAGAGTCGTATAAATGGCATTGTGCACAGGAAAAGAAGGTTCGAGAGAAACATCAAAGCGTGGGGACAGTTGAGAGATGATATAAAAGAAGAGATTTTACCCTTTCATCTCACAATGAGAACTGGAAGTTTTCTTTAGAAGATGACTTTGGAAAATAACTAACTATGCCAGTAAGATCTGAGTTCTCCCACTGCCTGGTATTTATAGTTCGTGGGCACATCTGCCTGTTATCACTCCTCTGTATTATAGTAAGACCTAGAGATGTGACGTTCAACGGCATCAACATTCCTAGCATCCTTCTATGACCTAAAACTTGGCGAATCTGTGGCAAAGTACAAGAAACCCAGTAATTTCTGACCGTGGTTACTGCCCGTCTGTAACTGACAGCTTTCTGTAAACCTCGCAAACACGAGTCTGAAATAGTCTCTTCCAACAACGAGGAGCTCTGTGCTCTATTCCTCTCCTGTGAAGACGGGTGCTGGTCACCCTGCTGCAGTGTTTTCCACCCCACGCTCCGAGACAGTCTCTGGAGCGATCCAGACTGCATTTGTGTGAAGGTCTGCAGTGAAGACCCCAGTCCTGCCTTTCCATCCTGATTCTACACCCTGGTGTTCCTCTTTTCTGGGACATTGATTGTGAAGCACTGTGACCAAACAGCAAGGCCCGGAAACGTGAGACTCCCCAGACCACTGGAAGACTGTTAGCCATTTGTCTGCGTTCTGTGCTTCCGCTGACGTAGCAGGAAAGACTACTGTTTTCCTGTTCTTCAAGTCTCAGGTTGCCCAGTGAATCACAACAGCAGAGTTTGTGAGAAAGACAAGGAAACAGACTAGTCTCACTGTATCCAGAACTATTAACGTAAAGACTTAGTTAAAAGAAAGATCCCATAGAAAAACAGTCTACTGAACAAATAAGGCAGAAAGGTTTCAAACACACTCTTGATGCAGATGTGCCCTCGGGATCTTGCTGTGATAAATGCAATTGTTTTGAATTTGCTTCTACAAAGTAAATCCTTTATACAGAAGGTGCCTATTCGTCCATCTCTGAGAGTTTGCCTCTGTTCAAACAGGAGGCTCCTCATTGAATAAGAATGAGAGTTTAAGCTTGATGCGTGCTCGCGCGTAGCAGGGCTGGGGGTGGGGAAGTGAGGAGGTGGGGGGTAAGGTGCACGCTGGTTAGCCTTCCCTGCTCTTCCAGTGTTCTCGAAGACCGGACAAGAGGGCTGTGGTTTTGGCATGCAGGGGCCAGCTTGCTCAGGAAACTGTGGCATATATAAAACAAAGCGCATAAACAAACTCTCCATCCAGGAAGCTGGGTTTAACAATTGCCTCATTAACAAGATCCAGGGAAGGACAGGAAAAGAAGGGGAAGCCAATAGCGGATTATTATACAGTTCTAGACAGATGAAGCCCTTCAGCATCTCCCCAAACAAGCCCCGTAGTGTGGATTTGACAAAGTGGCACATTTAAGAGGGAACTCTTGCCATCAATGGGAGTCAGGCGCACCCGTATCTGAGGGCCAAATGCAGTCCCTGGAACTTGACTTTATCAGTAGACACAAGACAGAGGACAAGGCAGCTACATCCACAGAGAATTAATTAAGAGCAAAAGAGACATCCAGTGAATGTAATCAATAGTCTGAACACTGATCTACATATCAACCACCATTGCTTTCTCCCCTTCCCGTTCTTTTAATTTAGCTACACGAAGGTGCTCTCACAACTCCTACTTCAATAGAGATTTCTTTGCTCCTTGGCTTTGCCGAAATGACATATTTCTCCTATCGCATCCTACAAAACATACCCTCGAAGACCAAACACTCTAATGCCAGTTTGAGTGTCTGGATGGTTGGAACATTTTGGAGTAGAATTTTGTCATGCGTAATTTATTGGTCTGGCTTTCTCCCTGGACATTTCTCTGGTTTCATATGGGAAGTATGTGCAAGGAAACGTGACTTTCTGCCAAAGTCCACACCCAAGTCTGTCTTTACTGGCTCATTTTAACCTCTCTCCTTTTAAAATGGTCCCTTTTGGATACACCGTAAAACCCCTCACTAATTATTACAGTGCTGCTTGCAAACACTAAATACCGGTTTAAGGTAACTTCCCAGGCCTACTGTCTTGTTTCTGGGATCTGTGTCATCCACGCCCTCACCCCCCGCCCAACACACATAGCCAAAGCACGCTGCAGTTCCCTTGTTCAAACCAATGAGAACAATCCTATCATCTTTACGTTGCTTTCATTCCTACTGGGCAACAGTACAGGTCTCATTACTTTCACATTTCAAAGGCTTACCAGAGACATCATTTCTCAAGACTGGGTTTGTGGTTAAGTCCTTTAGCAAAGATTCTGATTTCTTCTTGAATCTGTGCTTTGTACGAATCCCTCCGAAGCAGCACTGAGACCAGAGTGGTTTGTCAGTTGTCACTGCTGACTCCGGCTTTGCTCTAGCCCTAGCAATTCACCAGTGGCCTTTATTGCTTAAGGAAAATAGGATATTCTGCCTCCTGGGCATAAACATGTGAATTCCCTATGTCCAGGACCGAAAGGGCAAAAAGGGCAGATTTTACCAGCATTTCCTTAAGAATGAAAGTCTCATCTTTAACACATGTGGGTTATTCGAGTAATCCACATGTGTGATGCTGTGCTCATGAATCACATTTCAGGGGTCTGTGTGTGAACAATTCTGGACTGTCATTGGGTCTAATTTTACAGATCTTACTTACACCACACTCCCTTTGCAACGGGTGCGAGTGTGACGGGAGTAAGCCCCATAGAATCAGAGCCTGCTTCCCGCTGATCATGACCCCATCTATGAATAGATGCAGTTACAAAGTTGGCACTGATACAACCTCAGGTTAATCTAAAATATAAAGATGCCATAATCAATGAAACACTGAAATGGAGAAAAAAAAGTGGTTTGTTAGGAAGAGGTCAATTTCTTCGTACTCAGAAACTAGTGGGCAGGCAGAACTAAAAAAAAAAATCATGATAAAATGTAGAATCATTAGCTGACAAAATGAGAGCGCAGAATTGAGTGACTGAAAGAAGTTGACGGGACACGGAAGCGTTGCCACCCACGTTTTAGGCCCACTGGAGGCAGCTAGTGTTCAACCAGTTTGGTTTTTATATGGCCTTCAAAGATATACAGGTCAACTAGGATTAACTGTTCCAAATTAAAAAAAAATTACCTGACTGTTGATCAAAACGTATGAAATGGAGAAAAAGAAAAACAGCAACAAAAAAACGAACATACCACGTTCACACACAAAACAAAACCACTGTGTCGGGGACATCAGGGAAGGTGGAATATTATAACAACACACGTCACATTGTTATACTATCCCACCCACCTTAATGAAGAACCCTTGGGTGTGGCTACTCCATAGCCTTTGGAGTCCAGATTTCCTCCCACTTTCATTGTGTCACACGGCTTGCGCTGCTCGATGTACTCGTTCATCGTGGACTCCAGGAGGAAGGCGAATTTGCCTTTGGATTTTCGGACCCGAGCTACTCCCTCCGCGGTAGTCCTAGTGAACACAGACGGCTCTGCGGATCGCATGTAGGTCCACATCTTTTCGTACACCGCTATTTTTGATCTCTGGAGGAAATGCAAATAAAATTAAATACAGGAGAGAAGGGAACGACTTGTTAATAGTGACCGGACCCAGACAAGGAGAAAGCCTCTTTGAGTACCTTTCCCTGGTCCTGCAACTCCGGTCGGCCTGGCTGACTTTCTCCCCTCCAGTTAGAAAACTGCCTTTTACCACGGGTGAAGGACATCATGGAAACGGCAGACATTTAGGAGTGACATCTGAACAAGTGGGTCCCTCTGGTCATACGTGATTACCCTATTCAG
The DNA here is from genome assembly GCF_037043125.1 of Eumetopias jubatus. Classification (NCBI taxonomy): domain Eukaryota; kingdom Metazoa; phylum Chordata; class Mammalia; order Carnivora; family Otariidae; genus Eumetopias; species Eumetopias jubatus. The sequence continues at coordinate 110,114,097 of NW_028274819.1, forward strand.
CTGCCTAAAGAACAACGTATTATTACTGTTATTTTTAAACGCAGGGTGCCATAGAGAGAGTGGGACATTTACAATCATGTCTGTATCACAGTCATGGTGAACCCGAAAGGGGCCCGCTCTGCAAATCTGATGACTGATTGAGGATTGCTGCTATACTGTTTTCATTTCTATCTTTTCTCATGCCTCCCAGTTTTAATGTGAAGTGTTCTAAGATGTGGATGAAGAGTGGTCCGTATCAAGTCACGAAGGGAGGAGCAGATATAGTGGGGTTCACAAGCCAAACGTCCAGAACACAAAACACAAAGTCTAGGTCCACCAAACACTTGTAGACTTTTTCTAATAAAATCTCCAAATAGAACATCCCTAGAACTTTTTTTTTTTTTTTTAGAACATCCCTAGAACTTTAAAGAGAAGTGATTCCTTCCCTGTAGGTACAGACTTCCAGGTATACAATGAATGTCACGGAGATGAAAAGTGCCACCCAGGGAACAGGGTCAGGAAGGGCCTGACAACGCTGTGTGGGGACAGATGTTGAGCACACTTATCATCAGGAGCCTGGGTGATGCACGGAAGTGATGCATCATGATACTCTACACCTGAAACTAATCTAACAACCTATGTCAACACTTCAGTAATAAAAATCAAAAATGTTTTTCAACTAAAAAGTTAGAAAAACTGAAAAAGAAAGGCGATTCTTGTTTTCCTAGGATATATTGTGGATAGTTAGTCTTTCTGGTACCTTGACTTCAGCCAAGAAATCTTTTATTTCTGTCTATTTGTGCTCCATCTACTTTACTCCCATGACTTAATTTACCTAGAACCTTCTGCTGGTATCTGCATTCCTGTTAGATTTTTTCATCCATACAGACATTTTAAAGGTGAAAGTACAACCAAATGAACTCAAATGACCCCAAGGGATATATTTAATGAGGTAGAAAAGCCTGCATCCTGTTTGATGTTTGATAATACGAGGATACACAGAGTTCTCTGGTGCAAGTGCATTTGTTCAGTAACAAGATGCTGAAATTTTGCATCTGGATCCAAATAAAAATTAATGGAGACTTCATTCAGACTTACATCTAAGCACGAGGGCAAATCCTGAGTAGCATGTATATTTGTTTTATAAGGACCCTCCTATGGTTACCAGAATATAGAGTCCAGTAAGAGACAGATCTTCAATAATCAACAAATATCCTGAATAGCAAACTTAGGAAGACATGTTTTGGGGTAAAATCAAAGGATTTGGGTTGACAAAGAAAGAAACTGATAAAAGTTGTATTTAAAATTTTGGTTTCAGAAGATGGGAACTTAGTAATCAATATCCTATATAACAGTAAGAGATTTGCATACTTGGGCACATATTAAAAAACAGATATTTTATGTTAATGTATATTCAAATGCTGGTAAATATCAAGATGGAAAATAGATATCCTGTATTGTCCTATGAGGTGTTTTCATGTTATTAACACTTAAAAATACTGCAGTGATACAGATCTTGTGGTGTGTGTGTGTGTGTGTGTGTGTGTGTGTGTGTGTGTGTGTGTGTGTAATGACAGGTGACCTCTGGCCATAGAAATCCTTACATTAGGAAGCTGCAGGCCAAGTACTAAATGAAATTGCAAACGTTCTATGTGCTTTTAGGACAGAGGAGTGTCTGGACTCACAGTCCTCAGCCGTGGGATCCATGAGGGAGGCCGTGTTGCCTGGCCCTAATCATTCCATCTTTAATAACAAGAGTTCTCTTCCAGAGAATGAACTCTGCCATTTTACAACGAGTTCCAAACTCTGAAAATCATAAACTGTCTGGATCACCAGATACAGACGTCCTTAACATTTATTCTGATTATTACCATTTAGAGAAATGTTGGTAAATAACATCCTTTTGGCGTATAATCACTCTTTAAAATATAGTGATGACTTGAGAGTTTCATCTAAAAAGATACAGAGTTCCACATACATTGCATACCTCATCTATACTACATTGAAAACAGAAGAAAAAAAACCTGGGTATTTTGATCGAAAAATTTTTTTGAATTTTTTTAAGAATATGAGAGTCTGGCTAGTTAGCTGGCAATTCTCCTGTTACTATTCAGCATCTTACTTAAAGGAATCGGAACCACTAAACAAAACTAACACAGCAGGGTGGAAAAAGAATATTTTTAAGGGCTTGGTAATTAGGAAGACAATTTAACTATAGAATGCAAAAAATATTACAGCAAATGATTCCTTTTTATTTTTCTTTTTATTTATTTATTTTTTTAAAAGATTTTATTTATTTATTCATGAGAGAGAGAGAGAGAGAGAGAGGCAGAGGGAGAAGCAGGCTCCCCGCTGAGCAGGGAGCCCGATGCGGGACTGGGTCCCAGGACCCTGGGATCATGACCTGAGCCGAAGGCAGATGCTCAACCATCTGAGCCACCCAGGCGCCCAAATGATTCCTTTTTAAAGGAATAAAGTATTTTTAGGCAACTGATATTTTTTAAAAGTCCATTTGCATAACGCTAATGTGAGGGAAATTACTGTTGCCTTTGTTTAAATATATTGAATTACGTATACCAGAAGTGCAAAAGAAGTTACATTAATTCCTTTAAAGTCCAGAAGAAAGAGGGATCTGTAGTGTAGTTGGGCCACACTTAGCAAGCCTTATGTATAAAGGATATTGTAAAAATACAGCATCCCGGTGGAAAAGAGAGGAATAATGAAAGCAACTCCTTTGGGGGAGAAATCACACTGTTTGTCACTCCGTGAATGTTTAGAAATTCTGATTCTAATTTCAAGGTGCATGGCAGAGATAAGGTCACATCCCCGTGGGGAGGGGGTGCTGGGGGCATTCAAGAAGGGAAGGACTGGCAATAATACCCCTGTGCCTTATTTGTGACCGCCAGAGGTGTGTGCTAAGGAGCAAGGGCAAGCAAATCTTTGTAAATTTGATGAGACAGGCTAAAAGGGAATTTCTGCAGACCCAGCAAAGTCCTAAGTACAGTGATAATGGGATTTTAAGTCCCTAACATCTTCAACTATAATATCTTCTTAAAGATCAGGTCTGGGGAGTGAATATGCTCAAAGTAATAAGCCAAGATAATACAGAAGTCATTATTTTTTGAGATTAGAAAAATAATCTGATTTATTTAATTCCTTATTGTGAAGTTCAATGCATAGAAAACTTACTAATTTAAAGCACTATTTTATCATTGCAAATAATTCTTGGAGTTTTAAAAAATGTGCTGTTCTTTAAATTTCTCAAAAATTGCCTTTCCTGTTTTTCACAGAAAATACGGACAGATGTCACACATTGTAGTTAATGTGAATATTGTTGCCAGGTGACTTATTTCCCACTTCCAGCAGCTTAAGCAGCAAGGCTTCTGTTTGCAATATTTGATAATCTTAAATAAGCCCTGAGATAGTAATCCACCTCATTTATGCTTTCGTGGTTTGACTGATGACTCCAGCAGCCACAGTATAAAATATGAACCGCAATGAAAATCAGTGTGTGTGCATCAGGTGTATAACGATGTCTAAACACCTAGCCAGCAAGGCTGCCCTTCAGCAACCGGTCCAGACTTTCCCTAAATGCCTCTACGTTTATGCTTAACAAGATGCAGAGAATACAGAACATACCAAATTTCATAATGGGGCAAAAACCAAGGCAGCAGTTGAATTCGGGTGTAATCTCCCCCCATGGCCTAATTCTTTCTCCAGCTGATTTGCGACTGCAACATTTTTTGGAAGCACTGAGTATAGGTCACTCCCTGAGGCAGTTTAGTGGGGCTGAGAGATGTACTGGTACTGTGTTCCTACGAGAAAACATTTCTGACAAGTACAAAAATACCCTTCACATTCTGTTGCCTCCACCCGTCAGACAGAACGGTTTATTTAAACCAGGTCATCCTCTGTGGGAGGGGGGAACACAGCGTAGGAAATGAATTAGATTTTTATCAGAGAACACACATGCATTCCTGAAAGGCTGCTGCCGGGGAAAATTATTTTCTTGTCCCATTAGGGTTCAGGCTGTTCTGCAACAATAAATACCTTATAAAAAAGTCTTTCCATTTTAAAGCTGCCTGGGGGGGGTGGGGGGGAGGGCCACGGTGACGGGCACGGCCTGTGTGGAATGCTCTGTAGATCCAGCAAGCTGCTTCCCTTCGTCCTCTATTTCTTATCAATACGGTCTCTTATCTACCTCACCAGTTTTTAGAATTTGCAACACTTTTAAAAAACTCTATAAAGATTAGAAATAAACATTTTCAGTGTGCTTGATGCCAAGGAGCTGTACAGTGAGTTGTTTCTGAAAATTTTTTTTTCAGGGAATCAACATGACATTTCTTTCTCCCTTTATCACTCAAGGCCAGAATAATGAAGCTGCAAATATTTACCTTATTTACATGAAAATCAGTCATCATTTCTTGGTAAAGTGCAAGTGATAGCACAAACTTGTATTCCATTTTGATGCCTATGCATAATGGTTTCTAGGCAAAGTTACTGAATTTTACCTACCTAGTTCAGGGTGGAAGCAGTTACAGATTTATAGATTTCTGGCAAGGTATTGAAATTTTGCTAAAATGTGTGAGAGCAGTATGCTTCTATCAGGAAGCTTTAAAGACTGGGATGCACTCCGTAAGTTTTAAAAATTTGGTCAGTTAAGTTTATCCAGAGAATATTGTTAGTAAAATCTATTATCTACTTACAGTTTTAGAAAAATTTGCAAATACTTTATAATTATCGTAAATGTTTCATTATATCTACTAACAATGCTCTCTAAATTGTTGACAAGGACACGGTTCACTGCCTGGTTTCTTTTGTAAACCATGCCCAATGATGGGTTTGACAAAGTTTTTGATTGGTTTGTTCTTAATTCAGTATTATGTAAACACTTGTAGTATATAAGAATACCAGAGTCAGAGCTTTTTTAAAAAGAGAAATCTCTCACTGAACTTCAAGTACACGAAAGTTAAGCCTGGCTTAAAGAGCAGGATGTTTTGTTGTCTTTAATTTCCAAGCTGAGTGGGAAAATGATAAGCATATACATTTAAAATGACAATGTAATCTCCCGGGTACTAGATATGTAAGCATGCACTTACTTCAAAGGGCTGTCATTATTTTTACACGAAAGCTTAGAAAACAGGGAAATATTCTTGTCTCCTAAATTATTAAATATCTAGCCTGTAAGCAATTGAAATTAAATGTAAAATATCCTCATTATTACTTAGGTAAATATTTGTGAAAATGTCACTCTGACTACCTTTTAATGTTTTGGTTCTGAAGTCACAAAATGAATCCTTATCTCTGACCAGACATTACCAAGTGCATATCTCTGGATTTAAGTAGAAGCACAGTAAAGGAGTTTCACCGATCAAAAATTCATCCTTATAGTGGAACAAACAAGTAAAAAAACAGAAACAAAAAAACCCCCAAGTACCTGCCATCCCGATGGCAAGCCAAAGGGGTCATCATATCCATATGTGAAATTATATCAGTTTGAACAATTTTATCTGTAAAAGCAGAGAAATCAGCACACACAATATCTTGTGAAGGTATCCAGAACCTAATAGTTCTGTTACCATTATCTTGTGAGAAAGCAAATCTATTGCTTTGAAATCCATTGTCACAGAACGGATTACAGACTATACCTCATATAAGTAAGTATAAGCTGCAATTAAGGTTTTGGGTTTCAAATGCGGCAAGTTAAACATATTCTTAAGACAAAACAAACCCAAAAAACCTTGCTTTCATTTTTATGCCCTTAACCTTAAAGCACATATAAATGATAATCTTCCAGATGCAGTATCATCATAGCATTATAAACGCTGGAATCTTTTGGAAAATTACATTATAAAGTTGCCTTAATTACCTTTTTGTTGTTACTTTTCCTTGGGTCTCTCTTGCAATGTGAATAAATTAATTAGCTTTTGCAAACTAAAGTGATTATAAAAGCAAGTAGAAGTATTAGCAATAAACACAGCATCACTATTATATTTGCAAAACCTACAAATAGCTAGAGCCCGTAATATAACTGTTGGCAAACAGCCTGAATTTCAAAATTATGAACATTTCATGGTTAGTTTTTTCCTTAACTTACTCTGAAGAATTCTTTTGTTGACCCTGAGTCCAGGGTTCCATAGGCAATCTCTGTTTGTTTGGCCAGATCTTCCGCACTTTCTATGGGGGAGACCATTCGCTCAACCGTCAGGAAAGCGGCGAGGTTAGCGGTGTAAGATGATATAATGATGAGCGTAAAGAACCACCAAACACCTCCAACAATTCGACCTGAGAGGGATCTAAACATGGATAAGATAATGCACATTTTCCTTTCTCTAACCAACAGAGAGAAAGAAAAGAAATATCATAAATTCACTGTGTTTAAAACCACAATGGCAATTACAGTTTTATTTTCTGTCACTCTACTCAAGAATGATTCTAGTCTTTCTGTATAATGTGAATGCCACTGAAAATATGGAAAATGTTTCCTTTTTATTGTTTATTCCCAGAAACATGGAACTTAATGCCTTTCCTTCAGGTATAGAAAAGGAACACTTACTTAAATTCATTGATATCCCCCCCTTTACATTTTAGTGTCTCTGGGATTGGGGTGCAGCCTACAGGTGATAGGGCAGAACACCGCGGCGTGGTTTCACTGCACATCACCACTGTCTTCGTGGTACATGTAACAGCAGTGCATGTTAACAACGCGTGAGGTCTTCGATTTCATACAGATGCCCTTCTGAGAGAACTTGCGACTGTCTTCACACAGAGCCCTGCCAGGGTGCGTGGGGCGCGTGGGTCCTCCAGATGAGGACTCAGACTGGTCTCAATGCGACCACAGCTGGGGAGCATTTTGTCTGCTTGATATTTCATTTCTGATCTGAGCGGAGGATGACCTATCTCCAAATGCAGCTTTACACACTGCCATAAATATGTTCTCTCTGCCATTGCCAGCACGAGACCAAAGCACGGGACTTGTCGATGCACAGCATGACACCATTAAAAACGGATGCTAAACCTCTAAAGGAAAAAGTTCTCTCCCCATCCTTTCCCTGGTATCAGGGATGTGTGGGTGATGTGGATGTGGAGGAAAAGTGAGGATGGAATGAATAAAAAAATCCAGGTCACTTTCATAATTGATCTCACTCCCTGGGACCATCCAACTTTAAAACTCCTGGGACAAATTATTTTTAAACATTTTTTTTAATGTAAGAAAAAAATTCATATTTTCCATGACATTTCTAACTTTCAAATTCTCCCTTCTTAACCATTATTATATAAGTAGCACCTGTTGGTTTTAACTTAGCATTTGCTTAATCCTGGTTTTCAAAACCATTCCACGACTTGCTTGGCTTTCTTTTCATTTCATTAATTTAGAGTTACTGACTCAGATTTATATGTTATTGGAATTTAAACACATTTATAGTTTTCCTAGATCTTAAGGAACAGAGTGTATTGTGCCTAAGATGTCTCCTTTTGAGAAAGCATACATTTCTTTAAAAAAAACTGTATATTTGCGATGCTAATGTAAGTCATATATTTAAGTTCATTCAGTTCATAGCTTCTCCTACTTGCAGTTATTTTTCCTGTGGGAGAAGGTTGGTTTTTTTCTTGCAACAGGAGATTGGCTGCATTTTTGGCAAACATAACTGAAAAATGTCTTAGTGGTATCCAAAGGAAGTGAGCCATGACTCCACAGATATTGAAAAACATGTCTATTAAACTAATACAGTATTGACGTTGCTGAGTTGGCCCACAGCTTACTTATGTTTTGTTACACAGAGCAATGTATATCTCGTACCTGCTACACCAACTCAGGGTTAGGTAAGTCTATGGCAGAAATCTCCCGTAAGGTACATGGGATGTAAATGGAGGTCAAAATTAATTCTTAAAAAACGAACAACAGCAACAGTAACAAAAACTTTCAATTTTGAAGAGGAGACAAAATGAAAACAAATTCTTAATCTGACAATTTAGATTTTCATTTCCATCTGTCAGACCACTGAAAGAGATATTAACACTAAGTGATTTCTAAAAGTTCTGAGTGGTTGCATACGTTACTTTTCCACTGGGAAGGTTTATCTTTGTGATGTGTCCACATTTGGTGCTAACTTGGAAAAACTGGCTATGAAGGTACTCAGATTAATTTGGGAATTGCACGTTTGTTCTTTTCCCCCCTTTGTTTCAAAGTAATGCTCTGCCTCTGGGAAAAGAACGTGTAGAGAGATGTTGTTCACAACACCGAGAATGACGGGGCAGTCGGTGAAGAAGCAAAGAGTTTTCCAACTAACCTGGGTGAAATGTCACATCCTTGCTGCATAAAGGCACCCAGGGAAAACCAGAGGCTGTTAAAGATGCCAAACTCATTGGGAGGCTGGTCGCTGGGTCCTTCCTTCCCATCTTCTGGCTCTTCTGTGTGCCACTCATATGGACTAAACCTGCTAACTAGGAACAACACCACGCTGACCCCGATGTAGGCAAAGACTATGCACATCCAAATCTCATAGGCCAGAGGGTCCAAGAAGGAAAACACTCCTGGTTTAGATTTCTGAGGCTTTTTGATCATGATTGATATGCCCAAACTCATGAAGGGCTTAGAGAAGTCGATGACCTCCTCCCGGACCAAAGTGATTGTCAGAGGGGCGATAGCAATCTCTGCCTTCTGTAAGAGAAAAGACACCGAAAACACACAGGTTAATGCATTTCGTGAAGCGACAGGCCCTGGACCGGTCCACTCAAACCTAACGAGTTAGGCATTCACTCTACATTTCGAGGGGAAAGCCAACAATTGAGTAAGAACAGTGTTAAATGCAAAGGTGAACAGTAGACTGTTTTCCTAAGAGAACAGACCACGTACACAGCACGAAATATTTTTATTGGTGCTAGTGATTGGAAGAGAGAAAGAGAAACAGGGAGAGTGGATGTAAGCAAAAATAACTTGGACTCAGACCACTGTATTAGTCTTTAAGGACGTGGGCTGGGCCAGAGGAGGAGCCTTAATGGCCTCCCCGTATGGCTGGATTTCGGAATCTCTTGGCTGGAATTGCGGGTATGTTGCAGCCGTTTCATTTGGAATGGTGCCACTGACTCATTAGTTGGCAGTCCCTTAATACTATGAATATGCAAATTTCAAACAGTCCTTTTTTATTCCTTTCCAGTTGTAAGAAAACCTATCCTACAGTCTGTGTTTGTAGGACGGAGGACACCCGCTGTTTGATGACATTTTCCAATCCAGTGCACACACAAAAATCTGGAAATTGGCATTTATTTCTTCCTATTCACATACTTTGATTTTCTACTCTGAATTTCTAACACAGCTTTCAGAACACAGTGGATTCAGTTCTCAGCTATTATGATCAAGCGTAAGACACCAGCTTCCGTTTTTGTTCTGCGACTCTGAGCTGTTTTTCCGAGCCCACTTTCCATGTCTCTCCAATGAGGACAATTTCCTGTTTGCCTCATTGCATTACTGTGATTCTCTCTTACAGAAAACTTAATAAAATCCCAGTGAGCATTTACTGAGGGATTACGTATCTAATGCTGAACTAAGTATTTTAAACGGCCTCTCATTTCACACTATGATAATCCCGTTTTTATCACTGTTTTCTAGATGACAGAGCTGAGACTCAGATGTACACATCACGACCCTTCTGTGATCAGGGCTCGTGTATCTTCCATCAATCCTGCCATCTCTAAAACTGAGTGAAATAAAGTGTCATGAAAACACTGTAAACCGTTACATGATCTGTAGGTGCAAAAAGGTTATTTGATTGTTCATTTTGAAAGGAAAATATGTGGTATTAAAGTGGAATCTGAAACATGGCCAGGCATGCGTGCTCTTGCAGAGGCTGACACCCTCACACGCACCCTATGGACCCCCAGGTCACTGGCTCACATGCCAGCCAGCAGCCTGATCCCAGGTTGTGTGGTGGGCTGACAGGGGAGGGTACCCCGGCCATGATGCTGCCCACTGGGTGGCTGACTGTTAACTCTAAGGGCCCTCAAGTGGGAATGAACTTAGCTTGCCTCCTAAATGCCCACACTTATGAAAGTCAGACTCACCGCTGGGAGGTTATTATTTTTGCCATTTTATTATTTGCATAATTTTCATTACACAAGTGACATATGAACTAACTATAGAAAAATTACTGTGTAAAAACAGAATTAAAAAAATTAAGGAAAGTTACCTCCATTCCCTTCACCTACTCTTGCTCTTTCTTCATATATGCCCTGCTAGACATGGTTTGAGGAATCAAATTTTTCTTATTTTAAAATGGGGTAATATGAAACACTACAGTTTGTAATTCCTCTACTCAGAAGGATATGATGAACTCCTTTTATTTTATCATATATATTAAAAATTAATGTTTGCAAGTATTTTATCATGGGAAAATATAAAAATTTGCTCAATCTACTTATTATTTTAGGAGATGTTTATACTGTTTCCAGGTTTACACAATTTCCAAACTTTGATGACCTGAACATCTTTGAAGACATGCCCTGGTACATCCCTTAATTATTTAAGATGAATTTCTAGAACTGGGATTGCTGGTCTACATGGGAAGAATCCTTGTAACGGCCACGATGCGTTTTGTGCAACTTTTCTCCGGGAAGATCATGCAAATTTCCACCGCCAGCAGCACCATGTGAAAGCACCCCCCCGCTAGGAATCCACTAGGAGCCGCTAGGAATGCTGGCCTGCCCATGTGTATCGTTATTCTCATTCATCTTTGCCAATCCACTCCATGGCAAGTTCGATCTCTTTGTATTAATTTGAATTTATTTTTATAAAACATTTATTTTATAAAACAAATAGCCACTTTTCCTTTTTTTTTTTTCAGCGTCACAACCTGTCATACCCTGCCCCTATTTTCTATATGGTGTATTCACCTTTTACTTACTAATTTGTAAGTGCTTTTAAATATATTCAAAAAATTAACTTTTATTTTCTGTATATGTTGCAAATATTCTCCCTGTTCAGTAATGGTTTTGTTTACATAATTTAGTTCACGGTACTTCGTTGCAATATATATGTATTCAATTTTATTGTAGCCATATGGCTTTTTGGCGTTTTCAGCCTTTGGTCTCATGCTTAGAAAAATTCTTCTCATATCATATGATCAGTCTTAATCATACATGTTTTCTTTTTGTATCTATAATTCCTTTAAGCTTTACTTGGTATCGTTCGTGATGATGTGCTACAAAGTGGTTAATTTTCCAAGTGGTTGTTCTGCCGTTGCAACAGGAATAAATGAGTAACGCATCCTGTCACTGATGCGAAATGCCACCTTCTGCATACTAAGCTGTTCGGTGTAGTGTTCTTAGGGAATGTTGTATGGACACGAGTTACCATTAAGAGATGAAAGCAACATGGAGAGAAATCAAGGAGCCTCTAGCATAGGAAACAAGGAGTGAGGGAGGGCAAACGCTGCGTCGGGGGGTGACACGAAGGTTGACGAGGACACTTTTGAAATCTGGAAGCTGTGTTTTCAAAGAGGCTAGTGAACAGAAAAGATAAACCTGGGCTTTCTCTGTGAAGACCAGAGAGGCTACATCCTGTGCCTCGTTCCACGACCTCTCAGCGATTCCCAAAATGCAGCATGTCAAGTATGTCCCGCAAGAGCTGCCTCACATTTGGATTCTTGAGGGCTGGAGCGAGACTCCTGGACCCGCATGGTAACGCTTACCACAGGGAATTCTGGTGCTGGCAGGCCCCGGAAGGTGCTTGGAGAAATACTCCCGTGGATTAAAATCCACGCACACTAGTATGCAGGGCCCAGCAGAAGGCGCACAGAACATGGCAGAGAGGACTTGGTGTGACGCACGGGGACCACGGGAGGGAAGGGCCTGAGCGGCGGGGGCCGTCCTGCACCCTGGGGCCACCACCTGCTGGCGTGCTGAGGCCACGCCTGAGTGTGTTCTGGGACACTTACTCTGAACAATGCAGTAACAAAGTTCGCAAAGAACAACATAGTAGTAATGGTAGCAGTAATAATAATGGGTTCTAAGTGAATCATTTTACTGTCTAATGGGCTTTGTTGGATAGGAGAGAATGGATGGAGCTTCCCCTTGGGCCCTGGACATTGGGCATTTGTTCTATGGATTAGCAGTAAGAAAGTAAAAAAAAATAAGAAATGCAGACTTTGCAGACACCAGGATGAAAAGTACCAAATCTGCAGAAAGGATAAGAGACACTGAAAAAGATTCCTTTTGGGAAAAAGTCAAGTGACAGAGATGAGAGAATTTAACCCTTTGCAGATGAACTGAGGATTGAATACGGTGAGTATTAATTAGCACTTGTTATCTTTTCTCTCTGAGAACTGCCTGACCTTGGGACTCTGTGTTACTGTGACATGTGTTATGGTTGTAGCTCTTGGTTGACTGCCGTACTCTCTTACTATCACTTGTTTCTGTTACTTGAACAATGTGGCTAGAGCCCTTGCAAAGAGGCGAGGCTGGGCTTCCCAGTGGGTAGGGATTCTGGAGGAGAGACATGTAACAAATGTTGTAGAAAGTTACTCGGGTTAGTTACACCATCCATGACTAACTGGTAATCCAAGCAGGATTTTTTTGAGATGAAATACCCAATAGTGTTTTCTGTTGGAAGTGAATTACTACAGTTCTAACAAGTTGAATAATGTTTACACTTAAAATCTACTAATAGTCGGGGCGCCTGGGTGGCTCAGTCGGTGAAGCGTCTGCCTTCAGCTCAGGTCATGATCCCAGCGTCCTGGAATCAAGTCCCGCATCGGGCTCCCTGCTCAGCGAGGGTCTGCTTCTACTTCTCTGTCTGCTGCTCCCCCTGCTTATGCTCTCTCTCTCTCTCCCCCTGTCAAATAAATAAAATCTTTAAAAAAATCTACTTACTGTCTCAAAAATTGAAAGTATGACCCAAAGTTTAAAATATTACCGAGGAACACATGGTTTAGGAATCCCTTTTCTTTGGGACTTAAAAGCTTACTATCAAACTGTTGAGCCCTGCGATAAAACACTTCTTGATTTTTTAAAACTGCACATTTTTTTTTCTTCAATTAGGGCAACGGACTAGTCAGCAGTTCTTTTTACATAGATATAAAACTAAATGACTGCTCTTTAATGCCAATTTCCTCTTCTGCTGAGGTTATAGCTACTGTATCAGACTTGTTGGAGAACGTCTGTGGCTTTGGGGTCTGAAACGCAGGGTACAGGATCAGGAAACTATCGAATTGTAGCTCAGGCTTGGAAAGGGAGCCCCTCTCCAGACTTCAGTTATATGCTCTCGGTTGCTCCATCTTTATTCTCTTCTAGGGAAGGAGGGCTCACATGTAATTATTTCAAAGGGGTCTTGTGAGGATGAATCAGAGTTGCCTGAAGGTGAAATCTGTGAAATATGAACTGGCTTACAGGAGATTTCAGAGTATGTTTTGTGTGTGTAACTTCTCACTGTGAGCTCTAGGTCCGGTTTCTGGACTTTGTAAATATCAGGCATCACCAGCGTTTGCTAACTGCTGGTTTCATTTTGATACTTTGCAGGGATATAGCTGACGAAACTGACCTTGTTCTCATCCAGGCAGGAATGTCTACACTGAATTTGCCCTTGGCTATAAATGTGTATACTCAATATCTGGTAAAGCGAAGGGCTTGATGTGCATTCACGTGAGGCCTGCTGTGGAATACATTCTAGCTTTTGCGTTTGGCTGGGTCTCAAAAAATGATGGCCTTGCATAAAGTTTAAATTTACTGTGTTCAGCAGAATTGTAGGAATCGCATATTATTGCTGAATATTTTATAGATGCTAAAGTAGTTTAATGATTACTTTACCCATTATGTAAAAGATATTTATCAGTAAGTACAAGCAACAGGGACATAAATAACTAGTTAAAATAAGGTCCAACTTTATGCTGTTGGAGGAAATCCGCTCCTTCAATGATCAAGTAACATGATAGATTTGTTTTGCAGTTCTTAAAAACAACATGGCTATGGTATAGCAGCACCAGGCTTAAGAGAAAAATCATCACAGAAACTGAAGTCACCTTTTTTTAAATAGGACATCATATCCCAAATTTTTATCTTTCCTGTTTTTGAAAGTTCTGAGGTATTAGCTTCTCTCATTATTTGGGAATTGCACCATAATGAACTAGAGAAACATCTGAACGTGGGATATGCCTCTTTCAAGGTAACTGCAAATTTATAAACAGTAACAGGTCTTGAGAAACTGATATGTGCCCAGGTGATAAAAAGTTTCAGGTTTATGTAAGTAAATTCTTCAATAAATTGATTTGCTTACCCCATAAACAAGTTCGCCTACCATCCCATTCCAGATTTTTGTGTCTGCATCCCTTGCTCCGTACTTTCCATCAGGGACAATGGCAATTTTATACTTGATACCAATATGTTTTGCAATTTCAGATGCCAAATCTACACAGTATCCTTCATACTTGTCATTTCCTTCAAACATTTCGTGATTTTTCTTGTACATAACATATGGGGATTCCTATAATGAGAGAAGTAGAACTGTAAAGGAGAAATTATAAAACATTCAAAAGTCTTTATGTAACTTTTCAGCTGCAGAATTTGTCAAGAAGATTGTATTTAATATTACTATACACACTGATTTTGTGTGGTTAGAAATCAATAATAAAACAGATGAATATAGAAATATGCTAAGGAGTATATTCAGTTGCTTATATTGAGTACGAAAAGTGAAACCTTTAAAAGAGTTTTCTACCCAGTGACAGTTACATACGGAGCAGCGTGACTGTGGCATGAAGAGTATGCATTAGTAACTGTCTAGGGAAGTATAAGCCTATCACCTTTGGCAATGAAATCAGTATTTCTAAAATAGCTCACGAAGTTAAAGACTATATAGTACTTATTCAAGGTCACAGGTCTCCATATTCTGCATCTTGTTTAGCCACATTCAATTGCAATCTCCTTTAGGAAAGGAGCTAGAGATTTTCCTCTGCTCTCTAGCATTTCGCTGGATGCCTTTCTCAGAGCAGACACTAGCAAGTTCAGTGAAGAAATGAATTAATAATTAAAAACATCTTATATACTTATTTGCGTTAAATTGGCTTTCCTAAAACTATCCAGTATTTTTGGCTTTAATGAGGGTTGTGGTCCATGAAGTTTTATTCTATTAGAAAATATGTCTCCAATGAAAGCTAATAATCCCCCCCAATTGTGACAATAACACACTTCAAGTGATATTCCCATTTAGTTTTTGAAGCAAGTAAGACAGATGATAGGATGAAGAATTATTGTGAAAATCCTTATAAAATGAAAAGACTTACTGGTGGCTAATAATAACTAGACAGTTTCCAGTTAAACACACACACACACACACACATACACACACACCTAAACCATACCATTTAAAGGCCGTGAACTAAAGACACACATTAGCAAACAAGCACCTGATTTTATAAATAGAGCCTAATGCCACCAAAAGATAGGCCTCGTAAATATCCAAGATAGACCTGCTGGTCACACCTCAGATTTGCAGACAAGGAGTGACCACCTTTGGCCACAATGTCACTGAGATCATGGGTTTATATTTTATAACATTGTAACATAACATCCACTGAGTAATTTTCACAGGAAATTCTTCCTCTCCCCCAGCACATGTGTACTTGGGGAAGTTGAACTTGCTCTTGAAAATCTGGATTAGACAGTATTCTACTTTGCATAACGAAGCACTGTATAGTACTTCTGATTTTAAGTACTTTGTAAATGTAGAAACTACTTTAAAAAACTTAATAAAAATGTAAATTACATGATAGATAACTTTCTCATTGAGATGTCCTAAATAACTCTACTGTGGGCAACTGTCTAGGGTTGGTCCTTGAATAATCCTGCCTTAGGCTGACATAGTCAAGGGACCCAGAACTCTCTCATGTCTTTGAAACTGATGAATATTTTAACACCGGACTTGGATAAATAAAGCTTCTTCACCTATAAAGTTAAGCAACTAAGTGTCTCTTCTTTAGAGAGATGACAATTTTTTAGTAGCTTACAGAAAACATTCTCCAAATATAAAGGGTTTTGAAAATTATAAATGTGGTGAGTTATTGCAAAGCAGTGTTAATTTCTAAGATATAAAATATTAGTAGTCAAAATGAGCTAATCCTTTCATTCTCTTTTTCTTGTGACAGCTAATTAAAATGTGGAAGTACATGTAGAGAAAAGCAAGATTCACACATTTGTAAAATGCTTAAAATTGCAATTGAAATGCCTGTATAGTTACCACTTACAACTCTCAGTATAACAAACTTAAGAGTTTTCAAAAGTTGTACATCTATGGCTCACATGCAATTCTAAAGGGTCCAGAATACTTGAACACGTAAGAATTTCAGTCCTCAAATACATATATGACAGTATTAGCTTGTGTGCACATTTCTCTAGTGAGAAATCCCATATCATCTGCTAAATTCCCTCTACATTATATAGTGAATAATTTGCTTTATTAAAAGCTGCACTTACATTGTGTACTCAAACATTTATTAAGCACCCACAGTGTGCCAGGCAGTTTGCCAGGAGCTAGGGGGTACGAAAATAAATAAAATATGCCTCCTGTCCTGTGATTAAGATTATAATTCTTAATTATAAGGATAAAGGAGTAAGAGTGGGGGGGACAATCATAAAATACAGTAGTGAAAAATAAGAATAGCTCTACTTAGTGCATGCTCTGGATCAGAAATAATGCTAAGTTCTTTAACTGTGCCTTTCATTTACTTTTCACACTGATATTTTGAGGTAGGCATTTCCCATTTTGCAGCGGGAAAATTTAAGTCTCAGAGAGGGCAAGCGAATTGTTCAATTTCACAGAAGTAGCAGGTGTGGGAACTGAATCTGTATTTGGAAATATCTGGAAATTGTTGAAGCTATCATGGCATTTGTCAAAATGGCATGCAACACTTTGATATTTTGTATGATTTAACTAGAGGGGGACAAGTTTAAGGACATGAATTTCTGTATTATGAGTAAATGAAATGCTTTCTATGAAATTGTGGGTACACAGTGTAGATAAAACCTTTCCATATCTCCTCATATTGTCTGGTACCTATAAGACACTCAATGAATATAAAGATTTCCTGGTGCACCAGTGCTCCCTAAATAGGAATATCATGGTGAAGTAATTAGAACTTCTGATTCAGGTCTTCAAAAAGGAAGTAATTATTAAGTGCTAGGCCGTCTCTTCTGAAATAGACATATGTAAATCTAAATAAAAAATGTATCTAGTGTTTTCTTTCCCTTTTTTAAATTCCTTTTTTGGACAGCACAGGCCCCTCAGGATCTTTGCTTTCCTGCCAAAGAGACCAACAAAGACTAAAAACTTTCAGCTGACTGAAGATGTTGATTAGAAATTGAGCTAGACTGTTTGCACAACCAGGGGCACGTACAATTACCGAGCTTCAGGTGAGTGGGGCGTGCAGCGTAAGAGAAATAAGATGGTCGCGCTCAGGGAGGTGGGAGGGCCGGCCAACAGAAAGGCCAGGCTTTTCTTGAACAAAAGCTCTCCTGGTTGCTCAGCGCTCCTCACTTTCTTCAAGTTGTGTCTCATTTTGCTTTTCTTTCATTTTTAAACCTACATGAGTAGCACATCCTCAATGCTCTCCCAACCTCCTCCTTTGCACCAACCCAGCCTGACAATTTTGCCCCCAAGTAGCCTTTCTGACCTGCACATTTGGGGAGGATTTAATACAAGTGTTTGGGGCTACTATGGGTGAAGAAAATACCAAATCTTTTCAATATAATAGAAAATGAGTCCTAGCCAATCGTTAAAGAGGATTTGTGGGGCATCTTTGATAAGGAGCCCTTATGGAGTTCAGGTGTTCAACTGTGAATAAAAATGGAATGATCAGAGAAGTGGAATATAACCTCTTACTTCTGCCTTAAGAGTCTAACCTACCATCTTTATCATCAACTACTGTGCTCTGCAGAACAGTAATGCCTCAGAAGTTATTTTAAATGCATTATTTCTTAGTGATTATGAGTTTATTACTAAAATTCCCATAATGGGTAGTGTTCTACATCTGCTCTGCTATTTCAGGAACGAAATCAATCTCTGTCTAAACCTGCTACATTAGGGCTTAGGGAAACATTTGTGTAAATGAATTAAGACGATTTCCAATCAATAAAGTATTTTCCTACTGAGAAAAAATTTTTGGATTATTTGTATTCAAAGCTGTTGAAACAGATACTTATTAGAAAGGCTTTAAGGTTTTCTAAACATAAAAATATAATCATTAAAATTACTATCGCAAAGAGTTAAAATAATAAAACCAGTAGTATCAACCAAAGTTATTTGCTGTGTGGATATTTGCTTTTCTCCAAAGAATCTTACTGGATGTAGACAGTTTATCCCATGGGTAAAATTCTTAAAAGGAGAAACTGACATGTTATTATTCAATTCAGAGAAAAAATGAGCAAATTGGATAGCTGCACAGTTTTAAATTTATTCAAAATAAGGTATTTCAAAACTAGTTGAGTGCTAAGCCCTTTGGAGGCAGGTGTATGTATGGGGGAAATACTCAGTGCAAGGAAGAAAATAAGTATATCTATTTTTGTATATATATGTACATATGTATATATGATATAAAAATATACATGTGTATTGTATATGCACATGTATATATGTGGAGTGCACCTATAAAATTCTGCATAGAGAAGATAAAATATCAAACATCTAATGAAAAGGTCTAAAAAAAGTAACCTCTGGAAAGATCGAGTGTGGTAAGTAAAACTGCTTTCAGGTTTGTAACATAATTATGCAGTGAATAAATGGGGATTTATGGAAAATCTTCCTAAAGGATTGTTACGTTCACAACATGGTAAGAAATAGCTTCTTAGCTGAGGAATGCATCATAAGCACCGTTTAGCTTCAGTCCTGAACATTTGGGGGAAAATGGGCTTGGCTGAAATACTGCTTTATCGCTGCTTTCCCAGGGAGTTCGGCAGCCAGAGTGAGATTACACGTCTCCCCCCTGCACGCTGCCTTCTCCTCAACGGCTGTGGGAATGCAAACCACACGGCACAGATCTGGCTGCCTTCCGCTGCCGACAGAAATTATTACCGAGAACACAGAACGTTAGTATGACTCACAGTCTCATATACAATTACAGGCTTTATCAAATTTCTAGTCACTACGTCTTAAAGACAGAAAATAGCATCTGAACTCAAAACTTGAGACCTTTCAACCTTGCAGTCATGATCCTCATGGGATGATGCTGCCAGTTTTACTTTTTATTGAGATTTAGCCAAGTTATATGCAGCATGACTGTATTCAGGTGGAATAAATGAGCCATTAAAACGAGGCTCACGTCATAGGTAGACAATACTGTTACAAGAAAAAAATAAATTTCAACAGTACAGAAAGCTGAGCCACTTTTTATTTAAGCATGATATCTACTCTGCATTATCTATTGTTTGTTGTCTGCTTCTTTCACTGGAATATAAACTCATTTGAGCGCAGGATTGTCGTCGGTCTTGTTCTCTAGCATGTCCCTGGGCTTACAGTGGTGCCCAGCACACAGCAGACGCTTAAGAAATATTTATGGATGAATACATGAATTTCTCAATCAATTTTATTTAACAGCATATATCATTACAATGTATCAACATATAAATAACAACATACACCAAGGAAAGACAAATGGGAAGAACAGCAAGGCCATATCAGTTTTGATCAAAGTGAATGATTTCCAGGACAGCAACACTCTCAACCTTCTGTGTCTAGATAGCTGTCTTGCACATGTTATGGGGTCTAACCAGCTCCATCTGTGTTGGGAGTTTTCAGTTGAATTTGGGAGATTATTACACGCAGGTGCCAATATCTCATTTGTCTACAAGGAATCATATTTCTTTCAACATGAATGAGATGGTGGAACTGTCATAGGTCCCGGATGACCATTCTCAACAAAAGCAAATACAAGGAACATGTTTAGGGAAAGGATTCTAGTATTCTTTTTTAAATCACTGAATGATTATGCAATTGCAAAGCCCAAAGAGGTATTATTTTACGAAGATTACATTTTTATACAAAAGACAAATACTAGTATTGCACTATTTTGATAGCAAAAATACTGATGATACCACTGTCAAACAACAGCTTTACAGAATATTCTTTATGTATAAAGGAAACAATTGAATTTCTCAATCATTTTAACTGATTTTTTGGTAGCATGCTTTCTGAAAACGAGCCATGCTTGCAAACTGATTCAATATTTTGGTTTTAAGCATTATATCTCCAGCCCCTTTAATAATACGGATGGAAAGGAGATTCTCTACATTAAACCTGTAATGCACATTCAGACACTTTACTTCACATAGAACAGGCAAAATTTCAAAACACCTTTAAAGAAAACAATTGTGTATATTCAGAATCAAGCACACAAATTCATAGATATTTACTGTTAGAAAACCTTCACTTGGAGTTGGGAGTGATATGAGTCCACCTTTATGTACAGTGACCTCATTTCAGGAGAGGGGAACTGCTACGTCAGACTTGCTAAGTGGTTCTCTGTCAACATCTACGTATTTTCTTAAGATGAGGATTAATTCTTCTTTTGTTCTAGTATCTCAGGAAAGTCACAGAACTTAAAAAAAATTTTTTTTTTCTGGTAGTCCAGAGTTGGTCATCCAAGAAGAATCCCACATGAAAAATTAGCTTAAATTTACTACACAGGAGAACAAGACTTGAGCCTTAGTTAGGAATGGTCGAACAGCGTGGAACTCATCTCTCTCTTGATCAATTTCTTAAAATAGGATTCTTCATCAGAGGCTGAAAAGAGGAGGACTGTACTGAAGTATAACTTTCCATTATTGTGTCTTTTGAGGAAAAGAAATATATATATATATACACACACACACACATATATACATATATATATATATATATATACTGCTTTTCAAAAGTCCCATGCAACTATTACAAAATTAAGCTAGAAGGAGTGCATTTTGCACTCTTACACAAAAACTGCTGTTGGTTGGGTTGCATTCTAAAACCATCAGCTTCCCATCAAGGCTTGGCGGAGTAACATGACATTGCTAGCTGGGGATGTGACACAGAGAACACTCATGGTAACATATGAATGCTTCTCTCTGGCATTTTCATGCTTTGACCTCGGTGCCCAAATTTTTGGAAATAACTTCACGTTACTAAAAACCACAATTACATAAGCTAGAAACTGACATAAAGTACTCCCACTTTATTTAGAGTAAGGGCTTCATAAATAATTAAAAACGTGTTCTGCCTAACGAGACAGGGAGCTGAAGCTATAGGTACCGATTATCGATCTCCTTTGACCAGCATGGACTCGAAAGGGCGTGGCTGACTTCAGT
The DNA here is from genome assembly GCF_037043125.1 of Eumetopias jubatus. Lineage (NCBI taxonomy): Eukaryota > Metazoa > Chordata > Mammalia > Carnivora > Otariidae > Eumetopias > Eumetopias jubatus. The sequence continues at coordinate 110,135,397 of NW_028274819.1, forward strand.
AATATTCTATGATTGAAAAGGTAATTTCTTGAGGATCTCTTTGAAAACACTTCCTTAAGATTTAGTTTTCACTTTATGATATGACAGGATGGAGCAATCATACTTTCCTTAAGTGTTAGGAGAAGTCCAATAAATTGTATTGTGTATTTGTCATTGGTCAATGAGAAAAATAATCGGTGCACAACACCCTTTTCACATTAAAAATAAATAGAGAACAAAATTTATTTCTAAAGCATTTAGTTGTATAAAACATGTTCATTAAAATCTTTACATTCATATCCCCACTATTATGAACAGACAATGCAAATCATTATCCAATGATTAAACTACTTGAAAGTGATCAGTTTTGACACTATTAACTATTATTACATTGATGTCATAAAAAACATGGTAACAACAATAATAGGGTGTTTACTACCAGATGTTTTTATGTGACAGGTTGCTGATTCTTCACGTTCATTCTTTTGTCCTTTGGAATGTTAGCATTTCATCCATTTTAACTAGAGAGTGACAGTTTCCATTTTTAACACGTGAGCATCTTTCCAAGAACAACATTGCAACGAAAGATAATACAAATAAAAGTACTGAATGTATTCAAAGCTCAGGGCAAACCTATTCAAAGCCTCAACAGACTTTTGTGGATCAGAACATGCATACCACCCCAGCTACAATGCACCTTTTACCCCGTTCACCATAGCTGGGGGATTAAAGTTGCCTGTGGACAAGACGAAACAGCATAAAGCATAGACCAAAACTTACCATAATTGTGGTTACAACCACTGTTCTGTTCTCAATAGCTGCCGTGTCATTGCCAAGAGTGGGTACATCTTGAATCAAGACCAATTTATCCATATCATTCCAGTAACCAACCTGCCAAACAGAGAAAATTCTTGAAAACACATCTTAGAACAGTTCTCTCTAGTCATTTTTGGGACCATGAGGGGTATTAATAAGTAAGCAAACAAATATAAAAAGGAGACAAAAAGGAGGTTTTGGAATTTTTTTTTAATTGAAGATGAGCCAGTTTTTCTGACGTTAATGATACTGCTTGGTTGTACATTTGGCAACTTCATAATTTACAGTCTTGGAGAAGCCAAGACATCGGGGAAGGAGACGTTCAAAAAAGAATATGGATACAGATGGAATATACCATCTTACACTGATCCTCTCTTCTAGTGGGATGGACTGGTGCCCTCTAAATTTAATCTACATGATTTTATCAATGATGTTAACAGGTTTTACCATAAAGGGAGTATGTATAGGATATTTTTAACCAAAAAGATTTGCAAATATAAGGCAATACAGAAATAGTTTGGGGTTTTACATAACCCAGCCACTGGGTAAAAATCTGACCATTTCTAAAATGCTAAATACATCCGAGGTTAATATTAATGAACAATATTTTCACTTGTGAAGATTACACTTAAATTTGTATTTTTTTATTTTTAAATCCTTACATTACTTTCTCACTTAGAGGTGAAACAACGTCCTCTCCATAAAATATATTAAGTACTTAGTTAAGTACTTTACAAAGCAGTAAACTCTAATGGGGTCCTAACGGAAATTTAGGGTTCTTTGTATCATGCCGACTACTAAGTACTAGGAATGCCTACCACTTGACTGCTTGCTCTGGGGCAGAGCATCTAAATATGCATCTCAAAGTTTATACACACAGCAAATGTAGAGGTAGGTGTAACAGGGACCCACACTTTGGAGATGGGGACCTAGCAGGTTACATCCACCGCACGAGGGGGTCACACTCCAGAGGGGCCGGAATTCAAAACAGTTCTGTAAGACACCAAGTCCACACACTCGGCTGCCAACCTCCACGACCTCCCCAAGTGTGTGTCCACTGAACGCGTGCCAAACTTCTTTCTTGCATTTCTGGATATAGTTGATAAAACTCCTGTCTCCGATAAAATGTATGTAAGTGCTTACGGGTCTGTATTCACTGTTGGTTCTAATATGTTTTTGGAAGTCTCTCCTGCTTCCTCCAACTTTCTTGACTGTTGTGTTAGTATTTGTGAATGTATTGAAATAAAGTAAGCATTAACGTGTCAGCAAGAGGTACTGTGTTATTCACAAATGTTGTATATATAGTCACAGAATAGATGGAGGAAGTGAATTTTCATTAATATGGTTTGCTGTAGTTGTTAGTTTGATTTGAAATTATGAACATCTATCAGTTCAGCAATAGTTTTCAAGTGTCCATATGAATCTATTGGTAGCTGACATTTATTTAATAACTCAGTGAAAAAGTAAATTTAAAAACAAGTATGCCTTTGAGACGTACATACATCCTCATGCAGCCTCAATTCCTACATGTACTTACAAAATAAAAACAATACAAAACATGTCAGTTGCCTCCTGTTAATTCTCCTTTCCTCATGATGGTTTATATGACACGAAAATAGGTTTTACAGCTTAGTACTTGGTTATGAGGCAGCCGCCCTCCAGGTCTCAGCAGCCCATTCTCTGGGAAAGGCATTTTTCTTTTTTAATGAGTTCCCACAACAGAAAAACCACAGATTTGGGACATTCTGAAAAGTCCTCAGATGTTGGCAAGACCTTGACATTTTGCATTTAAAACAGCTTCACGACTATCTACCCTTAAAAGATAAATGATTTAGAAGTGTTGACAAATTAAAGAGCAAAATTTTACCTAACTCTATCTGTTTGCCTTATATTTACTTGAAATTCTGTGAAAAAAACGTGGTTGGGGTATGGGACCATTCATGCCAGATCCCACGGGGCCATAGACACACTGGGAAGGGTGTCAGAGAGTCACTTCCCAAAGAAAGGAATCCTAAAGTTTGGACTAGAACACCTCACGTGAGATGGGGTTTCTCTCTCTAGTTCTTCACATCATTTTACAATGTACTAAGAACTCTTTGCATGCCTGGTCTATTTAATCAGACAGGGAAGTAGGCATTTTTCCTAGAGACAGAAATTGGGTGAAGAATACTTTTGTAATGCTGGAGCAAAAATATGGAAGTGTTTAAATCACTCAACTGGCAGGGATGTCAGGAACATATTTGTCTTCTTTGGACTCCTAAAGGTGAATTCTGCGTAAATACCACCACACTCTGAGTAGATATCTCTGTGTTTACAGTGGCCCTTGCCTGCAATGTAGGGATTGGGTTCAGGAGGAGCCCCTGTTCTACTCAAAGCTTGTTCCTTGGAGGGCTGATAGGACCAGACCTGCACCCCCCCAATATGGCTTAATTCCCATACCAGCCCTAAAAAGAACTCTTATGGGCTCCGGGTCTGATGGTATTTCATAGCAATCAAGAGAATGAGCTCTGGAGCTAGGTGAGCCCTGGTTTCCACCCCCCCTCCATGTCTTTTGAGCTGAACATCCCTGGGCAGGTTCCTCGGTATCTCTGAGTCTTACTTTTTTCCTCTTCTTTAAAATGAGAAAAGATATATCTCACTTTCAGGTTGTTGTGAGGATTATATATAAAAATGCACATCAATTTTCCATGTCTGTGTTTGGCCTATCACCTGCTCTCAATACATAAAATTTTTACAATTGAGAGTTCCTGAAAGCATGCGCATCCGGTTCTGGGGCATTCCCTGGGGGTCACTGGGCTGGGAAGACTCCACCCCACTTAGGAGCCAGGACTTCGGAAAGAGCTAGAACGAGTCCCTGCATCAGGGCTCCTGCTACAGCAGTCAGACGATCTGATGGGCAGACTCTCTGATCTATTTTCAGAGACAACTCCCTTGCTGGCAAGAGCGATTGCTCACTTTCCAGACATATTGCTGAGTTTCATCAGCAGCGTGTTTCTCGTGGTAGCTCATTTTTAAGTTTAATATTCCTGACAGAATGCCCAAGTTGATCGCTGCCACAGAAAAACAGAGACGGATGAGTTTACACAATTTTACACTTCATATTTCTTTCAAGAGTCTCAGATGGGTGTCAGCTGAGTGTGAAGACATTCCTCACTCTCCCCACTCGCTCTTTAGCTTCCCTTTAAAAAACCTTAATTGTCATTACCAACAGGCCATGGCAGGATTCAGTGTCATAAATAACTCACTTGCTATTACCACTCATTACCACCAGTCTCCTTTTTACATTATTCTTTCTTTTATAGAGAAGTCATTTTGCTTTTGGTACTTACTGTTTTGTGAAGTATGGGACTGTCTTTTGCATTTCAGGAAGCTTCTGTTTAAGTGGCTAATTTTGCAATGTCTGGTGTGTGGCAGGAAGGTCCTGCCTCCACCCGCCAGTGAGCCCGTGTTTTGAGGGACCTGGAGAGTCCGCTCCAGAGCGGCCAGAAGGATTTTGCCCCAAATGGGCCTCCTTCTTTCCTGTTGCGGGCCGTGTGTGGACAGAATGGGTAAAGTCAGTGTGGATATGGAACTCAGTACATTTCTTCTGGGAGCACATCTCATTGCCCCGCTGCAGGCAGTGTCTTTAGGGGGGCCCGTCGGGCAGCACTGCTCCCCAGCACCTGTCTCCTGCCCTCCCTGAGCTGGCTCAGGTGGGCTGCAGCATCCCTGTATTAATTAGCTGGCAGCCCGCACTGAGAGGCTGAAAAGCTAGGGATGGTTTTCTCGGCAGCTCCAAATCTTTCCTTCTTGCGCACACAAAAGCGTGTCCCATAACAGACTGGAGCAAAACGTAACCAGGAGAGCCTCTGACACTTCCCATCTGTGACTTCAGCTGTCCTCCCTCCCTGACTCACTTCAAGTTCTTGCAGCTTCCAGCTTCCGTGCCTACCTGGCTAACGTTAAATCCTACCTCCTCCATGAAGCCTTCTTTGATTTGTTTTCTCCCAGCTGCTAGTAATCTCTTCCTCTTTAGAATCTCCACATGTCTTCTCTTTAACTGTCACGGAACTTGTATTCTACCCCACCAGAAAGTAAATTCCCTTAGAGCAGGTTCTACTCGGGTGGAATGATGATGCAGAACCATTCCGGAGACAGACACACCTGAATTAAAATCCTTGTTTTCTCATTTACGAGCCTTAGACAAGTAACTATAACCTGTTGGACTATAATTTTCTTATTGGAAAAAGGGAGCTAATGGTACTCGCATTACAGGTTTGTTGTGAGGATTAAATTACACCAAGTCCAGTGTTTGGGACACAGCAGACATTTCATAAATTACAGCTATCATTATTACACTGTAACAGGAAATCACATATGAGAAAGTTTTTTAAAACAGCCAAACGTTGGACAGAATTTTTAGATAAGGTAACTGAACATGTTTTTCCTTGAGCATCCTAGCTAATCCTACAGAAAAGGAATGTTAAACATTACATATGTTAGGTATAAAATGTCGATGCCAATTACTGGGGTGGGATCGTATGGTTCCATTACATCCAGTACTTTTTGGATGTTTGGAAGACCACAGATCTGCCTAGTCACATCCTACCACCAGCGGAGTTAACTCTCGAAATCCAGGAATCTGTCAGCTTCCCACCCAACCTCCTTGTCCCCTCAATTAGAGTTTCTCAGGTACTTCTCTCCCCCACTAGCAAAATGATAATCTTAATAATCTCATCTTCTACTTTCTCTTTCTTTTGCTCATTGGAATGTGTTTACTTGCTTATTTCAAGAACATTTAGTCAGTTCTCAGTATGCCCACTCCTTAGAAGTAGCTTCCTTTGTTCTCTCTGATGATTTCATAAATGACTGCATGGAGGTGAGTAGGTCTCTCAACCTGCAAGATGTACTTTCCTGCAGAGTACATTTTGTTTTTTGGGATTCTTTTTGCTAAGTTTTATTTTATTTTATTTTTTTAATATTGCTTCCACTTTGGATAAAGGATGTAAACAGTATATAAATTAGTTTGTTTCAGCTTTGGCACACCATTACATATCAATTATATGACACAAGAATTTATTTCAGCACAGATTATAAAAAAATACAATTCGTAAGTACTCACATTTAAAAACAAATGCAGAATATCCAGCTACCTTTTACCTGTAAGCCTTTAAGAATATCAAATGCAAACTAAGAAAACAGGTTGAGTGTAGCTCACCTTTCTGGGCCCCGTGCTCTTCAGCTCAAACACATCCATTGTATAATTGACCCTGCGTCCATAGTGGTCAAATTGAACATTCCCTGTCAGTCCTTGAATGCGAACCTATGAATGAAAAATAAAATCCATACATATATTCCATGGGCCACTTTGCTTACAGAAATCTTGACTTCATCTGCTAGGCTTATGACAACACATTGGGTTTGGAACTATAAACTATACATAACTCACTAAAAAACCAAAGGGTACTTGAGCTTCTGGGATATAAGCTGAAAGACGTAAATCAAAGGGATAGAAGCAATTCTGCTGTATACTTGAAAGAGGAATATGTTTTTTTTGTTATGTGATAAAGAATACTTCCTCAATACTGAGGTGTGCCTATAGGAAAGGAAATATGGTTCATTCATAGTTACTTTTTGGTTCTATTTATGTGTTCACATAATATATTAAGTAGTCCTGCTAATCACAGTGGATCATATTTCTCCTTGATAATATTAAAATTAAGAAGTTCAAAATATAAATATATTAAAAAATTCAAGTTTACTTTATTCCAAATTTCCTTTTAATTCATTTTTACTTAGGATCTGAACTCAGGATATTTCAGAATGTTTAAAATATTAATATTAAAAATATATACATATTCCATTAATCATTTGAAAAATATGTTAGTATAACCCAAACAGAGCAAAATAAACAAATTACTTAATCCAAGGTTACAAGGCAGTTTAAAGGTCCACTGAGGTAGTCATTAGCAGTGTTTAAAAAATATTTCTGGATCTTGTACTTTCTGGTCCCAAGACAGGCTGTACTTCCCGGAGCCCTTGTAGTTAGGTAGACCTATGTGACTAAAATAAGTGAGTTGTAAACAGCTGTGATGAGTGCCCCCACTGGGCCACAGCATTTAATCGCCAATTTGAATTCTTCCATAACTCAATTTCTCTTTGTGGCATTTTGGGTGGTAGCTTCTCTGTCAGCCTGGGTCCCTGAGTGATTACAATACACAGAATACTCCTCCTAATATAACGTTTGATTGAGTGAGAAACACTCTTATTCATAGCCGTTGGGACTTGGGGCTGTCTAGTACTGTGGCGTAACCTAGTTTATATTGACTAAGCATCTACATAAGATATAAATAGTATTCTACTCAGTATTTTATTTAGCAATGTCTCAAAAATGATAATGGCTTAATATATTAAAATGGCAATTGTAATATATATTTAATCTCAGATAAATTATTCTGTTTTCTTGAATATGCCACTTAAACAGGACTGTGAAATAAACTGCACTTAAATAAAATTGTGAGTTACCTGTTTGAGGGTCCTCTCCATGTCAATCCCCTGGCCCCAGGGAGCAGCAGGATTTGCAAGACAATCCCCAGCATTTCCTCTCCTGGAAATATCAATTTTCTGTCTTCTAAGATTGCGGAACGTTTCGGCCATCACAAGGACTCCATCGTAAGTCAGAGCAGATGTGTACTAACAAAATGAAAGTAATTATAATGGTGAATGGTAAAATCTTATCAATCCAGAAACAGTCGGGGGGCTCTTTGGGCTTACGACATTAAGCACCCTCCTATCTGAAGGATAAATAAATTACTGATAATTAATTGATTCTAGCTTCAGAAATTTCTATTATCATTTTATTATAAAGAATGTATACCAAATCTTACCACTCTGATTTTTTTTTTAAAGTGTGCATGGAGCCCAATGTGGGGCTTAAACTCAGGACCCTGAGACCCTGATCAAGACCTGAGCTCAGATCAAGAGTGGGGCGCTCAACCGACTGAGCCACCTGGGCACTCCTTTACCACTCTGATTTTAAAAGGAGAAAACACACTGTGAAGAACAGAAATTCAAATGCATAGTTTTCCATCAGCTGAGAAAAGCAAGACCTCTTTTCGTTGTGTCTGAGTAGCAAGAGATAAAGTATAAGCAGCTAAGGGCATGACTGCCACCTTCTGCCTTGGCTCACGTGCTGTGGTTGTCCCAGGAGGGCAGGGATGCCTCTTCTGAAATGCCGAGCAGGGCTCCTTGAGATTTCACATTTGTTTGCTGACTTGAAGTGTATATGTTGGTTTGGCTTCTCAGAAGAATGTGGGAATGTTTACCACTCCTTAGATCTAAGATGCCAGAAATAACACCTGCTGATTTAACACTGGTCACTGCGCTCCATAGGAACGAGCATCGTTCTGCCCCCACCTATTGTGAGTATGTGTGCGGGAGTGATGAGTCTCCCCCCACCCCCATTTCCACTGTAACCCAGGGCCAGGGTGGAGAAGTGAAGTGCACACCATGTGCTTTCTGAGGACTCCCCCTCACTTCTCTGGGAGAAAAGACAAAGCCCTTGGGAAAATATTATTCAGGCTAGGAAAAGCACCACTCAGAGGAGAAACAGAAGAAAATGTAACTTAAGTTTAAGCTGAAAATAAAAGGAACAGGGAACACGTGTACAGTTTGACTAGGGACTTCCTGAACACGTGGAAAAGAGGGGACAATTTTCCCAAAGCACCGCAGAGCACCAATGGCTAATCATGGCCAAAAACCTGCATGATCTGCTTCAGGAAATCCATACGGTGAGTTTTCGGGGAGGAACACATTCTTAGCCTGTGCCAGAGGTAGTTCTGTGCTGTGGAATATGGAGGATGATCTCCTTGCTTGGCTGCTTGCAAAAGAAAAAAAATCACTTGAAGTTCAAATTGCAGGAAGCAAACTTAGGCCCAGGACTAGCAGGCACAGCAGCCGGCATTCTGGAAAAGAGAGGCTGAAACGTGGATGAGATAAAGAAGATAAATCCTAACAAAGAACCTTTCAATGGTAGAGAGCCTGGTTAAAAAGCTTCATCAGAAAGATGTACACGAGACATATAAATTAACAGCCTTGCAATACGTTCCTGAAAGACGTGACAAAACAGACTTATGGACAGGCTTACACCCTCACCACTGGGATGGGGAGGCTGACGGAAATGAAGGTGCTTAAGCAAGGTGCAAAACCAAACAGGAATGTACCTCCTCCCCTGCACGGACCAAGCACACCTTTGAGTAGAGAAAGCCACCAAATCATTTTGTTTGTTTTGTTTTGTAAAGAAAATAAAAACAAGAAATAAAGGAGAACTTACTAAAGACATAAAGGGCATGAGAAGAATGCACTGCTAGTATTTTAGGATCAAGAAAGGAAAAAAGAAAAAGACACTGTTGCTTTTTTAATAGGGGGGAAAAAGCTGAGAAGAGATGGCACCAAAAAGCAAATGCACTTGTTGTGTTTTAAGAAGTCCATCCATTTGTATGAAACAAGTGAACTAGGAAAAAAGGCAGATATCATAGAGAGGGGGGCAGATATCATAGAGGGGGGCAGATATCATACAGAGGGGGGCAGATATCATACAGAGGGGGGCAGATATCATGCAGAGGGGGGCAAGTATCATACAGAGGGGGGCAGATATCATACAGAGGGGGCAGATATCATAAAGGGGGAGCAGATATCATACAGAGGGGGGCAGATATCATAAAGGGGGAGCAGATATCATACAGAGGGGGCAGATATCATACAGAGGGGGGCAGATATCATGCAGAGGGGGCAGATATCATAAAGGGGGAGCAGATATACAGAGGGGGCAAATATCATAAAGGGGGAGCAGATATCATACAGAGGGGGCAGATATCATACAGAGGGGGGCAGATATCATGCAGAGGGGGCAGATATCATAAAGGGGGAGCAGATATCATACAGAGGGGGCAGATATCATACAGAGGGGGCAGATATCATACAGAGGGGGGCAGATATCATAGAGGGGGCAGATATCATACAGAGGGGGGCAGATATCATGCAGAGGGGGGCAGATATCATAAAGGGGGAGCAGATATACAGAGGGGGCAGATATCATAAAGGGGGAGCAGATATCATACAGAGGGGGCAGATATCATACAGAGGGGGGCAGATATCATGCAGAGGGGGCAGATATCATAAAGGGGGAGCAGATATACAGAGGGGGCAGATATCATAAAGGGGGAGCAGATATCATACAGAGGGGGCAGATATCATACAGAGGGGGGCAGATATCATGCAGAGGGGGCAGATATCATAAAGGGGGAGCAGATATCATACAGAGGGGGCAGATATCATACAGAGGGGGCAGATATCATACAGAGGGGGGCAGATATCATAGAGGGGGCAGATATCATACAGAGGGGGGCAGATATCATGCAGAGGGGGGCAGATATCATAAAGGGGGAGCAGATATACAGAGGGGGCAGATATCATAAAGGGGGAGCAGATATCATACAGAGGGGGGCAGATATCATGCAGAGGGGGGCAAGTATCATACAGAGGGGACAGATATCATACAGAGGGGGCAGATATCATACAGAGGGGGCAGATATCATAAAGGGGGAGCAGATATCATACAGAGGGGGCAGATATCATACAGAGGGGGCAGATATCATGCAGAGGGGGGCAAGTATCATACAGAGGGGACAGATATCATACAGAGGGGGGCAGATATCATAAAGGGGGAGCAGATATCATACAGAGGGGGCAGATATCATACAGAGGGGGCAGATATCATGCAGAGGGGGGCAAGTATCATACAGAGGGGACAGATATCATACAGAGGGGGGCAGATATCATAAAGGGGGAGCAGATATCATACAGAGGGGGCAGATATCATACAGAGGGGGCAGATATCATGCAGAGGGGGGCAAGTATCATACAGAGGGGACAGATATCATACAGAGGGGGGCAGATATCATACAGAGGGGGCAGATATCATACAGAGGGGGCAGATATCATAAAGGGGGAGCAGATATCATACAGAGGGGGGCAGATATCATAAAGGGGGAGCAGATATCATACAGAGGGGGCAGATATCATACAGAGGGGGGCAGATATCATGCAGAGGGGGCAGATATCATAAAGGGGGAGCAGATATCATACAGAGGGGGCAGATATCATACAGAGGGGGGCAGATATCATAGAGGGGGCAGATATCATACAGAGGGGGGCAGATATCATGCAGAGGGGGGCAGATATCATAAAGGGGGAGCAGATATACAGAGGGGGCAGATATCATAAAGGGGGAGCAGATATCATACAGAGGGGGCAGATATCATACAGAGGGGGGCAGATATCATGCAGAGGGGGCAGATATCATAAAGGGGGAGCAGATATACAGAGGGGGCAGATATCATAAAGGGGGAGCAGATATCATACAGAGGGGGCAGATATCATACAGAGGGGGGCAGATATCATGCAGAGGGGGCAGATATCATAAAGGGGGAGCAGATATCATACAGAGGGGGCAGATATCATACAGAGGGGGGCAGATATCATAGAGGGGGCAGATATCATACAGAGGGGGGCAGATATCATGCAGAGGGGGGCAGATATCATAAAGGGGGAGCAGATATACAGAGGGGGCAGATATCATAAAGGGGGAGCAGATATCATACAGAGGGGGGCAGATATCATGCAGAGGGGGGCAAGTATCATACAGAGGGGACAGATATCATACAGAGGGGGCAGATATCATAAAGGGGGAGCAGATATCATACAGAGGGGGCAGATATCATACAGAGGGGGCAGATATCATGCAGAGGGGGGCAAGTATCATACAGAGGGGACAGATATCATACAGAGGGGGGCAGATATCATAAAGGGGGAGCAGATATCATACAGAGGGGGCAGATATCATACAGAGGGGGCAGATATCATGCAGAGGGGGGCAAGTATCATACAGAGGGGACAGATATCATACAGAGGGGGGCAGATATCATACAGAGGGGGCAGATATCATACAGAGGGGGCAGATATCATACAGAGGGGGCAGATATCATAGAGGGGGCAGATATCATACAGAGGGGGCAGATATCATACAGAGGGGGCAGATATCATAAAGGGGGAGCAGATATACAGAGGGGGCAGATATCATAAAGGGGGAGCAGATATCATAAAGGGGGGGCAGATATCATAAAGGGGGAGCAGATATCATACAGAGGGGGGCAGATATCATACAGAGGGGGCAGATATCATACAGAGGGGGCAGATATCATGCAGAGGGGGGCAGATATCATACAGAGGGGGCAGATATCATAAAGGGGGAGCAGATATCATACAGAGGGGGCAGATATCATACAGAGGGGGCAGATATCATACAGAGGGGGCAGATATCATACAGAGGGGGCAGATATCATAAAGGGGGAGCAGATATCATACAGAGGGGGCAGATATCATACAGAGGGGGCAGATATCATACAGAGGGGGCAGATATCATACAGAGGGGGCAGATATCATAAAGGGGGAGCAGATATCATACAGAGGGGGCAGATATCATGCAGAGGGGGGCAGATATCATACAGAGGGGGCAGATATCATAAAGGGGGAGCAGATATCATACAGAGGGGGCAGATATCATACAGAGGGGGCAGATATCATACAGAGGGGGCAGATATCATAAAGGGGGAGCAGATATCATAAAGGGGGAGCAGATATCATACAGAGGGGGCAGATATCATGCAGAGGGGGCAGATATCATACAGAGGGGGCAGATATCATACAGAGGGGGCAGATATCATAAAGGGGGAGCAGATATCATACAGAGGGGGCAGATATCATGCAGAGGGGGCAGATATCATACAGAGGGGGCAGATATCATACAGAGGGGGCAGATATCATAGAGGGGGCAGATATCATACAGAGGGGGCAGATATCATACAGAGGGGGCAGATATCATACAGAGGGGGCAGATATCATACAGAGGGGGCAGATATCATACAGAGGGGGCAGATATCATACAGAGGGGGCAGATATCATACAGAGGGGGCAGATATCATACAGAGGGGGCAGATATCATAAAGGGGGAGCAGATATCATACAGAGGGGGCAGATATCATACAGAGGGGGCAGATATCATAAAGGGGGAGCAGATATCATACAGAGGGGGCAGATATCATACAGAGGGGGCAGATATCATAAAGGGGGAGCAGATATCATACAGAGGGGGCAGATATCATACAGAGGGGGCAGATATCATACAGAGGGGGCAGATATCATAAAGGGGGAGCAGATATCATACAGAGGGGGCAGATATCATGCAGAGGGGGCAGATATCATACAGAGGGGGCAGATATCATACAGAGGGGGCAGATATCATAAAGGGGGAGCAGATATCATACAGAGGGGGCAGATATCATGCAGAGGGGGCAGATATCATACAGAGGGGGGCAGATATCATGCAGAGGGGGGCAGAACAGAGTGGATAGCTGGCTAGAGCAGCAAAGACCTTTGACAGGTCATAGAGCTAAGACGTGGAAAGAGGCAGAAGTTTAAATAGGTTTTACCTTCTCAAGGGATTTAATTCCCTCCCACATGTCTTACTGTGTTAAAGTCCAAGAAATCATATTTATGGGTGCATACTTCTAGATGGCATCTAGAAAATTCTTATTGAATAAATACTTCATTTTAGGGCAGGGTAAAACTAAGGTCTTAGCCGAGAGTTATTTCCTGCTTTAACTAGTGATTGCAACGGAGAAGCGAGCTCTGTTTACCAAGGTTTGCAGATAACAAGACAGAATTTGGCAGAATCATAGCTCAACGCCAGGAGTCTGGGCTTTGAGAAGAAAGAACTCCATGAATTCTAACTCTGCTACTCATAGTTTTATGGGAATGTGTGCATTTTTCAGCTATGGAACACAAAACAGAGCAAAACCAAACTGAGCAAGGTAACAGTGACTATTTCTTGTGGTGGTTGCAAGAATGAAACAGCATATGGTATCTGTGAGCTCTCTGAAAACGGTGCCGACGCAGGCTAGGAGCTGCAAGGACAAGATGTGTCCCAGATCATTACGGCTCCACAGGGGTTTAGAGAAGGGAAACAAGAAGTACATAAAAAATTATGGTAAGTGCTTGGTGAGAATAACACAGTCAAATATTATGGAAATCACACAGCCGGAAAGGCTCATATTTTCTGGAAAACTAAGGAAAGGCTTCCTAGAGAAAGCAGCATTTGAGATAAACGCCCAGTAGGTGGTTGGATTTGACAGATGGAAATGAAGTGGAGAGCGGTGGAGGTCCAGGCAAGAGCGCAGGGACTGGGAAGGAGGGGAAAATGTAGGGCAGTTCAATTTGGCTGGCCAGACAGGAAGCAGAAGCACATCCGACCGGAGAGACTTGCCAGGCCTATCTTGTGGAATACCTTTATTCCAGAAGACTTCTTTTGCATTAGGGCAGGGAGTCACAAGATCAGAAATCATGTCTTACATCTTTGATGAGACATCAAAAAAATCAAGTACAATTCAAGGGAGTGCATCTGATCCTCCTCATTCATGGATCCTGTATTTGTAAATTTGCCTACTTGCTAAAATTTGGTTGTGACCCCCAAATCAACCCTTGTGGGGAGTCATTTGCAGACGTGGGTAGAGTGGTGAACAATCTGAGTCATGCAACACACATACCCAGCCACAGTCAAGCAAGATAGCACTCTGCCTTCTTGTTTTGGCTCTCGTACTGTAAACACATACCTTTGGAGGAGTCTCAGATCCTGGATACTCTCTCTGGTCTAGTTTCTTCCAACGATCCATTAGTTTGGTCACCATAGGTGTGTTAAAATCGACCAACTGGAATCCTGTAACATTGGCTCCACCGTGTATAAATCTCTCAAGAGAAATATCCTTGAATCCCTATAGAAATCAGTATGGCAGTTTGCTAAGTTCAGTTCATTAGACATTTCAGCTCTTCAATGGTAACATAAGTTAATAACCAACATGGATATCTATTGAGATTTCTGATAAAGCAATGGCTGGAAACGGTGGAGGGTTCAATTATGCCTAATTTAGCTGTTAAATTCTGTCATCCCAAGTCTAATACATGAGAAAAGGATAAAAATATTTTCAGTTCAACTCAGTTTAACAAGTATTTCTTGAATGCCTCTGAATGCCTTTTATGAAGCATGGAGGCGGATACAGGAGATGAAAATGATACCATCCAAAAGTCCCCGGTTGAGGGCATAACTGCCCTCTCACACAGATATGTAGAAATGTGTCTTATGTGAAGGGCATATCCAGGTATTATGGTACACTGAGTCTGTGATGGGCAGCACCTTTTTAGGGGGGTTCAGTTTAATTACAAAGTGGTCTGAAAGCAGACGGAGCCAATAATTTGAGCCACGGAGGGTAAAAGCTTTGATTCTATGAGTCACTACAATCCTCAAAGTCCTGGGACATGGTAACGGAAGAGAAAAGAGCAAGATATAGGACATTCGTGGACTTCTGTGTGTGGGAAACAAGATGATGCTCACCAGGTGGGCTGAGGGAAGAGTGTTCTCTTTCCGTCCACAGGTGAGTCGCAAAAATTTTGGAAAGTTGTTTACTTTCCCCTTCCTATCTATCTATCTATCTATCTATCTATCTATCTATCATTAATTTTTTTTATACCTGGCCTTTTTTTTTTCCTGCTAAGTATTTAGGTAAGGTGCTTTACAAAAACAAACACTCAATACAAGTGTAAAACAAATGGGCAATTAGAAGAAGAGGGGAGAAAACCTATTAGGTAAGTGAATTAATAAAACCAAAGGTATTGGCTCAGAGAAAAGTAACTCCCCCCAACACAAACACATGTGCACACATGAGTTTCTAGCATCTGTATTTGCTTTTTTTTTTTTTTTTGGTTTTCTCTTAGTATTTAGTGAAATGTGTTTTTTTTTAATTTTAAATATATATATTTTTATCTGTTTTAAAGATTTTATTTATTTATTTGAGAGACAGAGAACAAGCAGGGTGGGGGCAGACTCCCGTGGAGCAGGGAGCCCAACGACGAGGGGCTCGATCCCAGGACCCCAGAATCATGACCTGACCCGAAGGCAGATGCTTCACCAACTGAGCCACCCAGGCGCCCCAAGTTTTGTTTTTGTTTTTGTTTTTATGTGAATTTGATTCAACTGTGTGAGTGAACTAAGGGAAAGTGTTTTGTTTTTCTATTTTTTGGCAAAAGTAAACTCCGCAGCAGTGACCCCGCAGTTAGCACGGGAATCAGTACAACAATCAGGGAGAAGACCAGGGCCTGGGGTTGCCTCTGCCGTAATGTGTCTCAGCCTCAGTTTCGGAAACTTCTGTTTTTCGTTAATAACAAAGCAGGCTATATATGCACACTGCTGTTTGGCTATCTAAGAAGAAACAGGCCAGTCTACTGACAACTAAGCGAAGTTGCTCTGGAAAGCCCCGGGAGTGTGTATTTATAGCTAATACTGATGGTGGGCTTCTTATGTGCTGGGCACTGTGCTGAGCACTTGACACAGATGATCTAGTTTGGTTCTCCGAACAAGATGATGAGATACATCCTATTATTAGACTTATCTTACAAATAAGGAAACCAAGGCTCAGTAGATTACAGCAAAACTACTGAGGATCATATAGCAAATACATAGTAGAACCAAGATGACCCTTGTGGTGGCCTTTTCCGCCCTAGGCTCCCGTGGATTCTTACCCAAGGTAAGAGGAGAGAGGGTTATACTGTCGAAACTGTCCACGTCCTGAATCCACCTCTGTAACTTTCTGGCCGTGGGTTTCTCATGTGCAAAATGAGAATAACAATGCTAAAGTCACTAGCACATCTGGTTTGAATTCAGTAAATGATAGCTGTTATTAATTAATTCCTTCAACAAATATTTATCTCCTGCCTATTATGTGCCAGCTAATTTGACAGCTCATCAGTAACATTCTCATTTCACTGGGAGAGAAACTAGACACCAGAAAGCAAATCTATGCTTTTGAAATGAGAAAAGCACTGTCCACCAATCTCTAGCTAGTAAAATGTCAGCTGAACATTTGTTTGCTTCGAAGAGAAGATAGGGCAGACCCATGGGCAGGCAAAAAAAATTCGTTTTCTAAAAGCTACAGTGATTCAACTATTGCATTAGTTGCTAATTGATGACATTATTAGTTTCTTTCAGCATGGCTGAAACAGAAGACCTGCCACACTTCCTTCCATTGCCTCTCCCACAGCTGCAAGACACACAGGCAAAGCTGCAGCCTTCGGAAAAACCATCTGATGTCAAGTCTCTCTGATAAATAACAGTCCACATTTCTCTGATTCCATCCTGATATGCTGAAGGAGAAGGAAAAAACTACCACCACATCGGATTTTAAACTTCTTTCAGTTCTGACCTGAATGAGTGGTGGGTGGCTCAGTTAATTTTAGCTATGTCTGAGTACAGGCAATATTTTTCCTTTCATACACCTTAAAATAGTTTTATATAGAAAAGTGATAGGATCTAGGCTGTGAAGTCATTTTCTTGGAAACAATTACCTTGGTGCCTATTGAGACTTCAGTTTTTACCCAGAGAGTATTGTGGAAGGAAGGTTCTAGGAGACACTGTTGTAAAATTGTAACTCTACAGTGTGTGTGTGTGTGTGTGTGTGTGTGTGTGTGTGTGTGTGTGTGAAATCAGTGGTTAGTAACTAAGTAAACAGTATATATAGTCTCTCTATATAATATACTGACATCCTAAGGAAAGATTAACTTTCAACTTGGTTTTCCTTTTAATTTCCATTGACAGTTCATACATCCTCTGGGGGTAAAGAAGCAAAAGGAAAATAATAAATGGCAGGACTTCAGATATCCCGCTATTGATGTAAATCTGTAAATCTATCACATCACAGGTGCTTAATAAATGCTCATCCTTTAGGGTGTGACTAATTCTGATTATATTTCTGCTGTTTTGCATTTCAGGCTCAAAGGACAATGAAATCATATTGAGACAGCTCTTGTATGGTTAACAGAAGGGCTGCCAAGTAGAATGGGAGAGGTTTCCTTTTAATCTTTTAAAAACCAGGTTGTTAAGAAATTGACTTAAAGTATCTCTTTTTGGTAACCAAGTATGTAGATGGTGGAATCAGATGTGCTCAATGCAGAAAAGTTAAAAATACAGTAAGCACAAAGAAAAAGGTAAAAAAAAAAGTCTTCACGTTCATGGAATCTTGAGTGGGGTCACTGCCCATGAGTAAAAGCGTGCTAGTCTGCAAATATGGGGAACTGAGTTCTAGTTCCCATTCTGACACCAACCTGACGCCTACATATGGACAAATCACTTTACTTTCTGTATCTTAACTTCCTTACCTTCCAAACGAGGCATGGATGGTGTATGCATGTCTGTGTGTTTGTATGTGGTGAGGTCAGGGACAGGTATGCAAGAGCTGTGGTTAATCTTCAATCTTTAATACCCTGATCATTCCATAATTTTATACTACTTCAAGAAAGAGCCAGGTGTTTTCCTAAATGTAAATGGAATATATTTTAAAGAATTAGAAATCTAAATGAGAACAAGATTTTAAGAATTTGCCTTGCAGGTGCAACAATGTCAACAGTTTCTTGTTGCTCCTCACCAGGAGCAACTGCTGGAGGAGGGCAGAAGGAAGCTCTGAATACAAATACAGAGAATGGAAGGCCAGATCCCCCTCAAGGGTGGTATAGGTAATGTTTAAATGAATGCTCGCTTCGTGGCTACAGCAAGTATTTAGTAATTTTAATTTTATTTATTTGATTTATTCTTTGCAATCAGACAGGACAGAGTTTCCATCTTGCTTTTGAGACTTAGGATCTGTGTGATCTTGGGCAAATTACACTGAACCCCATTTTGCAGTCTATAGAATAAGCATCTATGTTGAGGGTTAATTAGAACAATTATAGCAACAAAATAAACACAATGACAGAAGCTGGATGCTGGAGGATACGCAGCCCTTTAACAAAGAGGGAGGGTAAGGGTACTTTTTAGAAGGTCAAATAAGACATTGTTTCTTCCTCTGGTGATCTTGCAATGTGCTAATAATGTCTTATTTGCAGCTGGGTGACAGGATGGTGGACAACACTTGGTACAGCGGAGGGGAAAGATAATGAGTTCATGGATGAAAAAAAAATTGTATTCTCTATTATTGGTGCCTGGTGTGACTTGTGAGCCCCGAAGAGGCACTATCAGATTAAGTACAAAAGGACAGCTTTCTGGAAGAAGTGACTGTTTATCAAGATTGGGTGGACTAAGGACTGCCTCCCAGGGAGACAAAGCTAAAGCTGCGAAGATAAAAGAGCTATCAGGTGTCTGGGAACTAGTCTGGTTTTGGGAAGGGGCACATGTGGGGTGGAGTGGGAGAGAGGATCTGGGGTTAGGAGGGGTAAAACTGGAAGGATTTTGCGTCTTAGGGACAATAGTGTCAATACTCCACCCTTAAGGATGTTGGCAGTGCGGTGCCTAGGTTTGGTAGGACGTGGTAACAAATGGGCACTGCTGTGTGTCCTTTTGAGAACTGCAGAAGTTTTATGGAGAGGTGAGATGTCAGGCATTAGCAGGGAGGGCTGGAGAGATCTCAGGGTCTTTCCCTTTCACAAAGCCCCTGAATCCTTTGACTGCATTTGCAGCCTAGAGCCAAAGAAATACTTTAAGCTGGGAAATGATATGATCATACCTGTTTTAAAAAACAACAACAACAACAGCAACAAGAAAAAATCCGGGAGAAAAGTAAACAAAGAACTGGAAATGAGGAAGTCGATGGGCAAAGTAGGGAAGCATTTTTCTTACTTAAATCTCTGAAAAACAGACACTAGTGAACCAACAGATAAGGTTTTCCTGCTGCTAAGTATCTTGGAAATTTCTAGAACAGAGTTTAATCTAATGAGATACAATTAGACGACAGGTATGTCTAAGTAAAACATTCCCACATACAAACCAGAAACAGGACAGAGGAAAGAAAGATTTTAGCAACCTTTCTTTTGTTACAAATTTTACTCATCCTTGATGTGCCAAATGACAGCGGCAGTGATATCAGAAAAATTTCAAGAACCCGGGAGGGGCACGTCCCTGCACATACATATCAGGCAAAGCTCATGCTATTCGGATGGCATCAACTCTTGTGGGTCTTCATGGACGCTTAGCAGTCTAAAGTTTGAGTCACAAAGAAAAGGGATCCTTGTTTCTTTCGGCCCTTGGCTGGGGAGGTGAGGTCCCAGCCCAGTGCACAAGCAGCAAAGCGAACCAGTGGGACATGGAGAACATCAATCTGTTCCTGTTTCATCAAGACAGAAGGATGCATGGGATTGAATTATAGTTAACTGAAGATGATAAATTTAACTTATGGATAATGAAAAGACAGTTTTGAGTAGTGCTGATGAGCTTTCACAACCCATTTGCATCCTTACTCATAATGAAATGGAGTGTTATTTTATTTAAATATGTGAAATCTGCCTTTGATATTTCAGGTAAAGGATTTAATGGCCACTAAGAAGCCAATATTTCTGGGACATTACTTGTTTTCTTTCTTGGTTTAGAAGATTATCATTTGAAAAGAATAAAAAAAATATCCATAATGAAATTTGGCTTCTCTGTGGAGATAACCCTGCTTAATTATAAGGGAGCTCCTTAACTTGTACTTTAAAAATGTGTGCTTGTAAATTCATGATATATTTTAGGCAGCACATATGGATGTCTGATGTCTGTCTTGCTTCATTCTTCTCTTTTTGGTAAATACGAGTTGGCCTTCATACCTTCTGCTTTCTTTTTCAATGTTATGACTACAGAATATTTTATAGCATCTGGACTACTTGTAGCCACCAGTAACTAATAAGAATTATTATTTTAGAAATCAGTTCTTGCTACTACTGTTAAATCAGTCTTTTCTTCAGCTTTATTGAGGTATAACTGACAAGTACACTTGTAATATACCTAAAGTGTACAACGTGATGATTTGATGTACGTATACCTCGTGAAAGCGTTCCCACCATCGAGTTTATTAACACACCCATCACCTCACATGTTTACCTTTATTTTTGTCTCTTTTGGTGAGAACCTTCAGTTCTACTCTCTTGGCAAATTTCATTTACATAATACAGTATTACAAGCTACAGCCACCATGTTACATATTAGATTCCAAGACCATATTCATCTCATAACTGACAGTTTGTAGCCTTCTACTAACTTCTTCCTATGTTCTCCACCCTCCAGCTCCTGGCTAGCAACACTGTTCTCTAGGAGTTAATATAGGAGTTAGATTTCTTAAAAAAATTCCCGATATAGGTGATACCATGCAGTGTTTGTCTTACTCTGTCTTCTTTCATTTAGCATTATGCCATCCTGGTGCATCCATGTTGTCAGAAATGGTGGAGTTTCCTTCTCTTTTATGGCTGATGTATACATATATTTTATCCATTCATCTGTTGATGGACACAGGCTGTTTCTATACTTTGGCTACTGTGAATAATGCTACAATGAACATAGGGGTATAGATATCTTTTAGATATTATGATTTTTTTCCTTTGGATATATACCTAGAAGTTGGATTGCTATTTTTAACTTTCTGAAGAATCTCCATATTGTTTTCCATAGGGGCTGCATCAGTTCCCATTTCCACCAACAGTGCACAGGGATTCCCATTTTTCTACACCCTTACCAGCATTTGGTTCTCTCTTTTAGATAATAGCTATGCTAACAGATGTGAGCTAGTATCTCACTGTGGCTTTGATTAGCATTTCCCTCATGATTAGCGATGCTGAGCACTTTTTCATGTACTATTTGGCCATCTGTGTGTCTTTTTTGTTAAAATAGTCTTCTGCCCATTTTTATTTATTTTTTAAAAAGATTTTATTTATTTATTATTTATTTGAGAAAGAGAGAGAGAGAGAGCACAAGCCAGAGGGAGAGGCAGACTCCCTGCTGAGCAGGCAGCCCGAAGCGGGACTCGATCCCAGGACCCCAGGATCACGACCTGAGCTGAAGGCAGATGCTTAACTGACTGAGCCACTGAGGTGCCCCCTCTCTGCCCATTCTTTAATTGAGGTATTTGTTTGTTGTTGTGGGTTTTGTTTTTTTGCTATTGAGTTGTAAAAATTCCTTGTATATTTTGGATATTAATATCCCTTATTAGATACGTGGTTTGCAAATTTTTTCTCCCATTCTGTAAGTTGCCTTTTTATCTTGTTGAATGGCTTCCGTTGATAGGTACAAGGCTTTTTAGTTTGTCATGGTCCCATTTGTTTATTTTTGCTTTTTGTTGCTGTGCTTTTGGAGTCAAATCCAAAAAAAACATTGCTAAGATCAATGTCAAAGGGATTACTTCCTAGGCTTTCTCCTGGGAGTTTTACAGTTTCAGGTCTCATGCTGAAGAATTTAACCCATGTTTGAATTAATTTTTGTGTACGGTATAAGATTTCTGCATCCACATTCATCAGGAATATAAGCCTTTAATTTACTTTTTTTTGGTACTGTCCCTATCTGACTTTGGTGTCAATGTAACACTGGCTTTTAAAAATTATTTTGGAAGTGTTCCTTCCTCTTCTATTTGTTGGAATAATTTCAAAAGGATTGGTATTAATCCTTCTTTTAGTGTTTGGTAGAATTTGCCCATGAAACCATTTGGTTTTAGACTTTTTTGGTGGGAGTGTTTTGATTACTGATTAAAACTCTTTACTTGTTAATTGGTCTTTCTTTTTCATCATAATTCATGCATAGTAGGTTGTGTACTTCTGGGAATTTATCTGGTTCTTCTAGTGTTCTAATGTGTTGGTACGTAACTGTTTATAGCACTTTCTTACTATCCTTTGTATTTGTATCATATGAGTTGTAATGTATCTTCTTACATTTCTTATTTTAAGTGTTCTTTCTTTTTTTCTTAGTCTAGCTAAAGATTTGTCGATTTTGTTGATCTTTTCATAAAACCAGCTCTCAGTTTCATTGATCTATTGTCTTTTTAGTCTCTATTTCATTTATGTTCACTCTGACCTTTGTTTTTTCCTTTCTTCTACAAACTTTGAGCTTAGTTTGTTCTTCTTTTTCTAGTTCCTTGAGGTATAAAGTTAGATTGTTCATTTGATTTTTCTTTTTTCTTCATGTAGGCATTTATCACTATGAACTTCCTTCTCAGATCTGCTTTTGCTCTATTCCACATGTTCTAGTATGTTATGTTTCCATTTTCACTTTCTCAAGGAACTTTTCTATTTCTCTTTTAATTTCTCATTTAAGCCATTGGTTGTTCAGGAGCATTTGTTTAATCTCCATGTATTTGCATACTTTTGAAATTTCTTCTGGTAATTGATTTCTAGCTTCATATCAATGTGGTTAGAAAGGTTGCATGATATAATTTCAGGCTTCTTAAACTGATGAAGACTTGTTTTGTGGCCTAACATATGATCTATCCTGCAGGATGTTGCATATGTACTTGAAAAGAATGTATATTCTGCTGCTCTTAAATGGAATATTCTGTCGCTGTCTGTTAGGCCCATGTGGTCCAACAGGCAATTTAAATCCATGTCTCCTTGTTGAGTATTCTGAGTCAAGGATCTAGCCATTATTGAAAATGGGGTACTGAAACAAAAATACAGTCAAGAAATGGGCAGAAGACATAAACAGACATTTCTCTAAAGAAGACATACAAATGGCCAGCAGACCCATGAAAAGGTGGTCAACATCACTTGGCATCAGGGAAATCCAAATCAAAACCACAATGAGATACCACCTCACACCAGTCAGAATGGCTAAAATTAACAACTCGGGAAGCAACAGATGTTGGTGAGGATGCAGAGAAAGGGGAACCCTCCTACACTGTTGGTGGGAATGCAAG
This sequence comes from Eumetopias jubatus, assembly GCF_037043125.1. NCBI lineage: Eukaryota > Metazoa > Chordata > Mammalia > Carnivora > Otariidae > Eumetopias > Eumetopias jubatus. The sequence goes on from NW_028274819.1 coordinate 110,158,973, forward strand.
CTGGTGCAACCACTCTGGAAAACAGTATGGAGAGTCCTCAAAAAGCTAAAAATAGAACTACCCTTCAACCCAGCAATTGCACTACTAGGAATTTATCCAAAAGATACAAAAATAGTGATTCAAAGGGGCATATGCACCCCAATGTTTATAGCAGCATTATCCACAATAGCCAAACTATGGAAAGAGGCCAGATGTCCACTGACAGATGAATTGATAAAGAAGATGTGGGGTGTGTATGTGCGTGCGCACACACGTGTATATATAATGGAATATTACTCAGCCATCAAAAGAGTGAAATCTTGCCACTTGTAATGACATGGATGGAACTAGAGTATATTATGCTAAGTGAAATAAGTCAGTCAGAGAAAGACAAATACTATATGATTTCACTCATATGTGGACTTTAAGAAATAAAACAGATGATCATAGGGGAAGGGAAGGAAAAATAACATAAGATAAAAACAGAGAGAGGCAAACCATAAGAGACTCTTAATAATAGGGAATAAGCTGAGGGTTGTTGGAAGGGAAGTGGGTGGGGGGATGGAGTAACTGGGTGAAGGGCATTAAGGAGGGCACTTGATATGATGAGCACTGGGTGTTATATGCAACCAATGAATCACTAAACTCGACCCTGAAACTAATAATACACTCTATGTTAACTAACTTGAATTTAATTAAAAAAAAAAGGAAAATGGGGTATTTAAATTCCCTATTATTTCTGGGTTGCTATATCTCTTTTCAGATCTGTTAATATTTGCTTTGTTATATATTTAGGTGTCCTGCTGTTGGGTGCAAAAGTGTTTACAAATGTTGTATTTTATTGATGAATTAACTCTTTTATCATTAAAAATGATATTCTTTGTCTTCTGTTACAGTTTCTGGCTTCAGGTCAATTTGTCTGATATAACTATCAGACATAACTGTCTTCTTTCCTCAGTTTCCATTTGCATGGTGTTTTTTCCCTTTTTTCACTTTCAATCTGTTTGTATCCTTAAAGCTGAAATGAGTCTCCGTAGGCAGCACAGAGTTAGGTCTTTTTTTCTTTCTTTCCTTCTTTTTTAAATTCATTCAGCCACTCTATGTCTTTTGATTGGAGAATATAGTTCATTTACATTTAAATAGATGTCAGTAGGAATAGATTTAGTATTGACATTTTGTGAATTGTTTTCTAGTGGATTTGTAGTTCCTTTCTCCCTCTCTTGTTCTCTTCTTTTGTGATTTGATGATTTTCTGAGGTTTTTTGATTCCCTTCTCTTCATGTTTTGTGTTTCTTCTATGATAAGTTTTTGCTTTGTGGTTACCATGAGGCTTTACTAACACATCTTATAGCTATAATAGTCTATTTTAAGCTGGTAACAACTAAACTGAATGCATACAAAAACTCTACAATTCTACACATTTCTTCCCACATTTTGTTTTTGATGTCACAGTTTACATCTTTTTATATTGTGTATATGTTAAGAAATTATTGTAGTTATAATTACTTCTAATATTTTAGTTTTTTAACCTTTATGTTAGAGTTAGACGTGATCTACCCACCACTATGACAATATTGGAGTATTCTGAATTTTTCTGTATACTTACCATTAGCAGTGGGTTTTATACTTTCATATGTTTTTTTTTAAAGATTTTATTTATTTATCTGAGATATAGATATATATATATATATATATATATATAGAGAGAGAGAGAGAGAGAGAGAGCACAAGCAGGGGGAGTGGAAGGCAGAGGGAGAAGCCGGTTTCCCACAGAGCAGAGGGAGCCCGATGCGGGACTCGATCCCAGGACCCTGGGATCATGACCTGAGCCAAAGACAGTCGCTTAACCGACAGCCACCTAGGCGCCCTACTTTCATATGTTTTTATGTTACTAATTTATGTCCTTTTATTTCAGCTTGAAACATTAACATTTCTTGTAAAACCATTCATGATCAACTCTTTCAGTCTCTGCTTCTCTGGAAAATTCTTTCTCTCTCCTTCAGTTCTCAAGGACAACTTTGCCAGGTAGAGTATTCTTGGTTAGCAGTTTTTTTCCTACCAGCACTTTGAAGACATACATCATCCCGCTCCCTTCTTACTTATAAAGCTTCTGCGGATAGTCTTGTTGTACTTCCCTTGTACATAACAAGGTACTTTCCTCTTGCTGCTTTTAAGATGCTCTCTGTCTTCAAAGAGAGTTTCAAAGAGAGTCTTCAAAGTTGTGAATAACTTAACTGTAACGTGTGTCTCAGTGTATATCTCTTAAGATGCAGCTTATTTGGTATATTTTGGTCTTCCTGGAATTGGATTTATATGACTTTCCCCAGGTTAGGGAACTTTTTAGTCATTATTTCTTTGAAGAAGCTTTCTGCTCCTTTGTCTCTCTCTTCTCCTTCCGGGAGCCCTATAATGTATCTATGGGTCCGTGATGCTATATTCTAAGTCCCTTAAGCTATCTTCACTCCTTTCATTCTTTTTTTTTTTCTTTTTGCTTCTCTGATTGAGTAGATTCCACTGCCTTGTCTTCAAGTTGGCTGATCTTCTTTCCACTTATTCTAGTCTACCACTGAACGCCTCTACTGAATTTTGTAGTTAGTTACTGTATTCTTCAGCTCTGTGATTTCTGTTTGGTATTTTTTTTTTAATATTTTCTAACTCTTTGTTGAAATGCTTCCTTTGTTAATGCCTTGCTCTCCTGACCTCAACAAACAACTGTATGAGTGTTATTTTGAACTCTATTGTGTAAGTCACTTATTTCCATTTCATTAAGATTTGTTTCTGGAGATTTATTTTGTTCTTTTGTTTGGAATGTATTTCCTCGTTTCTTCATTTTTCTTGATTTCCTGTGTGGGCTGGTTTCTGCACATTCGGTAACAGAGATAGCTCCACCAGTCCTGACACACTGGAGTCGTGCAGGAGATGAGCCTCATCCTAGTCAGTACGGGCTAAACTGCTGGTTGTCTTTTAAATCTATGTGATTACTCAAACAGCCTTCTTTTTTTTTTTTAGTGGCTCCTAGGAGTTGAGGGACCTGACAGTGTTCCAAAGGAAAGGATCACAGTTAGCACCTAGATGCAGGCTGATGGTAAGACCAACTCTCAAGAAACAGCTTGTGAAATATATAGTCAAACCCTTTTCAGGGAAAGACTTGCCAGTTCCCTCTCCACTGAGCCCTGGGGGAATACCTGGGTGAGCACTCTTGCATACCTGTTAAGAGCTGCCTCATTGTTCACTACAGTCCTGTGGGATTTGTGAATGCAAGCTCCATTGGTTATCAGATCCAATCATCCCTTGAGTGGCAAGAGTAAAACGCAGGGCACCAGGCATGTGTACAGTCTTCTTTTAGAGACAGGCTGATAACCTGGTTTTATAGTGGGAGTGAGCCAGAGGGAGAAGGTGACAGAAATGCCCACCAGCTCCCCTGGGCTCCATGGGGGATCATAGCCAGTTCCTTAATGCATGCGGCGAGACTCTTGCATATGGACTCTCAGCAGCAGATTGTAAAGTACGTAGTCAATTTCCTTTCAGGGACAGAGTAGAGATGGGCACTTTTGCCTGCTCCCTCTGTGCTAATAAAGCCTGTGAGGATAGTTAACAGTGAATGCTCACAAGCCCGTTAAGAATGGTTTCTATAGTCCTGTGGGTCTTGTGGATGTATAACCAACTGGCTTTCAGAGGTAGGTGTTTTGGGGGCCTGTCTCTTGAGTGACAGCCTTAAAAGCTGGGGTGCTAAATGTATGGTCCAAATCCTCTGCTGCTCATGGAGAAGCTGGAAGTTGGGGATGCCCTCTTGATTGTATGGTACTGTGCTGGGTATAGTTTCTGTGGAAAGAGTATGTCTCAGCCTTTCCTACCTATTTCAATGTGGGTTATTTTCTTAGTTGCCTGATGTGTGTAGGAGTCACTGAGCTAGTTTCCCGAATTCTCTCAGAGGGACTACTCTGTGTGTATCTGGGGGAGGAGGGGAGCTCAGGAGCTCCAACTAAACAGTCCTGCTGAATTGGTGAAGTAGCAGTTTCTCATTAATTGTAAATTGTAATTGGAAGTTATAAACGGAATTATTCTCTTAACTTCATTCTCAGAATGTTAGTTGCTACTATACAGAAATGCAGAAATTTTTTATATTCACCTTATATCCTGAAACCCTGCTGAATCTACTTATTAGTTCTCATATTAGATTTTTTTATTAGATTCCTTAAGAATCTAATTAAGATTCCTTATTTTTTATTAGATTCCTTAGGATTTTCTATTCACAAAGTCTTTTTTTTTTCCCAATCTGAATGCCTTTTCTTTCTTTTTCTTGCTAAAAGCTTCAGTACAATGTTCAACATAAGTGATGAGGGGGCATCCTTGTCTGTTCCTGATCTTAGGAGGAAATCATTCAGTCTTTCAACATTAACCATATTAATATAACTTTTCTTTTTGATAATGGATTTACTTCCTATTTGGGAATCCTATGCAATAGTTCTCAAGAAATAGCTGTTGATTGGCCCAATGAAACAAAATTCATTCTGGTTTTGGAAATCACAGTTATTTAGAGATACATGAATAAGTCGAGAAAGCATAATTGATACAATATATTATAATGCAGATATGCACAAGTTACTGATGGTGACTTATGGTAATCTTTCACCATATGAATTTGATAGTCTATTGCTGAATTTTAATATCTCAATTCCATAATGTGATCCATCCACTAAAAATTCCTGTGTCAGAGGGTGATGGCCCACTCATGGATAAATCTGAATCTCTTTTGCAGCCTTTGGTTCTTTTCCTGTCTTAAGCAAAAGATCCTGACCAAAGAAATATGTGGTAGGAAAAGAGAAAAAGGAGAAAACATTCTTAACTTCTCTAAAATGAACCACATCTGAGATCAAGCCCTTTGGCCAGACGATGCTCTAATGAAGCAAGGAGAATGGCACTCTGTGTAGCTCTCTTTCCGTCTACACTGCAGAGTTAACAAGAAATACTTGGTGAGCCTTGGCAAGAAATCTAAAAGGACCTGCCTTAGGCCTTGCAGGATTTTATACCAGTGTATGTATCTTGTTCAATAACCATCTATATATAATATATGAAAAGCTGACATAATCTAAAAAAAATATGGATTACTTGCAACCAAAAGATTTCCTTATATAGCCATTTCAATCTTGCTTTTCTTAAAATCAGAAGACATGGGTCATCAGTTCAATCATCCTTGTGATATCCTAAGTATTGGCAATCTTGATCCATACAGTGGTACATTTATCATTTATACAGAGAAAAGACCATTATTTAATTTGCCAGGTGATATCATAGTAAAGCAAACATCATAATTACTTTTAAAGGTTGCTTTGGCAGATGTCAAGCTAGTCTGCATCAACATATATTGAACTGCGCATTAGAAATATAATAACCACTGTAACAAAAATCTTATCTTAGGGGTTATAAAAAGCTTAGTAAGTAATGTAATTTATTCATTTACTGAAACGTTATTTTAAAGCACAGTTAAAATAATCTGGAAAGCTTGAGTAATTCTTCTGAAAAACAGAAAATAGAGAGCTCTTACCAAGTTTGCAATGATGTAATGGTAGCCTTTTACATGCTTCCCAACGCTCACAATCTATGAAAATAGAAGGAAACAAGAGAAAACCAATTTAACTTTACTGAAGGATATTTTTTAAAATAGAATTTTAACTATTTTAACCTAATTCCACGTGGAAACATGAGAAAATGTTACACTTTTCCTTATAACTAGAAGAAATTCCTAAGCTACCTTAAAAATTAAGTGATTAAAGTAAAAAAAAAAAAAAACCCAACACACTAATTTCAATCATGCTGTATAAATGATCTTTCATTCAGTAAACCTTGTTCAAAAAACTACTATGCTATAATTCCCTCAAAGAGAAGGAGATGGTTTTGAAACAAATTGATGGTTCATATATATATATATATTCTTTTATATATATATATATATAAAAGGATATACACAAACATAAGAAACTTAAAATTATTTTGGTCCAAAGAATATAGACATCCTTAATTTGTTGATAATTTATAGAAATGTATGATAAGCTGTTAGGTGTCTTCCACTATTAAGAATGATTTTCTATGAGTAGACTGTATTTTTGTCCTGAGCAGCAAGCAAGGTTTTTGTAAGGCACAGTATCTGTGTTTAGATGCCTCTGATACTACAGAATACTTAGTTAATTCCCACCTGCATATGGATAGAACAATACTTTATTATAATCAAAAGAATAAAGACAAAACAACATCAAGAGAATTTTCCTCTCTGCTAGATTCATTAGTTTTTTTCCTAAGAATGTTTTTAGGTATGTTTCAGGAATTAGGAATTCAGAAATTTCTAACACAGAAACAAAACTCTTGTTTTCTATTAAATTGACAATTCCTTCAGTGAGAGAACATCTAATGACAGATACTGATGAGTTCTGTAACTTCATTGGTTCCTCAAAGGGGACAACACAATATATGAGTTTCATGTACTTTCATCATCAAAGAAAAAATGAAATTGTTTTTAGTGTTTTAATATCCTCTAAAAATAATTCTTTGTAAATGGGTGGCTTGTGTATAAAATAAAGGAAAACCCTTTTAAAATCCTGAACAAACTGTGCTCAAAAACAGAGCTTTGCACACAAGGCCACTGGTGAAACGGAGTCTCTGCTCATCTCATTGTTTCTTTTTGGTCACACCTAAGACCTCCCCTTTAACCTGATGGCTCTGCAGTTTCACTACAACGGAGTTGGGATTTTTACTTCTTAGTATTTGCTTATATTGTTCGGGATTTGTTGTGCTTCCTGAGTATGAGGATTTCCCTTCAACAGTTCTGGGAAATTCTCTACCGATATCCCTGAAAACATCCCTTCAAAGATGTCTGTGTTTGCTTCCAACAGGTACTGCAATGTTGCTATCACTGATTCCCAGCTCCCAGTGTGTGGTACAAATGCAAATTCAATTCACCTAATGAGGGTTGTGATGACCACTTCTCACCGGGGGTGTCAGCCCCACCACATGGAGCCAGGCCCCAGGTGGAAAACACTCAGGTGATCCCTTGTGCAGGTAGCAGGTTGTTTTCTAGTCCTCTCTGTTACTGCGGTGTCACCCTTCAAGAGTGTGGCTTTCAATCGGACCTCAGTTCAGACTTACTGCCTTGGCTGAGCCCAAAGTTTCTGTCCTCGGGTAAGCACTGACCCCCAAGTCAGGCTGCCCAATCTGGCAACTTCCATGGGCACAGTTGCCTTTCCTTCCTGGCTCCTGAAGGTTTTCTTTATTCTCCAGGAAGCTCCACTATGCATTTGCAATGTTTTAGCCAGCATCTCTCTCTCTTTCCTATTGCCTGATTCATCTAGTCCATAGTTTGTCTGAAACTGAACATCCCTCGACAGTCTCACCATGAAGACGAGGACAAGCAATGTGTAGATGGGATCGTAAAGAAAGTCCTGGAAAGAAACCGCGTAATTAGTCATCATGCTGGGTAAACCAAACCCGAGTAATTTAGCCTGCGCTGAGGAGGCCAGAGCCCTCGGATTCTCTGGGAATCTCAGGTGGAGCTTGTGGAAAAGATAACTGTCAAGGAACACTGGATGGCTGGTACTCAGGATACGCTCTTGCAGAGTTGCCAGAGCTTCCGCTACTGGACCTCCCCAGGGATTGTTGCCCGAGGACAGTTCCTTACTTCTCTCTTGCGGGTTCACCGCAACCTTTGCTGGGGTGACGGGGTCAGCCTCCTGCACTCTCTGCAAGCCCTCACACTCATCCTGCCTCTTCTCTCTCAAGGCTCTCAGCCTGTGATTTCTCTGTGGCTGCAGTCCATAACCTCTCCCTCTCCTAAAGTCATTGCAAGGAGCTAACACTGCTAAATGTTAAAAAGACGGGGAACCAGTAGAAATTCTGCACTCGGTGCCTCCACAAGGAAATGACTCAGTTCCAGATTGCCTAGCAAAGAACTGCAATAAATTCAAGCTTATATGCTTTCAAGGGACCAGGACTTATAGAAACCACAAACAGCCGAAAGTGACAAAAATCCTGGCAGAAAAGGCCTTGCAGAGCTTGGTGTGCATCAGCATTATGGGACCTGGGGCCTCGGGGAGCAGTGATCTGAGGATTTATTTACCTGGCTGGGGAGGCCAGAGAGAACACCATTTTTGCTGAGCCAGATCCTTGCTGGGGAAAAACCAATGTGCCGTACAAACTCCTGAACACTCTCACCTTGACCGCGGTGGGCCAAGGGTCAAGGCCAGATCTTGGTCCCTCTGCCAAGCATCCAACACTAGATGGAAGTTTCTTTGTGGAAAAAAAAAAAAAAATCCAGTGTATACTCCAATAGTCTAAAGTGTCCTGCATCCAGAGTGTTGTTCGCTTAAGTTAAAAGAAATTTTAATGGTTGTGTGAAACTGACGCTGTCACGGGTATGGTTTGACATGTGGCTAACACTATCTCAACAAAGTGCAGACTGTCTCGTGTGTAAAACACAAAAAACAAAAAAAAGAAAAAAACAAACAAAAACCAAACCAAACCAAACAAAAAAAACGACCAAACAAAAAACTCAAAAACAACAAATCCGAGTGACTTGACTTTGAAAGTGGGCCAACCCTTCTGTCTCTGTACTTCTGATGTAATTCTTTATAAAGAAGGAAAATAAATAGTGAGAGGTGAAAGATACGAATATATAACAGCACGAGTACGTCCGTCCCACCAGTGACTGTCAGAGACAGGGCTGGCCGCCCCCCGAGCCTCATCGTCTGACCGGAGCGAGCTGCTGTGACGGCCAGCGCCCGAATTTCCGTGACGTCAGGGTCTCCTCTGGTCCCCGGGGCCCACGTTGCTCATGGTGGGGAGGGGCGGGAGGCCAGGTCGAAGCGCCGGGGAGTGAGAGCCCTGCCCCCAGCAGCCCTCCCACAGTGACTGACAGGAGCTGGTGCCCTTGCCACACAAGATTCTGACGTGTGTTCTAGTTACACTAATTTCAAATGACATTTACAATAATCCTCCAGGAATTTACATTAATTTCAAATGAGATTAAGCCTCAGTCACCCACATGGTAATTTTGGGGATAAATGCACCTTTAAGTGACTGCATTTCTCCACTGCCCTTCCAGTGTGTTCCTCACCTCCCAAACTGACTGACTACACATAAATCCTTGTCTTAAGGTCTGCTTCTGCGGAAACCAAACTAAAACAGTCTCCAAATAAAAAAAAATGACCAATGTGGCAGGAAAATTAATAAGGGTACAAAACGCTTTTGTTGGCTAGCTGTCCAAGCTTTTCATCGCTGTAATGTAACACACATACGTCATATTCTGAGTGCCTAATCTCTTTGTATAGTCAAAGACTCAAGTTGCATAAAACATCATGCTTTTATTTGGCTAGCTAAATTTGGTGGAAAAGGTTTAATCTCTTATATAGGGAAATAGGAATGAATCATTATCTTTATTTAATACCTTCCTTTTATTCCCGACATATGAATTTTCCCTTTCATACTGTCTTTATATACCTTAAGGACAACCATTCATAGTACTGGTCTCTTTCTTTGACTATATTCCAAATGTTAAAAAAAATCCTTCAGTTTCATCCTTTCAGAACAAAGATGGTAGATCGCTTTGTATACACCTCCCTGCACTGAGGGCCCTATAAGTGATGTGATTTGAATGGGGTTGTAGAACAATGAGTGAAAACTAAGTGTTGAAATGCAGGTGTTTATTTCCTGCTTCAGGACACCTCATCTCATCACGGTAACTGCCAAGGGCTACAGAAAAGCACGGCCGAGAGTGTATCCTTCTGTCTGCCTATTACAGTGGTTCCAAAATGCTACGTCCACAGAGCTTGAATAATATTATGATTCTCATCATGCTAATGATGACCATCTCTTAGCAAAGATCCATTCTTATTTAATAGCATTTTAATTTAGTGATTGAAAATATTTGCAAAGAGGCACAGAAGGTTCTATGGAATTTGTGATTATGAATGTGAAACACAAATAGCTTGAAAGAACCAGTGGGCACCATGCTCTTCTTTAATTAAAGAAATATTTTGTAAGAAGCAATATAAAAAATAATTCTAATGAGATGTAGGTGGAGGGGGTAATTCTTTGCTTTTTCATAAACAAACACATTAAGTAAGTATGAAAAAACCCAGATGTTTTTACTATAATTTTTGTACTTTTTTTTAAAACTATACCCTGTTGCCTTCTTTAGTCCATAGCAATCAGAAAAATGACTTAATTTTGACCAATTTTTATATGTCTTTCATAAGAGGAAAATGAATAGCTATTTATGACAGTGACATTCTTTATCACATTAGAGAGTTGATGAATGCCAAACGTGTTGATGAGAAAAATCAGCTTTTTCATAATGAAACAAAAATTCCTTTTCTTCAAATAATCTCCTGTCTGAACATATTGCTTATCTGAATAACATCATATATGCAAGGTTTTCCTAGTCTCATTCTGCAGCAGACTGGGACACAGCCACACAGATGGAGAGCGATCAGGTAAAACTTAACATATCCAAGTTTAGGTTTGCAAGTTCTTCATATATCCACAATAAAGCCAATTAGCAGGAAAGCTTAAATAACTTGGCTTCAGTTTAGTATAGTTTGTACTTTACCAGGTGTGTATCTAAAATGATAGTTCAGGTATACAGCCTACCTTTCATGTAAATCCAACTCAATCCAATAGACAATTCTATTTATAGGACAAGCTCAAAGTGATCAATTAAAGGTTCAACTATGTACACTACAATTTTAAGTATATTTTATGGTGTTCTCTTTGAAATAGAGATTCCACAAATGGTTAACTTTCTATTAATCAGAGTATTTCATGTCCCTCATTGGACATGTCATCAATAGATAAACATCTATTCATGGGTTACAAAGAAAACTTGAGGGCGCTGGTGGGGTTGGTGGTGATGGGGATAAAAGTTATCCTCCAATGCCACATATTGTCACATGTTTCAAAGGGACAGATAATTATGAGGGGGTGTCTGAATTATATGTCAACTATGTTTGAATATGGCTTGCATAAGCACCCTGTGAAGGCATTGTTTATGGGATGGATGACCTCTAAGAGCCACCCAACCTGAGAATCTCTGATTCTGTGGCTTTCCAGTGTAGGGGACTGTAGGAGCTACTGGTTCTGGGGGCTCCTGTTAACACAACATGTTTCTACCACTATCTCCTTGACTTTATATTTTTTTTTCCTTATCATATTTATTTGAAATATCATCAGAACATGCCTTCCTCCCTCATTTTTCTTAATTCAAAACTTCCTTTATTTTCTTGGAAACATTTTATTTTCCCATTTTTTTCTAGGCAAATAAAATGCAAAGAGGTGACTGCAGACAGAGAGAGAGATTCTGTGGCCACTCTTCCAGGGAACACCAGGTTAAATAAGGTTTGAGGTTGCTTTCCTATAGGAATTTTTAGAGACTTCAATATGCTAATGTACCCTGGGCTCCCAGGAGCCAGAGAGAGTTTGTGCCTCTAGAGAATGGGTTTAAAGGTTGTTTAAGGACATCTTTCCTATAACTTTACTCTGTACTCACCGCTTTCCTTAATTTTCACACCCATTTCACACTTTAGTTGCTTTAGTGGCATTTTCTTATTTGTCTTCAGTGTCGATCATCTTTACCCACAATAATAAATCAACTAAACCACTTGAGGCATATTGAAGATATGTTCTGTCCATAATTTTTGCGGCAGGCGCCTTGCTATTTAGTAACGTCAGCTAGTAACTTTTTGGTCATGAGTTCTAAAATTTGCCTGTTTGTAATTCTACTCAACAGATAAAATTGTGATTAGTTAAATGTAGAAGACATAAGACCCCAGAGTCACTCTCTTTACTTTTATTTCAGAAGAATGTTTTCCTGGTCGTTGAGCTTATTTGTTTCGTTCTATTTCCAACAGCATAGTGCTCCAGAACCATGTTCTTATGAAGTGGATTCAGAGTGAGGACAAAGATGTAAGCAGAGACCCTATCTTCATACACAAATAATATCTTTTCTATGTAAACCCTTTACATTTGTTCAAGCGACTAACTCAGAAATTATTTTAAAAAACAAGCAAATGAAAGGTCACAACTAAGAGAAACAAAGCAGGAATAATATGCCTGTTCCTAATAAACAAGATTCTCCTACTTGGTGTCGGTATGTTGTTTGTGCATAGCAAGCTCACTGCATAGCTATTTTATTCCTACAAAGACTATTATCCATAACTAATAATACTGTTAAATTTGCCAAAGGAAATTCCCCTCCCCCTTTTTAAAAATCCTAGTCAGATCAGTTAAACTTCTCAAAATCTTAACAAAAGTAATGGTGACTATGAATCTCTAAATTAAGTACATATCATGATGCTTGGCAAAGTAGATATTAATAAATACCTTCAAGAATTTCGCATGATCACTACTTGGCATTACACATTTACTTGTTCATTGTGTGTCTCCCTCATTAAAATAGAGGCTCCATGGAGCAGGGACTTCAGGGTGCTAGGACACTGCCTGGCCTATGATAAGCCCTCAATAAATATCTGTTATGCAGATGTCAAATCAACGAAGTGAAATACTGGTATGCATGAGACATGAAAAATGACGATGAAGAACCAATGCTCACTTGGCACGCTACTAGTCAGCAATCTGTCCCCCTTTCAGTCCATTCTCTACATTGTCACGAGAATTATTGTTCTTAAAACACAAATTGATCAGATCATGTCTAAAATACCCAATGGCATCGAAATGTTATGAGGAATATAAAACTACTTAGGAGACCCCATGGGGCTCTTTGTAATCTGTCTTCAGTTTGCCTTGAGCATCTTCTCATTTCCCCTGCACCTGATGTTCCAACCATAAACATTTGCTTTCCCCAAACATGTGGCTCCATCCCAGGGCTCTGCTCTCCCACTGCCATCTGCCTTGAATGCCCTGTCCCAGCGCTTCATCCTGGGAAATTCTGACTCATCTTTCAGCACTGTGCTTTAGTCTTTATTACACATTTCTGCATGGTGCTTGCATTCCTCGCTTTTCCTTTACATTTGAAATTCCTTCAAGGGATGGACTGCAATTGATGTAACTTTATATACAGTGCTTGGAAATTGGTAGGTATTGAATAAATGTTTGTTGAATAAATAAGCAAATGGGTTAACGCTGTGTACATGTGTAAGAAAGGAAAATGGTAGGATGGGGTGGGCAGACTCAAGAAGATGAGTTTCTCTGTTACCTGCAAGATATTTACATTATTATGTCATTATAGTATATTAAAATATTTGACCTTCAAATTATAACAATCAGCTGAAATAACCACAAAATTAATTATAAGAATAGAATTAAAAACATATTTTTCCAGTATATATTTTGTGTTTGTAAAGGAAAAGACATAGGGTAAGTATAGAGACAATGTAAACCTGGACTGGGAAGAACATAACAATCACTGGGTATATATGTGACTCTGGGGGAAAAAAAAAAACCTTAAAAAAATAAAAATTCACTATGTACAATCTTGATTTGTCTTCCATTTACCAGTGATCATGTGGACCTTACTCTTTTTTTTTTTTTGTAAAAACGACACCATTTTAATTTCATTCCATAATGTAATCTTAAATTTGGCACTAGTTGTGTTCAGAGAAAATCTAGATGATCACTAGGGAAGTTGTGTACAATCATGAGGATTCAGAATGGACCTTTCTAACTAAATCACAGTGATTAAAAAGATGCATCACTTCATTCATTAGCAGGTAGTGCACTCTATTACTGAACTGTTTAAACACTCCAGATTTTATAAAGGGCGGTTATATTTATGTTTACAAGACTCAGAAGAGTGTCCTCAAAGGTATTGTTGGCTGTATTGCTTCCTTTTTGTTAATTTCACTGTCTTTTAAACATTTGAAGAGTAGATGCAAAATTCTAATGAAATAAATTATGAAGTTATCCTCTATTTTCTACTTAATGAGGAATATTACTTGCCTTTCTCTAAACCATAGTAGATAAGTCTATGCAGCTGCTTTCTATTTAAGGCTAGAAAAACTAACTTATTTCTCTAAAATTATCAAGCAGATTGTCCTTTATCTTTTTTTAAAAGAAACTGAGTTTTTGAATGTTTGTGTCAACAACAATAATGGAAACTATTCCAAGAAGTGCTCTTGGAGCATCAACTAAAACAAATTTAGTTGAACACAATCAATGCCTAGAATTTACAATTCTTCCAAGGCAAAAGTACTAGCATTCTGACAACCATATTTTCCTTCCTCTTCAAAAAACTTCCATCCTTTGCTTTCTTCACTTTTCCCTTTATTTATTTATTTATTTATATATTTTTTTACTTTATAAAAAAAAGAGGAATTCCTGCAACCATGGTAATGGTTGCTAACAGACCATTAGAGACCCCTTTCTAGCTCCCACCAAATTCCCTTTGCACTAGTCTGACTGAGATCTGTAAGGATGTTTCTGTTTTCTACGAAAACAACAAACCCAGTGCATTATAATGGGATTTGCACATTCAAATCAATTCAGCTAAAAAGAAAGATTAAAGAAGTAAAATTCCCCCTTTTAAACACAACCTCACATCTGTTAAGTTTCCCCTTACTTTGTTGAAGCTCCTGACTGAGCAGAGCTCAATATGCAAAAGCAGCTTTATAAGGAAGCAAAGCAGCAAAAGCTCTGCCAAGGCTCCAGTGTGGGAAATCGCTGATGCGATTTCCTTGCTGTAGTAATTTCTTTGAGTGCCCGGTGTGTTCCCATTTTCCCAATGCATCTCACTCATTGTTACATTAATATATGGAAATGAAACTCTTGTACTTTTTCAGCCAATACAACAAACACCAGAAAACCTAGATTTCCCACCATCTTTGGCGGGTGAGGTCTTCTGGACAAGAAAGCTTCAGGTAATTGAGGGCTTCCCTCCAGAACCTTCAAGTGCTGCTGGCTGCTCGCCCTTTAAACATAAAAGAGATTCTTCCTGCCTGTGTCTTCAAATGAAGCTCATTCGGACTTTCATTTATTTGACAATTATTTTTTTTTAAGATTTATTTATTTATTTGAGAGAGCGAGAATGAGAGAGAGAGAGCACATGAGGGGGGAAGGGTCAGAGAGAGAAGCAGACTCCCCGCTGAGCAGGGAGCCCGATGCGGGACTCAATCCCGGGACTCCAGGATCATGACCTGAGCCGAAGGCAGTCGCTTAACCAACTGAGCCACCCAGGCGCCCTCGACAATTATTTTTGTCCCCCTTTCATATCACTGGGGATATATTGGTAAATGATAAATATAGACCCTGCTCTGAGGGAGATAAGATTTCCGCAACAATGATAGGTAGCTAAACATAATAGGAGGAATCCATATTCCTGCTACCCCGAGTCTTTGATTAGTGTTCCACTCCAATTTCTGCCTTTGCCCCCTAGCCAATTTTTATCACATAGAAGGAGTTTCTGCCTTCTGAGCTTTTCCAGAACTCTGTGCCTTTGCAGTTGTTTCTGTCTGGAATATCCTTACCCCTCTGCTGTTCCTAGGGAAATACAATGCATTTTCAATGTAAATGTCTGCTTTCCCTGTGAAGCATGTCTGGATTATACTGAGTCACCACATTTCCTGAGTTCCTGACACACGTTGTAATAGGTCTGACTCTGAAGCCATCAGGAATTGTCTGGCCACTCTGCTCATGTTTCTGAGCCCCCAGCTTGGGTGTAAGCATGCCTGGTGTAGGGGCCACGTTTGCTCATCATTTTACAGTGCCACCGTGCCTTGAATGATGGCCAGCACACAGGTGTTGAGTGGATGCGTTAGGAATCCAGTGCAGGACCATCCTGTCTCCACTGCTGTCGGAATGCATGCTGCTTAAGCCTTCCATAGACCATTCAAATAATCAAAGCCATTCTCTGCAGTGATGAGGCCTCTTCTGGAGTGACTACTCCTCATGACTGAAGCTAGCCTTCCTTGTCTCTGTGCTTCTTTTTGTCTCCTCTGGCTCTTGTACTTTTGTTTTTGAGGATTTTTTTTTTTGGGGGGGTGGTTTTTAGTGTGAAAAAAAAATGACCCTATGTCATCAGCCAGTAAAGAAAATGTTCCTTTCCTTCTAGATAATGACTCAACCACTTATGGCATGCGGAGGCAGGCTCTTTAAGCCTTTGGCTCTTTTCGATGCTTTATTCAAGTCAGAGATGTTTTTGGAAGTGGAGGTGGGTAGAGTTCTAGCTTTAGTGCAGTTGCTTATGTTAGAGACATCTGAAAACAAGTAAGTGCAGATTCTAGATAAACAGACATTATCTGTTGCCATACATTAGGCAATTTGCCAAGAATCCTGTCTGCACCGGACTTCTCACTTGGGTGGTACCAGCCAGGGAGGAAGCCTTGGACTTAGAATTAAGTTAACTGAGGTCTTGTGCACTTTTCACCACTTGGGTGCAAATGGCCACATTTCTGTTTGTGAGAAATTTCCCTCTTTCCAATTGGTTGTGCCCCGAGGTAGGATTACTGGTTTCCTCTGGTGAGGCAATAAACCTCTGAGAGGTCACTTGTGGCTTTTAGGCTTTTTTGGTTAATTTGCAAACAGTATGGGAAGGTCACCAGCTTTTGTCAATTATCTGAGAGTCCCATTTTGTCTAATGGAAACCTGAATTTCCCTTTTATAGAGTGGACGGGGGAATATTGCTGAAAGAGGCACCAATTACGTTTGAGGTGTGTGATAAAGAGGCAGTTTGAGACGCCGGTGAGCCAATTTCTCAGTTCCTCTGTTAAACGGCTCTTCCGTCCTGTGAGGTCAGTCCTTGTCATCTTCTCCCCACATGGACTTGGTGAGGCTCACATCCATCCACGGCGTGTTCCAATTCTCTACCGAATGCCTCTGGTATCATCATGTATTCGTTAAGAACCGCACCCATAACAAAATCCCAAGGCATTATGAGATCCTTGATCACTTTCTATGTACCATATTTCTCAAGGAAAGAATGTATTTTAGTAGGATGTTAGCAAATGCTTTTGTTTTAAACCTTAGCCAGAGAGGCGTTCCTAACTAGAACAGAAAATGCATCTGGCGCCACACGTGAAGGGAGCAGTCAATAAATATTCGTAGGATGAATGAATGTACAGAAAGGGCCATTTGAGGTTTTACTCTATGCTTCCTTTCAAGGTGAATCCCATGTGTAAAATTATATACTCCTTCAGGATCAAATGCAACGATCAGGAAGTCTTTACTGGAAATAGCGTTACTGACTTTTAGAGCTATCAAGATTTTCTAAGATCATCTTGGTCTAATGCTCCCTTATTCAGAGTAAGGAGAAGTAGAATCACAAACATTAAATTATTCCATTTACTTTTTAAAAATAAATAGCTGAAGAGTTCTCATCCATTTCTTCAAAAGTGAAAATATTCATCTCTTTTGGAAACATTATAATTTTGGGGCTATAAGCCAATTGAGCAAAGAAAAGAGGTAAAAGAGAGTACAAGCTACCCCACCACCTGTGTAATGCCTGTATTCCAGAGGAGGAGCTGGAGGTTCTAAGAGAAGGGTTTCATAGACTACAGGAACACAGAAATATACCTGTGTGACCCTTGGTTTTTTTGTTTGTTTTTTGCTTTTTTTCATGGTGGACTAAAATGTGTGAACAACCATTAGCCTTAAGTGCTATTTTGCTTAAATAATTTTTGAGGCTAAGAAAACAGTTAAGATCAAGTCTGTTGTTGCCTTTTTCTTACTGGGTTAAACATATGAATCAGTCTGGCAGTTCAATATTCAATTGATAAGGTCTTAGAGTTCTCTCAGGACTCTTTGCAAGTAATCGAGTTCAGGATTTAAAATTAATGGACATATGTGAAAATAAAATAATATATGAAAAGGTTCCCGCTATAAAGCGCTGATTTTGATATGAAAGTAATTCTTTTGATTCAAGCTATATTATTTTTAACTCTTCTATAAAATAATTGATTGTTGTTAGAGGAAGAAAACTAGGTAAGATGAATACCGTTAGTGTCCAATGAGGTATCTTAAAGTAAAAATTGACACTTTCAATAATTGATCACAAGTTCAACAAATATTCAAAAAGTACTTTTAAGTTTTTTTTTCTGAGTTATTTTCTGTAGATGAATGGACCAAATTGCCCAATGGAGTTAGAAGGCCAAAAATGCAAGTTGTTTTATTGTGGCCTCATACAAACAATATGACAATAAGTCTAACTTTGTAGTTTTGTTATATTCCTATTACCTTAATAGCTTGGTGGGTAATATTTATATAAATTCTTCCACATTTTCCTATGATGTAATTTAGGATAGAAAAATCAATATACCTTAAACTACATTCTCAAATAGTTGTTTTGAAACTGATGTTTTGAGATGTTGGAATGGCTAACTACTACTATTTTAAACAGCAATCCAAGGAAGGAAAACTTCCAAACTCATTCTATGAGGCCAACATTACCTTGATTCCAAAACCGAAGACCCCACAAAAGAGGAGAATTACAGGCTACTATCCCTGATGAACATGGATGCAAAAATTCTCAATAAGATACTAACAAATCAAATCCAACAGTACATTAAGATAATTATTCACCACAATCAAGTGGGATTTATTCCTGAGCTTCAAGCATGGTTCAATATTCACAAATCAATCATTGTGATACACCACATTAATAAAAGGATAAGAACCATATGATCCTCTCAATAGATGCAGAAAAAGCATCTGACAAAGTACAGCATCCTTTCTTGATAAAAACCGTCAACAAAGTAGGGACAGAGGGAAATACCTCAACATCATATATGAAAGACCCACAGCTAATACCATCCTCAGTGGGGAAAAACTGAGAGCTTCTCCTGTATGGTCCGGAACAACACAGGGATATCTACTTTCACCACTGTTATTTAATGTAGTACTGGAAATCCTGACCACAGCAATCAGACAACAAAAAGAAATAAAAGGCATCCAAATCAGCAAGGAAGAAGTCAAACTTTCACCATTCACAGATGACATGATACTCTATGTAGAAAACCTAAAAGACTAAAAAAATTGCTAGAACTGATCCACAAATTCGGTAAAGTTGCAGGATACAAAATCAACATTCAGAAGTCTGTTGCATTTCTATACACCATTAATGTAGCAGCAGAAAAAGAAATCAAGGAATTAATCCCATTTACAACCACACCCAAAACTGTACCTAGAAATAACCTAACCAAAGATGTAAAAGAGCTGTACTCTGAAAACTATGGAATACTTATGAAAGAAACTGAGGAAGAAACAAAGTAATAGAAAAACATTCCACACTCATCGATTGGAAGAACAAATATCGTTAAAATGTCTATGCTCCCCAAAGCAATCTACAAATTCAATGCAGTACCTATCAAAATACCATCAACATTTTTCACAGAGCTAGAACAAACAATCCTAAAATTTGTATGGAGCCACAAAAGACCCCAAATAGCCAAAGCAATCTTAAAAAAGAAAACCAAAACTGGAGGCATCATGATTCTGGACTTCAAGCTATATTACAAAGCTGTCATCATCAAGGCAGTATGGTACTTGCACAAAAACAGACACATAGATCAATGGAACAGAATAGAGAGCCCAGAAATGGACCCTCAACTCTATGGTCAACTAATCTTCAATAACGTAGGAAAAATATCCAATGGAAAAGGCATTCTCTTCAACAAATGGTGTTGGGAAAATTGGACAGCCACACGCAGAAGAATGAAACTAGACCATTTCTTACACCATACCAAAAATAAATTCAAAATGGATGAAAGACCTAAATGTGGGACAGGAAACCATCAGAATCCTGGAGGAGAACACAGGTAGCAGCCTCTGTGACCTCAGCCACAACAACTTCTCACTAGACATGTCTCCAAAGGCAAGGGAAGCAAGGGCAAAAATGAACTATTGGCACTTCATCAGGATAAAAAACTTTTGCACAGCAAAGGAACCAATCAACAAAACTAAAAGGCGACCTTCAGAATGTGACATATTTGATAAAGGGTTAGTATCCAAAATCTGTAAAGAACTTATCAAACTCAACACCCAAAAAATAAGTAATCCAGTTAAGAAGTGGGCAGAAGACATGAGTAGATATTTTTCCAAAGAAGACACACAGATGGCTCATAGACAAAAAAGTGCTCAACAGCACTCATCATCAGGGAAATACAAATCAAAAATACAATGAGATGCCACCTCACACCTGTCAGAATGGCTAACAACACAAGAAACAACAGATGTTGGCGAGGATGTGAAGAAAGGGGAACCCTCTTACACTGCTGGTGGGAATGCAAGCTGGTGCAGCCACTCTGGAAAACAGTGTGGAGGGTCCTCAAAAAGTTAAAAATAGAGCTACCCTACGACCCAGCAATTGCACTGTGGGTATTTGCCCAAAGGATACAAAGAGGTTGATTCAAAAGAATATATGCAGCCTGATGTTTACAGCAGCATTATCTACAATAGTCAAACTATGGATTCAGCCTAAGTGTCCATCGACTGATGAATGGATAAAGAAGATGTGGCGCACACGCACACACACACACACAGGAATATTAGTCATAAAAAAGAATGAAATCTTGCCATGTGCAACAGCATGGATGGAGGTAGGGAGTATAATGTTAAGTGAGATAAGGCAGTTAGAGAAAGACAAATACCATATGATTTCACTCATATGGGAATTTAAGAAACAAAACAGAGGAACACAGAAGAAAGAAAAAAAAGAGGAAGGCAGCGCATAAAACAGACCCCTAACTAGAGAGAACAAACTGAGGGTTGCGGAGGGAAGTAGGAAGGGGCTGGGCTGGGGGGTGACAGGCGTTAGGGAGGGCACTTGGGATGAGCCCTGGCTGTTGTGTATAAGTGATGCATCACTAAATTCTACTCTGGAAACTGTACTGCACTATATGTTAACTAACTACAGTGTAAATAAAAACTTGAAACATTAAAAAATAAACCCATTGAAACTCAAAAAAATACAGCCCACATTTAAAAGTATAGATATGAAACATTAATTTACTCACCCTTTATAGAAAGAACTTTAGCTTTAATAAACATCTTAGTTTTGTTGTTGTCCTTGTCACAGATTTCTAGTTACAATTTTGTTCTTATGGTAGTGTTTTGGGTCCCAGGCCAGACTTTTTCAAGCAAACTATCTAAAGATACGGACAAAATCCTGCATTTTTAGCAAAGCTGACACCTCACCCCAGGTGATTCTTAAGCCTACTATTGTTTGAGATCTACTGCCTTAGAATATTTATAATTAAGTTAAAAAGATAATGGAGAATTCTTAAAACAACCAATTATAATTAATTTGAAATTTCAGATACATCCTATAACTTCTGGGCAGGATTAAAGAAAAACGATGCTAAAATAATAAACAGTAATACATTTATAAGAACTAATTAGTTTGTGGCATAAAAATAATTTAGAAAACATGTGCAGAAGATGAAGTGGTTCTCTAAACACAGTTGTCCATTCACAGATTTTAAGAGAAAATTGTGCGAGCCATTTCCATTATGTTTTTGAAAAATGATACGAATTAAAATACCCACAAAGTAGTTATTGGTAGCATGCCAGTATTAGTTGTGCTCACCTTTCTATAATCTACTAACACATCCCCTTATCTTCATTATATTAACTTCACCATCTTCTGAAAGACAGCTACTTCTTTTCAAAAGCATTTTTCTGGTCAAGATTATTTAGCATTTTACTTTTTTAAAAAAGGCATTGGTTGATTCTCTGCAACTGTTTTCCACTGTTACCTCAAATTATTAAAGAGGCTGCAGAAATATGCGGGTATTAAAGTATATGTAGAAACGCTTGACACAGTTTGGATTAGCTCTTGTGTTTGGATGAGTCAAGAGTAAAACCAAGAAACATTAAAAATGATTTGGCTTAGAGCTACAAGGAATTAAAGTATCAGTAGTAAAAAAAAATCATATTAAGGATCAGAAAACATCTTTTCTTATGGAAAATTTTATAGGACAATTTAGAGTATATTATGTTCTCATAACACAGGAGACGCTGTACAATTGATTAGGTTTATACTTGAGAGGCATTTTAAAGGGACAAAGTCTCATTATTACTCTGCAGTCACGAGAGAAAAGAAACCTTTTAGAATCCAGCAAGAAGAGACACAGAAAAGGTAGACGCTCAGTTTTCTAAGTTCTGGGGATCTATTGTACAGCATGGTGACCATAGTTAAAAATACCGTATTATATATCTGAAAGTTGTTAGGAGAGCAGATCTTAAATATTCTCATTCCCCCCCCCAATCAAAAATGGTAACCATGTGAAGAGACAGAATTGTTCATTCACCAGCCCTGCTGTGGTAAACACTTCACAGTATATTAGTGTATCAAATTACCATACTGTCACATGAAACTTACACAACATTATATGTTAGTCATATCTCAATAAGGCTAAGAATATAGAAACAATATTTTTGAGATGGCAAAAAAAGCTGTCTTGTTCCCCTAAGCAAGATTTTATTTAAGGCTTGTTATTAGAGTTTATCCAAAGCACTGGGGCATGCCGATTTTCTTCTTAGAAACTAGCTAAGCCTCTGAAATGGGTCAGTGTGCTGTAGGCATTCCATTGCCTTCTCCAGACACAGTCTTTTAAGCACAGGTGCTGAGTGGAGGGTCTTTCTGAGCCTTCTTCGCCCTCTGACAGGAACTTGGCAATCTGGGCAGTTCTCAGAATTGACTGCTCTGTGGGATTCATGAGGAGGTATTTACAAAGCTTCAGTTGTTCACATCAAACAACTCAACTCTCAACACAGGGGTGGGAGTGAGCGGGAGGGAGAGCAGAGTTTGAGCTGAAGTGACTGTCTTGCTTAAGAACAAAAGTTTTTTCTTGGATTCCATAAATACATGCTTAAAAATTCCATATACCCTGCTTGAATACTTGCAAACTTAATGATTTTTTTGGTGTCCCTCAGGGATAAACTTGAGTGACATAAAGGTTTATAATGAATGTCTTCCAATATAATATAAATATATTTCTTCAATCAAGTTTTTTTCTTCTTCTATGAAAAGTTAACAGGAAGTGAATACTATTGTTTCCTTACAGTATCGATTGGCTTCACCAGACCTTGAAAAAGAAATACCGCATGTTTTTCACTTTTAACTTTTACAAATTCTGATACAGTTGAGGAGGGAAACCGAAAGGCATCTAGTTTAGGGCCCTTCGGTATGAAGGAGGAATCTCTGAAACATATTTCGGTTTTGTTTTTTCTATTTGAGTCCTTAAGTTATTGTTATAAATAAACCTACGAATTTCTAAGTTTACTACTACAAATCAAATCATATTATTATGCAAACTATATGTAGCAAAGTAACCAACAAGACATCATGCTACAATATTGCCTTAGCCAGAATGGCTTACTGTAGGTAAGGAGGAGCAAACATTTCCAAAACCACTAGGTGGCATTCACTCACTGCAATTTTGGCCAAATATAGCTTGAAGCTGATCAGGAGATGTAGGGTTAGGAGAAAGGCAAATGTTACCCATTATTTGATGATATTTTCCTATCATTTAACACAAATGACAAAGCTCAATTTTACCTTTTCCTGTCTGCTTCAAATCAAATCAACGAATATTTATTGAAAGATTTATCAACGGAGTCTTCATTTGTGAAAAGAGTTGAAAACCATCTTCACTGTAGTGGTAATGCACTGAAAACATCTAGAAGAAGATATGCTATGCACAGTATGCCATTTAACTTTCTTTTATTTCATTGCTTTACTATTTCATGTTATTAGTTCTCGTGTAGCTATTTTTCTAAAGGTTAGAAAAGGCACACAGTCATGAATACTAAAACTTTCTCAGATTCTAGATGGCATTAATCTTCAAAATTAATGTTTATGAACGTAGGAGGCCAAGAGCTCTTGGTGATTCATAAAAGGTCCTTGCTATGGTAAGCCTTTAAAATGTGAGAGAAATCGTGCTCCTCACTGCACTGAGACCTACGAGCCAAAATGGCCTTTGGTGATAAAGGATTATGATTTCGTCTTGGAGATGAATCATGGAATGAAAAGTCCTGAACTCTGCACTTCTTGGAGAAAATATTGATGGGAAAAAAGTAAATCAAAAGTCAACTTTTTGTAGAAGGTCTATGGTAATATAATGTAAAATCCAGGACTTACCTGTTCTAATATGTTTTGAAGCCTCTCTATCTCACAGTCTATTACAAATTTCTTCTCTTGGCGTCTGTCGAGTTCTTCTAGAAGTTGCCTATAGCTGACATCATTAAAATTTTCCACGCATATAGCGCTGACATGCCAGCCATTTTGTCCTGCTTTTTCCATAATAGCTTGAAGTATTGAGTACCCTAGTGGGGAAAGAAATCCAGAAGGGTTACTAAAAACATACTTTCACTCCTCCTCCTTAATAACTTATGCAGGCACTGAATCTATGTCAACATTTTTATGCTGCAAATATACAATAAATGCTTGGAAACTTAAAGATCTGAGTGGTTTTTGCTTTCTTTTCTTGGGGCAACACCCCTTAAAAAATATTGCTCGAATGAAGGAAGAACACCACGCCTTGAGTAAGCTCTCACAATCCCTCTTCTAGAGAACATTACATTGCTTTGGACATATTTTTTGATGAAATAAACCGAAAACCAAATTCAGTACTACCTGTAGTCAATAAGAATTTGATAAATTCTTTTTGTTAATTCTACTCACTGGACAGAATTAATGCTGATCAACTGAGCAAGGCAGTAACGACATGTTTGGGTTCAGCTATGGAAAAGATGATATTAAAAACCAATGCAACAGTATTTATTGAGGACCCATTATTGTGAATGGAGGAGGCATTATTTTTCCCCCCAACTCTCACCCCCCTTTTTGGGGAGAAGGCATTATTTAACTCTTTGTCTCTTAGCAGGGGGATGATGTGGATTGCGGGTGAATTGAATGGCTACTAGGTGAGGCACCAGGTATTCAAACTCATGATCTAGTAGAGGAGAAAGCCATTCAAAGAAACAAATGCAGTTCAGTTTAAGACACTGTGATGCTAGCTGTTGTCAATGTCCAGTGCTGGCCCGGGGGAAGGTCTGGTTAAATTTGCCTGGCTGGGACATGAGAAAGAGGAGAAAGGACTTGCACTGGGTCCTGAAGGTTGAGAAGACTCATTCAAGCTTGCTGAAAAAGGGAGTGTTCATTAGCGGGAGACAGCCTTCCAGAGAATGGGGTGATCTGTGCCCTGCTGCTGGTCCACATCTCTCCGTATCCACCAGCACAGAGAGGAAGGGAGATCAGTGTCTGGGTTAAGGAAGCTGGGGCAAACTTAGGAACACAGTCCCTGGAGTGTTACTTCATGCCAACACTGTCCTGAAATCTTGCTTTTTCCAGCTGTCAGTTTTCAATTGCATGCAAGAAGAAGGGAAAAGTCTTTGAAACTATGAATAGCCAAAAAATAAGAACTGGTTAGAATCAGAGCCTGGTAGCCACTGATTTTTTTCTACTTGGGGCTTAGCATAAAAAAATATGCTCGTCCTCTTTAAAGAAGGTCTAACACTGATTTGAGCTCATCCTATGGCAGCTGACGGTGGTTTCTCCCTCCCTTGGTCCCTGGAGTCAGAGCGTAGAACAGGGTGGATTAAAAGTGAAGACTTAAAATGAACACACAGCACTTGCAAGATAAGAGGGCATTTATTCAGGTTTCTGATTGGTATGAGTCTCTCAAATTCAAGGATTCTGATTTTCAGGTATATTTTCTACAAGTCAGAGTTTCAAACATTACGGATGCTCGGTTAATACCAACAGATGGAACTGATGATGAGATCATATTTGAAATATAAATTACCTGATATCCTGCCAAATGAAATACTGTGGCAGTCAGGATTCATTTCTGTCTAACTGAAAAAAAAATTCCCCAAAGAGGAAGACAGAGGGCATGTTAATTACCCTGTAATTATTCTGGTCTATCCAGTGCTCTATTTAGTCTTCCCTTTTGTAACACATGCCGGTAACCATCTTTTCGGATCTTACCTAGATTCCCCTCAGCCCCCACCCCAAGCCCATTACTCTGCCCCTGTTTGCTGTCTGACACCTATGTAACAGGATGGTCTGAGTGCTCTCTTAATGTACATGCTCACGCCTCATTTATTCTGTTACAGAGAATTGCTCTCTGATAGGAAGTGAGGCAGTGTTCGTTTATATTCATTTTTTGATACCTCTGAACATGTTCTTTTAAAAAATTCCAGTTGACATCTTACTCTCTTTCTCCTTTTATTTAGTGTCATACCAAAATAATTCAAAGACATTTCGTTTGAATTTTTTTTTTTTTTTTTTGCATGTTGTAAAAGATGATAAATACTGACCACACACACCAAAGTAGTCATCCCGTGCCCTGGGATCCGTTCACAGCTGGCGTGGTTCTTTATATATTTCCTTTTTATTTTTATTTTTGTTTTTGGCATCATGTGGCTATCAGGCTTCACATCACTACCAGGCATCCAGCTTGTTATTTCCCTGCCTATAGGACCTTTACAGAATGTACAGCCACAAACCTTCTGATGAAATTCATGTATGTTCCCAGTTGCATAAGAGCTATTTCAAGATTCACACTCATAAACAAAACTATAATTCAAATTCAACATTTCGTTATCTGATTTGTCAGATTTACAAATGGCACTAGAATTGAAGTAAGACAAAACCTTAGGACACAATCTTTGTCAAATGGCAAAGAAAGTTGACTGCCTAAGAAGAACCATTAATCATAGTCAGAAATAAATGGCATCCTTCTGATGTGGTGCAAAGCACATGCAGTTATAGGTGGGAAGCTGGGATTCTTTTATAGGCTATGTTTGATTTTCATATGCTGTCTTCTTCATTGCTACTCGGATGTGTGTGTCTTATTTATTTGCCAGGATAGTTGGGAATATATTGTGACTTGGAGAAATTACTGCCGTTGAATCTATGGTTATGTAACTTGGCTGTTATATAAACCAGAAAATCACAAGTCATGTCATACTAATTCTACATCCAGCTATGATTTGTATCTCCTAGTTATTAGAAAATCTGTAAGATATTGTTGGCCATGAATGCTGCGTGTTAGGTGCATATCACAAGACTAATGGAGACGTTACTACCGTACAGGATTTTTTCAGTCTCGCTTCGACTTTAAAAAGCTGCCTAACATTTTAATTCAATATAATTTATTGAAAACCTACTACATCCAAGATCCTTTAAGGTTGGCCAAGATAAAGACATGATTCTTGTCTCTGCAAGGAATTAACTATCTAGTCACTTACTAAGTAACTAACCATTACACAAATTACACAGTACTGTATAAACAACCAAAATAATTGTATTAGAATAGTGGTGAGAGCATACCATGGACAAAATCACATTATTGTATTACAGTAAGTAATCAAAGGCTTTTCATAGTTACTAAAGAACAGTATCAGTTATAATACAAATACTGTTTGAAATGTTTTTATGCCATGTAATGATATTATCAATTATGCTGATAATTGATCGCAGTGATGTAAGCTGTACCGAATGACTGCATCTGTGAACGGCAATGATGTTTCTATCATCCATGGGGAATGACCTATTTTGGGTGAATAGTACCATCCAGAGATGTGGCTGCTAGCAACACAAGCTGGGTTTTATTTATTTGATGTTCTCTCTTTCAAGAGTTATTTGATTCAACCATCTGTACACAGAGGCGCAGGAGGAGAATCAGGAGAAATTTATGTCAGAGTGGATAGAATTTCAAACAGAGGGGAGTTATCCATAAGCTGTTAAAAAAACTTCACTTGGATAAAGACCGAAGGGCGCTCACAGTGCTTCCTACTTAGAAGTGCACTGGTGCGTTCCCAGGAGCTGCCCCCATGCAGTGCTGGACACAGAAGTCATATTTCAGACGGCTGAGAAATTGAGGAGAAGACGGGAAGAGGTGAGAGTGTAGACGTTATCAAGGAGTCTCATCAGGATAATGAAGTAATGAGATGAAGGGTGCGCCATTATGATGAATACGGGATGGAGAAACTCCTAGGTCATGGGAGCCAGCATGAGAAGCACAGGGTGGAGAAACATCAAGGTTGTGGTGGCAGGAACCAGTGTGGAAAGGAGAGGACTGGGTCTGTCCCGTGGTGGAGCGGGGCTGTTGATGAGCTTCAAAAGGAGAAGCGGCAAAGGGACACAGCAGCCGAGTACAAGCCCCCCTGTCAACCTTCTGAGCGGCCATGCAGGTACCCACCGCAACACTATTGATGTCTCAGGTCTGGGCACAGTTCCCGGCATCCCAGACACTGTGTGTACCTGGAAGTATACTCTGTGCTGCACATTAAGCTCGGTCTTAGAGAGGAAGGAGGTTCTGGAACCCTCCCTCACTGAATGCCACCATGCTGGAACTGCCGAACACGTTTAGCAACCATTTAGTTTGGACTCTTTCCAAAGCAGCTTAGCACCAAAATAACGTGTTCAGAGGCTCCTGTCTGAACTCCAAGGTCTCAGCACACAGAAGGAGTAACTAACCTCGTAGCGCGGTTAAAATTATCGGCAGCCGGGACTACAGCACTCGTCCTCTGCACAGTTCAAGAAGGGCACAGTGAAAATAAACAAAGATCTTCTAACTGATACACTTTGAGGCCAGACACGCAAACCTGATACAAGATGGAATGTCTTGAGTTTTCCCTTGTCTACTATCAACAGTAAAAACAGAAAATCCATCCTTAAAGATGGTCATTCCGGGTCCTGGATTTTCCCTAAAGCCTCTCATATTTCCTGACAAGAACATTTCCTGTTTCCTGAACCCGACACTCCAGGGTGCATATTTAATTCAGATGCCGTCTTACAGGTAAATCTGGTAATCTAAATCTTTAATGTTTCTGCTAGTTGCAACTGAGCCTAACCCTCATGAATACAGGCATATGGCAAGTATTTTCAACCATCTGCCACAGGTTCAAGGCCCTGAGCACCTCCCTCCAGGCATGCCCTAACACCATGTTTTCCTTCATTCTCTTGGGCTTTTCTAGAACCAGGCCACAGGAGAATTTTATTTCAGTACAAAGAATGGCTGAACCCATGAATTTATATAATCACTTGTTTCCATACTAGACTGATTTTTGTAGGTAGAATCTCTGTGGACTGCCTTGCAGTGCCCTGTACTTTCTTACTCTTCTCTGATACATACTCAAATCCTGTCCGTCTCCTCCCTCTTTCCAGTATCATTTTAGACCATTAGTGTCTGTTTTCTATCCTCCAGCAACACCGCCCTTCTCAGATGTTCTAGAAGGTACCTTGCATCTCTACCTCAGTGCCTTTGCACAAAGCTACTGTTCCCTTTAAAAAAAAACTGCTTCCTTCCACTTTTGCTTTCCTTCATCTGTCAGAACAAATTGCAAACGTTACTTACCCCCGACTAGACCACTTTCCCCTCTTAGCTCTTCAGGCTCTTACAGATTTCTGTACATTTTTTTTCAGTTTCTAACTATATATTTGAATGATGATCTGATTAGCATCTTTGCCCCCCACCATACTGTAGGCTCCGTGAAGGCAGGGACTATTTCTGTGCTCAGTTCTTCTTTGCCCAGTAGGTGCTCAGTGGATGCTCAGCAAAGAGTTACCTGAATGCATGAATGAATTAGAGGCAATTTCACAGACAGGAGTCAGAATGTTACAAGGCTTGGCGGTGAGAAGCAGCATGGCAGGTCACATCCGGGAACCTCAAACACTTCAGTTTATCTCGTGTTTGGAAGGACAAGGGGAGCACGGACAGATTTGGTGTGGACTGCGGGAAGGGCTCCAAAGGCAGCAGAGACAAGCGGGAAAAGGTCGTGTCACTGAGGCTTTCTCTCATATCACAGAATTTGGTCTTTATTCCTCCAGGGCTTCAGGAAGAGAATGACAAATGTGCTGTGGAGCGACCATTCAATTGAGGTGTGGGAAATACAGGGGACGAAAGTAACAGGAAGTGGGAAAACCTGTTCGGAGGCCATACTGAAATAATCCAGCTGAGGTGACAGGGGAAGGGTGACTCTACTTGGTGATCCACGGAACTTCAGGGATATGTGGAGGACGAGGGTCGATCTGTTCTACTGGTGGTCCTTTAATCCCGTTTTCAGAGGGCAGTTACATCTTTTTTGACGTCCTGAAGAAGCACACACTTTTCTACTTGGATTTCAGATGTCAAGTGACTTCTGGTGAAAAGGCCTGGCAGCCACCTCCTCTGTCACCCAAACCAGTAAGCTAGATTGACACAGGCTTGAGAAACCCAATTTTCTCTCTCGCTACAGGCAGCCGTTGTTCTAGAGACCATCTTGGTAGATTTTGAATAGTCCCTAAGAAAAAACTGGGTATCTTTGCAAGTTTGCCTCCAGAATTGTTTATCTCCTCAGCACTATGAGCATTTATCAATATCTTTTTCTAGTGGACCACCACCTCTTTCCATGCAAGAAAGGCATTCTTTGAAAATTTTGCATAATTTTAAACTCCAATATCTAAAGACTAGTTTCCTATTCAGAATAAATGTCTGGCATGATTTCTATATGGTTATTAATTTGCTCCTAAATTGAGATTTTACCAATTTTAAATATCACACTATATAAAATTCACAGTTCTGATTATGTTTTTTTATATCACACTATAAAAGTTCACAATTTGAACTTGCACTAAATGCAACTATTGTATTTTTTTTTTAAGATTTATTTGTCCATTTTAGGAGGGTAGGAAGGGACAGAGGCAGAGGGAGAGAATCCCAAGCAGACTCCCCCTAAGCGTGGAGCCGGATACAGGGTTGGATCCCAGGACGACCCTGAGATCAGGACCTGAGCCAAAATCAAGAGTCAGATGCTCAACCGACTGAGCCACCCAGCGCTCCAATCACTGCATCTCTATAAGCAGATTAAAATACAGATTTGTGAATTAACAGGCAACCAAATAACGTTTGTCTCATATTAAGCATTTAAAGTACTTAAGACCTAATTTTGCACGTTAAACTTACTCCGTATGGCAACGCTTTGGGAAAGCAAAGTGTTGAGTTGAGAGGAGGGATAGAGCCCCTCGGAGAGAGGACTTCTCTGCAGAGAGAATGACAGGTGAGGATGGAGAGGGTCTGACGGACAGAGATGGTGATGAGCACAGGGGCCCAGGGCAGAGCGGCGGGAAGCTGGAGGAGTGCTTGGTAGATTGTAATAGTTAAGAGACTGGTCTGCTGGAGTGGTGGGTTCATAAGCATACTAAGCTTTATTATCACCTGACAATTTGGCTGGACCTTAGGACAGCCCTGTGAAGCAGGTCTGATTCCCCCCCTGCCCCCCCGTGGATGAAGGAACAGAGATCAAGGTGAGCCACGCTATTGCCATCAAATGTAACCCCAGCAAGTGGCAGAGCTGCGATGTGAACTCAGGCCCTCCGTTCCCAAGAGGAGGGGCTTTTGCACCCCGCACTGGCGAACAGGGACAGCTGGAGATGAGATCAGAAAGGACAGAGCGGTGTTGGGGAGGCCCCTCTTCCTCTCAGGAGCGCAGCCAGTAGGTCAGTGTAGTCTTGCCAGTGCGGTCCTCAGAGCACACGGAGAAGCGGGCGGTGCTTCCCCAGCACAACTGCAGCCACCACCCACGTGCAAACCAGCACCCCCTCTTGTCTGGACTCTGTAGCCATCTCCTGACAGGTGTCCCTGCTCTGCCTTCGCCCCCTTCGGACTGGTGGTAGCAGGGCTGCGAGCGAGCCGACCATCCTACTCAGAGCTCACAGCCCGCTTGCTGCCGCTTCACGTGGCCGCACGCCCCCCCCCCGCCCCCAACCTCATCTGCCACTTGCTCGCTCTCAGACACCACCAGCAAACTGCCAGCAAACCGCCAGCAAACCGCCCTCGGCCGGCTCTGTTCTCCACCCGCCGGCTTTGCCCTGGAGTGCGCTCCCCAAGGCAGGCCTGGGATGTTCAGCCTTTCACCTCCGTCAGGTCTTTACCCACCTGCCCTCTCTTCAAGGAGGGCATCCGATCTCATTCTCTGCCGCGTCAACTCTCTTGCCCCGAGATGTCACACTCCCTTCTCTGCGGTGTTTTCTCCCTAACATCATCACCTAACGTACCATGTGTTTTATCCATCTTGTGTATTGTCTGTTGCTCCCACTAGAGGGCAAGCTCAGGCATGGAGGCAAGTTCTGTGTTGCTCACTGTGCTACAAGAGTGCCTGGCGACTAAAAGCCACTCGAATTTGTTTTAATAATTAAAAACTCAAATTTTACTTTACTGGCCACAGGGAAATATGGGAGGCTTTGGAGCAGAGAAGAGACAGATTATAAAGTTGCTTTCATAATATTAGCTTTTATAATGATGGACTCAGAGGAGGAAAGGGAAGCCAAATAGGAGGCTACTAAAATGAATCTAGGTGTAATGCAGTAATTCCTCCAATCTACAGTAGTTCTCAGACAAATGGGAAGAAAGGAGAACGTCAGTTGCTCACTTCTCTCCAAACTCCATCCTTTCCCCCTCATTCTGTACGCATCCATTAAAGAGCCAGGAGATTTTCATTTTATCAGGGTGGAACCATACAGGACTGCCATTTCTGTTAGTCTAAAATATTCAGATTTCAGCAATGTCTTCTATTTCATTCTAGAGATGGCTTCTGAATTGATGGTAAATAATACTCAATGGAATCAGAGCAGCCTGAAAACTACTTATGCATTTAGATGTGAAAATGATGTGGCAGGTAAATGCAAAAACTCCCAAACCAGGGCCGAGGGAGGTCATGAGTTGTAGGAGCCCAGAGCCTTGCACATCTCAGCACTCCTTAGGGTATCCGTGGAAATTGCTCTACACTTTTCATTATCAATCTTTATAGCAACCATCTTGAGTCATTAACAAAGGCTGAAATAAGCCTCAAAAAATTCAGAATTAAAGGAAGTTTGAAATCCATTTTAGAAAGAACTCTATTCTAAATGCTAAAAACAGAAATACTTCTGGTTTATAAAAACAAATCCTCAGCTAACCCTGAAAAGCTGGTTCATTGGTTGAGGATAGCCAATGTTCCACATAGAAGGCTGGTTCTTAAAAGACCAATTAATTTATTCTACTCTATGTTGAAGTCTGAGTCCAACAGATCTCATTAATTAATCATGAAAGCAATCACTAGCAACAGAACACATAGAAGTGTTACACAACATATTAAATATCAGTTTGTTACATTCACATGCCAGACTGTGTACTGTAAATAATATTAATTTGGATCTGGCTTTTATACACAAAGCCAAAACCATTCATTTTGGTTGATTTGAAAGTGATATTTTAAAATGTTACTTTTGTCTTTTCTTTAGAAAAGGAGTAGCAGTACATAATTTTCTTTAGATGATTCTGGTGAAAGGATTTGCATACAATTATCGAGACAATTTCTGTTCCTAGCGGGAACAAACACAGGATGAAGTAAGTATTCACTATATGATTAGCCTAATTTTTATATCCCACTGAGGCTCGCTCAATTCCAAGAAGTAATTGTAAACGCATGTCAGTGACTGAGAGTGAATACATTTGATTACTCACTATTAAATTTCTTTAGTGGGGAAATGACACTGAGGTGATCATCTAAAGAAAGAATGATTTCTTGAACAGCATGCCAAGTGACAAATGATGGATTCAGTAGTTGACTCAGTTACTTTCAACTGCAACAACTGTGTTTTTCATTTCAACTATATGGTTCTGAGGCAGGGTATTTGAATTCCTTAATCATCCACTTTGGACTTCTATGCAATGAAAATGATTAATGTAGGATTTTATTAGGTGTAGTAATCCGCTCCATAGTTGTTAAGAAAAATCACTTTTATTCCCCATGGTAGAGTGAATGTAGAATGCTCTTGCCCATGTGAGGGATGTACCTTGTGAATTCTGGGTAGGCAAGGGAATTCCTCCCTACGATTCTGGGAGACTCATAATGTATAACTCAACATCCCGTACCTTCTCAAAGATGAAAAAAAACCTTAACTCTTATTCTTGAATTGCGTATTTGGTCATTAGCCAAGAACTCCGTCAGTTTAGTCAGAAATCCAGGGGATACTTTCAGACTTGTCACTTTTCTCCACCCTCATCTCAAGTCAATCCTGGTATTTCTCCCAAAATACTGTATTTAAGATCTTCTATAAACATGTCCCTACTTATTCTTTCATTTTCATTCAGTGAATATTTATTAAGTGTCTACTGTATGCCAGACCGTTGCTCCAGGATCTGCAGATACAGGAATAACCAAAACAGTAAAATGTGCCACCTCCGTGAAGCTTACACTCCAGGATCAAGGCAGACAATAAACAAACACACAAAACATTTATAGTGTAACAACAAGTGGGGGTAAGTTCTATGAAAACAATGAAGGAATAGCACAGAAATGACTGGGCGATGGTGGTTCTTCCACACCCAGATCTCCCTGAGCTACACACTGCTCAAGTCACACTAAGGACTGGCAGTTTGCCAAAAAAATCAGGTCCTTCCTCTCTTGTTTAATGTGTTCCAATGGCTATTCCCTGAGCTGAGAGAGCCTGTAGTCTTCATCCTCACTTGCAATTTCTAATTTCACTGTAAGCCTCAGCTTTAGCTTTAGGTCATTTTAGAAGACTTCTCTCATTGGGACGATATCAAAATAAAAAATCTGTACAGAGAAGGATAATCAATAAAACTAAAAAGCAACCCACCAAACGGGAGATGTTTGCAAATGATGTATCTGATCAAGGGTTAGTATCCAAAATATATAAAGAAATTATACTCTCTCAACACCCAAAAAACAAATAATGCAATTAAAATAGGCAGAAGACATGAACAGAGTCCTCCAAATAAGACAACCAGATGGCCAACAGACATGAAAAGATGCTCAACATCACTCATCATCGGGGAAATACAAAATCAATACTACAATGAGATACCACCTCACACCTGTCAGAATGGCTAAAATTTGAAAACACAAGAAACAACAGATGTTGGCAAGGATGTGGAGAAAGGGGAACCCTCCTACACCGTTGGTGGGAATGCAAGTTGGTGCAGCCACTCTGGAAAACAGTATGGAGTTTCAAAAAGTTAAAAATAGACTTATCCTACAATCCAGTAATCACGCTACTGGGTATTTACCCCCAAAATGCAAAAACACTCATCCAGATACACACACCCATATGTTTATAGCAGCGTTATTCACAGTAGCTAAATTATGGAAGTAGCCCAAGTGTCCATTGACTAATGAATGGATAAAAAAGATGTGTATATATACAATGGAACATTATTCATCCATAAAAAGAATGAAATCTTGCTATTTGCAACAACATGGATGGAGCTAGAGACTATTATGCTAAGCAAAATAAGTCAGCCAAAGACAAATACCGTATGATTTCACTCATATGCGGAACTTAAGAAACAAAACAAATAAACAGTGGGGAAAAGAGAGAGAGGCAAACCAAGAAACACTCTTAGCTCTAGAGAACACACTGATGGTTATAAGACGGGAGGAGGGTGGGTGGGGGCTGGGGGAATAGGTGACGGGAATGAAGAAGTGATGTGTGGGTGGGTGATGTATGGAAGTGAATCACTATATCGTGCACCTGAAACTAATGTTAAACTGTATGTTAACTATACTGGAATTAAAATAAAATAAAAATAAAAGAAGACTTCTTTGACCTTTCATAGTGAGTTGGCTTTTTTCTTTAAATTTCCCTAGGTGTCTGTTTGCACTGTAATTACAGCTCATAATCTCACTGAATTAATTAATAAATTATTGATCAAGTAAGCACTATATGCTATTTTTGAAAGTACTAAGTATACAGTGAGGCACAGCTGCTGATCTGAAGGATGTTGGATTTTTTTTTTAATTTTATTTATTTATTTATTTTTTAAGAAATTATTTATTTTTTAAGATTTTATTTATTTATTTGAGAGAGAGAGAGAATGAGAGACAGAGAGCACGGGAGGGAAGAGGGTCAGAGGGAGAAGCTGACTCCCCGCCGAGCAGGGAGCCCGATGCGGGACTCGATCCCGGGACTCCAGGATCATGACCTGAGCCGAAGGCAGTCGCCCAACCAACTGAGCCACCCGGGCGCCCAGGATGTTGGATTTTAATAACTGTAATTGCTTATTTATCTGTCTAGTTCTCTTTAAGTACGACATGAATTCTTATTCACTTTTGTTTCCCTAGTTTGTTTTTTTCAACACAAAGGAAAGAATCTAGAGTGAGACTGAACTGAATGGCAACGTTAAAAATCCTGCCTGTTTTATATCACACCCCTCCCCCATTTAAACAAGTATAGTAATAATAAAGACAATAAAAAGACCTAAAAATTACTGAAGCCCTACCTAATCTGAAGCAGATACCATACTAAGTGCTTCATGGGCATGGTGTTAGTTTTATTATCTTCATTTTATATAAAGCAAACTGGAGGATAGAAAAGTTAAATTCATGGCTAAGATTGCTTAGCTATTAATTGGTGGAGCCTCGTTCAGTCTGATGTTAAAGTCTGCCTTTTATTCTCCTCTATGATACCGTCTGTAATACAGTGAACTCTTAATTCCATTCTGTTTGGGTTAATTTTATTCCCCTATCAAGGATTCATTTTTGACCCAGGAATATCCCTGACTGTGAAGTGCTCCAAGTACCAGGCTGATCTCCCAGGAGCGCTATGTATGGCTTCTGCCATTGAAGCCAGGATGGGTGCTCAGGGCTTTCACTCCAGCCTCACAGAGAAGAGACGCACCTGCCCCTGGTCACGCTGCCCCAGCAGTCTTGGGCAGATCTAGTCCAAATGTTACACAAACTGAGAAGATAACAGTAATGAATAACAGTTTATGAATGCTGCCCTGTGGTTAAGTTTGGTTACTGATGGCAGGGCTCAGGACACACCATCAACTGCCTTCTCTCTGTCAGGATATCAAACATTGTATCAGAGCATTAGGTCAACTCGAAAAAAGGCTTTTGAATTACTACTTAGATCGATCTATATGCTTGCCCAAGCTCTTCCCTTCTAGAGTCACAAAAATGTACAAGGCCATTTCACAAATTCTATTTGAATCACGGTATGGAGATGGCTTCTGCTGATGCAGGGGTTAAGGTAGGGGAGTGTTCTGAATAGTTATTATGATAGTAAAACCAAAAAGCACTTGCATTTTTACTTAGAATAAATTTGCCTGAAAATTAAAATAGAGAAATATTTGTCTACAATTTTATATTTGTAACAAATTTGAGCCACGTCTCTATTGTCAGGATGAAAAATTAGAATGAACTATTCGGATTTTCTTCAAATACTTAGAATATGTCAATAAATCAGGAAATCAGTATGCTTTGCTCTTTGAGTCAACAATCTATACTATGTATCACTGACATTTTGTTCGAAATTCATGGTTTTCAAGGTTCATTTTGACGAAACTAATGTCACTATCAAATTATTTGTGCTAGCAAATGTGATTTTTAGTTATTATAAGGCATTCCATACATTAATTCATAAAGTTAGTGCAAATTTCTTCATTATGTGCTTTTAAAATGTAAAATTTGAGTTATGTCTATTTTAATCTCTGAATGTTCCCTCAAGGTTCAAAATGTTATTAGTACAATTACAATACTTAAATTCAACTACTGTTTTTGTTCTAAGAAGCTTTTAGTGCTGGGTGTTTGTGAACATATAGTTCATTTCTGAAAAATATGTCCATTTGCAGATAGATATTCAGAGTTAAATGAGTATCTATACGGGGTATTTCCCCAGACACTATTAACTTCCTTAAACATGGGTTGCTTTATTTATGATACCCCTTTCTAAGTTTGATAATTGTAGCAATTTCCATAGATCGACTACCCTTAAGCACTATTTCAGTAAAATCAGGGGAAAAAAGCATTAAAAAAATTAAATTGAAGAACTCTAGAGTTAAAAGGATTTTTATTTTTCCTTGGGACTCACCTCTTTGTATATGTGAAGTGATCCTGTATGCAGAAGAGAGTATAAATTGGAATTCTGAATTTTGTAACAGAATGTCAGCTATGCCAGAGGTGTATCTTTTACGTAAAACATATAAATTCTCCCTATAATTGGAAATGCTGAGCTTATGCACTCCAACTCCCTTAGCATGCTAACCTAAGCCCTTACAGACTATTGGCAGCCCAAAGAGACTTTAGGGATAATGTAGTCCAAACTCTTGACTTGGAGAATATGAATGCCCCTCCATTCACCAAAAATGCCTTACCAAGATATGTGTTAGGTATGGTAGAGAGTCAAACAGGTCTCCTGACTCCTAAACTAGTATACTTTCCTGAATTTCACGGCTTTCTGTTAAAATTTCAGCCCAACAACTGCCATTTGAGGAGGGAATCTAAAAAAAGGTGACCACCAAGGATATAATTCTCAGACATGAATTTTTATATTGTATTTATTTATTTAGACTGCAGAATCATGTATTTTACAAAAAAATAAAACATTGTTAATGTCCCTTATTTAAGAAAGAACCTCATGATAAAATCCTTTTATAATGCAGAATGACGAAAGGGTCTTCCTCTCCTAATCTAGATCCTAATCTAAACTAGATCCTTTTGTAAAACAGTATGAATACAAATCTAGCCAATCATGTCTCCTGTTTTCCTTTGGATCCAAGAGAGATAAGAGTAAAGGCTAAAGTCATGGTATATCTACCCTGATGAATATAATTCTATGGTCTCATGACACCATTTTTCATACACTATTGTACTAAATGCAAGGCAACTGTTATTATACTACCAAACGTAAGCTGATGATCACAAGTGGCCCAGAGAATGGGAAGGTGTGTTTGTAGGTGTACTAGCCCTGCAGGAAAATAATTTAAAATTGTTGAAGATGGCTGAGCACTTACTGTATGTGGCTGAGCACTCTTCTCATATTTAGCAATCACAAAATTTTAAAGATAGAAGAACTCAACTCTCCTTTTACAGATAAGGGAACTGAGTCTTAGGGAGAAGAAATGATGGGCACCTCTTAAGAAGTCAGTTGCGAAATCAGAAACTGAATAATAGAGGGCATAAAAAGTCACCCATAAAATGAGGACCTGGAAGTGTCTCTCGCTGTCTCTGTCTCTCCCTCTCTCTCTCTGTCTGTTTCTCTCTCTGCCTCTCTCTCTTCTCCTCCACCCCATTTTCTCTCCGCTTCCTCTTATTCTGTCTCTCCCCTTCCATCCCTCCTGTACCATCTCATCATCTTGCTACACTTAGATTATTTACATTTATTACACTTTACTTTACGAAATGAGATTTACTATACCTATAGAGATAATATTCGATATATTTAACAACTCGTGTGATATTGGTCAATCAAAACCACCACCAGTGTAGCATTGTCCTGTGGGGAAGAATATTTTATCTACTCACATGCTTTTTGTAACCCCATTTTTATTCAATAATAGATCATGTGTATCTTTTTAGGTAACACAGTATGCCACTGCATGGTGCTTCATATTTTATTGAACATTTAGGTTATTTCCATTTTTGCCTATTGTATACAATGTATTAATTTTTCATCTTAAAATGTAATTTGGGGCGCCTGGACTACCTCAGTTTGTGTAGCATGCCAACTCTTGATCTCGGGGTTGTGAGTTTGAGCCCCATGTTTGGTGTAGAGATTACTTAAAAATAAAATCTTAAAATGTAATTCAGATCAAACCCATGTTCACTGATAATTTGATGAGGAATAAAAAAACAGGCTAAAATGTAACAAATCATAATTGTGTTTAATGGATAACATATTACTAAATTGCAATATAGCTATTTGGCCTTTATAAACAGAAACCAAGTGGTACCGGAATGCTCTCTTTGCATCCAAAATTCCTTCCATGAATATTTAAAATTGCATATAAAATGAAACTGATTTCTCCTTTCCTTAGTGGTTTTCTTTCCTTTTGCCTTTACTTAAGTCTTTAAATTTAAGCATCAGCCTAAAAATTTTAAAGGCTCTTAAATAATGCAGTAGCTGCATCTAAATGAAGAATATCTTAAAGATAAACCAAATGTACCATTTGAGAGACCTAATCATATAAAATAAATGTGCTTGTTGCCAATTTCTCTCTCGTGCCTCAAAAGCTCTAATCTCAGTTTTAATACACAGTTAGAACTGGGAGCAGATGAAGTATGATATGGGATAACTTCTCTTCCATGACAGGCACCATCCTGGGTCTTTCCAGCCCAATCAGGTGATCAAACATTTCTCAGATCACTCAACAAGGTCTCAGATGGCAAATCAGCACAGAATTTGTAAAGAGACTTTGCTCAAAGAAGTACACCTTCTTTGTTTGTTTCTTTTTTATGCCTTGCTGTCTACTCACCCTACCTGTAATGTCAAGATCCAGAGGTTGAGAAGTATTTTTAAAATTTGTAAGCATACTGGGGCGCCTGGGTGGCTCAGTTGGTTAAGCGACTGCCTTCGGCTCAGGTCATAATCCCAGGGTCCCGGGATCGAGCCCCACATCGGGCTCCCTGCTCAGCGGGAAGCCTGCTTCTCCCTCTCCCACTCCCCCTGCTTGTGTTCCCTCTCTCGCTGTCTCTCTCTCTCTGTCAATTAAATAAATAAAATCTTAAAAAAAAATAAATAAAATTTGTAAGCATACTTCTCATACCTAAATAACTTTTTAAAAGTTTCCACAGATTTTTTTAAAGTGTAGCTATTTAACAGTTGCCTATTTATAAAAGCAATTCATATATATATTCATATATATGTGTGTGTATGTGTATATATATATATATATAGAGAGAGAGAGAGAGAGAGAGAGAGAGGGAGAGAGCACTCATATGCATGCAAGAGGTAGGCATAAAGTAGAAAAAAACTCATGTATCTACCATCCAAAGCTATGTATTAATATTTGTTGAATTTTTTCATTCTTTTCATTTATGTTCTCACTAATATGAATTCTAATATTGTATGTACACTTTTTTCCATAAAATAGTTGTCTATGCTATTCAAAACTTAACAAGCACCATTTTAAGGGTTGCTTACTATTATGGCAAGATGCCTCTCTACAGCTCACTTACATCCCTTATTGTTCGCTTTTTTGCTCTTGTAAACAATATTGTGATGTATATTTGGCTTCTAATGCTCCATTTTAACAGTTTTGTTTTGCTTTGTTTTTTTTTTTAAAGGATGGAACATGGGAGGCATTCTGTATTATATGTCAGTGGACATTCATAATGCTAAACCAGTTCTGTTTGCTTTAAAGAATTGGTATCATCCTTCTAAAACTGCGAAGGCTAATAAGGCACTAAGCCATACAGACCACAGGAAAAAAAATACTAATTCATTACGTTCAAATCTTTTTAGAATATTTTTGAAGCTTTATTTATTAAGAAAAAATGAAGAATGGTAAATTCTAGTAGGAAGTGCTAGTGTTGGTTTATTAGGGCTAATGGTGAGTGTAAAGTTTGAGGTGTTGATGCCCCGTGAGATAGCTTCAAGAGTCAAGGTTACAGGAGGGGCGGGATCACCATGGTTGTGTGATGTGCTGCTCATTCTGGCTTCATCAGTCCTAGGACAGCTGCCTCCACGTTCATACAGTTTGGCGCCCTCCATCTTTGGGGCCTGTACACTGGTCCTCGCTCGTCTGATCCATCACTCCACACTAAGACGAGCTAGCTGTGCTGCTGCTGATCCGGATAATTATGCAGGCTGTACGGCATAAATGCCAAATTAGCCGTTTCAGTTCTCAATTAGCTATTCATCTTACAAAAGGTATATCTGTATATATTCAAAATACAGATTTACATTTTGCTGGTTATATCTGCTCAGAGTTTATACTAGGTGACTTCTTATGAATTATGCTGGATCGTACATCCAGAACTGCTCTTCGTTTTTTGCCACACTTCCCTGTGTTGATGGTCAAGAAGGCTGATCAGTAGTCCGCGTGCATGACCTTTGGCTTCCAGGTGAGGGGATTAAAGGAAGTCATGTGCCACACACCCAAGGGCTGGAGAAGAGTGAGGTCAGGGTATTCTTTCCACAATTCCTTTCCTGCCAAGTCAGTGTGGGGTGATGTCATCCCTTAAATAAGGGGCCGTAGTCCCTGCCACTCAGCGTTCTCCAAACAGTTACACCCTCTATATAAAACAGGTGTATCCTCTACTTCCTTAACCTGCTCAGCTGTATGGTGGTAAAGGCTTCCTGCTCTTGCTAGCTCTGGGATACAGCTCCATCCCTTTCCTTGTTAGTGTCTCTAGACTCTACTCACACCTTTTTAAAGCAGTTCCATTATTAAGCAGTTATTGATTACTGTTTTAGTCCAACTGGGCTGCTATAACAAATATCACAAACGAGGTGGTTTATAAACAGCAAACAATGACTTCTCACAGTTCTAGAGGGTGGAAAGTCGAAGGTAAGATCTTGGCTCATGGCATGGGCCAACTTATCGAGTGATGGCTGTTTCTCACTGTAACCTCATACGGTGGAAGGGGAAAGGGATGGGCTGGCTCTCTGGGGTTTCTTTTATTAAAAGGCACTAATCC
This sequence comes from Eumetopias jubatus, assembly GCF_037043125.1. Taxonomy (NCBI): domain Eukaryota; kingdom Metazoa; phylum Chordata; class Mammalia; order Carnivora; family Otariidae; genus Eumetopias; species Eumetopias jubatus. The sequence goes on from NW_028274819.1 coordinate 110,201,299, forward strand.
TTAATCCCAATCATGAGGGCCCCACCATCATGACTTACCACCTTCCAAAGGCTCCACCTCTTAGTGCTATCACACTGTGAGTTAGGATTTCAACATAAGAGTTTGGCAGTGGGATGCAGCAGAGGACCAGACCATACCAATTACCCAGTTAGAGCATGTCATGTGTCTCCTACCAGGATAGCATCTAATGTTAGTAGCTTTGAATACAAAGAAATATATGTTTGGTAGAAGAAACTTATAGGTATAATTATTCTACCTATCCTGTTATATCTCTCACCTTAATATTAAATTCCAAAAATTGCATGAGATAGTTTATAACTTTCACTGAGTTACCATTTTTTTCCTTCTTTTTTATTTTTTATTTATGAGAGTCAGAGAGAGAGAGAGAGAGAGAGGCAGAGGCAGAGGGAGAAGCAGACTCCCCACTGAGCAGGGAGCCTGATGTGGGACTCGATCCCAGGACCCTGGGATCATGACCTGAGCCGAAGGCAGACGCCCAACCATCTGAGCCACCCAGGCGCCCATTTTTTTTTCCTTCTATCAGAAAAAGCCTAGGCCAATCCTATGTCCTCAGATATCACTACTTCTAAATATACTACATTTTCATATTGCTTCAAAATTTAAGATGTAACACAACAGTTTATAATTTCAGAGAGTATAAAAAGAAGCTGATTCTTGGCCTTCCTTATTCTGTGGTTATACATTAGTAATCTTGCATTCCTTTTTACATTTTAGACGAAGGTTTTCTAATAAATAATAAATGTTTTCCATTATGATAGTGATATGAACCAGATATGGTCTAGAAAGACAAAGGCTTTTCTGGTTGCTACCACAAAGCCTGGCTTATTTGACAAAAAAAAAAATGTCAAAATTAGAATTATTTGGGTAGACATTACCCAAAATTAAATTGGTTAATTCTAAAAAACTTCACCCCGCATATCATTAAATTACATGGAGTAGACCTTCCAGCTTGCCCATGCAGGCAGGCACACTGGATGGTTACATGGTCCATAACCAGATATTCTATAGGGACATCTATGGGGGATTTTCAGTGGCTCAGTGGGTCAGTTTTAATACTTGTTATTTTAAAGTTTACCAAATCTAAATATTTCTCCCCTATGATATGGAGCTCGGGGTCACAGTCGAGCAAGTATAGACATGTTTGACCTGACAGATACAAAGATGTTTTGTGGGAAACATTCCAGCTTTGCCTACAAATATTTTTCCACAGGGAGATGAGAATATATTTTCTGTAAGTTTTTTCAATATTTGAAATAAAATATCTTACCCTGCCACCTAATCATCTGGTTCTTAAAACATATGGATGCTGACTCAGTCATTAATAAAAAAAAATCAACATCTTAGGCCCTCATTAAATATATTCTTGAATAATCTACCATCCTTTCATCAAATGCTGATACAGAAAAAGCGATTCTTCTCTCCCTTTAAGTTGTCTGTACATTTTACACTACAGCCTGTACCAGGCTAGTTACTGGACGGTACTAGCTCAGCCCAGCTATGGGACTGTGTTCGCAAGGGACCTTGTTATGGAGGACTTCAACCTTTCCTTTTAAGATTTTATTTATTCATCTGAGTGAGGGAGAGAGAGAGAGAGAGAGAGAGAGAGAGAGCGCACATGAGCAGGGGGAGGGCAGAGGGAGAAGCAGGCTCCCCACTGAGCAGGGAGCCTGATGGGGGGCTCCATCCCAGGACCCTGAGATCCATGACTGGAGCTGAAGGCAGACAACCGACTGAACCCCCCAGTGCCCCGAAGCCTTCCACTTTTATGGAGAATCTTTACAGGAAGTAACACTAGACAGGTTTTTATCTGTTGTAAACCTCTTTACACCTTTTTAGAGAAAATACACTTTACCCGGTCTCATGTTTAACCTTTCTTTATATTCATCATCAGGATGATCCTTCCTGGAGAACTTGTAAACTCAGTATTTTGTGATAACAAGAATTAAACAATTAACAATCTCCCCCTCCCCCACACACTGATCACCAAGCAGTTCAGGGCACGTGTGCTGTGCAGTCGCTATAACTCTATCAGTCCTTATTTGCACACTCATTTTTCCTTCCTTCCCATGCTTTTGCCTATTTTTTTAAAGTCATAGATACGTGCATGTGTGTGATATTTAGATATCCACGTTATGTATATCCATATGTGTGTAACTACATATATATGTGCAATTCCATGTATGTATACTCCATATTATATAATGCATATATGCCATTATTATATAATAAAACCATCTCAGCTCCGTTTTGTCACGAGTTAAGATGTGAATACATATGGAAACACTTTCTGAGGTTACTTGAGTCAATACCTCTTCTTCACAATTAACTAGAGGTACGGTCAAAACAATTTATGTAAAATGGACATCAGAAAAATCAATTATTTTAAAATGGACTTTGTTTTCCAAATTCCAAATATAAATTTTCTATTTTTTAGAATTAATGACAAAGAAATATATACATACAAAAGAAATAGTATATGTAGGTTTCTAAAATATTCAAATACTGTTGTTAGAAAACTCTTACCATTCATTTTGCAGGTAAACACACTGCATAGTTAAGGACATTATCTTTCTTCTTTGCTTTGACAAATGAAAGCAATCCCTCTAAGAAGGAACTGCATAAACCATAGCTAACATCTGGGTGCTTACTAGGTATGTGCTAAGGGCTTTGCATGGATTTTTCTCATTTAATCCTCAAAACAATTTTAAAATGTAGTAGGCATTTTTTTAAATTTTCATTTTTAATTTAATTTTATTTTTTTAAAAGATTTTATTTATTTGACAGAGACAGCGAGAGAGGGAACACAAGCAGGGGGAGTGGGAGAGGGAGAAGCAGGCTTCCCGCGGAGCAGGGAGCCTGATGCGGGGCTCAATCCCAGGACCCTGGGACCATGACCTGAGCCGAAGGCAGACGCTCAAAGACTGAGCCACCCAGGTGCCCCTCACCCACACTTTTTTAGATGGCAAAACAGAATTAGCGACCTTAGTGGCAGAGTGTTCTCCAAGAGAGCTACACTAAAATCTCCCTTCTCTCCTGTCCTCACAGGACATGAAATTGAGCCTCCTCCCACACTGAACGGTGGAGGTCCAAGTTCCCTCCCCTTGGACCCAGCAGGCCAGTGACTGTGTGATTTCTGAAATCAAGGTTAGATCATTGTAGTCATACAGCTTCCTCCTGATCCCCTTGGGATGCTGGCTCCCATGGAGCAACGAAGCCAAGCAGCCCGTGCACAGGCTACAAGTGGGGGGTGGTGACAGCTGACAACCACGGATGAGGTTTCAGCCGACAGCCACAATCATCCACTAGACACGTGAATGAGTCTCAAGACCACTCCCACCCCAATGACCACCTCACTGCAACGACACAGGAGACCCCTGAGCGAGAATAAGCCACCTTGCTGACCCGAGCCATCTCTAAAACCATGGGAAGTGATGTAAAATGCCGTCAGTTATATTTGGAGTGAATTATCAAACAGCAGCAGATTACCAGATGCGGAGCATGGTCACACTGCTAGTGAGCTGAGCCTGACATGGCATGGCAGCCCACGGCAGTCCAAACTCATCACTTCAGCTACCCTTTACCGCTACACTGTACTGCCTTCGAGAAACTGTAGAGATGTAGACAGATTTCTTTACACAGATTCGAGGAATAATGTGTGCGCGCACGCGTGCCTGTGTGTCTAGAGTGGGAATAGTACTGGTAGCAGCACCAGCAACAGCAGTAATAGCTTCTGGACAGCACCGCTAATAATAATAGCGGTAATCTCTGGATAGCACTAGAATGAATGCCATTTCTAAAGAATGCTAGATACAGGAAAACAGTTCACGGAGTAGTTTAACTTTTAGGCTCTTTGGAGAAATATTTATATTCTTAATGCATTTTCCCAGTACTGTAAATTCTAGAAGTTACAAAGACTACATTATGCAGTAGATGAATACCTTATTAAAAGTTACTGAATATTTTGTTCTTAATGCAAAAGGTCCTGCTTTACAATTGCTCTGCAATTCATTAATTTTCATTTTATTCCCTTCAAGGGCATTTAGGGTCTGGGATACACAGTTGTAAAACATAGCTCTCACTAGAATTCATAATATACTGGGTCTTAATATTCCATTTGAAGAGGCTCTTGGAATATGATGAGGTCAGAAGAGAAGAATAAAAAAGAAAACCATTTGGCATGCTTAATAATAGACTATCCATGGCATAATCTAAAATTTTTTTCAAGCATCGCCAAAAAGTGACCTGTATCTCCAACTCATTCTCAGTGGATTGGTCACTTTATAAGAATTGGAAGGGGGGGTATATACATCTCATTAATTTTCTAGCCCCAAAATATTTAACTTTCATTGCTTATTATAAGTAGAGTGACTGTATAGTCACTCTACTTATAATAAGAGTTTGTATAAGTGTATAACTTATACAAACTCAGACATTTTCAACAGTAAAAGGGGGTACCGTTAAAATTATGCTAGGCTATCAGGTGCAAACCAGAACTGTGCAGATAAGCCAAGATGTATGGGCCAGCTCCCAGGGTGGGTCCTGGGGGAAAACAGAGATAAAGAAGGCAATGCCCACACGCAGCTCCTAGTCTCCCCACTCCTCTGGTGTTGTAACTGAGAACTAACAAAAAGCACTGACAGAAAAATGCCCAGTGGGAGAAGGCAGGTGTAAGTCCAGAGGGATGATCTGTGAAGAGTTCCTGGTTGTCCAGGCAGTCCTGAGTCTTCTTCATTGCTTTTCTCCTTCTTATCTGGCCAGATGTTAATTAATCCATGTCTCTGAGGAGTTACAATGATCCTATCAACACTTCCACTTTTTTTTTTAATCTTAGAAAGTCAGGATAATATAAGAAATTCTGTGAGATGTCTAGAACTGGGGATCAGGAACTAGAATCTAGTGTTTGAGATCAGAGAATTCTGTATCTCCAGTGTTTGCAGGATGTTGAGACCAAGGTTATTGGAATTGCATTGGAATGCCAATGGAAATCAACTCAAACTTTCTTAGTTTGGGAAGACACTGAAAAGTGTAATGCATTTAGGTTAATAGAATGGGTTCAATGGATTCTATTCCTAAAAAGCCAAATTAAATTTTAGACATATGGGACTATTCAATCATAGACTCTGACACATTATGTATTGAATTTTTTTTTAAAGATTTTATTTATTTATTTGACAGAGAGAGAGAGACAGCGAGAGAGGGAACACAAGCAGGGGGAGTGGGAGAGGGAGAAGCAGGCTTTCCGCGGAGCAGGGAGCCCGATGAGGGGCTCGATCCCAGGACCCTGGGATCATGACCTGAGCTGAAGGCAGCCGCCTAATGACTGAGCCACTTAGGTGTCCCTATGTATTGAATTTTCATGTTTATTGCATATTTTCTATCTTTCAAACCAATTTAAAAGTGTTAACAAACATAGTAGTATTTTTTTACAAAACAACATAAACTAGTAGATTTGAAGATCAAGTGACCCTATCAGGCATACAGATTTCACTTTTAATTATTATATTTTTTAAGATTGTATTTATTTGAGAGAGAGAGAGAGAGAGAGAACATGAGCAGGGGGAGGGGCAGAGGGAGAGAGAGAAATAGACTCCTTGCTGAGCAGGGAGCCCAACTTGGTACTCGATCCCAGGACCCTGAGATCATGACCTGAGCCGAAGGTAGATGCTTAATCGATTGAGCCACCCAGGCCCCCCCACTCACTTCCAATTCTAATCTGTGTTGAATCGAAGCTTTTTATAGCTGAGAGGAATCACAGAGCAATTTAATCAAACTTCTAATGTGGACAAAGGCTGAGCCAGAGTGCTGACAGGACTTGCCCAAGGTAAAGAGTTAGTTATGGGGAGAGCTGGCTGCTGACATAGAAGGATCTTAAAAAAATCCCTTCTCATGTCTTTGAGAATACTGTCATTGTCCTTGGGGGACTCTGGACAGGGCAAAGCTGTGGAGGAAGTCTACAGTGCCCCAGAGGATGTGAACTCCTATTAGCGTAGCTCTTTTGCGCAATAAGAATTCTTGATCATGAAAATATACAGCAAAGCTGTACTAATCATAGCAGTATGGTACTAGCACAAAAACAGATACATAGATCAAGAGAACAGAAGAGAGAGCCAGAAGTAAACCTACAATTACACAGTCAATTAATCTGTGACAGAGAGGCAAGAATACACAATGGGGAAAAGACAGTCTCTAACAAATGGTGTTGGAAAAACTGGACAGCAACATGCAGAAGAATGAAACTGAAGTACTTTCTTACATAAAAATAAACTCAAAATAGATTAAAGACCTTAACGTGAGACCTGAAACCATTAAACTCCTAGATGAAAACACAGGCAGCAATCTCTTTGACATCCGCCATAGAAACATTTTTCTAGAAACATTTTCCCGAGGCAAGGAAAACCAAAGCAAAAATAAACTATTGGGACTACACCAAAACAAAAAGCTCTTGTACAGTGAAGGAAACCATCAACAAAACTAAAATGCAACCTACTGAATGGGAGAAGATATTTACAGTGATATCTGATAAAGAGTTAACAGCCGAAATATATGAAGAAGTTACACAACTCAACACCAGAAAAATAAACAATCCAATTAAAAATGGGAAGAGGATCTGAAGAGACATTTTTTTCAAAGAAGACATCCAGAGGGCCAACAGACACATTAAAAGATGCTCAATATTACTAATAATCAGGGAAAAGCAAATCAAAACGACAGTGCAATATCACCTCATACCTGTCAGAAGGGCTAAAATGAAAAACACAAGAAATATCAAATGTTGGCAAGGATGTGGAGAAAAAGGAACCCTTATGCACTGTTGGTGGGAATGCAAACCAGTGCAGCCACTGTGGAAATCAGTATGGAGGCTCCACAAAAATTATAAATGGAAATACCATATGATCCAGTAATTCCACTACTGGGTATTTACCCAAAGAAAATGAAACACTAATTTGAAAAGACATATGCACCCCTATGTTTACTGCATCATTATTTACAACAGCCAAGATATGGAAGCAGTGTCCATTGACAGATGAATAGATAAAGATGCCGGATGGAGATATATATATATGTATGGTATAAAGATGGTATATATATGATATATATGATACATATATGGTGTGTATATATATATATGGTATATATATGGTATATATATGATATATAAATGAAAGAAGTGCTGGGGTTAAGGTTTTGTATGTAGAGATAAGAGTGAAAGCTAAAAGATTTAAGGACTTTTCTTGGGTATATCCATTCTGCACCCCCTTTTTAGTTCAAATATCTGAATGCTCACTTCTTTGACTTTACCAATGAGAAACCATGTTGTGAAGAAAAGAGGGTTGAAAAGAATCCATTAAAACCCAGAGGTGGAATGCTAATCATCTGGATTTTGCCACAGAATAAACTGGAAGCTTAAAGAAGCCCAAAATGAAATTTAAATTTGTAGGGTTTCTTAATAAATAAGCAGCCTACACAGGCTGACTCCTTTGCTTGCTTTTAGAGTTTTCTGTAAGTCATGGAGGGCAGTAGTATATTTTTTGAGGATTTAGGATGGTTGATTATGAAAAAGCCCAAAATGTAAGGAAAGGTCAAACCTTTTGGTTAATAACAGATGAAACTACACGCACACTGAAATGGAGGAGCTGCTCTGATTCCAATTTCTTTAGAAGTCCAGCTTTATAACAAATGCACATTTTTCACCATATTTTGAGTCTGTGAGATGTTTGTACTTTTTGATGTCAAAAGTTAAACTTACAGAAGATATGTGGAAATTGTGAGCCTCCTTGAAGTGATTTTGGTGACTGCTGCAATATAGCAAAGAAATTGCACTGTTCAAACCTCGGAGGTGTACGGGAACACAACAGTCCTTTACCACCAAGTATCACACAGTCGGTGCAATGCCTCATGCTGTTAACAGGGCATCCTGAAATGCTGTGCACACATGTTGTAGGTATATTTGGAGATTTCTGTCAAAACAAACCATTTCATGTTCCCCTATCATATTATACTTATTAAACTCCCCATGAGTTATGCTGTCAGTTTTGAAGGACAGTTTTGAAATTTTAAACAGAAATAATGTACTTTGGGAGGACTGATGAGAGAGAGTATTTACAGTTTAGTGCCAGTAATATGACCCACTGTGTTGTGCGTAGTAATTTGGTTATTAAAGATTTTAAATAGCATCAGTGAGAAAAGGCTTGTGTCCAAGAGTCTATAATGGCAGAAAACTTCAGTTCAATTTATTAAAATAAAAATGTATTGACTTCAAAATAAATAAAAGTACTCAGGCACTTCAATCTACTATTCAAAGTAAATAAAAACTGTTTGAAATACAATAATATCTATCTATAACAACTTGTCAACTATTAATTAAATTGTTTTAAAACATGTAATTTTTCTTTTGGCAATAATAACAATCTTAAAAGGCCTACTCATTGCACACTTAACTAATCAGCTTTTGTAAAAAGTTTAGGTAAGATAGGACCACATTAACATTTCCTTTAGCTTATTCAGGAAATTTTGTAAGAAAATAATATTAATAAAATAACTTAGGAAAAGTTGACTATGTTTAAAGATATACTTTAGAAACTTTTTTATAGGATGATAATAATTATTATATTCTCATTTAAAATATACTGCAGAAACATTTCTCTAGAAGACAATGATTACAATAATTATAAAAACTGTTATGCATATTATGGAAGACCCCTAAGAAATTGTATTTGCTCACAGCTGTTGGTCAACAGCATGCGATTAGATATGCTGGATTCACATTAAATGGTATTTTTGTTAAAATGTTCTAGAATTCTGACTTACAGGCAGAAGAAAGTAGTAGATATAATTCAAGAGCTCCAGATACACTTCTGTGAAAGTTCAATGAAAATAACTTCTCCTATTTTGCAGAGTGAGTAGAATCTTCCAGATGTCTGTCTTCCCAACATTAGAAAGGAAGGGCAGGAGCCAGGGCAGTGGACGGCAGGCCAGAAGAGGCCCGCACATGGATGGGGCAGGAGGAAGGACCTGTCTGATGGGTGTGGGGGGCACGGGAGACCCAAGGAAGCAGGTGAGATAGAGCTGGGGAGCAAGAACCAAAGCAGGTCTCCAAGAAGCATGATGTGAGTGGAGCCCGAATGTCAGTTTCGTGACGGGGGCAGGTCTCGGGGGTCTGCCGGCAGCCACTGTCTTGTCCTCAGGAGAGAGGCGGTATTTTCTGCAGCGCTCTGGCCTCGGGCAGACTGGACACGGCTTCAGGGGTCAGATGAGTATAAGCGCTTCTGCTTCTGTTTAGCCGATCTTCCTTAGATCATTCTGTAGCAGCAGAACCGGAAGCAGAACTGCACAGGCAAGCGTTTACCTGGGAGCCTGGGAAGTGTGAGACCTGCAACTACGAAGTAGCAGGTGGGTCTGTAAACCCCAAAGCAGAAGGAACCCCACGACTTTACACAGAATAAAAGGGGCCTCTGGTCCCGGGCAGGCACGAGCGCCACACCATCATGGAGGAGAAGGTTCACCTGACTGCTTACTTTGTAGAAATGGAACTTCCAGGTCTCAATTTAAAACTGAAAACATTTTAACTCACAAAAAGAAAACCATAATTATTTGATTAGGTGATTTCATCTTTATTAGGAAATAATGCCAGTGTTAAATACTTTTTTTATCTTCACCTTTTATTGAGGTTTATAATCAGTTTATCAAAGTTTAATTTATTCTAATGATCAAAACCTTAATGTGAATTTTTAAAATTGCCTGAAATAGGTCAATAATTTTGAAACCAGTCTAAATAAAGGGCCTTCAGATGAGAGGAACAGAGTGGGCTTTATCTCTCAAGCCCCGTTATGAGTGCATTGGGAAGATAAGTGATTGTAACAGAAACAGAATTAATCACTGTCATGTTTCCTCACCTAGACTGCAACTCGTGATGAGAGTCCTTATTTGGAAATTGTAATGTGCTAACATGCAAATCTACTGTATTTTCAACTTAGTTAAAAGACAATAATGATAAATATCCTAGAACATAAGAAAACAGAAAATTCAGGAATTCGTGATTTGAAAAATCTCTTCATACTGGGACAACCTATTTCATGATAGTACAGAACACACTCATTGATTCCTGACTGAATTTCATGGGGTGCCGCCTCTCTCCTCCCTTCTGATTTCTGGACTTAATGTCCCTGTGTCATGGACTAATCTCACCTTCAGCAGTTGGGCTTGCTGTTCTCCCTGAGAAGATAGAGGGCATCTGTAAGCATATCCTTTAAGTACTCTCCAAACCTTGAATCTACACTGTGCTCTTTATCCTTTCTTCACTAACGGAAGGACTAGGTATATTTCCTTCTCTCTAATGCCCATGACTCCAGCTGCGATCTTGGATCCAGCACAGGAAGATCTGGTGTGGTCGTAAGGTAACTGTGGGAACATCCTTGCTAGTAGGAAGCACTAATTTTAACTCTGTCACCTGAAATCATCCTGCTGCTACTTCAAGAGTACTATGCAAATATTATTTGGAGCATGGATTATCATACATATAAAATATAGAATAAAAGTTATCATTTTGAGAAATAGTGCACACACACACATAGTGCCCTCATCTTTGTACATCACTTAGGACTGTTTCTCAAAGTGTGATATTCAGATCATCTACATCAGAATACCCTACTGTACTTGTTAAAAGAGAAGATGCCTGGGCCCTACACCACACCTTCTGAATCTGAGCCTCCCAGTATGGGACTCACAAGCTCCCCAAATGATTATTATGGGAAATCAAGTTTGGGTGTCATTGACTTACTATGATTGCAGAGACAGTATTAGCAATGAGGGCTCTGAAGCTGAAGCCTTAGGTGAAGACCAGCGCTGGTAATATGAAGGAGGGAGGAAAGCAGAGTCAACAGAGGGCAGACAGCCTGATGGGGAGGACTGGAACTCCACCATCAGCTGGTCTATGCTCCTCATATCACCTGTTCACCCACGGTTATTCCCAGCTCAACGGCTAAAAGCTTTGAGTCAGCCACCCCCAAATTTAACGTCCCCATGGGCAGACTTCTCACTGAAATTAAGTGAGGTGGTTCCAACGTTAGCTCCTCCCCCTACTGCCCACAAGATGAATGAGATGAATAGAGCAAGTCAGTATCCAGGACTTTCTCCTTCCTCTCCTCCCTCTCTCTTGCTCTGGGTCTGGTTAAGGGAAGAGGGGAGGGGAACACAATAAAATCCCTCCTTCAAGAGTTCCCTGCTGTCAGGACTAATGACTTTCCTTCTCTACCAGCCTAGGGGCTTAAAATCTTTACTATTAAGAAGAGCTAAGGAAAACAATTACTGAACTGACATTCTGTTAATTCACAACACATTTTTGTTATCACTTTATCCTCCTCTCCGAGATATTAAAAATCTCCTCCTTTTATTGGCTCTGTACCTTCTACCCTCAAATTCAAAGCCCCTTTCAACCTAGTCAATCATTGTCTTATTTTCTTCTTTCTTTCATTACTAACTTTCTCAAATGACTAGGGTTTATCTGCTGGATTCAGTTTCTTGCAGGCCACTTCATTTCTAGCTTCCACTGTAATTGACGCTGTTCTCTCAAATGTCACCAGTGGTCTCTGTTCTTCTAAATCGAATGACTTTTACTTTTTTCCATGTTGGTTGAAAACTATAAAAGAATAATGGCATTTAATAGGTATCACCTGGGAATCCAAATGGCTAGTTTTAGTACAATAATCAGTTAATAAAAGCCCATGGGTTACAGATATTTACTTAGATATTCATGGTTACATTTCATTACCATTTTGGGTCTGCCTGCGGTTGCATTCATAACATTATTTCTTAATTATTATAATAGAGGATGAGAATGGGAAATCATAGCATAGTATAATTTAAATAAATATCACATCACATACATCTGTGTTTTAGTGGATTTGGACCTTTGTTCAATTTATAATGTAGTGCTCTACAAAAACATTAGTAAAGGTTATGTCATGCAATAGATACATCCCTCATGCATAAATCAAATTTTATACATCTGATCATAGGATATTTTAATTGATAAATAAAAATTTCTACTTAAACATGGGGCAATGTAATTAATCTCTTTTTATTTGTTTTGCTCACATTTCTAAATAATTAGAGTACGATGTTTAATAATAAAATTAAATAAAGTATTAAATTGTTAAATGTATTTTTTTTAAAAGATTTTATTTATTTATTTTAGGAAGAGAGAGCATGTGGGCAGGTAGAGGGGCAGAGGGGGAGGGAGAGCGAGAATCTCAAGCAGACTCCCCCACTGCGCACAGAGCCCCAGCTGGCTCGATCTCAAGACCCTGAGATCATGACCTGAGCTGAATCCAAGAGTCAGCTGCTTAACCAACTGAGCCACCCAGGTGCCCCTAAATACATTATAAAGGATATGGATAAGGAATAAAATGTTTCAGCTCTTCGGGATTTTTAATTTCATATTCACATTTCTAGAATGTTAGGCTCACTTTGTATTTTATTACAAAACATAAACAACTGGAAATCTGAATTATCTCCCTATCTTATCCATATATTGATCAGAAAACTCATGAACCAAATGCACTAATGAACACTGGATTTACTAGGGTGATGTTAAAATTTACTGGAGACTATTTGTAGCAGGCTGACATTTAAACAGTCAGCCTGAATAGGTTTGCTCTTTGTTAGTACATCAACCTGCTGCAGGCATGCTCCAGGTCTGGATGTCTGTTTGAACCCACAGGGAACTGAACTTATCGGCTCGTGCCACACAGCACGGTGGCAAGGAAAGGTCTTTATATAGCAGGACAGTAATACTCGTATCTGAAAGTTTCTTTAAATAATTCTTTATGTTTCACTGCATATTTCTAGGTGAAAGCCACATTTTCCCATAATTTCTCTGATTCACTTAAGACCTTTTTTGTCTTCTTATCCTTAAAATGCTAGCATGCTTCCCACAGAGAACACTAGCATTGCTATTCCAAAACACACTTCATTAGTGGGGCCAAACTACAGCCTCGGGCCACCGCGTCACTCTCTGTAGAGTGGTGCTGCGTGTCTGTGCTAGTCTCAGCAGGGAACTGTCAGAACTTTGTAGTACATACCCCAGGGGTATGGGCAGCATGTGCGGGATAATATGGGCACCGAAATCTCATTTGTCCTTACATCCTTTCCCATTGGTCTTCCATTATATTTGCACAAATTAATTTACCATGTTAATAATTATTATCTTGGAAACTGAGATATTAAAAAAAAGACTGGAAGATTGAGATATGCAGGATGGATTGCGTGTGTGTGTACATATATAGCATGGAGGCATAAAAGACAGCAACTCTGGGAACAGTGTTGGCTCTTCAGTTCTTCCTCTCATTTTACCCAACTATAATTTACTCTTAGCTGTTCCTCCTGGCATATCATAATATAGCCTGTATTTCCAAGGTCATGGCAATTTATTTTTATTATAATTATCCTTTACATATTGACCATCTTGACGCAATCAACTAATCAATATAGGAAGTAAAACATTTTGGAATAAAAAGGCATAGTAAAATGATTGTTGATGAACACTAATTCCATTAAATAACTGAAACTTAATGGGTAGGAACTATATCAAAAAACAAAATAAATGTAATAAATGTTGATCATATACGCAAACAATGAATCATGGAACACTACATTAAAAACTAATGATGTAATGTATGGTGATTAACATAACATAATAAAAAAAATCACTAGCAAAAAAAAATAATAATATAACACACAAAATTGGAAGATGGCTGGAGAAAAGTTAAGGGATTCCATATCTTATATAACACAGAGCGGTTGGCGCCTTTCAAAATAGAAACATGTAGCTAAGACAAAACAAAAAAAAACAACTGTAATCACTCCAGCCCCTTGAGATCGTTCAGTCTTTGTTTCCTATTTAAAAAGTCTTGCAGGAATTAACATCATTTATCATAAAGAAATTTATTGGCAGTTCATCAACTGCATATTTCCTTACCTTCTAAGGCATTCAAGTAGAATAATTATTAATTTTATGTGTAAAAACAGCATGACTGTTTGAACTCAGTTTTGTGAGATTATTTCCATTCTCCTCTCCCTCTTAATTATAGATACGTATATTTCATATTTTCACAAATTAACTTATAAGGTTAACAATGATTATCTTGAATAATTGAGGTACTACAAAGAGATGGACGGACTGAAATATGGAATAGGGGTATGAAAATATGTCTAAAAATTTATAGAAAATATGTCTATAAATTTATAGATATGTTTATAAATTGATCTATATTTATCCAGAAATAGTTGAAATAATGCTCAGCTAATATCAACAACAGTTATTTTCGGGTAATAACCCTGTTGTAACTCAAGAATATTACAGTGTGTCTGATACCTGCTAAGCATTCAATAAATACTGTTGCATGAGTGATGAGAAAGAAGCACTCTGCTTAGAAATACAGGGTAAAGCAGTGAACAACTTCAGAATAAAGTTTTGATGGGGGAGTGCTTTCCTGCTGAAACATGTGGGAATTGGACAGAAACAGTATTGTTAAACTGTTAAGAATATGTTTTATAATTACATAAATTTGGGAGGCGAAGAAATAATGGAAGGTATTCTATCAATAAAACCCATGTTTGAGTTCCTGGTTTTAAGCTTTGTGCAAATGCATTCCCAAAGGCAGAGAGAAACGATTAATTTTCTTCGCGGTGTGGAAGTTAACATATCCTCTGAAATTCATGCCACAGAGAGGCAGTGGAATGCACAGCCACAAAAACAAGGGGGGCAGATGTCAGCCACCCTAGAGTCCCAGCTGCGGCCACATCTTGCCAGGACCCTTCACTCCGAGATGGGAAACGCCCAGTGTAGATAGCCCCGGGCGTCTGCACGGACGAATGAAAAGCAAGGACTTGATCTTTAATGTAATCGAGCAGCTCGGTGGAAAGAGAACTGAAGTAATAGAGGACAGAGCTCCACCTGGGAATAATCATGGCTCTGGGCTTCAGTTTGCTCACCTGTAAAATAAAGGTACTAATACCTGCCCTGTGTACTCCAGAGGGTGATGCGAGAGAACAAATTAGATGAAGTGAACATGCTCTGTAAACTGGAAAGAACGACACGAGGCAAACTTGCCATTATTTAAGGTCATCCTTGATACTCTGCAGCAGGAGGAAAGTCAGAGAGAAAATGCAGCTTTACTGTGAATTATCGCCTTGTCTCTGGGAAGCTCAGAGAGCTTGTGTAAAGACGGTGATAGAAAGTTAATTCCCGTTTTAAGTAGAGATTTTTATTTATTTATTTATTTATTTATTTATTTTTTTAGTGGCTTTCACTGATGTGTCTCATCCTAGCAGACACATGTCAGTTGTGGCAGCTCTCTGGCCGCTCTGTCTCCGAATACCTCACTGACTCCCATCACTCCGCCTCATACGTTTTAAGGTTATTGTTTCCGGCTCTTCCTCTTCTTTCCAAACCGGTTGTCCTTTGACGATCTCACCTATTTCCCTGTCTTACTCTGCTCCAAATGAATGTTTCCTTCTATCCATCACACACTTCGACATGGATGTTGCATAGGCACCTCGAGCCCAGTGTGTCCAAAATGGAATTCATTATCTTCCCCTACACCTCCCTCGCACTACTTTCTCTTCTGATTTTTCTATCTCAGCTAATTGCATTCATACAGCAGACTCTGTGAATGGAGCCAATGTTGTGCAGTGTACAAGCTGCATAACCAATCATGGCAGCCCTCCCAACAGCCTGTTCCATTATCTCAATGGTCACTAATTCCTTGATTTTCTACAACGAGTCTGTAGACAACTCTCAAATTACTAGAGGCTCCCACTTAAACATTCATGCCACTTTATCACGGTTATAAATTCAGTTGATAAGTCAGGAACAGTGTCTGAGTATGGATTTTTATGTGTGAAAATTATAATGCGGGAGGTTTATGTTCAATTTAAAAATATATATTTTAACACTGTTTATACACACGTGTGCATGTGTTCAGTAAAGAATCTCTAAAGGTAGCCCTCAGCAATCCTTTCTCTCCATAAGCTCATGCTGCTCCTCACATCAAGAGGTAGAACTTATCTGCCCTCCCCTTGAATTTGTGTGGATCTTGTGACTACCGTGGCCAAAGGGACATTACCAAGAAAGATGCAACTGAAGACTTGATAGGTCTTGAATATTGGGATTTGTCCTTTAGAAACACTCCTTCTTAGAACCCAGCTGCCATGTTTTAAGAAAGATACGAAGAGAAGAACCAAGGCATGTTGGTTAATGGACCCAGCTGAGATCCCAACTGACAGCTGGCATCCACTTGCCAGTCATGTGGACGAGCCATCTTCGACCTTCTAGCCCAGTCCCTCATCACAGGGAGCAGAAGGAACTGCCCAACTGAGCAAGTCACCACAAAAAGTCATTAACAATAATAAATGCTTTTTTTAAGTCACTAAGTTTGGGGTGGTTTGTTACCCAGTGACAGACAAGCAAAACAGAGTGTGTGTGTACACATGAATGTGCATTTAGCCATCTCTTTAAAGAGCCAAGACAAAGGCAAAGAAGACCATTAGCTAAAAGTGGTATGTATACTTTTGGTTGAAATAGTTTCCAAGATAATTCCCAGCAATATTTAGCAAAACTGTCTGTTAAGGCCATGGATAAATAATAGAAAAGAAGAAAAGAAGAGAATGCCCCAGAGACAAGGAAAACAGGATCTGATCCTGAGTAGAAAATGCAGACAATGGGTCTTATAATATAAGCTTCTGGTTATCCTGTTATATGTTACACCCCTGTCCAACTGAGTAAATAAAACTTCAAGTGAACAACACTTAAGACTGTGGAGCCTCAAATACTTCTTCCACTTTGAAATTCCATAGGAAGAGCCCAACACCTGGTCATTTGTCTGTAAGGCCAGGAAACCTACTTGAAATGTACCTTGTCATGTGGCACTAGTCCCGTTACCAACTCTATGGGTGCTGTGAACCAGGAGGGAGGAGTCTGCTTTTCTCTTTCCAAGTCCTTATCTCATGTGGGTTCTCCAGGTTTTATCTAGAGAGCCTGGAGACAAGTGATTCTGCATCTGAGAAAACTGTGATAAGTCCTGGTCAGTCTTTGAAAACCAAGCCCAACACAATTCCCATTCTCACTTTGGTTATTTGCGCTCACATCCTTTTCATCTTTGAGACTAAACCACTACATACGTTTCCCGAATTGCGAACCCCTGTCTGGAGTTTTCATTTCTTTTCATACATGCTCCATCTGCTGCCAGCGATATTTCTAAAACACCGATCTGTGCCCTCGCTGCCCAGTTAGAAAAGTTGCCACTGAATTTCTCGACACACAGAACGGGGTAATCATTAAGAGAGTGCGGGGAGGAGAGAGCTTGGCTGTCAGGCTGAAGAGTTTGGATTTCACACATAGGAAACGGGGATTGTGTAAGGGTTTCTGAGGAGGGGAGAGGAATAAAGCAGTTTTTGAAAATGTCTTTTCTACCCTCTCAGATTCAGTCACTGCTTTTGGTTTTAACCAGGTCTACTAGAGTCTGCTAGCTTTAGTTCATAGCAACTAAAATCATTTCTTGGGGCCTCCTTTTTACCCTTCCTCCAGTCTCATCCACACGTGCGGATGCTTAGTCCTATGTCCCCGACTCAGCCCTCCCTATACATTTCTCTCTCTTTGAGCCTGTAACTTGAAGCTTAGACGTACATACGGATAAAGTAGCTTTGTGCTTCTCTCCCTTCAGTTTTTATCGAAAGAAAGTGGAACCAGTCCCAATGCATCAGATACATATTTCCCTTTCCTTCAAACATGTCCCCAAACAGACAGCAGCACCTCTGTGAGTGCACGATGACAGAGACTACGGGAGTAGGTCTTCTAACTGGGCCGCTTGCAGTGGTCCCTCCAGCACTAGGGCTCATTCTCTGTGGGTAGCTGATCATAATTCACCGTAAGCCACCTGGCAAAGTCCCTTCCTTTTGCTCCCACAATTGCAGGGGCTCCTCGTGGAAGCCAGCAGTCATTGCTACTTTTGTCACTGGCAGATGAGGCTCCTAATTAAAATCCTTCCACAACCATCCTCCGAAGTCTCCTCAAGTTGTGGGGGATTGACTAAGAAGACAAAACATTAGGAGACATTTCTCGACTCCGTGTAGCTGCTGCTCAAGGGCTGGTTATTGCTCTTGCGTTACCAGAACGAGGGACATCAGCTTACAAAAGGACCTGGTGTTGCAGATCCTCATTTTAGGACATATTGTCAGCGTGAATCTGTCTCCACCTCACTAACTAGATGGTCTTCCATACGTCATGAAGCCTTCAAGAGTTCCACTATTCTCATCTGTGAAAGGGTTATAATGGGATCTGTTGAGAATTAGAGATTAGCAGTATGTGTGTGCATGTGTGCGTGTGCGTGTGTGCACAAGCATGTGTCTATACGCGTCGGCCTCACCTGACATAGCACACAGTAAATGGAGCTATTATACTAGGTGGTTCTATAACTCGTTAGCCTATTGCAGATGCATGTGGCAACACTGGGAACTCCACCTCTCCTCCCCATTCTCCAGTTCTCAATCTGCAATATCAGCAAGCTATTCTCAGTGCCAAACCTGAAAATTGTCTCTGAACATTTGGAGGACGTTAAGTGGCTGAATATAAGCAATTCCATGTCAAAAATCACATCTTGTGACACTGCAGGAACAAGAAGCAGTCCCCAAAGATGAGAGACTGTGATGCTTTCAGATAAACCACTCCTCCAGAACCGTGCTAGGGCCCTTTGAAACTTCCGTGACAGACACCACGTGTGAAAAATCAGACCCGGGAGCAAAGAAAAACTGAAGATCTTAAAGCCTTTTACTCTCTTTATGAAAACCCTGGGATTTGTCTTACCAGCCTTTCATCTTTTAGGTCTGCTGACTTGGCAAAATGTCATGTTTAACTCTCTCCTTATTTTGAATTGTGACTAGGAAGTACAAGTTCTACTAAATATGATTTTCACCCATTTTGGTAGCTTCGGATGGTACCGGTTTTGGCTGTCTTGGGCAGGAACTGCCAGCTGTGTGTGGGGACGGTCTCCAACCTGTGGAATGACCTGGGTACTTACCACACACAGGGTCAGTGGTGGTTCCTGTGCCGAACACAGGTTTTCATGCATAAGAAATGTATGCTGACTACGTCATTGGTCCACCTTTAAAAATCATTCTGGATTCACCGTGAATGCAGTGGCTCTTACACAGAACAGAGCAGGCTGGGAGATTTTATTTTCCCTCTACAAATGCCTACAGGCACACCCTTAGTTAAGAAACAAATTAAGTTCTGTGGAGGAGGAAGAGAAATATGTTTGAAAAAGCCAGGGTTGGGCGCCTGGGTGGCTCAGTTGGTTAAGCGACTGCCTTCGGCTCAGGTCATGATCCTGGAGTCCTGGGATCGAGTCCCACATCGGGCTCCCTGCTCAGCGGGGAGTCTGCTTCTCCCTCTGACCCCCTTCCCCCTCGTGCTTTCTGTCTCTCATTCTCTCTCTCTCTGAAATAAATAAATAAAATCTTAAAAAAAAAAAAAAAAAAAGAAAAAGCCAGGGTTGTTCCCCTTCACTTGTATTTAAAAATTATTCATCTGATTTAATTCACATTTGTGATGTCAATTGTCCGAACAAAATAAAATCTTGCAGGTCTATATTTAATTACTAGAAAGAGTGTCACGATAGAAATTCTAACCGAAAGTGCAGCCCTGTTTCACTGACGGTACCTTAACCAAGTGCCACATGTGAGAAGCATTTGCCTCACAGTCTTCTAATACGTGCACTAAAATTCCTCTTTACACCTGAAACATACCACGCTTTTTTGGCATTATTTAATCTCTGCATACATAAGAGAGCAAATTTAGTTAATACTCTTGATTTAACTAGAAATTGTTGACTTAAAAATACCTGTGAAGTATAATAAAAGGTAAGGAGATTTTATAAATGCGTATTTTTCCTGTTGGTATCACCATTAATTTCTCTTCTTTCCTTTTGATGATGAAAATCATAAAATAATCAGCAGTAATATCATAAAAGCTCTATCTCTTCTCTAGCTATGAAGCACTGATGAATGGAAAAAATTTCAACAATTTTTTTTTAGTTCTCATTATAGATCCCTTTTATGAAAGACAGCAGTACCAGAATAGCTACACCATTCTCTTCTCTATTATCCTCTGACTGTAAAATAAAATTACAGAATATTTTAGTAAACTTACAAAATGAAGTAGATTGATTTTAAGACAAGTTGCTGTAACAGAAAAATTTCTGAAATAAAATTCAACTTCAGGGTAATTTTTCTGGTTTACTGTATTTTTCTGCAAAATATTTTCTATTCTGCTTAATTAGGAATCAATCAGCAATGTAATTTAACAAATACCATTTAGACAATGCCACTAGCATTGGTATCTTGTGTTGAAAGACATTTCTAGGCCCAAGATTGAGCCATGTCTGTCTGGGGCGCCAACTCTGCAAACGAAAACTTTGAGAGAACATTCCTGTCCCTGAAAATGCTCTGCTGGACCGCAAACACAGTACATCCAATCAGCCAGCCCTCAAACACCAAGCCAAGTCTAGGCTCTATACTTACTTCCTTGTTCCTTACTCATTTTCTGTTTATCATTTCCTTTTTTTTTTATTCTTTATCCTATCAAAGCTCCCTATCTTCTACCCCACTGTGCACTTCCCTGCGCCCTTGGGAACAAGGACAGCCCACATCACTAAGGGTTAAATAAAGTTCGTTTTATCACCTAAATTGTCTTCTTTAATTATTTTTAACACTTGTATATAACAAAATGTCATTATTTTACTATGGCCGTATTTCACGAATTTTTGGTTTGAGTGAATGTTTTGGGAATCTGTTGGGATATTAAGCAGACACTCTGGAATTATGGAAGCCCAAATGCTTTAAAGTGGCAGCCTAGTTATTCTGCTAAGTCATTTGAAGACAACGGCTGACCTCAAAAACTTCATAACTGACACCTCTGAATCTTTATCAACAATGATGCATGGTTAACACAGGAAATCCCCATTTCACCCATGGGAAGCGAGAGTCCTTTCCTATTGTGCTTCTTTGCATCTCCTTAAAAGTCTTTCATAGTTAAATATGGTGGATTGGATACAAATGTATATTTTTGCTTCCTCTTGAAATCCAATTAAAATGACTCTGTAATGAGATAAAACTAAGGTTAAAAAGCCCACAAAAACAAAGAAAGCTGGCGAAGATATGAGAGCAGGCTAGAGATATTGAGAAATGACTGGGAGCTGGAAAGCAGATGGACAGGTGGTGACACTCATTCCAGCAGAGAAAGCTGAAAGCTGTGTGTCTAAAACGGAAGAAGCAAGAATCAAGACTAATGCTGAGAAATGCCAGAATGTCTCAGGATTTAGAGGTGTCTGGTACTCTGAAGGCTGAAAACTGGTAGGGCTAAGGAACAGAAAGAGAGTGGGTCAGGCATCCAGATTCTCTCTTTAATCCTGGCGAGAGACAGGTGGTTCACTGGCTGGGAGGACACCAGCAGAGCTGTGGGTAAGGGTACTGAACTGAATAGAGAGGGTGACATGAAAGTCTATGTGTTGACAGGTAAAGAATTCCAGTCCCTTCATCTCCAAGAATGTTGGCAATAAGCAAGAGATTGATGATTTCTCTCTGGGGGATATTGACTAATGCAAGAGGAAAGACCCAGAGAGCAGGAACAGCTAGGTTTCTGCCCCATTATCCCACAGTGAGGCCAACCACTTGACAAGCTCCAGCTACTGCAATAAGAGCTTCCAAACTGATTTCTGGTGCTCTCAATCTCACAGAAGGCTGAATAGGTGAGGGACGTCACAGATTTCAAGAAAACCTTAATGATTACTAAAAATACTGAATAAAAGAAACCAACAGGAACTTAAAGGAACATGGCAATGCAGGGGACAGAAGACTTGGAAGACAAAAAGCCATTACAACTGGTATGCTCAGAGAACTAGGAAAAAACACTGTACCCATGAAACAAAAAAAAGAGTAAGTTTTGAAATGAACCATTCAAAAACTTAAGAGAAGAAACCTAAATTTAGAAAATTTAAAAATGGCAGAAATTAAAAATATAGTAACTGAGTTGGAAGAGAAAGTTGAGAAAGTCTCTCATAAAGTAGAACAGATAGAAAGGGAGAAAAAAACATAGAAAACATAAGAAAATGAGAAGATTAACCCTAAAAACCATGTTGAATAATCGGGATTTTAGAAAGGGAGACAGAACTGAAGAAGAAGACATTACAAAAGAAACAATAAGGACGTCTCCCAGAAATGAAAGGCATGAATTTTGAAACAATTTATTCAGAACAATTAATTCTAGAACAATTGTTTTTCTTGCACGAATTGTTGGGAGACAATTCTTCATGGTCTCTCACACTTACGCATGTCTTGTGAGACTGACCGCCTTTGTCCCAGACTATCTTTTCCTGGATATTTGTATAGCAAACAGCCTTGGAAAACAGAGATAGCATCTTTCTTTGGGGAAAAAGCTGGATTTGTTTATGGTTTTGGAAGATCAAGATAGTGTCTTCCTCTGGAGCATAGGGACAGGCATGCTTACCGCCCGTGATAAAAGACTCGGGATCCCAAAGCTCAGGGCTCCTCTCTTTAGATGTAAACTACTGTGTATGCTTGTGTTACCTGACCCTCTTTGTTTCAGCTTCTGGAAATTAGGGCTTGGGCAAATGACAGGAAGTGATACTATAGCTGTGGGGGCTGTGAGTAACAAACTGTCCCTCACCTTTGATCTAGAAACTTTTGCCTTCTTCCAGCATCCATGAAAACGTGTCAGGAAGACTGCTTAGCTTACAGACAGGGTAAAATCTCAGACCCATTACAACTGTTTACAGTTTTGGCAATGAGGATGGGATGCTGAGAGATAGGGCTTTCTAGAAGCAGAAGGACAAGGGTCTCACAGGCTGACTGACAGGATTTGAAGGAAATTCATAGAAATCAGGAGCAAAGTTACTGATTAAATTGTATGGCCAACCAGACAGTAAATGATCATCCACTTCAGGGGTAATAGGAAGTAGGTTCAAAGACAGCTGCCCAAACAGTGCCCTGGCTGTTGCTAACTCTATTCTCAATGGGAGACTCCCCTAACAGTCTGGTGTCCGGTCTCAGGTCTGCCCCAGCGTAACACGCATTACTAATATTCATTCTGTGTGGAAAGAAGTTTTTTCTGCCTTTCACATGATGGTTTCAGAGTTGGGCATTCTCACTGAAGGAGAAAGAAGAGGAACCTGTGGCTGCCACAGGCAGAAACCAAATAAATTATTACAAACTCACCTGGTTCGCTTGGAAGACTGAGGGAGGGCATGTGATGCTTAAGGAAGAACATCCCCATCATCGGGCTCAGCCCTTTCTGCAGTCTACATGACAAACTGAAATCCATTCAGAAGATTATAAAAGGTCTAAGACTGTTTATTTATTTATTTTTTCAGTAGGTGCTGGCTGCTGAAAGGGAGCTTTGGCCCCTTTTGGGTAGATTTTCCTGAGATAGAGAAACTCTAATCAGAAACCACAGATGATGCACAGACAAGTTTCTTTTCTTTTTTTTCCCCCTGATCATGGTGAATCACTTTTTAAATGTGCTGTTGGATTTGGTTTGTTAATATTTTGTTAGGGACTTTTATATCTATGTTCATCAGAGATACTAGCCTGTAATTCTCTTCTTTTGTAGTGTTTGATTTTGGTATCAGGGTAATTCTGGCCTTGTAGAATGAATCTGAAGCTTTCCTCTCTCTTCTATTTTTTTGGAAGAGTTTGAGAAGAATAGGTATTAACTCTTCTTTAAGTGTTTGTTAGAACTCACCTGTGAAGCCATCTGGTTCTGGACTTTTGTTTGTTGGGAGTTTTTGATTATTGTTTCAATTTAATCCCTATAATTGGTCTGTTCAAATTTTCTATTTTTTTCTTGATTCAGTTTTGGAAGGTTATTTCTAGGAATTTGTTCATTTCTTATTAGTAATCTAATTTGGTGGCATATAATTTTTCATAATATTCTCTTATAATCCTTTGTATTTGTGTTGGTTGTTATTTCTTCTCCTTCATTTCCAATTTTATTTATTTGAATCCTCTCTCTTTTTTTCTTGATGAGTCTGGTTAAAAGGTTTATCAATTTTGTGGATCTTTTCAAAGAACCAGCTTCCAGTTTCATTGATCTGTTCTATTGTGTCTCTATTTCATTTATTTCTGCTCTAATCTTTATTATTTCCTTCCCTCTACTGGCGTGGAGTTTTGTTTCCTTTTTCTAGCTCTTTTAGGTGTAAGGTTAGGTTGTTTATTTCAGATTTTTCCTCTTTCTTGAGGTAGGCCAGTATTGCTATAATCTTCCCTCTTAGAACAGCTTTGACTGTGTCTGAAAGATTTTCGACTGTTGTGTTTTCATTTTCATTTGTCTCCACATATATATATTTTTATTTCCATTTCACTGCAGTTCTTCTAAATGCCTGGGCCTCGTTCACTGGCATTTTAGTTAGGCTGAAACCCAATCACGTCTCCTGGAATGCTGCATCCATACAGACTCATTGCCAGACATGTGGAATTAAAAATGGATGTGGTCACCTTACTCACTGGGCAGAACTCAAGTTCATTCTCATAGCACTGGCTAATGTTCCCCTTCATGAACTTTGTTACATTTTTATTGACTCATGGGCAGTTGCCAATGGCTTGGATTTTTGGTCTGACACTTGGAAAATCATAGACCTGCTAGATTAGTCATACTTACTTCACTTGCAGACCACAAACTGTGGGGAAAAAAATGTGGCTGCTGACTGAACTGAGTCACTCACTGGTCTCAATGACTAACAATGGATATGGTCCTGTTCTCTGATAAGACTGGAATCAAGGGCTGATGGAGCCTGCACCACTCAAAATGCCACCATTGCTCCCTAGACACATCATCATACTGACCATGGCATCGCATCCACCATCACAGATGGGGCATGAAATAAAGGGATCCACGTGTTTAAGGAAACACTGGAAGTAGATCATTAGCCTTCAGATGACTGTAGAGATCTCTCCAAAATGAGGCTACCCTTGGTTTATTGGAAGATGTTCCTGGGGAGATAACTAACTTGTTATTTGGACACAATCTGTGAGGCAATTATTAACTCCAGGGGAAAAAATATCGTACAATTGTAACCATGGTGCTCTGCATGGCTCAACTGTGAATAATATTTCAACAAGCACAGAAATCAAAACACCAAATATTGTGATGGATGTATCCTGTGAAGATGGGGGATACACAGAAAGATAGATAGATAGATAGACTTCCTTAGTAGGAAGTCATTAGATATTGCCTAATGAAAAATTTAAGAGATAATATGAAGTGTTATTTAAATATAAGGAGGTACATACCAGAAGCAACAATGGAAAGAGCTGAAAGTGGTTACCTTTGGGATATGGGAAGTGGGATAAGCAGGGGTGGAGCAGAAGCCTAACTAAACCGTTTGACTTTTTTTAAAAATTTTTTATTGTTATGTTAATCACCATATATTACATCATTTGTTTTGGTGTAGTGTTCCATGATTCATTGTTTGTTCATAACACCCAGTGCTCCATGCAGAACGTGCCCTCCTTAATACCCATCACCAGGCTAACCCATCCCCCTACCCTCCTCCCCTCTAGAACCCTCAGTTTGTTTTCAGAGTCCATCCTCTCTCCTGGTTCATCTCCCCCTCTGACTTACTCCCCTTCATTCTTCCTCTCCTGCTATCTTCTTCTTTTTCTTTTTTCTTAAAATATGTTGCATTTAAAACCATATGCATGCCCTATTAGTTTCCTAGGATTGCTATAACAGAATACCACAGGCTGGATGGTTTAAACAACAGAAATGTATTTTTCACAGTTCTGAAGCTGGAAGTTTGGGATCGAGATATCTACAAGTTTGGTTTCTTCTGAGGCTTCCTTCCTTGGCAAGCAGATGGCTACTCTCTGTGTGTTATCACATGCCCTCCCCTCTATGCATCCCTGGTGTCTCTCTGTGTGTCCAAATCTCTTTATAGGGACACCAGTCAGACTGGGTTAGGGCCCACCCTGGTGGTCTCATTTTAACTTAATCACCTCTTAAACCACCCTATCTCTAAATATGGTTGCATTCTGAGGTTTGGTGGGCTAGAACTTCAACATATGAATTCTGGGGTGACAATTCAGCCTGTAACTCATGTATTAGTTAAAATAATAAAAAAAAATCTTATGTCAAAACATCCTTCAGACTTAAACCACGTAGGACTTAACAGTTATCTGGAGCCTTAAACTGTTGTCAGCTCCAGCTGCAATACCCATAGGTATTATTATATTTTGCACAATATGCCAGGACTTGGAGAATAACATTTAATTTTAGAGTCATTGATGAGGTTTCAAGCAAGATAGCAGTAAATACAGTAATACTGGGAAAATGACACCCCTACTATTTCCATCAGCTGGTTCCGCCCACTCTTGCAAAACACTTTCCACCACCTGCTTTCTCAGGTTTTCACCAGCAGTTCCTCAAGCTTCTTATCCGTGTTTTTAAAATTTGTTTTGTCCTTTCTCCCCCATTTTTTTAACCGCTTCTCTTTTTAGTTTAGTATCTTATTTTATCCACAAGAACCTAATAACCACAGAATTCTTGACTGTTCTTGTATAAGAAACTGATGATTATAGCAAGAGAAGAAAAAAAGAAATCCCCTTGTATGGTCTGCAACTAATTATTTCTGCAATTTAAGATCTGTGCTATACCAAGTCAAAACTAGCACTGGTCACATCTGTTGGGAGGACATATATGAATCTGCCAACGGACACTGTGATTCCAAGTGAAGTTTTGTCAGCAGTGATGAGGATCCTGCTTTATCACAATGCCTTTGAGAAGATTCTGACAGAAATCCTGAACAAGATTAATGGTGAAATATGAAATGGGACTGAACCAAGAGAGAGTTAACATATTGCCCAGCGCCACTGTCATTCTGAAAGGACACAAAATACTAGGGCAGCCTATAAATACTGAAAAGCACGGACTACTAAGAACATTATGAAAGTATAAATGTTCAGAAGCATCATTTGTATTAAAGGCAGGAGCAAGGGACTGACCAACAAAACTATATTTATTAAACATTTATACTGTACGCAGGCCTTGCAAGTAATTCCCAAATATACACTCCCATAAGAAATCCATTTGGGTTATATACTTTCGGGACATAACAGCTCCATCTTCTTTTTTTAGATGGTTTCACCCTTTTCCCTACTATTATACCATTTTATTATATGAAGAAGAAATTTTAAATTCCAGTTCGTCACACCTTAGTTACTCAATTACCAAAACACAACAAAACGTACGTAAGCTTACAAGGACATAGAAAAACAATGTGAGTAAATATGATAAAAAAAAAAAAATCAATGCATTCCCTGAGCATCCTACTATTTGCCAACATTATGCTAAATGTTATACACGTACAGAAGTGTTTAAAACATGTTTCCTTCCCAAGAATTTAAAATCAGGCCCTGATGTGCATAGGCATAAACACTTAACGGTAAGGATCTAAGTTTCCCACACTGAGAAATAATCCTCTAAAATCAAACCAAAAGAAACCAGAAAGGTCAATAAACTTCAGCTTCTTTTTCTCAAAGACCCACTCTGCCTTCCTTTGGGGGAGGCTTGAAGCAGCACTTCCAGCAAAGTCTTCTATTTGGCATTTAAACTTTATCTTGGTGATTACTGCAAACCAGTCATGAAACAATATTTATATTATTTGTCAAGTGCCTTATTACCTTGAAGAATGAAAGATGCTACAAGAGTTAAAATAACATTATGTCTACAAAGGGATGGCTTGGCTTAAAGCTAAGCATTTCCGTTCCACTTAAACTCTAGGTATTACCATCCCTTTGTAATGCAAATTGTTCAATAGCACAGGATTTTCCAAGCTCTGGGAACCTCATGGCTAACAAAGCCGAGACTAGCTCATCTGCAACATGCAATAGTTCTGCTGCATTATGTGGATACCTCAGAGCGGCAGTAAAATCAGCCAGACTGTGCTTAATATGATAAGTCATGGTGGTGCCATCCATTGGCTTAATGTGATGTGTTGTGCGCACACGTGTGTGATTTCTTTTTTTTTATTTTTATACTTTTTTTTATTATGTTATGTTAATCATTGGAGGGGGAGACAAAATGTGTGTGATTTCTTAACATAAATTTTATGAAGAAATTACATATAAGAAGTAAAAATTTCAGAATTCAAATTAGTATGGCCTACCTGAAATTTCTTCAGGAGTGATACTTCTGAAATTAAATCGCTTCAAAACAATTTTAATTAAATCATTGACATTTTGACTTTTTCCTTTGTTCTTCTAGCGTATTGTTTTCTGAAAACATTTTCTATAATGCAACTTTTGAGTCTAAATTTCCATTTTACCACCATTTTATTGAGTATGGGGATGAAGTGAGCTCTCAGTTCAGGGCCTTCTAAAGATTCAGTGAGATTTCAAATTGAACAGAAGGCCCAAGGTGGAAGAAGAGGGTTAAACAGTGGTGTAAATGGAGAGGCTTACATATGATGATGTATAATAATGTATGCATGTTATAAAATATAAAATTAATTAGAGTATGTATGTTAACTAACGGGAATTTAAATAAAAACTTTGAAAAAATGAAAAAAAAAAATCGAGGGCATGCTATCTGCTGAGCACTGCTATGAGTTCATTATAAGAATTAAGTGTCACCCAAATCGGTCCATGATCATTCTCATTTCAACAGATGGGGAAAGTGAATACAGAGATGTTAACTGCCTCGCACACAGTCACATAAATAGTAAGAGGGGGAGCCAGGATCCAACACCAGATAGTAGGACTTCAGACCAAAGTTCTAAAATTCTACCCTGTCTGACAACCAGACCAAGCAGATAAATATGTAACGATCCACTTCCATTTTTCTACCCTTACCTGCCTTAGTTCTTCCAGAAACCATTAAATGTTTCACCATACTCAAGGGACAAATTATATACTAAAATAAACTGACAGCATCCAAACTTGAATGGCTGCTTTTTAGGTCCTTAATCCATATACTTTAGAAAGATAAAGGCAAAAGTTTCTTCCATTGTCCTAATTGCCTTGTCTAAAATGCACGGACATGAAATCTAACCTAATTCACATAGCTTGGCTTTCTCACAAAATCATAAAAAACTAGATTAAAAACAGAGGAAGAGTTTAGTTTTAAAATATATGACTTCTAAAATCCCATATCAAACTTGTAGCAATTTTCAGAGGCCTATATTAAACAAATGCACGTTGACATCACCGAGTAGAGGTCACTTATGTGGGGCTATTAGCACAAGCCCTCCTTTGCTGCTTTTTCTGTCCTGCTGCTTGCCCTGTGGCCATTTGGTTTCCATCATACCCTCTCCTGTGCACGTGAAGGGGAGATGTCTGCGTGTGAGAACTGCATTTGTCATGAAATTGCTCCCAGCAGGCATTCTGCGCTTCATGCCAAGGAAGTTTGTGCCCATTCTGAGAATGTTATCCATCTGAACTACTGGTCACTATTATTATGTGTAATAAAATGTTAAATGAATATTTGGAGAAAAATAACATTTGCTCTTTCATCAATATTTACATTAATGGTTATAATGGATGGAAATATCACCAGCCAATGTGACATGCAGGCTATTGTCATACAGTAGGTTATCCAGGCCACTATTTGAATGTGAAAATAATGTAACCATGAAGTTACATTCACCTCTCTCCTGAGTAACAGCCTATACTTCCAACTCTCTAAGGGACATCTCCTTATAAGGGTGGCACAGACATTTCTAACTCATCAAGCTCCACCAAACACCACCTTTTCCTCCCAATTCTTGGGACTCTAATTATGCACTGGTGGGTTTTCTGGGTCTGTCTTCTGTAACTGCAATTTGCTACCTAATTTCTTAAAAATCTTTAGTGTAACCATTTTATTTTGCTCACTTTTGAGGATGCTACTATACTTTTAGCAATATACAGTCTGATTTTTATTTCTGATTCATTCATTCATTCAATCATTCATTCATTCATACATATGCTACTTTCCTGAACTCTGGTCTTGAGAATCTGTATCTCTGCTTTGTGCTCTTGCTTCATTTAAGTGCTTACATCAAGTTAAAATGTTTGCCGTAAGTTTTGCTGGACTCAATTTGTTGTTGCATGTTTTTTAGTTGTTATTTGTTTCATCCATTTCTTCACCCTACCCCCATATACCCTTTTTGATTATTAACTTCTGAAGGAGACCAGTTTTTCCTGAAGTAGCTATCTGTAGGCAATATATTTTAGAGAGGGATGGGTGGAGCTCTTTTCTAGGAAAGCAGAAACTTTCCTAAATAGCTTGGGTTTTGCCTATGTACTTCTTTACCTTGTACTTCTTTCCAACCAGTGAAGAAACAGAGATATTAAATTATTGACAATGTAAAGCCTCTTCTCCACTAGAACCTCTCCTCTGCTAGCTACGGGGATTTGACTCCTTGCAAATATAGACCGTGTCAGTCCTTACTTAGCAATGTCTCTTCAGTCCCAAAACTGAGTGCAGAGAAGACCTCACTACCATGATATGTATGCTATTCCACTGTCACATGCACAGAGTTTAGGTTACACCTCCGGTTGTGCCTCTCACTTAAAGACACATGGTTTTCTAGTTCTGAGATCTGCAGCTTTGACATCTTTTCTACACTGTCTTCCACCACAACCGTGCTTGATACCACTTTGGGCAAACTTTTTATAAATAAATAATTGTTTTGTTTTAAGGCTTCTGTTGTTTTTTAGTTTTATCAATGATGGGCTTTATGATTCTTTCTAATTTTGCTGTTTGTTATTGTGGGAAATTTTTGAGAGGAGAAGAAGCTGCTTTTATTTATTTCACTATATTTAAAAATAATTTGAATGTGATAAATATTTTTAGGTAAAATCTATAAATATTCCATAACATTTTGGTTATCCAAGCATTGTAGTGATGTTGCTTTTCTTGAACATGTTATCTTTAAAAAAAAATAAATGTAATTCACATACTGCAAGATTCACTCTTTCAAAGTATATAATTAATAGATTTTTAATATTTTACAATGTTGTACAACTATCACCACTTTATAATTTCAGAAAATACTCATCATTCCCTAAAAAGTTCAGTGGTCAGTTCTTATTCCTTCTTCTTCACAGCCCCTGGCAACCACTAATCTTTTTGTCTGTATAGATTTGCCTATTCTGAACATTTAATATAAATGGAGTCATGCGATATGTGGTCTTTTGTCTCTGGCTTCTTTCACTTAGCATAATATTTTCAAAGTTCATCCATGTTGTAGCAGGTGTATTTCATTCCTTCTTATGCTGAATACTATTTGGTTGGACAGACAGAACACATTTTGTTTATCCATTCATGAGTTTTCTGTTTGTATCCAAGAAAACTAGAACTGAGCAGAAAAATAAAGTAGGTATCAGTATTTACTGTAAGACCCAATGAGAAATCACACATGCAGTATTTCTAAATATAAAATACCTTAAAGGGTATGTACTATTTTCTTAAGTAGGAAAGTAAAGGTCAGAGAAGTGAAGTACCTGGCCCAATGTCATAGACCTAGGATGAGTGGGCAGGACCCTATGCACAGAACATCCACTATTTACGCTTTCCCCATGATGCTATGCTGACTCTTGCTACATCCAGCCGTCTCACACACACACCTAGAGTGGTATGCATGGTATGGGGGTGGATTATTGGGCATTAAGGAGACATTGTATCTTAAGTCATTCCTAGAAACATGGATAAATATCTTGGCACACTAGTACGCTCAATCAACTTTAAAGTTCAGATTTCATAAGAAGGTATGATCTTTTCCCGCTAAAATTATATGCTCCTTGAAGCTATTTGACTCCCTAAAATATTTACTGAAAAATTAGATAGAGCAGGAATGATTTCCAAACTCCCAACTCTGCCAATGCTTTGGAAATAAGAAAGAAGAAATTCTCTTGGGATTCACCCACACAAGTTTTGTTTTGTTTTGTTTTGGTCATTTTTCATTCATATAACCCTCTTAAATATACCTGTTAGTGAATCGAAAAGTTTCTTACTCAGCTTTCAGCCGTAGCAGCTGGAGCAGCGTCAACAGCAGATGGGCTGGATGACAGAGAGGACCCAGAGAGCTCTCCAACAGGAAGTGATGTGACAGGTGAAGGAGGTCAGGAGTCAGGAGAGAGGACGGAGAGTGGGAAGAACGGAGGGGGCTCTGGGGGGGAAGGGCATTTCTATTTACCTTCCTCTGGGAGGAGAGAATCTTAATAGTGACACTTCTTATCTGAGCTGATTATCGTTCTAAGGCCATTTTACAAACCGAGTAAAGGATTTGCTCTGGAGAACAGCAAATTTGTGCCCAAAATGAATGCATATACTTCCAGAACTGATTTTAAATTGCACTGGCTTATTAGACAGGAATCTTTGATTCATGACACCAGTTTAAGCCAAAAGGAGGAACAAGGTTTGTTTATACATCCTTCTCAGCCTTGAATTCCTTGTTTCTGGCAATAAGAACGTCTGTTTTCTTTTCTCCTGGTACAGGGAGGATACCTTTCACATGGGAGATTTATTTCCTCCTTTCAGGGGGACAGAGAAGGGCCAGTCTTTCTGCACTGGCTGTTTCTTAAATAACTTTAATTCAAAATAATTACTATGCCAAAGTGGCACATTTTGGGGTGTCATATTCTGTACCCCTTCAAAACAAATAAGACGTGAGAGAGTAAGGGTCCTGGAGAGGGGTTGGGCTGCTTTAGATAGGTGGTCCTGGAAGCCTCATTGTCACCTGAATAATGAAAGAAACAGCCCTGCAAGAAACAACCAAAAAAAAAAAAAAAAAAGACAAAATCTTTCCAGAGGATGAAACAGGAAGTATAAATGTGCTGAACTGAAAAAGAGCTCAATGTGTTGCAAAATGAATAAGAGGAGGGAGGATGTGAGCTGAGGTTAGTGAGGGAAGCAAGGCCTCTTAACCCATAGTAAGAAGTTCGGGTTTCATTTTAAGTGCAGAGTGAATAAATGAAGATTTTTAAATGGGGATGACCTGATATGATTTATAGTTAAAAAATAATCACTGTGGCTGCTCTAGAAAAAATGAGTATTAGTGGCTGATACAGTAAGTGTCCAGTAAATGTTAGTAATTAATGTTATTACTTATTTCATAATACATCTGCTAATCATTATTGATATTACTCTCGATGTGCACTCAGAGTATTAATGACAGTATCATGTGTACAGTGACCATTTACAGAAATTAAAATGACATGGTCTGTACCATTAAGTAGGGTGAATTCTTTTGCAGCAATTGTTACTTTCTGTGTAGCTTTGAGCAAATTAACCTCTCTGAAATTTAGTGACTTGATTTGTAAAATGGTAATAATGGTAAGGCTGTTGTAGGATTCAAACCAGAAAACAAATATAAAATTCCTAGTGGAGAAGCAGATAGTAGGCAAATAACAAATGCTGCCCATTATTATCATTTTAAGTGTATACACAAAGGGAACAACAAAATTAGATACATTCTTCAGCCTTAGATCCCTAAGAATGCATGCAATATATAGAGAAATAAGTGCACAGCAATTAGTGTGAACATCTATTGTCATATATTCTCATCTAGCACTTCCTCTTCCTCTTGCTATGGAAAATCTCTGCCAATTCATGGTAAGTCCCTACCAAGGATGGGGTAGATCTTGTTCACCATCAACCCCATCGACGTGAACATGTGACCTCAGTTTGGATAAACTACAATACGCTCCCCCAGCCACAGTATCACTGTGACATCAGCATGTAACCTGAGCTTGGCCAGTCAGGGACTTCTGTGCTCCAGCAATAAGAAAAAACTTTTTGTTGGAGTGAATAGGTAGATATGTTGACTCTGGGGCCACCAACAATCTTTTTGGCTCACTGAGAAAGGGGGAAAGAGAGTTCTGATGACAGAGTTTCAGGCTCTAAGTTCAAGCAACAGCTAAAGTTAGACCTTCTACTGGACAACTCGTTACGTGAGTCAGTTGTTACTTCTTTACTAATTTACTACCCCAATCCCAAGCTTATTTCTTTTGTACACTAAAAGGTATAAAAACCACTTTCTTTGAGCCTCATATTTCCATGAGCTCCCGTATGTTCAAAATTAGATTTGTTTTTCTCCTGTCAATTTAGTTATTAGGGCAATCAAGGAACCTAGAAGGGAAGAAGTGAAAAGTCTTCCTCCGCTGCAGTTTCCTTCATGGTTCTTATAGTCTATAAATGCCTACTTTGTGTTGTTCTTGTTTCCTCAACATTTTGAGTACAGGGCGAGGCACATACTAGGCATTCAGCACTTTCTGAAGAGAGAAGGATTGTTCACAGTGTCTTATGAAGTAGACACTATTAGAATCTCACCTTATACCAATAAGGAAAGGAGGTGTTAGATGGGCCTAGGTAAAGTGTCCAAATACTACACAGGTAGTGAGCGGCAGAGTCTGCATTCAAAGCCTTATAACCTGACTCCTGATCCTACATGCTTACTGACCTTATTGGTTTGGGGCTTTCCAAGAGCCCACCTAGAGCTGGAACTAAGTAAGTGTCCCCATACTATTTCCCCCCAGGGAAAAATACTGAATGCTTATTTGTTAAGTATAAAGCAGGAATGTTTCTGCCTTCAACTCTTTCTACAAATTTTCTTTATTTTGCAGGACTATTCTTGGCACTTTAGTGATTCAGTATCAACAGCATGAATTTTATTACAACCGTTCAATTCCTGAAAATATTTCAAGCTCTACATAGCATTGCTAAATATAAAAGAAATTATATAATGGATGGAATCTTTCTTATTGAGGACCTCCAATTAATCCATTATCTGAATATGAATAGGCCAGATGTGGCTTTATGCTGTCCCCTCCTTCTTTCCTTTCTCCCTACCCTTATAAAAAATGGCATGTCTCAGTGTTCAGGCTAACTCTGGTATTTATTTTCTAGCCTACATGAAGAGACCAGCTAGTCATTCCTAATTTTTTTTCTTTTGTAATCATCTTTTAAACAAGAACTAAAGCACTCTACCCTAATCTTCCTGTCCCAAATCTATGAAATTATCTGTTTATGAGAAGAATGATTTTGAGAGAAGGTAAGAACTGGAAGCCTGGAGTTGTAATTTGGGTTGTAACATTATGTAGCTGTGACATGGTCCTATAAGGGAGAGGGAGAGGAAAGAAGGGAACATTGAGTCTCTAATCTGTATTAGTCACTTGATATCCATGTTCTTATGTAATTTACTCTACAACCCAAGTAGGGTATTATTATCATTGCTTCAATAAGGAGGAAAAAGGTTTATAATGATTATATAAATTTCCTAAAAGGATAAAGGTGATGGTAGGTGGCATGCTCCTTTACATCACACTGGAAGACAGCAGCAGGTAGTCGGAAGGACAAGTCAGAACTTGTCTGGGTCTCTGTTCCAATCTGGATAATGAGATGACTGGAAAAGAGTTCCTAGAGGTTCCATTCAGTCAAACTTTCGTAATTCTTCATGGCCAGTTGTTCACAACATAGCATGGAGTCTGGTTTATCTGTGTGCTTATGAAATAAATCTGAAAGAATCCCTGTATGTTATATGGGGAAGGGCAGAGAAGCAAATGGGCAATAATATGGAGAAAACAAAGGAATGATGGCTCACAACATAAACTCAAAAGTGCTTGTAAGTAAATGAAAAAATTCTAATGTAACAGAGTTAGTCCTTGGCAAAAGAGCGAGATATTTAAAGTTTGCTTTGGATGTTTTCCTTTCTCCTCCTCTGCACTTTCCCAGCAGTCCAGGTGCCCATTCTCGGTGTACCAGTGGAACAGAATACTCTGAAACCCCAGCCCATAGTCTCCCTTTCTGGAAAGTACGGGAGGCGCAGGGGAAGCAGAAGGAGCTAGGGACAGAAGGCACGAATGGGTACCACAAGGATGCTGATCTTTATGAACTCTGGCCCAGCAGAGGCACTTACTGAGCAGAGTGAGTACAAACTCTGGATATCATTTACCTGCTCTGTCATGGCTTAGCTTTGTAATGTGGTCTGAGTGTAAGGCTGTCACATCTAGTAAGTAAAAATCCAGGATGCTCACTCAAATTTGAATTTCAGGTAAGCATCAAATACTTTTTTAATATGTTCCATGCAACATTTGGAATATACTTTTCAAAAAAAAAAGTTATTGTTTATCTGAAATTCAAATATAACTGGGTGTCCTGTATTTTGCCTGGCAACTGAATCTGAGTCTCATTTTAAAAAGCAATAAAGCATACCAATAACGTCACTGTCTCATTCCGGTCATCCCTTTGCTCACTGCCAGAAAGAGGCTTGGGAACTGCGGCCACCACAGGCGGCCTCTGGACACGAGACATTTGGAACTCGACACACCAAAAGAATGGGAGAGATGGGGAAGAGAGAAAGGAATCAAAAAAGATGGATTTCGCCTCCCAGACAGGCTGCAGTAAGACTGCTCATCTCTAACTCTGCTACAGGCTAAGACTCTTGAAGGAAATCTGAAAGCTGCAACATGTTTTTAACACAATCCTCTCACCACCGACTCTCTCAGGAGAGCTGCTACCTTCCCTCTGAACCACCTGCCATGATGGTGGCCTCCTTTCTCCTCTTACCACCTAGGAACCCCTGCATGGGTAATTTTACAGTTGGGAAAAGGGGTGACTGCCCTCTAGTAAAAATGCAACTCATCATTCCCAAAGTACTCATTCTTCTCCCACCTCTTCTCAAATCTACAAGATCTCATCGTAATTTGCTAAAAGTTGTAGCACCGCGATCAGTATTCAGAAATTAGCAGCCTTAAAAGAAAGTAAGCAGTCATCAAACATTTAAACATGCTTAAACACAGTTGTAGATATTGCACTTTCTCATAAAAATAATTCTGAAGAATGCAGCCCACAAACATTTGCCTTTTCCTTACTGTGGTTCATGCAAAAAAGTCTGCTTACTCCTGTCTTCAGGTGTCAGGTGAAACTCTGAAAAATGCTGGGGAGACAGTGCATGTTGACCTGAATATCCAGGCAAGCTGCAACATTTACATACAGTCTCTTCTTCACAGATTCAGCTGGGCCTCAGGAAGGAGATAGGAGACAGGGACATTTTGATAAAGTCCCTCAGGAAATTTCTTTTCCCCCTCGCTTTGACCACCCATCCTCATGAAATGCTACTTGGTTAAGTTAGGATTTACAGGGGTGTTCACCCTTTTTAGCCCCAGGAAGAACTGATGTCTCTTGGACCCAATGGAATAGATTTCTAAAGATGGGCTTTCACTTTGACAGGCTGACTAAACTGATTTGTGTGGCAGGTGTCACTGGATGAGGTTCTTTGAAAATCACCTTCCACAGATGGCAGGCTGGCCAGTGAAAGCGGCACAGACCCTGGCTCTCAGTCAGGCTGAGACCTAGCTAACCCCCGTCTCCCACCCCCACTCAGAGCAAAGAAAGAGAGGTTAATGACTGGCAAGCGGTCTTCCAGGCAAGGTAACTGCCTCCCCACCACACTGTTGTCCACGTGGTTAGCGAACTCACTAGCCAACAGTGTCCCGACACACAGAATACCTTCTTCTGTAGAGAACAAAAACATTTCTCTTGAACTGCCTTTCCATTTAAATTTTTAAAGGAAATGTATTAGTGAACTCACTAGCCAACAGTGTCCCAATGTATTAGCGACAGTCATATAATGCCTCACATTTATTAGGTCCCTATGTTTTTGAAGAAATCAACCTCCTTCCTATCATACACACCATTATCATTACTGCTTTTATTTCAGGTGGAAAATAAAGCACACAGAAGTTACATGTTTGAGTTTTGCTCTACCACGAAAGCCCCAACCTGAACTCCAGGGTGGACAGATGAAGGCCATGAGCCAAAGCAAAAGGAGGACTGTCCTCACCCGCACAGGTCAATGGTGAGAAATCAGTGGAACAGAGAAGACGTGGAAATCAGTGAGCTGAGCGTTCCTGTAACAGGTAACAAAGCTTATCCTTAAATCCCTGCAACTGCTTTACAAACCATTAGAAATGATGCCTAATTGATCTAAGGTCACCTTTATTTGATCATTATCTGAAAGAAAATTTTAAGTATGTGCATTTATGCCATGAATCTGTGAAGCTATTTTCCTCAGAATTCATTAAACTCCACATTTGCTGTTGTATTATGAATTAGCTGCAGACTTTTTTCCCCCATTTATTATTAATATTTTATTTTTCATTAGTTAACATGTTTTAAACTTAGCACTTATTTTAAATCTCAGGGGATATAGATTGAATCTGTATTTTACTACTTGTGAGATAGGCTACACACTGGCATTTATTCATATTTCAGCAGAAGATGGACTAAAATATACTTTGGATCAAAAATCTCTATCAATTTAGTTTAAATTTGTGTGTTGATCTGCTAGCTGTCTGGTTTTGTTGTTTCTAGGGAAAGGAGTGAATTACAGGGATGAGAAGACCTTGCCATTCCTCAATTTCTTTATCATAATTAAAATATTTTAGGTCAAGTGACAACGAAGGAGAAGGGCAGAGACTGTTACATACCCTGAATTTAGCACCATAACTTTTTCCAGTGAAAATGGATCTCTACTTGCCTTTTTTCCCCCAGTCTGCCTTCTGATCTTGGATCCAGATAAAAGGAACTCTGAGCTTTTAGGTCATAGGGAAAAACATAATTAAAATTTGCCCCCCATCCTTTATTGTTTATCTTTTCCCCTTTGGTCCTAGACTTGGGTAGGATTTTTTTTTTTTTTTTTTACAACTTATTTATTTATTTGAGAGAAAGAGCTCAAGCTCAATCTCAAGCAGACTCCCTGCTGAGCATGGAGCCAGATCCAGGGCTTGATCCCAGGACGCTGCGATCATGACCTGGGCTAAAACCAAGAGTTGGATGTTTAACTGTGCCTCCCAGGTGCCCTTGGGTAGGAATTTCTATTTCAACCAGGACTAAGGGGGTGAGTTTTATTTTTTCCTTTTTTATTTAAATTCGATTAATTAACATATAGTGTATTATTACTTTCAGAGGTAGAGTTCAGTGATTCATTAGTTGTATATAACACTCGGGGGGGGGGGGGCGGTGAGCTTTAAAGTAGTCTTTCAAGATTGATGGAAACCCAAAACCAAGATCAATAAATTGAACTCATGGATCAATAAATAGAAAACAGTAATATTAGATCCATGGAAAATGCTCCTGGCACACACATATAAAGATGAACAACATTGCAGAAATGTAGAGGAGGATATATCTCCTTTTTTTCTTTCCAAAGATTTTATTTATTTATTTGACAGAGAGAGACACAGCGAGAGAGGGAACACAAGCAGGGGGAGTGGGAGAGGGAGAAGCAGGCTTCCTGCCGAGCAGGGAGCCCGATGCGGGGCTCGATCCCAGGACCCTGGGACCATGACCTGAGCTGAAGGTAGACGCTTAACGACTGAGCCACCCAGGCGCCCCAGGATATATCTCCTTAATTACATTTAATAGATTTCAAAATAAATAATTTCTACAAATAGCTATTTTTTAAATTAAGTAGAAGAAGACAGTACCGATAGAAATGATCATGACATGAAACCTGAAATAGACCAAATAAAATTAACATTGAGAATGGTTAAAAAGTAACAGACAGATAATCTGAAGTTATACAGAAGATAATTGTGATAAATATCCAGAAAATGAAGGAGGTAAATATCCAGAAAATGTGAGCAAAAGTGGTCAGAGTGGGGACAGAATAAGGAGAGCTATTTTATAGTTAACCAAAGTCTCTGGGCTCCGAAGCTCAGGGGTTAGAGCACTGGTCTCGTAACTAAAGTCTCTGAATAATAATGAACAGAGTTAGACTCAATAATTAGTGATGGAGTAGGACAAAAATCTTTTCAAAGCCCTGGTAACTCCTGACAGTTTTTGACTGAATTCTGAATATCTGAATATATATGTTCTGAATATCACACTTACACTGCTACTTTCTTGGCCTGTTTTGCAGTGTTAAATATTACCTACTGACTTTTTGCCATGAAAGATGTAGACTGAGCTATCTTGATTCTGTTCAATACGCACCCACCTACCTTACCTCCATTTTCTTCCTTCTAATATAATTGCTATAATTAGGGGTAAGATCAACACACAGTGTTATTTTATTCCTGGTTATTTGTATTAGGCTACTTGATTACCCACTTTGGAAGCTGTTAACATCCACCCTTCATTCTCAGTGTTCTTGAATCATCTGAGGACGTGAATAAGACTAGCGATTTTCCTGCCATTCATTGTGCTGAACTGTCTGATCTGTTCAGTCTGGAAATTCTCTCTCTCTCTCTCTCTCTCTATCAGAAAGCACGAGCAGTGGGAGGGAGGGAAAAGAGGAGGAAAGAGTCTTAAGCACATGGTGCTCAGTTCAGAGTCAGACACGGGGCTCAACCCCACAACCCCAAGACCAGGACCTGAGCCAAAACCAAGAGGTGGACACCAAACCGACGGAGCCACCCAGGGGCCCCAGCTTGGAAATTCTTCTAGTTGGAGTCTATGAAAATGCTAGTTTTCCTTGTTCTCTTTTAGGAATTTCTATTATTTGGACATTGGGAATCACACGCTGATTCTTAAGTTTTCTTAAGTTTTTCATTCCTATTTTTCTTTTGTCTTTCGGATGCACCTTCTAAGAGGTTTTGACAAGTTATACTTGTTTTTTATATTTCTTTTTGTGTTTTTGTCATCTTATTTTTACTTTTTAAGAGCTTGTTGTTTTTGTTCTCTGAATATTCCTTTTCACTAGTCTCCTATTCTTGCTTCATGTATACATGGCATCTTTTCATCTCTGAACAAATGTGTTTTGACATATTCTTTGTCTTCCTGAGCTGAAATCTTTTTACTCCAAGATGATTTTGCTTTGTTTTGTATGGGTGAATAATTTTCCAGTTGGGGCATTTCACAAATTTCTCATGGGGTATCTGCTATATTTATAAGTAAGGTGCTAAACAACTGACTAGAAAGGGATTACCACTCAATATGTAGAACTTCATTTCACAGCCTTTCATCATGGCACATCTTCCCTAAACTCTACTTCATGTCGTCAAGCCTAGAATATTTTTGCTTCATTCTCTTTAGAAAGTACACATCCAGATTTGCATGAGGTGGTAGATGGGCAAATGCGTTACCTGACTTGGGAAAGGAATGGGGAGTGTGAGTTTTTAGTTATCTATTTTATCTAAGCAGACTTTTAACCAATATACATATTTCCAGCCTCAGAGGTATTCTCTTTTCAACAGAATTGGTGCCTTCATTCTTGAACCTTCTTGGTGGGGTCTGTGTTTTGGAGTTGTCCCTCCTTTGGTCTATCTTCCTCTTCCCACTGGGCACCAGCTCCCTCTGTTCTGCTAAATCAAACCCTTGGAATCTCCCAGTTTACAGTCCTACCAATTTCATTGCCCTCCCATTCCCACTGTTCATGTAAGTTTACGGCCACACCTCACCATTTATCTTTTTGCCTGTAATTTTAAGGAGGATATTAGAGGAAATGGTGGTGAATAAAGAAGAGCAGTTCTTCTTATTTAACTAGAAGTTTCAATGTTTTAAATAAAAAAATAGAATCCTAGAATTACTGGTATAAGGAGGGCAAGGAAAAAAGAAAGAAGAATTACTTTTATTGAATTAAAAAATCAGTATAGCTTTGACTTCATTTTCTACAATTACAAATTGCTTTGGTTCTGTACTATT
The DNA here is from genome assembly GCF_037043125.1 of Eumetopias jubatus. Lineage (NCBI taxonomy): Eukaryota > Metazoa > Chordata > Mammalia > Carnivora > Otariidae > Eumetopias > Eumetopias jubatus. The sequence goes on from NW_028274819.1 coordinate 110,243,012, forward strand.
TTAAGGCTTAATTCTTTCCTTCTCATCTTTGCTTCCTAGATAATGTCATTCCCCCCCCCACCTAAATTTCTTGATTAAATGGAACTCTTAGGTCAGGCCCTTGGTTTCCAGTTAGGCCACATTTATGAGTTACCAAGGAAGACTCTCTGCTACAAAGTAACCTTAACATAGTCTGACATTCTGTCCTTTAATAATGGAATATACACTTTGTGTCTAGAAGGCTTTTAAAATTTCACAAATCCATATTAAAATGTGAATGTCTATAGATGGGTTAACCTCCCAGGCTATTAGCAATTACTCTGATCAAGAAACCCCAGAGCCAGAGGGAGGGCAGCTACTCACATATACTGACCTTTAACGTTCTAGAGTTTTTTGGGTTTGACTTTTACACGTTGTATTCCTCTAATTGAGCCATTTATCTTACGGCAGTGCTCTGACTTTGGCTATTGCTTTTTGCTTCTGTTATTCCAAAGTTTGGCTTCTGATAATAATTTCTTCTTCTTGGGGCGCCTGGGTGGCTCAGTTGGTTAAGCGACTGCCTTCGGCTCAGGTCATGATCCCGGAGTCCCGGGATCGAGTCCCGGCATAGGGCTACCTGCTCAGCAGGGAGTCTGCTCCTCCCTCTGACCCCACCCCCTCTTGTACTTTCTCTCTCACTCTCTCTCTCTAATAAATAAAAAATAAAATCTTAAAAAAAATAATTTCTTCTTCTTGTAGCCATTTTCCATTGCTTTTGTAATTTCTTCTTATCAACTTAACCTTCACAATACTTTGAAGATTCACAGTGACTTGAAAGCCATTTTAGACTTAATTGTTCATGTTTTCCCTCTTAGTCATCAATTACAGGCAAGTGGGTCATCTCACGAGATCACGAATGATCTATCTTCTGTTCCCTAATGACTTTTCACAGATGAGTCACATTAAATAATACAGACTTTTTAATAAAACACTACTCTGATTCCTTGTTAGCATTCTTACTCATTCCTAATGTGATAAATAGATATCACATTAAAATAGCAGCATCACAGAAAAGGAATGAGGAAAGACCAGCTTAAAGTAATCAATGCAACAAGGTAGAATTTAAAGTATTAGCAACCAAATTCTCAATCTAATATAAAACTATTTCAAATTTAAAAATTCTGTGTCTGAAAGGTAAAAAATCTCTGAAATCAGTTGCTTTAGCTTAGGAGGATACAGATAACCTACACTCACACACATCAAAGTATTTCTTTTGTCATAGAATCATTTTTATGTTCTCCTTGAAAAAAGGCACACTGATGTGTTCCCATCATTTAATTGAAAATACCTTTGCAATGATCTTCACATCAAATACATTTCCCCAGTGGTTTTCATATAGGAATAGTTTTCAAATAAAGCATACTGTTCAACCATTCAAAGAGGCAGCTAGTGGTTAAAAAATGAAAGCCATTAACTTACCACCAGCTACTACCATACTCTTGGAATTTTAAAATTGTGCAATCATCCATGTAAAAATTATTTATTTTTATATTAGTTTTCTCCTTCTTCCAACCAATACAGTTACCAATGACTTAGTTACTCTTTTGACATCTCTAATAATCCTTATCAAGATCTCCTCTTGTTGCTGTCATTTTTCTGTGTAAGAGTACACAACTAAAATACATTTTAGCTCTTTTTTCAATATAATTCATGGCTTAAAATAGCTGTTAAGAAGGCAATTCTTTTTTCCTTTAAGGAAACGTGTCATTTCTTGAGAATGGTCTAGTGTGTGTGTGTGTGTTCTAATTAAATGGAACCAAGAATACTTAACATCCAGAAAGTTGTGTTTATTAGGCAAAGCTGAAGATAGCTTATTTGTTTGTTTGTTTGTTTGTTTGTTGAAGAGAGCGTGGACACACGCATGCAAGCAGGGGAGGAGCAGAAGGAGAGAGACAAGCAGACGCCCCGCTGAGCACAGAACCCGACGCGGGGCTCAAACCCAGGACCCTAAGATCATGACCTGGGCCAAAATCAAGAGTTGGACATTCAACCAACTGAGCCACCCAGGTGCCCTGAAAAACTGAAGATAGCTTTAAATCATAGTATGTCTCTAGTAATCAGGTTTATAGTCTTCAAAGTCTAAGTGAAATTATTTTAAGAAGTTGTTTCATGTGGATTTACTAATTAGGATGTTTCTTTTTTTTTTTTAAAGATTTTATCTATTTATTTGACAGAGACACAGTGAGAGAGGGAACACAAGCGGGGGGAGTGGGAGAGGGAGAAGCAGGCTTCCCGCGGAGCAGGGAGCCCGATGCGGGGCTCGATCCCAGGACCCTAGGACCATGACCTGAGCCGAAGGCAGACGCTTAATGACTGAGCCACCCAGGCGCCCCACTAATTAGGATGTTTCATTAACATTTCCGATGTGTGTAATGTATGAGCGAATCACTAGATCACCAATCTACACCATAAATAAATGTCACATCAAAAATGGGGAGGTAACAATGTCTCCTACAATAAAGTCTCCATATGTAGCAAATGAACAAGTTTGTTAATATTTTATGCTCAAATTCCACATCCTTTTCATCTTCAGATATTCTTTTAGGCTTTTTTAAATCCAGAAAATGTCAAACATACAAGAGAGAGGTATTCTCAATTGTAACCTTCAAGATATTAGTCACCATGGCTCTTTGCTTTTCTTTAGTATAGCGCCAGTCAGAATTACCAACTTATTCAATCCACCAACTGTACTGTAAGCTTATACTGAGACCAGGACCACATCTTCTATAGTTTTGAAGCCTCAAACAAAGCTCATTAGGAACTCATAGACTATTCTTTATCTGGAAGGTATACAATGTGTGTTGCTTAACTAAATAACAATTATGATGGAAATAGTACTTTAATTTATTTAGCTGTTCATGAACATTGATCTAAAATACTGCTCAGAAAAGCGCAGGGATTTAATTACCCCAATTAAGCCTTAATGCAGTTAAAACAAATAATTAACTTTTCAGTGTGATTTTATTTTCACATGAGCATGTACAATAACTTTTGTTCCACTTAATGAAGTATAATTATATCACCCATAAGATTCTCATATATATGAAGTGTGGTATGTACACATCTATGCATATGTATTTGTGACAACACGGATGGACCTTGAAGGCGTCAGACTAAGTCGAATAAGTCAGATAAAGACATAGTATGTGAACTCTAAACAATCCAAAACAAACCCTACAAAAGCCCAATCTCATAGATAACAAGAACACACTGGTGGCTGCCAGAAGTGGGAGGTGAGGGATACAAGAAATGGGTAAGGGGGTCAAAATGAAAACAAACAACAAACAAAACAGCAACACCTGAAGCTAGAGAAAGACAGTTGTTTTGAATATATTTGCATATACTGGAAGAAACAGAGAAATTCAGTTAAAAAGGAAAAGGCTCCTAGACCAGGAAGGTGATATATATTTAAACCCTGAAAAGGTGCATTAGCTATGGATTCTAACAACAACCCAATAAAGTAGGAGCAATTCATCCCATTTAACAGATGAGTAAGCTGAGTTTTAGCAAATCCAAGAAACTTTCCAAAATTTGTACAGCTAGTAAATGACAGTGCCAAGATTCAACCCTATTTTCTACCTAACTCCAAAGCCCAGGCTCTTTTGTTATGCTGACTCTAAAAAAATTTTTTAAAAATAAAATTTTGCAGTGAATATTACAAGATTCTACCATATGTGCATGTGCCTGTGTGTGTGTGTGTGTGTGTGTGTGTGTGGTGTGTACATATAGCTACATATTTATAATATTTATATTCCTGATATGTGTCATAAACATAACTTAGTAAAATATAACTATCAAATAATCTACTTTGAAGAAGCAAAGTAAAAATAATTTTTTAATGACATAAGTTTTAAAATTCATTAACATGCTGGATGTAATTCAGTAAGAAAATTGTATCTAATATGCTTGTAAAGAAAAACAATCTTGGTAAACATCAGAGAAATACCAAAGTTTTTATTTATAAAAATTTCTTAAAAATTTTTTATCTGAGTATAGTTGACACACAATGTCACATTAGTTTCAGGTGTACAGCACAGTGATGCCACCTGTCTGTCAGGCTGTGCTCACAAGTGTAGCTGCCCCCGCCCCACACCCAGCGCTACTACAGCACCACTGACCTGTTCCCTACGCTCTACCTCTCATTCCCTGACTTAGTTGTTCCATAACTGGAAGCCGGCATCTCCCACTCCCCTCCACCTCTCTTCCCTCTGACAACCATTACTTTGTTCACTGCATTTATAGGTCTGATTCCGCTTTTTGTTTACTCATTTGTTTTTTAGATTCTACATATGAGTGAGAAATCATATGGTAAAAATATCTTTTGTTTTAATAAGTAGTATCTAAAACACCTTTCAAAAGATTCACCAATTGTTGAGTAGAAAAGAGAAAATACCTTACTATTATAATATAGTGAAATATATTTATGGTTAAAAATTACCTTTATTGATACGCTTGATTGTATCTCAGGCCTTTTTTTTTTTTTTTCATTTTGGGCCCAGAGTTCCATTAGCTACTACTTTCTACCTCTTGACAGCTGGGGTCACTGATAAGATGAACTAAGTGCTTGGATTTTGTTATTGCTTGGATTTTGTTATTAATGCATGCCTGCAGGTACCTAGTTATGTCAGAGTGTTCTAAATCTAATGGAGACTGCCTCGGCTCTTAACTAGGAATGCATCGAAGAAGTTCCTTGTCCAGCACTCTGCCATTCTGGCTTCGCTCTTCCTGGGCTAACAGCAGATGGATTCTTGCTCTTGAACACCACCCTCTGTCTGGCTGCTTTCTGTTCTTCTGCTCCATTCTTCCACTGACAGTCTCTGGAACTCAGGTGCCCTGTGAGTCTGTTTTGGGTCATTGACCAGACTGATGAATCTCCTTGATGGAGAAGCATCTGCCCATTTGGACCCAGGCAGGCCGTCTGCCCATCTGGGCCTTTGTTAAGTCATTCCCTCTCTTGGACCTCCACCAATTGCCTGCCTTGTTCTGCTTGAAGTGGCATCCCAGATGCTGGCCTTCTTTTCAAACTTGCCTCACGAGACTGCTATTCAGCATGTCTCCTCCCCTGTGACTCATACCTAGGTATCACACATTTAGTATTACAGACTACTTTAGTTAGATATCATGAAACCTTTCCTTGAACAACTCCAGTGATCAGAAGCACCAACAAACTCAATTCCACTTTCATTACACTTATTGTTAGAAAGTTCTTTCTTATTCTGAATCAAAATCATCCTCCTGATAGCTTATTCCCTGGTTGACCATGCTAATAATGAGCATCGTGCTTGTGCATTGTAGACAATAAATAGTAGTAGTAACTATGATTTAGAACTCAAAGTTTTCAACCAAAAGGCTTTTCTCCCCCTGGAGAATAACATAGTGAAAATAAAAAACTGAGGCTCAGAAAGGGTAAGTTATGTGCCAAAAGTTATAATTAGTAAACTGTGATCTCCAAATTAACATAGGCTTTTTTCCCAGTGATCTTGACTTTACCCAATCACACTGCAGCCATTCACTCCAATGGTTATAGTCTCGACATTGATTAAAAACTGCAACCCCTGGGGCACCTGGGTGGCTCAGTTGGTTAAGTGACTGCCTTCGGCTCAGGTCATGATCCTGGAGTCCCGGGATCGAGTCCCACATCGGGCTCCCTGCTCAGTGGGGAGTCTGCTTCTCCCTCTGACCCTCTTCCCTCTCATGCTCTATCTCATTCTCTCGCTCTCAAATAAATAACTAAAATCTTTAAAAAAAAAAAAACTGCAACCCCTATATCATGTCAACTTCAATCAGTCACTCTCTAAACTTACCTCCTATTCCTCCAACCAATTCCCTCTAGAGCCATACTCCAACAATCCTTTGACCCCAACAGAGCCATCAGTCCATTGTTCCTACTGCTTTTGCTCTATCCCTTGCTGTTCTTATGTGTTTTCTTGCCTTATCTGGAGGAAATGAGGGCAGGACCACAGGAGGTGGGAGAAAAAGACGTAGCAGAGCTGTGTAGGGTTGGTTCCAGTGAAAGGGGAGAGAGAAGGAACTGAGATCTGAGCTAGGAAAGATCATATCTAGCTAGAGTTTAGATTCCAGAAATTCAGATGTCGTAACACAGGCTGTTCTGTCAGACCTGGGTTTAAGTTGAGTTTTGCCTTTTACTTGCTGGATGACCTTGGCCAGTTCAACAAATTTTTTTTTTTTTAAAGATTTTATTTATTTATTTGAGAGAGAGAGAGAGAGAGAGAGAGAGAGAGAGAAACAGCATCAGAGGGGAGAAGGTCAGAGGGAGAAGCAGGCTCCCCGCTGAGCCAGGAGCCTGATGTGGGACTCGATCCCGGGACTCCGGGATCATGACCTGAGCCGAAGGCAGTCGCTTAACCAACTGAGCCACCCAGGCGCCCCAACAAATTTTTTGAGCTACAGTTTCTTTTTTTGTTTTTTAATTAAGTTTTTAATTTTAATTCCAGTTAGTTAACACAGCGTGATATTAATTTCAGGTGTACAATATACTGATTCAACACTTCCATCCATCACCCTGGGGCTCATCACGACAAGCGCCCTCCTTCATCCCCAGCACCTGTCTCCCCCCACCGCCCCACCCCCAGCCCACCTCCCCTGTGGTCACCATCAGTGTGTTCCCTGGAGTTCAGAGTCTGTTTCTTGGTTTGTCTTTTTCCTTTGCTCATTGTTTTGTTTCTTAAATTCCACATGTGAGTGAAATCGTATGGCATTTGTCTTTCTCTGACTTATTTCACTTAGCATAATACTCTCTAGCTCCAGCCATGTCATTGCAAATGGCAATATTTCATTTTTTATCACACTTGTATACACCCTCAACTCCTTTACCTCTCTCTAGTTTATCATATTCATGTAACAAAATTCCAGCCCATATGAAATCTAATTCTTCATCACTCTGAGCCTACATCTACACAGCAGTATGTGGCGAGATAAAAACTCCCAGCCATACCAGCTCATCTCCCTTTAACAGTGTCTGAGAATCATACTCTATCTCCCTAACCCATTCTCTTTCATACTTAGATGATTTTTAAATCTTTTCTTCTCTTTCCTCAGACATACCACCACTCTTCCATATTCTCAATTTCAGCAGATGACTATAACTTCAGTTTTATCTAAAATTGAATCTTTTAGAAAAGAACTTTCACAAGCCATATAAGTACCGTTATACTACCCATGCATCTGACTCTGTGTGCAAATATTCTACTTTCCTTTCTATTACTATGGGTGAATGATCTGTGCTCCTAGGTAACACCCAGTCCTCTGTGCATACCTTCGATCCCTTCTGACCTTGCCTATACGAGGACATCTACAGAAATGTTTTCCTTTGTCTCCAGCATCACCATTCCCCCCCCCTCTTTAACTGATCATTTATCAGCTAACAGATATGCTGATATTTCTCCCATATCTTAATCCCACTTTCCCTCCAGCTATTTCTCATTTCTATTTCTTCCCTTTATAGGAAGAATTTCTATTTCTTCTCTCATTTCTCATTTCTTTTCTTCCCTTTATAGGAAAACTCCTTGAAGGAGTCCTTTATTTTTGCTGTCTTCAATTTCTCTCTTTCTTGATTGCACTCAAATTAGGTTTTCACTCCTTCCAGTGAAACTGTTGTTGTGAAGGTCACCAATGACCACCATGTTGTTAAATCCAATGGGAATTTCTCAGACCTAATTTTACCCAATTGATCACTTTTCTTTACAACCATTTGATGCTTGGCATCTAGAACTACCACACTCACCTAGTTTTCTTTCTGCCTTTCTAGCCACTCATGTCTCAGTCTCTTTGCTCGTTTCTTTTCATCTCATCTATCTCTATAGATCACAGTGCCTCAGAGCAGAGTTCATGACTTTAGTTTCTCTTTTATTTCTGTCCTCGTGGTCTAGGCACTGATATTCTCTAGAGATGTCTTTAAATACCATCTTTTTTTTAAAAAAAATTTTATTATGTTGTATCAATCACCATACATTATTTAAATACCATCTTAATACTACTAACTCCCAAATTTCTATCTTCATCCTGGTCCTCTCCTCTGAATTCTAGACCTGTCTACTTTTATCTACTTATCATCTCCACTTGGTGATTTAATAATAAGCACCTCAAAATTAACATGTCAGAATCTGAGCTCTCCTTCACTCGCCACAATTGTTCTTCTGTCTGTCTTCATCTCAGTCATGACAATACCATCTTCTGGTTGCTACAGCCTAGAAGCTTGATGTCACTGGTGACTCTGCCCTTCCCCACACCCCACAACAGCAAGTCTTGCTGGCTCTACCTTCAAAATATATTCTGAATTTGACCACTTCTGACCACCCCCAGTGCCAGTCTGTGAATTTCTTGCCTGGATTATTGATATAGTTTCCTAAATGTCCTCATGTTTCCGTCCAGTCCCATTTTCAGTAATGAGAGACATCCTGTTAAAATGTAAGTCAGATTATGTCATTTCTATTTTCATTCAAAATGAAATCCATGCAAAGTCCCATGTAATAAAGTATTCATTATCTCTTTGAGCTGACTTCCCATTCTTCTCCTTGTTCTTGCTTTCCAGCCACTTTGATTTGTCACAATTCCTTAAGAACTCAAAGGAAGGTGCTTTCTCAGTCAGGTATTTGCAACTGAGGTTTCTCCCACCTGAAAACTTCCCCACAGATGTTCACAGGATAAACTCCCTCACTTCCTTCAAGTCTTCCTCAAAGTTCCCCTCCACAGGTGACTCCACCCTCCTTCATATACCTGGTTCCCTGATTTACTATTATTTTTTTCTTTGCCAAGCTATTATCTGGCTATTATTTTTTTTATCATCACTAAATATGTTGAATGAGAGAAAAATAAAAAAAATTAAAGACTTTTATGGAACATTTGTTTTATTTTCAGGTAAGAGTACTCTGTAATTTTCTACTGGTACTTTTTAAATTATTTTTTATTTTTTATTTTTAAGAAATTTTTTTTATTATTTTCAGTTAGTTGCACTGACATGGATACATTTTCTATTTTTATTTTTTAATTTTTTTATTATTTTCAGTTAGTTGTACTGACATGGATGGAACTGGAGGGGATTATGCTAAATGAAATAAGTCAAGCAGAGAAAGACAATTATCATATGGTTTCACTCATATGCGGAACTTTAAGAATAGCACGGAGGACCACAGGGGAAGGGAGGGAAAACTGAATGGGAAGAAATCAGAGAGGGAGACAAACAATGAAAGACTCTGGACTCCGGGAAACAAACTGAGGGTTACAGAGGGGAGCAGGGTGGGGGATGGGGTAACAGGGTGATGGGCATTAAGGAGAGCATGTGATGTGATGAGCACTGGGTGTTACACCCAACTAATGAATCGTTGAACACTGGCAGATCTTTTTTATCATCTGCCTCTTTTACATGAATGCAAGTTCCATGGGTATAGAATGTGATGTTGTTGTGTGTGTGGTTTTGTGTGTATGTGGTTGCATTTATTTTGCTTTTGTTGCTAAATCTAGAATAGTTCCTGGGACACAGCAGGTTCTCTATAAATACTGGTTAAATAAATCAATAGAGGAGAAAGAATTCAAACTTAGCATTACCCTGTTCCAAGAATTCAGGTGATTTCTGTTGTTTAAATTTTAGTCAGCAATCACTGAAATAAATGCACGGAGCTCTATGTTGTATACTAGAAGGCATGGTGACATGGAAATTTACATTCTGTCTGGACAGCAGATGAAGCCAGCAGTAAAGAGCAGAACTCGGTCTATAATTGTCAATGGTGTGGTGCTGAGTATTAGTCCTAAGATGGGGAAATGAGCAAGATATAAAGGAATCCATTACAGTTTAAGAAACATGGTATAATTAAGCTGATTTAAGTGATGGGTGATATGTAGCCAGATTATGGGAACAAAGCATGAGTTAAGTTAGAAGGATGTTGGAAACTTGACTAATCAGAATGGATTAGAAGTGAAATTGGGGAATAAATTTTAATATGTTCTAAAAACAGAAGAACTGAGACTCTACGCAGAGGTAAATTGAGAGCGTGTGATCACAGACCCAAAAGCTCACTATATAATCAAGTTTTGTGATTATTCATATTTGTAGGAAAACAAACACTTTGATTTTTTTTTTTTAGGTACACATATATCATAATTATCTTCTAAAAGGTGCACACCACTCATTAAGCCTTTATTCTGTAACCTTGCATTGACAGTGAGCTTTGTGTCCTGTTTCTCATCTAAACACACATTCTTTAGTATTTCTTATATGTCAATGCTTCTAATGCAATGCCTTCTGCATAGTTTCTGATTTACTTTAGGATTCTTTCTCCCCATTATCAAAATAAGATATCAACGTTTACATTATATGGAAAAGAAAGGCAAATTATAAAAACTGGAAACCATTAACGAAACAGAAGGCAACCTACTGAGTGGGAGAAGATATGCCCAAACGGTATATCCAATAAGGGGCTAATATCCAAAGTATATAAAGAATTTCTACAAGTCAACACCAGGAAAACAAATAATCTGATTGAAAAGTGGGCAGAGGACCCAAACAGACATTTTTCTAAAGAAGACATACAGACAGCCAACAGTCACATGAAAAGATGTTCTTTATCACCATCAGGGAAATGCAAATCAAAACTACAATGAGATATCACCTCGCACCTGTCAGAATCCTAAAATCAAAAAGACATGAAATATCAAGTGTTGAAAAGGATGTGGAGAAAAAGGAAGCCCCGTGAACTGTTGGCGGGAATATCAATCGTTATAGCTACTGTGGAAAGCAGTATGAAGGTTCCTTAAAAAATTAAAAGTGGAAATACCATATGATCCAACAGTTCCACTACTAGGTGTTTACCCAAAGGAAACAAAACCCCTGATTCAAAAAGATACATGCACCCCTATGTGTACAGCAGCATTATTTACAAAAGCCAAGATACGGAAGCAATTTGCAACAACAAGGATGGACCAAGAGGGTATTATGCTAAGTGGAGTAAGTCAGAGAAAGACAAATACCGTATGGTTTCAATTATATGTGGAATCTAAAGAACAAATGAATAAACAAATGGAAAGCAGAATCAGACCCATAAATACAGAGAATAAACTGATGGTTACCAGGAGGGAGGGCAGTGGAAGGAAGAGAAGTGGGAGACAGCGGCTTCCCGCTGTGGAAGGAGCAGGTCACCGAGGTACAAGGCACAGCAGAGGGCATTAGTCAAGGGTACTGCAATAGCACGGCATGGAGACAGAGGGCAGCCACACCTGTGGTGGGCACGGCCCGTGGTAGGGAGACGCTGAATCACGACGCTGTACACCTAACACTGCGTGTCAGCTGTACACAAAAAACAAAACAAAACTTCTATCGGCTCTTTATAAGACAAAAGCAACAGTATCTGTGAAAGTATTAATCTATTGCTCAGTGTTAAGTTTGGTACAACAGCTTTAAAAATGTTCAGGGGCACCTGAGTGGCTTAAGTTGGTTGAGGATCCCATGCTTGATTTTGGCTCAGGTCATGATCTCAGGGTCGTGGGATCGAGCCCAGCATCGGGCTCTGGGCTCAGTGCAGAGTCCGCTTGAGATTGTCTCTCTCCTTCTCTCTCTGCCTTTCCCCCTGCTCATGCTCTCTAAATAAATAAACACCTTTAAAAAATGTTCAGAGGAAAATAGATTTTAGTTGATTTACTTAAAGTCACTTTATTTTGTAAGAAAGATAATTTTTTTCTTGTTATTTTCTTTGGTTCCCATGTGTTGATACTCTAAATAACTACCTACTACTTAGTTGTCTTCTTTTATACCTCACAGGACGATGGAGGAATTAGAACCCTGATGGAAACTGCTTCACACAGAGAATGGTTGCAGGGAAATGGGAGTAATTACAATGTTTACCAAGTTTTGGAAATGTAGGACTACAGTTAGGACTGATATTTGCGAGTGTGTTACTGTGGAATCTAGATGCTTTTAAGAGGCCAGCTCACAGTTTCCAGAGCTCACTCACTGTCTCCAACATATATAATAAAAAAACATTATAGATGATATATAAAAATCATATATAAAGTTATTCTATATAAAAAAATCAAAGTTGCATCATGCTTTGAAGGGTTTGGAAAGAACACAACATTTTAACATTTAATCAACAGAAAGTACCCAAATAACTGAACACATGCTATAAAGAGCAAAATTTTAGACATTCTTGCCAAACAATGTACTCCATTTGATTTTAGGATAATGGATAAGTTGGATGGAACCAATGAAAACACTGAATTGCATCCTGAGGAACAAACAGTACAGAAAAGAGGATTTGGCTAAAGATAAAATTAAAATAGAAGCAGCTGATATAAATGTCCTTTAAAATGATATAGCTTATCAAGAAATCACTATGTCCAAATTGGAAGCTTAGAATAATGATCAGAAAAGGGTCCCACAGCAGGCAGTTGGCTGATCATCTTTCCTGCATGGACTCTCAGCTAAAATGCTGTTTGTTGTTTGCTGAAGCTCCTACCTAAGTTCCTCTAACTTACTTTGAATTATTTAAGTCACTAAAAGATATGCAAATGGTTTGCATTAGGCAATAGCAGTAAAGCCTGTGCTTCTACTAATAATGATCATAGGCAAGCTGAGTATGAAAACAGAATAAGCACTGGCGTTCTAGGAGATGTTGGTTTTCTTTATTTCCGTATTCTTCTAACCACAATGCAGGTCTCCCGCTATCTTGCTGAATGATGGTAACTACACTGATTGCTCTCCCTGATGAACGTGTGCCCCTCCTGGAATCAACGGTCTCCAGAGTGATCTTCCTATGCTCAGTTTTTTAAACTCACAAGTAGCTTCCCATCATCCTTAGAAGACAGTGCAAACTCTCTGGAGTCTTATTTAACTTGGTCCCCGTTAAGTACACTCTTCAAACACCCCCGAACACCCACTTCCTCACACACTCCATCCACTTCTTGACAAAGCTCCTCCAGTGCCCTGAACATGTCAGACACTCCTGCTACCTTTCCAGGGGGAGCAGAGGCATGACTTCTCTGGCCACCCGTACAAGACTGCTCCATCTACCCTCCGTGGGTGCAGTGATAGCAGCTTATGCTTCCCCATCAGTGCATGGGCCATGTCGCTGAATAATCATGGCTGCCCCAGACCTGGAGTTCTTAACAATTTTGGCGTCATGAATGTATGCAGCATTCTGGTGAGGTCTGTAGCTGTGTTCTTAAGACACTGTTTTTAAATGCATAAATTACTTAGGTTAACAAAATAAAAGTTATATTGAAATATAACTTCAAAGTATTAAAAACTAAACTGATACCATAATGTATCTGCTTCTTGATTAATACAGTAAGTAATAAAACCTAGTGGTATGTCAATAGCAAACAACTTAAAAATCATGATAAGCTAGGGGCGCCTGGGTGGCTCAGTCAGTTAAGCATCTGTCTTTGGCTCAGATCATGATTTCAGGGTCCTGCGACTGAGCCCCATGTTGGGCTCCCTGCTCAGCACGAATAAGTAAAATATTTTTTAAAAAAATCATGACAAGCAAAAACTACATTTTCAGATATTTAAAACACTGAAATGGGATATGAAAATTATCTGTGATTTTTAATGGCGACAAAGTCACAGGTACTGTTAATACCTATATGGTTTGTAGCCTATATTTATAATTAAACTTAATGCCAAATTTCAGTTACAGGTTAGGGAAAATAAATATGTCATTTTTTTCCTCCATTAAAGTTTATAATACCTCTCCACCATCCTAGGTTGAAACCCCTTTGCTACTGTCCATAAGGACAGGCACCAGATCTGCTTTGTGGATCACTGAATCCCTGTTTCTTACTCTATCATCATATAATGGTAACTAGAACCATAACTGCATATATAAGACTTTCTGTTCTAGCTAGTGAAGATAGAGATATGAACAAGACAAAAGCCCTGTGTCACAGAGTTTTCATTCTGATGGGAGAGGAAAGCACTACCCAGCACATCATAAACACCCGTACTGTTTGTGAAACTAAACGTTCCTCTTTTGCTCTGACCTCTCCTAAGATCAGTAAGCGCCTACAAATGCCTGCTTTAACAGCCTGTACGCAGGTACTGAAGTTCTGAATTAATTGGCTGACAATAAACAGATCATTTAAAAAACTGAGAGAGATTGCTATTACCCTTTAAAATACACATTTTCGTAACTGCCTGCTACATTTAGGGCTCCCTGATTCGCACAATTATCATTCCTCTATCTCTGTGTCCTAGCTCATGAAATTCTCCCCTCGTGTTCCTGCTGCTCGGGGTTAACTACTAACACTTCAAGACTGCGACATCACTTATTCTGGGAAGATTTCTCTCCACTTCTCCCCACGTAGCTTCACCGCCCTGGATAGGAATCCTTTTGTGTTCAGACAGCACTTTGGGTATCTCTCTATTTTGGACAGCTGACAGACAGGAGTGAAATTATCTGCCTGTGTATTCATACCCTCATCTTCCTTCCCCTGAACTGTGTGGCCTTCTGTCTCTGCTGGAGCCACAAAGCCTTCGGCAAAGCAGACACACTGCTCTCCTCACTGAAACACGGCTTCCAGATTCCCAGTGGGAAGGGAAACCTTACAGGAGGCTTTCAAATCTGGGAGCATCCACTCTGGCTTTATTAAGAATGTGTAAAGGTCAATTTCAAGAGAGGTAGCAGAGTGTCTGTCTGCATTTTCAAGTTCTCAAAACCCTTTCAGAAGGCACGTTATATGCACTTTCCAAGCTCCGTATGGTTGGATTCTAGGGCACTAGCTCCTTGCAGGAGACGGAATCCGCAGCATTGTGTCTACATAATGACTGGCCTGCACTGTTCCTCTTCCTGTCTTTACGCCTGAGGAAGTGGTAGGGCAGGGTGTGTGCGGCAGCCTTGCTACGGGCTGTTCATCTTTAAAAGTGGGGGAAACAGCACGGGCCTCCGATAGGCACTGGCAGGACCGGCGGGGCCTCACTCACGTCTGCGTCGTCTAACCTCAGCGCCCCCGTGGGAGTGGCCCACTCTCCTTTTTATTTACATCTCCAGGAGTGAGCACACTGTCCAGCATACGGTAGTTCTCTATCAGTGTTTCCTGAACTGAAGTGACTTTAATGAGATTATGAGATTTATTAGCCTGCTGGCACAAGAACGTGGTTTTCCATGGATAATGTATGCTTTTCCTTAAATAAGGGAATAAAGAGAGTCTTTGACAATCTGATACAACTTTGGCTCCATTGTTGAAAGTCTCAATAATTTAACTCCTGTGTAAACAACAGGGACGATACACTGCCTACTTTGTATGTTGGACAAACTACAGTTGGTAAACTGGCATAGACCAAACCACACGCCTGGGTAAGATGTTAAATATGATTCATGTCTACCTCTTGCTCCAGGATATAAATCACTTGAAGGCAGTGTCTTAACCCATTAAATCATATTTGCTGAACTGAACAGTTTAGATTAGGATTTCAATTAAAAACTAAAATTAAACTTATAGGTCCCAGGAAAATAGTCTGTATAGCCATTAAGTGTCCTCCCTCTTACTGATAATTATTGGAAAAACTAAGAAAATGCCTTCAGGTATGCTAAAAGTATGCATTCCTAATTTTAAATACTTACACCATCAAAATACAGATGATGAATGTAAAATTATAGTGGGGCGATGGACTATGTATTAAAGTTATGTTTAAGAGCTGTGTTAGTTTTCCATATTGAAAAGGACCTAATTTATTCTTGACAAGAAATCTCTAAAAGCATAATGATATAAACGTCCCAAAATTTTGCTTATAAAGTGTGAGGATTTTGTTTTCACTGTTAATCTCAAATTTTTTTCTTCTCGTAGGAACTCTTCTGAATAAACTTGGGCAAAATAAATTGCATATTTGATGATGGCCATTCCCCTTGCAAATTACTTTTTATATCTGAATGTATTTAAAATATTTTAAAAATAATTTAGGTTCTAGATTTTGATGCCAGTTCATTTCTTGATGTGTGTTATGTCTACTTATTCATATTCCACAGCCTGCTGTTCACTTTCCTCCTACAGACAAAATAGTTCTAAGAAGTTCGTCAGATGAGAAGAAGCAAGGATAGTTTTACTCTTTGCCATCCCTAAAATTTTTTCTAATGTCTTTAGACATTTCATATGGCATTTACAAATCCTATTTTACAAGCACTCAGCTACCTAAGGGAACGTGACAGTGCTGCTTCTATTTCTATTTCAGGCAACACTAGGTTGGCTCCATGTGAACCAACTTTCCTACTTGATATATTCCCTGAGAATCTCTTCAGCCTTCTCTCTATATCTCTTATTGATCACATGGGGATAAATCCTTTTACTAAGCTTTAATGTTTTAGAACATTGATGACATTGCCCAAGTGTAATTCATCCTGGAATTAAATCTCTATAAATATTAATTTCAAATGGATAGTCAACTGATAGCAAAGTTCATATTGCTACAGCATCTTTAGACACTGGATGTATCATTGTATGATGACAGACTCTCTATAAATGGAGCCAGGTCATTCCTTTTGAACGCCTGAAAAGATCCTTGAGAGGCTAATATTACTAGGAACAAGATTCTGTGCAGACACATGTTCTGGGTAGGTGAGAAGACTGGACAGGTTTAGGGCTTGGCACTCCCTGGTACATTCGGAGACTGGTGAAGAAAAACTACCACGAAGAAGTCAGAAGCGAAGTGAGGGCATCCGCCCTTAACAACATGTGTATACTGAGTCTATCATAATGTTTTTAACCTTTAAAAAGTGTATTAGGAAAATAATTCCAATGTCTCCTATAGAAAGGCACTGTGTGTCAAATGCACAATCACTGCTTTTTTGAGACCAAGCAAAAAAAACCAGTATGCCGGGACCTGTCAGTATTGATATACATAAACACTTACCACAGGTTTTTCTCTTTAATGCTGAGGAAAATACCTTTACTTCGGTAACTGTCTTTGGTTTAATTAATAATTAATAATTCAACCTCATTATTTTTTGTTGTTGTTGCCTCACACCAAACTGCCTCAGATATATCCTGTATTAAATGAGTCAATGTAAGGGAAGAACAAAACAAAACAATCCTTAGGCAAAATCAGCAAGAAGGCCATCTGGGCTGGAAGCTCCCTCAGCATTTTCAGGGTTGGAACAGTGGAGCTCATCATCCACCCGGTTGAAGGACAACTCTCACAGAGCCACTGGATCTGCTGACACAGGCTCCAGGGGATGGGAAGGAGGACAGAATGTTGTCCACATGAAAAGGGTTCTGCAGTGAACAGCCAGGGTTCTTTGGGGGCAGAGAAGCAACGGATCCAGCCGTGTAAGAAGTAAATGGAAGTACACGATTCCGTACCAATGACCGTAATTTTAACTTGCCTTTTCAGGCCTTAGCTCTTGTCACCATTTCTTTTTTCTTTTTAAATCTCACAAAACTTTTTTGATACATCAAAGCCTTAAGTTTAAGGTATCAGTAGTAACATGTTAATTCTCTGGTATCTTGCAAACCTGGACTAAGGCCTCCACGAACTGTCACATTTTTCAATTTATAGCATTACATCTAATCCTTTTAGTTCCCTGGCTTGAGGCAGAAAGGTGAAAAGTAATGGAAGAATGGTGCACAGGGGCGCTGAGGTTATACTATGGAGGCTTCATACTTTTTCCTTGATTCTCGGTGCCTGACAGGGTAGTTTAGAGCCGGCAAGGGAGCCGTGGAGGCAGCACGTCATTTTTTTGCAGCATGGGAGAAGATCACTAGGCTCAAAGATCACCTGCTCCGAGTGTCTGCAGGTGAGGGTGGGTAACACACGTGTCCCTAGTGATTGACGGAGCTAAAGAGAGTTTCCAGACAAAGCTCAGTAAAAAGATTTGTCTCCGAATGTTGGCACTGAAAAACCAAAGTGTGACACACACCAATGTGCACTGGCTTCTGTCAAGGTAACAGATGTCGCTCTGACAGGTTAGCTAGAGAAAATGGTTTGTATAGCAAAAGGATGTAAAGGGGGAGAGAGAATGAAGAAATTTGGAGAAGTTCCCAGCCAGCCTGTGGTTCTTACCCATGCAGGTGGAAGGAAAGAATGGATGATCTTCTCTCCGACTCTGGTAGACAGTTTTGCATTCTGAATAGCTGACAGCATTTTATAGCTGTGTGAGGGTGACAGAAAAAGGATTCTGCATTTTCCTCCTCACTCACAGAAGCATAAAGTCCCCTTGTGTGACTCAGACTGCCCCGATCATCCATCAATGTTGCTGTCCACTCTGTTTTAAATAGGAGTGCTTCAGAAGAAGCGGCCTATTCTTCAAATTGACATTTAGGACCGTTAAGAATGCCACAATGAGTTCACTTAGCAAATTTTTTTGTGCTGCTTCTTTTGGTCAGTAAAGTCACCCTGAGCATCAATGGAATTAAAGGAATTCATTCAGAGAATCTGCTTATGTAAGCTTACATTTCACTTCAACAGGTCAGAATATTATCTTTTGTATTTTCCTTTTAAGTAATGTCAACAGAAATACAGTAACAGCATCTGAACTGTTGGGGCTGTAATGAGCCAAGGGTAAGACTGGCACTAATGATTTTCCAGCCTAGACACCAAGCTCCAAAGAGGTTGAACTGCTTAGGGTCACAGGGCACATCCGGGAAGGGCCCTCCAGGTCCGGCTCTGAGGCGGATGATGTTGCAAGGAGAAAGCGGAGCAGCAGGACACACATACCCTGTCTCCGAATTCTTTGATCATTTGCTTACATAGGCCTTTTACTTGGCATCCAGATGTGCTATACCTGGTGCTGTATTCCTTCATGTTCTAGGTGTTTAGAGAAAATAGGCAAAGTCACTGAGGGCTTGAGTAGTTATGGAAAGCTTTCCTCAGCAGTCTGAGATCTCACATAAACCTTGCACCACTGGAAGATTCTACCCTCGGTGGCCTTTTATAGGTTCAGTTCACCAGACTAGAAGCCTGTTACTGTTTCTGTAGATCTGTACTTCATCACATCAAGGAATGAGCATCTTAACTGGTCCTGCATGGCTTTTAGGTAAGCTACAAAGCTTATGTTCTTTGCTAAAAAAAAAAAAAAAAAAAGCTTATTTACCTTTGGGTTAGACTTTGCCTTCAGACTCAGGGTAGAACCCATTAAATGCTTTCAAATCTACTTCTGTGTGGCTAGAAATTTCTAACTCCCACATTTGATTGTAGACATTTGAGTCCTAAAGCTTAATTCCCTTTGGCTTGAGAATTCCAGCATTCATCATTCAATTTTCTTAGCATAATCTTCATGTCACTGTCTAGTCTTTATATGAACATATTTTGTCAAAACCATAAACATTTTCTAGGGCTTCAACAGAGTGTCCTTATGCCGGTAGCTGATTCCTAGTTTTTAATCCAACCAGTCATACAGATATTGACTAATGCTGGAAAGCCTTTCTTTTCCTACCATTTATTGTATGGATATTTGCAGTCACTGAAGGTAACAGTGATGTAGACCACCTTAATTCCATTAATTTTAGAACCATCAAAAGAGTTTTATGAGCTGGTTTAGAAGATTTTAATGCCATTTTAATATAGCACATTGCAATTTCTAAAATAATATTTTGGGGATGTAGTCATTCCATTTTTTATTGAATGTTATTTTACTGTGAATAACAATATTTAGTATTAGCGTTACTGATCAAATATGGACTAATTCCATGTGCCTCTCTTTCTTTGATGCAGGGTGGGGGGAGAATCTCTGCTTTGAAAGGGATAAATCTATTCCTATTCATTAAACAGAAGCAGATTATGGTAAAGACATTATATTTTCAGTGTTAATGCTAGTAAAACAGATAATGAAACAAACAAAACCCCCAAAACTAGGGACACTGTCACAATCATCTTTTTATTCTCCAACAGCACCTAAGCAACATTTGAAAATATCAAACTTTATGTGGTATCAGTGATGCTTGCCATGACTCTCCTAGTCTTTACCAGCTTTCCTGTTCCTGAACTTGTACAACGGCTTCATATACAGAATTCTTCACCTCTTACGGGCTGGCTTATGTTGTTTACAGAATGTTTTCCTTGTTTTAAATTTCTCTGAACTCTCTGACTGCAGGAACAATGTTTCGTATTTTCTGCAACCTTCAGAGGGTCTAACACAGCCGACACAAACAATGAGGCTTTATGTACTTTTAATTGATTGGGGAAAAATAATCACCATTGCTCACTTACTATGTCTGTTCAAATTTACATTACAAAGCTTTATATAATCATCTGCTAATGATTTTGAGTATGAGCTTACAGAGTCGAATGCCTTTATACTCCTTAATACACAGAAAAATAGATTTAACAGTTCTGGAATTAAACTGAGGTCAGTACTCAATTAGTTGTCTTTGGCTTGAGCTACCTACCAGGTTAGAGTCTGTCTGTACTTTTCACCAGAATGGCAGAAATGGAAAACACTGGAGTGTTAACAATGTGCACTGACAAAAAGAATGCTTTTCCGCGGATTTTCTGAGAAGCTGGGAGAGTCAGAGAACAATGTGTCTATCCTCAAGGGGGTGAGCTTTGAGTCTGATAGCCTTCTGCTTACCTCCTCACTGAAGACTTGTGTGTGTGAGAGAGTCCATTTCTCTTTTCCCAAAGTCCAAGATGCACCATAACAGCATGTTTACAGGCTGATTCACAGTGGAATTGCTAGTGGTTCAATTAAAAACACTGTTTTGTAGATTAAAGATTCTAACAGAGTTTCTCCTGCAGAGTAATAGCAACATTACTTTTCCGCTTACCTTACAAAAAAGCAAAAGAACCTCATTTAATAAAAGATCTTGCCCTCGGGCAAGACTTTTTCCCCCCGCCTGAATTAGAAGAGAAAGACTAGAGTATGTACTATATCTTCTTTATTGTTTAATCCCCAGAATCTAGCACACTACATAATATAGCCTCAGCACACGATAGTTTTTGGTTAAATGAATGAATGAATGAATGATTATACTCCATCTAACATTCTGTTTGGTATATTATCCTTCACTTAAAAAAATCAGAGGGAGAAGCCTTATAAAGATAAATATTTCACAAATTAGTAATATATTGAGAAGTAAAATCTACTATGCTCAAATGGTTAGATTCTGAAATTTGTTATAATGAATGAACCAAAAAAGAAACAATTTCTTGCCTCACTTCCATCAGAACTTGAGATAATCTACTGTAATAAAAGAGTCAACTCAATAATGTCATAACAAGGGCAGTGTTATTTTATAAAACATTGTCATTAGTTGCTGGTCAATAGCAAATATTTCATTCTAGGCATGAATGCCTGTATCCCAGTCAACTGAAACCACTGACAAGAGTTCTACACTATTTCCTTCTGCTTCAGCTACTTGATTTTAGTACTGGATTAAAAAGCAGGCAAGAGAAGTTAGCTATCAAATGTTAAATGTGAAAGAAGGAATTTTTTGTTGCCTTTTAACCTTAAAAGATAGGAGCATGACTCAATTTATATTCCAAGTTTCCTATGCGAAGGACTATAATTAGAAAAAAATACTGTAAGCGCAAGATACATCCACACATGATGAGGTCATGCTTCAGAAATGTCCAGTGGTGATCATTAGTCACAACTTCCCCAGAAACAATTTACATACCTTTGGTACTTCATAGCAATAAGTTAAATAAATCTTAATCAATGTTCTATTTATTTATCATTTTTTCATTCCATCCTTTTTGTAATGTCTTTCTCATTCCCCATTTTATATTGAAAACAAAATGTATTGCCTTTCAAACTGATATCATTGACCCATCTAATTGCAGTAATTAATAAATGCATACTTTATACATGTATGCAAAACACTTTCAATATGTACTGGTAAAACTCACTTTATTTGTTCCTTACCCCAAATGAATAAATTTTGAATTTCCTTTTTTTTAATAAAGATTTTATTTATTTGAGAGAGAGAGAGAGAGAATGAGCAAAAGCATGAGCAGGGGGAGGAACAGAGGGAGAGGGAGATGCAGAGCCTGAGACAGAACTTGATCCCAGGACCCTGAGCCACCCAGGTGCCCCAAATTTTGAATTTTCAAAGGAAGAACTTGAAGTTCAGAGAGAGTAATTGATTATCTGAGGCTCAATACCTTATAGTAAGTATGCAACAAGAACACAGGCTTCTGAAGCAGACGGCCTAGTCTGAATTCTGGCGCATGGGTATACAGAGGCATTCAATTAGTTACCGATATAAAGCACTGAAACAGTAACTAGCACATTAAGCATGAGCTCCATACGTAAGAGGTTTTATTATTATTCTTCAGAGTCTCCCAAAGCATGGTATCCAGGATCATCTAGGATGCCTCAGATTGCAGATTTCTGGGGCCCACCCCATATCCACTGAATCAGAATCTCTATTTGAGAATCACAGCTATAGTCCTTCCAGTAAGCGATATGTTTTTAAAAATTATTTTTTCCTTGCAAAAGAGGTTATATTTTGTTTTTATAGGTCTTTTTTTATGCCAGCAAAATGACCATGGTTAGACCTTAAAGTGTAAGAAATACTTTTAAGATTTAAACTTTCCTAACTTACGGAAAATTGGTACTTTATTGTGGTACAATGGAAAAGATGATTTATACAAAAAAGCATAAGAAACTTCAAGAAATCTAAGCCAATCCCCACTATTTACTAAATGGCTCATTCACTCAACACATACTGAGTGCCCACACATACCTAGCACTGTGCTAATTACCAGGTTCACAGAGATGAGTAAAATGGGCCAGGCTCCTGCTCTCATGCCATTTAAAGAGTGAAATGCTCATATTCAAGAATTAATGAATGTTGAATTAAATATTTTATTAACAAAAGTGAATTTTTAATACCTATTCTAGGCTGTTACATAAATTACAGAAATGTTGTGATGTCTACAGGACAGTCTTCGAAATTAATCCTGATTACAAGGTCACCAAACTGTACAGCAATTGATTTGCTAAACCAATATAAATTTCTGTGATAACATTACTAATACTAATAACTATAACTTAGTGTTTATGATGACTTAGGCACTTGTTCTAAGCACTTGCCATCGATGGACTCGATCTTCCAAAACACCCCTATAGGGAAGGCGGTGGTAGTGCCATCTCCATTTGACATGTGAGGCTGAGGTACAGATCAGTCACACAGACACTGGAGGTAAAGTCAGTATGTAGACCCATGGAGACTTGTATTCAAGTCAACTATGCTCTCATAATGTTGCTGGGGCACCTGGGTGGGTCAGTCGGTTGAGCCACTGCCTTCGGCTCAGGTCATGATCCTGGAGTCCCGGGATCGAGTCCCGCATTGGGCTCCTGCTTGGTAGGGAGTCTGCTTCTCCCTCGGACCCTCCCCCCCTCTCGTGCTCTCTCTCTATCTCATTCTCTCTCTCAAATAAATAAATAAAATCTTTAAAAAAATGTTGCTACATCTAAACCATTTAAATAAATAATCCGTTTCAACGCAGTTTCACCATAGTTCAGTAATGTGAAGCTAGCTGCTGGTGCATTTTCTCAAATTAATTTTCTCTTGACCTTGTATCTTATTGTATCAATTATATATAGACTGGTACGACTGCTACTCTTTTGTACACACACACCCAGAAGTGGATTTCTCTCTTCTTTCAAGGCCTGGAATATTTTGGATAGCATAACTGAGAAAATATTTTAATACTATGGCTGAACAAAAAGTATCCAATATAACTTGAAATTTGAACTGTCAGCAAGAAACATATGGATGATAAAGGAAGCTTTGCAGCGTTTCTGATGAGCAGCTGTTGGAGTTGGTTGAATCCTTCCTTAGGATGACCGTTATTGAGTCTTTATCCTTCTGTTCTGGTATTATGCTTCCTCTGAAAGGAATTCAGAATTATCCGAATGAATGGAAAGAGATCTATCTGTGTGCAATTGGATAATTCCCAGTGTAACAGCTGTGTGGAGCTAAGACTGAAAGTGACTCTGGAAACGAGAAGATTGTGTGACTTCGTGTTCCCTTCATTTTGGATTTAAACTTTCCCAAGAGTTTGAGAACTGCTTATATTAAATTGTTCATGTTGGATGAAATCAAAATGCCTTTTAGCCCGCTGCAATGGTGAAGTCAGTATTAGTCATATATTGTCTTTTCTTCATTGAGAGTTAAATATTTGGGAAAAAAGAGAGAGACATTGTAAAAGACAATCCTTGAATTATGTTTTCCAGGGCAGCATTATAAAGGTAGAAGCATAGAATTTAGTATCAGAAGCTCCTACTTTTAAGCTAATTTATGAGTAAAGTGTGCATAACCTTTATTAAGCAGCCACTATGGGCCGGGTATTGAGTACTGATATACCTTTGTGTTTATTATTCCATTCAATCCTCAGTCCTACGTGAGGTTTAAGCAGCCAGGAAGTGCTGAATCCGGAACCTGAACCTGAGTCAGGGCTCTTCGAACCCAAAGTCCTTAACCTTTCCATAGCACACCAGCACTGCCCTGCCCATCTGTGCAATTACGCTGGTCTTGTGTAGAGAAGGAGTGGGGCGTTCCTCGGTATGATCTGAGGACACAAGATCTACCCACAAGCGTGCCTAATCCAACCCTGCCCCTCTCCAGTCAATTCAGTCCTCAAGTTAAGGTCGCAATTCTTTCTCAAACTTGAGAAACCACAGACCTGAAAGAGTACCTTCAGATCTCCAGGAACCTATAAATCTCGATGTGGGAAATGCCACCTTAAACACTGAACCCTCTAACTTTGATTTATGATTGTGTAATGGAGAATCCACATGTTGAGAGAAACACTGAAGTCACGTACCACTTGGTTATGAGGGGATATTCAATAAGCCTTTACTAATTTTCTATTATTATTATTGAAATGAAAGCACTCATTTTAAAAAGTCTCATAAACTTGGGCGCCTGGGTGGCTCAGTTGGTTAAGCGACTGCCTTCGGCTCAGGTCATGATCCTGGAGTCCCGGGATCGAGTCCCACATCGGGCTCCCTGCTCAGCGGGGAGTCTGCTTCTCCCTCTGACCCTCTTCCCTCTCGTGCTCTCTATCTCTCATTCTCTCTCAAATAAATAAATAAAATCTTTAAAAAAAAAAAGTCTCATAAACTTAATAATTTCTTTGGGTTATGGATTTTATTTCTAAGATACTGTTAACATCAAAATACATATTTTGGCAGGCTGTATATTTACTCTGCATCATTCATTAAAAAGGCAGCACTGATACATTTATGAGATTATTAAGTAAATATCTACAATTTCCCAGAGGGAACCAGGCATAGGCCAGATAAATTTCTGTGGGAAAGAAGTCTGAACTTTGTAGGCTAAAGGTAATTGATATGGGAACTCGTAAGAGAAGTCAGACCCAGGCCAAATGCACCATGTGTGATCTGATCATAACAGGTCTTAAATTCAGCAAGGGGAAGAGTTTACAAGCTTTCATCTATGCTTTGAAAACACACTGAGTTTTCCCGGGCATCATCTTCTGCTTCAGATTTGTTTATTTTCCAATTAACAAAAGGGTACTGTCTCCCCTGAATCTTTAAGCAAAAATTTCTAAAAGAGCCTAATACCCTTTTGTTAGTTGTTAAATAAATCTGCAATAAGAAATAAATGCCCTTCTTTTTTTGGGGGGGTGGATTCTTTTTCTAACCATTTTTTCTAGGCCATCTGGGTACAATTTATCCTTGAGTTCACTAGAACTGCAAAGGTAAGAAATTCCTCTGTGTGTTACTGCCTATCGGATTCCTGTGGGGATTATAAGTGATTTTTAAAAGAACTGAGAGTTGAATTAAACACAGCTGTAAATGAAAAGAACACCAATAAGAAAACAGTTGGTTTTTTTCCTCTAGGAACTAACACTAATTCTATATAGAGTTATCGACTTTTACTTTCCATGAGCAACAAAATAATCACCAATATAAAATGATATGTACCCCCAAAATTATAAAACAAAATAAAATTAGGAATGCAATTTGTTTATCCAGAAACTTCATCTCTTATGAAAACAAAATTCAGACTCCAAATGTGGAAGAAAAAAGCACAGGAGTATGCGCAGATGAGAAGAGTAAAGGCATCGGCAGAACTAGGGACCCACGGGGGAGAGCTCCCTGCCAGGGTCCTTGCGATCTTACACTAAGGAGAGCCAAAGGCCAACTTTAAAATTCCTATAGTGAAATCAGTACAAATAAAGATTCAAGTGGTTACCAGTTACTTGAATATAGAATCAAATTTGAAACTGATCTAGAAATCAGATCATTACTTTAGTCTAATAATCTCTCAGATTAACGAATACTCTACATTCCTGGAATATTTCATGTTCGTTATTCCAGTCTGTTGTTTTCCCTTCTTCAAACAATAAAGCCTCTGTCACAGCTCAATCATAAAGGTATTCTACAAACGTGGCTTCTTCCCCCCGCTCTGTTCTTGGTAGGTGGTAAAGTGTATATTCCTAATAATGAAATTTTAAGTAACGAAACCTAGGAGGCTTTTACAGCAAGGGGGAAGACCACATGGAGGAGGCCACTGTAGCAGGCAGTGAGGGCAGACCCAGGAACCAGCTACAGCTGGACAGCGCCATTCTCCTAATGCTTATGCAGCTTTGAGAAACCACTTGAGTTGGTTGAAGCCACACTGAAAGGAGACATTCCATAGCTTTCAAATTACGACTGGATTTAAATGCAAAATCTGTAAATGTGAGCTACTGCATGTAAATGTGAATATTATTCTTTTATAAATAGATGGCTTACCATGATCTTATAAATAGAGCATGAGCTGAACTCTACATTCAGTAACATTGATGGGATTTTTAATAATGTTTTCCTATGCTTGATTGGTGTCTTAAATATCTCCCCTTTTGCTTAGTGTTTTAAAGATTTTATTTGCATTTGCTTAATAAAACCAGAAGGGCATTTGTCAAAGATGTGCACGCATCTTTGCAAAAAGTATCTTTAGGAATCTGCACATTGCACACAATGATCCCATTGTCTGAACATCAAACCTATAAGACAAAATCCCTGAATTTATAATGAAATGATGCCAGGTACCAAAAACTAGAAGGCTATTAAAAGCATGAGTGGAAACTACACATGAGGATACTACTGAATTTAGCTATTTGGACAAAGGGAATTCCTTCCCAAATCTGGGTCAAATGAATTCTCTTTTCTATAAATTTGGAATAAAAACTAAGAGGATCTAACCCAGTTCAGTCTGGCTTAGTCTCATGAATTGGTATCTGTGGAATGACGGTCTTTGACCTACCTTTGAAACACAGCAACTGGGACTGAAAATATGAATGAAGCAGAAGTGGGTCGCATTGCCTAGCCTGGTGGGTTTTCAGTTCTGGGTCCCTGTCCCTTCCTGAGGCCTTTGGCATTCCTGACCTCGGACCTACGAAACACCTGTCTACCAGCTGTTATCACTTTCTATTACTTTCACGTGAACAGTGAGAACAAGTCATGCTTTTGGGATTGTTGCTGTACAGTCCGTTACTCTTGTGACTGAACCGAGGCTGTAAGTGGCTGTTACTGTACTTTGGGGAACATGTTCTAGAAAGTGAGCTTTCCCAGCTCTGCTCTCATACTCCCGTGAATGTAGACTTCATCCTGATGATATCTGGGATCTTAAAAAAATCTAAAAGATATTATTTGAATATCTTAAAAATATCTAAAAGATATTATTTGAATAATGTGTTATTTTGGGCACCGTTGAAATAACTTTAAAGATATTCCTGAATGGTTATGTATTAAAATGAATGGGGACTTATTTTAATCAGATGAGTATAGCTTTTATTTAAATAAAATATGAGAATGAAAGGCAAGACATATGAATTTAATAGAATGTTTCATCTCCATGGGGAGCGAAACACTCTCATACTGTCATTTGCCTGCCATTATCAGATTACTTCATAAATTACTCCATGTATATAAAAAGTTCTAGCTAACTGTAGCATATAACAAAGTGGCAATTAAAAACAAAACAAAACATGTACTCTGAAAAAATATTTCCTTAAATTTATCATGTACCATCTCTCTTTATTTTAAAACATTACTGGGCACCTGGCTGGCTCTCAGTTGGTTAAGCGTCTGCCTTCGGCTCAGGTCATGGTCCCAGGGTCCTGGGATCAAGTCCTGCATCGGGCTCCCTGCTCAGCAGGGAGCCTGCTTCTCCCTCTGTCTGCCACTCTCCCTGCTTGTGCACATTCTCTCTCTCTCAAATAAATAAAACCTTTAAAAAGAACATTATTTTTCAAATTGTATAATCACTATCTGTTCACTGAAGAACAATTACAAAATAAAGTATAAAGAAAAAATTAAAATCATCTATAACCCCAATTCCAAAAACAAGTACCACTAATGATGCTTGGTACCTGGTTTCCATGTCTAATACCGTGTGTGGCGGGTGTGTGCTTACACACTAGCTGCTGGCTGGCACTAAATAAAGCTTCCAAGAAGGGGTCACACTGTCCTCCTTGGATGTGACAAGGTACCGTGTGGATGCAGGGCCAGGACCACCTCCTGCTAGTGTGGTGGTAGTAGGAAATCGTGCTATAGGTATGTCTAAAATATGACTTGAGATTAGCGATAATTATTATTTTAAAGTGGTGGTACTTGGTGTTACCTCTCCCACAACCCCAAGTATTTCGTTAAAGTCCACTCACAAATGTTTTGTGAGAGAGGTTTCCCATCTGGCCCTCTGCCACTGGGGAAAGGATAGCATGTTGGACGCAGGAGTCAGGAAATTCTTAAGGTCCTGGGATCTGTTTGAAAATCACTGAGACTTTCCAAAACAAGCAGCTTGACCTAGTCTTCAGAAACCAGGGACAGCACAGCTGACATCTGAGATGTGTACGTTTTTTGAACTTTACTATGGTTCTGGCATTCTGTTAAGCAGTTTACATAAATTATCTCATTGAATTTCCATAACCCTATGAGGTTAGTGGTAGACCTAGAATTCAACTGTAGGCTATCTGATGTATAGATCAACCTATTATCTATCATCTATCTCACAAAGAATATACTGGTTTTCCCACTAATTTTTCTTCTTGTTAATTTTGAGACAAGTTTGATATATTCCTAAAATATGGTTATTCATTTCTACATAGTATATGGATTCAATATGACTTCTGAAATCCTGGTGATGTATATTTATATTTCTCTTGCTGTCATAAGCAATGATGAATATCTTAACATTGTGATTAAGTGAGCAGATTTTATTGTCAGATTAAACAATTTTTGGATCACTGATTCATTCTTGGCCTCTCTAAATCTGTTTCTTCATCCTTAAATGGGAAAAATAATAATTTTATGAAAGAACTGTGAAATACTATTCATAAAATGCTCACTTGGCATGCACTGTAAGATTCAATAAAGAATACCCAATTTTCTTATTAAATAATTATAAACATTTATCTTATTTCTGTTCCATTTTTAGTATTAGTATTAGTCTTCATACAAATTTTGGATTATTTCCCTAGGAAAATTCCTACAAGTGAAGTTCTGAGTATAGGTTTTGATCTCTACTGCCAAATTTTCTCAAGAAAATTGGCACGGATAGTACTACCAGGGACAGTAGTTAGGAGAGCTTATTTCCTAAACACTCGTTAAAGCTAGATATATTTATCAGCAGTAGATCTTTTCCAATTTGATGTGTGTGGTATTTCAATTTAATTGATTAATGTGAAGTTGAAAATTATCCATATATTTGTTGACCAGACAAATATTCTCACTTATTTCTATGTCTATATATTTTGGCTGAGGATGTGTGTATTCTGAATATCTGAGTCTTAGAAATTTTCAGATCTGGTAAGGAGGCATCTACTTTCTGCCAACTTCTCTTCTATCATCCAACGCGTATTAAATTTTTTCATTATCCTCGAACATTAATACTATCTCCAGAGAAGAGTTAAAACATATTTGTCTTTTTGAAGAAACCAGTTCTTGAAATTAACAGTTTTATGCTTTTCTATTTCTTCAGTTTCTGCTTTTATCTTTGGTATGTTATGTTTCCAGTTTCTCTTCAGTACCATTTTTATTGTATATGTAATAGGTTGTGTATGTGGTCACGTTATTTTAATCTTTTACTATTTAATAAAGTATTAAAGGCTATAATATACATCTCAGTATAGCTCTGGTTCATCTTTGAGGTTTTATTGTTTCTGTTTTCTTTTCGTTTTTATTTTTTTAAAAAGATTTTATTTTATTTATTTGAGAGAGAGAGAGCACACAGCAGGGGAGAAACTAAAGGGAGAAGGAGAAGCAGACTCCCTGCTGAGCGTGGAGCCTGATGCAGATGCCAGGCTCCTTCCCAGGACCCTGAGATCATAATCTGAGCCAAAGTCAGATGCTTAACCAACTGAGATACCCAGGCGCCCCTCTCTTCATTATTTTTAATAGCCCGATGTTGAATATCTTATTTCCTCTTTGCCACAAGTTCTTTTTCCATATTTTTATTTTATAAATTTATATAAATTTTGATTTGTATTTTTTGCTTCTCCTATGTATTTATTTATCCTCTATAATAGCAAATATGGCTTTCCTTAATTTTAATTTTTTTGAATCTATTAGCTTTCATTGCATATATGGACTTAATATATAGCCTATTTTCATAAATGTCCCATGAAAAATTCATAAAAGAAAATATTTTCTCTTGTAAATAATTTTGTTTCTTAAACACATTAAATATATTATTCAAATCCCCCCTATATTTTTTTACTGTCTGTAAAAACCAAAGGTAATATTTAAAATTTTTTCTTTATTTTGATAGTTTCATTATATATTCATTTAATGTACTATTTTATGGTTTAAACATCGTGGTTTGAATTTAATTATGAATTCAATTATTATAGAATTGGTTAATTTTTTTAGTATAATTACTTGCTTTATATGAAATTAATATATACCTGCTATTTCTTTGTTGCTTTCCTAAATGGCTACACAGCTTACTTTTTTTTGGACCATTGCTATTTTTCTTTTAGATTTATCTCTTCTTTCTCCCTCTGTTCCACCTACTTTGGACTTAACTTACTTTCTTAAGAATGTTCATTTTTCTTTTTTCTTGTTAAACCTTTATCCCTGCTTCTCCTCTACCTTTCCTGCACTTTTGCCTTGAGAATCTTTACTTATCCTTTAAATGATGGCTCCCTCATCACTGCCTCAGAAGAGACTTTCTTCGATTTCCAAACTAGGTCATGTCTCTCCATTAGGTATCTTTTAACACCTTGCACTCTAAAGAAGGTGCAATTTCAACAGCAAACTTGGAGAAAAGCACATTTAAAGCAGAAAGTTAATCACAGAAGAAAAAAAAAGGATGAGAAGAAGAGTAGGGGAGGTGGAGGAGCTAATGGGGACCTATTTAGTAATGAGTAGCTAGGTGAGAAGTCTGGGCAGCTTTGTTACTCACGTATATTCACTTTTAACCTTGTCTGCATTATTTAATTTTTCCTGAATGTTTAATTTACCCTCTAATGTGTCTTCCTCTCTCTCTCTCTCTCTCAGGTTGAAAGATTATTTGTATTTACTTCTCTTATTTTATGATAAATGTCTTCATAGCTAGGAAATTTCCTCTCAGTACAACTTTAGTTACATCCCACATATTTTTTACAATATATTTTGGAAATAATTTTAACTTGTAAGAAAGTTTAATAAAAAAAATACAACAAAGACCCATATATATTTTACACAAATTTACATGTGTGTGTTATTCCATGTGTCATACCCACTTTTTTTCTGAAACAAATGCATGTGTCATGAACTTTTACTCCAAATATATCAGTGCCCCTTTCGTAAGAATTAGCTAACATATACAAGCTATTTAAATCAATATTGGCTTTATTTAAAAATGTTAACTTATACCTTCTTAGAGGAACTTTTGGACAGCAGGGACGGAAGCTTTAGCATGAGCTCATGTCGAGACAGGGACCCAGGAATCGTCTGGATCAAGATTATAGTTAGAACCACAGCAGAACCAGCACAGGCCCCAGAGAGAGCGCTGGGAGAGCAGAGCTGAGGAGCAAGGACTGAATGTGGAGGAGGAACGTAAGGCAGACAACACACGGCACTGAAGATGATGACGAGAACACAGTGTTTCAAAAAATAGTGCAAGATAGTGTCAGGTACCAAAGAGGGATTTAAGAGGATAAACAAAAGGAAGCACTTAAGAGTATGAACTAACAGGAACATCTTTGGGTTTGGAGAGCTGAAGTTTAACTTCTGCAAAGGTTAAATTCTGTAGCATAGGGTAGGGGAAGGCAGATCCCAAACTGCAAACAGTTGAGGAATGAAGACATAGGGAGAACTTTGTGGACTATGTTCCAAAGAACGTGATGAAGAGAGACTTTGCACAGGGGCTCAGGACAGTTCAGATTATAAAGGGTACTGAGTCTTTGTTTATAGTTGGGCAGACTTTGGTCATGTGTATAGACAGAGAGAGAAAAATTAATGGTCAAAGAAGGAGTGTAGATAATGGAAGAGAAACATCTTCAGGTATGAGGGAAAACATTGGCTCATGTACAGGGTTAGCCCTGAATAAAGGCAAAGACGATTTCTTGAAAGAAATCGTTTCTTTTTCTAGAAAGAACACAGAGGAAATTAACGAGTACCCAGATCATTTCAATGTTGACTGAAAACTGAGAAAGCTCATGTTAATTGGCCTCGATAAAAGCATCTTGATCTCCAGAGAATCAGGGAGAAGAAAAGTCCATCTTGGTATTTCTGAAAATTAGAAATACATTTGGAATAAGAGTTTTAGGGATGGTAATAGGGATTTAATACGGATAAGGAGAAGAACTGCTCAGCACAGGGAGGGCCTAGGTCAGTTTGCAATGGAATGAAGTAACCCCATTTTATGTCCTTCTCCAGGACTAGTTGGAATCCTGGAAATAGGAAAAAATGGGATAACTGGATTTATTTAAAAACTAATTTTAAAATGGAGAATATTTTTAAGCCATGTACTAAAATATTTAAGATGAATTTTGGGCAGATGGGGGAAGGAGCTGAGAAAATTTGATCAAGTACCTAAACTTATATAAGTTATACAAATATATTTATCTAGGCAAATTAAGAGGAAAGATATATAAAATCTGACAAAAATATATCATCAATAAATGGGAAGTGATACTGGTAAACAAATTTCATACATTAAAGGTCTTGAGAAAGAATTATTTTCTTTCCATAAAATTGCTGAATGGCCAAATCAGAAGAGTCACCTATAACTGAAGTCTGTCTTTAAAGAGGGGGACATTAGGATGTGTAAAGCATGATGTCGTCACAGATGAAACTCTCCCTGCACCGAGATGCCAGATGCATTACAAGGCTAGAGCAACTAGAGCACTTTATCAACCATGCAATAAATATGTATCATGTAGATACACCACACAGTAACATAAATGATGTATTACAACATAAAGAAAATGTATATATTGATATTATCACCAGAATCTTTTTTACATATTCTAATACATAGTAGGAATCCATGAGATAAAGTAACTAGTAATCTATATCTTGTTTTTGTTACTTTTAAGTTAAAACAGGAGTGAAAATCTTTTAGAATAAAATCTGGCTCCAAATCTCACACGATAAACTTTGACTAAAGTCAGCCTGCTCTGGTGATTCATGTACTTGACATCTTTTTAGCATTTATGGATATAGGTTTTAGTATCTTCACTTGTTTTCATGTCACACTGTAATTTTCCTGGTTGGTTTTTCTTGCCTGCGGCTTCTCACCACCCCCAGGTCATTCTCCATTTTGCTTTAGTGTTACTTTCTGAAGCACAGACTTTTCACATGCTACTACTCTCCTTTAAAATAAGTGCTGGCTCCCCTACACCTAGGACACAGGATCCAGGATCTCTGGTAGGGTGTCTACAGGAGGCACTATCTGTTCTCATCTATCCCAAGCACCCTTCTCTCTGTCAGTCATCTCCCGCTGACCCTCTTCTGGAGCCACACCGAGTTACTTACCATTTGCGTGACAGATCATACTCTTGTACACACTGTTCCTTAAAAGAAACATGCTTCTTCCCCACTTCATCTGGAAACCTCCTAGTCTTTAACATCTACTCAGCTCCAGTGTCAACCATCCTGAAACCTCTCTGGACTCTCTGGACCAAATGACCTGCCTCTGCCGTCTTTGATGTGCTTCCCTTAGAGCATGGTTCACACTATATAAGGGTTGTCTGCACACATATCATTATACATTTTGTTCCACCTAACAATTCACCTGCCTCTCATATCCTTTCACCTAACATTAACCAAACACCTCCTACATGAGTCAGAACAAGAGCTAGCTCCTGTCCCTGGGCTCATAGCTCCCTTACTAGACTCTAAGCTTCTCAGGTTACTGAGCTTATACTCCAGAAAAATTATACTCGCTAATCATGTTGAAACTTAGCTATCCATGCCTTCCCCTTTATCACTCAATTTCCTCTCCCTGGAATGCCCTCCTTCTCTTCTGGTTGAAAGCCTATATTAACTTTTTAGACACCAGTTCAAATCCTACCTTCTACTTAGGGCCCATCTTGGTCCCAAATCAAATACAGGGTCTTCTTCCCTTGAATGCCAACATCGTCTTGGTGATTCTCTTATGTTACTTACCGAGTGCACTTTCCATTACAGTGATCTGTGTTCTGTTTTCTCTTTGCTATCAAAATCTATAGTTTGTGCACATATTCATCTTGCATGGTTCATGTAGCTGATCATCCACAAGCACTTGTTTAATTCACTTGAATGACTCAACTCACATAAGGAAGGCTCTAGGCCCCTTTCACCAAAACATCACATATTATGGTCACTGAAGCATCTATTCACAGAAAGTGCCAGGTGTATTCTTATTTTTTTTTTAAGGTTCTGGGTGTAGTTTATTTCTCTGCTTTTTTTATGAAAAAAATTTTACATGGAAACCTAAGCACTCTGAGACCCTAAAACTGAACTACGTGGATCTTGATTATTGTTTACTTGGTATTCAAGTGGTCATTCCTCGACATGACTGTCTGATTTCATCACTCTCAACT
Organism: Eumetopias jubatus; assembly: GCF_037043125.1. NCBI lineage: Eukaryota > Metazoa > Chordata > Mammalia > Carnivora > Otariidae > Eumetopias > Eumetopias jubatus. The sequence continues at coordinate 110,277,942 of NW_028274819.1, forward strand.
CCAGTTTTTAAATCCAATTTTATCTTTTAAGCCTCCTAATGCTACTGTTTGTTATGCCAATATATCCTTTATCCATCCACAGATGATGTTCTTTAGAAGACAACTTTGTTTTTCTCCAATAAAAATGCATTTATAAGAAAACTGGCACGTGCGTATGTTTGACTTTCAGTATTAAACTTGGCATTACCTCCTGGGGCTGGCAGTCCTCACTATGCTTGCCTTGTCGTCCTCCATTATGTGCTCGAGCAGTACAGCCAACACCTGTGATCACACAAAAGACCGAACACCGCAGCTGCAGGACTCAGATGTCCATGCTGAAATAAATTTCTAAAGCTGAGATATTTGGATCTGGGACTGGTTCTTTTTTTGAGCCTTTCAGGAACTGTTGGGATTGCCCAGTACTACAGAGTGATATACAGCAAGTGTCCAGCACTTGTGTACTCAAGATACTTTGGCTACCTCTGATTCAAATTAAAGGTGGAGGTCCTCATTGGCAGCATAATGTAGTAGTGACAAGCACAGATTTTGAAATTAAACTGCCTGGGTTTGAAGCTTGGATCTACCACTTGCTGTATAATCTTGGACAAGCTATCAAACCTCTGTAAGACCTCAAATTTCTCATCTATAAAATGGAAATAATATCACATACCTCAGAAATGCTGTGAAGATAAAGTGAGTTTATATATACAAAGCTTTTAGAACCATGCCTGTTCATGGTAGGCACTATAGAAATCCTTGCTATTATTATTAGATTATAAATTCTTGAAGAACCTCAGGTACAACCTGAAAGCAACTTTTTCATAATATCTATAATCTATGAGCTTTTCTCCTTGTTCATAGTTTTCTTTTTCCATTTGCATTTTTTGTGGCATATGCTTCTTATCTGAAAAATGCACAAAGGTCATTAAAAACACCTTAGACTTACACTTAACCCTGGTAAAATTAGAACAAAATATGTTAGAGTTTTTCCCCCCTTCTTCTACAATTTTAAGAGCATACCACAACACTTCTTATTTATACAGTCAACACTTGTTAAGTGGTAGAATTATTTTTAAAAAGCCCTAGTTCAAGTATAAACAACTTAATAAGTGACGGGAATGTCAGATACTCCATGAATCCCATACATATCCGAGGTGCCAAGTATTCCTGGTCAATCATTCCTGGGCCTAAGGAACTCCAGACTACCCTCTCCCATGACAGCTATTAGATTATTATGTAAGCTTCAGTCTTTTATTGTTTTATTATTCTTGCCAAATTTTAAATTCATTTATCAAATTTCATTTGATGCATATGTATGCTACATCTTCTATGTGAAGACCCTGGCAGTACAGCAGTGAATAGATAAACAAAATGCCCCATTGTAATGGAGCCTATGTTAAGTAAAATGTACAGAATGTAGGGCAGTGGTATTTGCTGTAGGGAAAATTAAAGCAGAAAAGGAGAATGGGAATATTAGCATGGAGGATGGAAGTGGTCAGAGAGGGTCTCACTGAGAAGGTGACATTCAGTGAAGACCTAAAGGATAAGAGGGGTGAGGTCTTCTTACATTTGCAAAAAGAGTATTCCCGGTAGAAAGAAGGGCATGTACAAAGGCCCTGAGGGATGTGCCTGGCATGACATCATGAGAACTTCGAGGTGAAACTCTGTGATTTGGGAGATATTAGATAGCTGTGGGCAGAGGGATGTGATCTGCTGGTTTTAAAAGGTTCACTCTGGTTATTGCATTTGAAAAACACAGACTAGGGAAAGGACGGGAGCACAGAAATCAGTTAAGAGGCTATGGTAGACAATATAACAAGATGGCGGCAGAGTAGCTGAACCCTAGGCTCCTCTTGTCCCATGAACACAACGAGGTAACTATCAAATCAACCTAAATACCCCAGAAATCGGCTAGAAGACTGACAGAATAAACTCGACAACTAAATGGAGAGAAGAGGCCACATCAAAGAAGGTAGGAAGTGAGGAGACATGGTTAAGGGCAGAATAGGACTGTGGGTGCTGTGGGGGGGCGGGAGCCCTGGTTGCCAAGAAGGGGGAGAGAGAGGAGCACACAGAGGAATGCACAAGGAGAATGTTTCCCCCAAGCCACTGGCTTGGAAAATGAGAGGGGCTGAATTTTGTGTGTTCTTGCAACCATTGGGGCTCAAAGCCTGGAGTTTTAAAGGTCTGGGTTTGGCTGGAATAGAACATGGAGGGCACTGCCCTCTTGCTGGAGAGGAAGCAGGCAAACAACCTGAGGGGAGACAGTGTAGAAACAGCAATCTGAGAAATGCCTGGGGCACTAGCGGGGAGATTATTTGCTCTTCTTGGAGTGCATCCCTGAGAGGTAGCATTCATAGAGATACCTCTCTGGGAACAAAGGCGCCCGATGGCCCCACTTCCCTCCCCGCCCCTCAGTATAAACATGGAGCCACCTGCAGTAAACAGCGCAGCGCCCACACCGGCCGCCTAACCTGCTTACACCAGGTCCCACACCCCTGCGCTCTGCCGGGAAGGCCCTCCTCCCGCAGGCTTGCTCAGTCCCAGATCAGCAGGCCCCTCCCCAGAAGATAAACGGAAACCCCTGCCCACACCACGTCTCCCAACCAGGGACTTCTGCAAGGCCTCAGTTCTGGTGGAGTTGGTGTCAGGTCTCATTTCACAAGCAGACCAGCGCACACCTCATTAAAACTCGCCACACTCAGGCCAGGGACCAAACACTGTCCACAGCGGGCAAGGAGAGCCTCTGCAGACCGCTGGCCCGAAGGACAGAGCGGCCAAACCACAGCAGCAGAGTGCATGCAGCACACATCTGAGACACTCCCTGAAGCACCGGGCCCTGGGCACTGCAGACCTCTTCTTCATACTGTCAGAACGGGTCACATAACAGGCTTTTCTAACACAGAGAGAAGGAAGAGACACAGACAAGATGCCAAGACAGAGGAATTTCTCCCAAATGAAAGAAAAGGACAAAGCCACAGGCAAAGATCTAAGCCAAACTGATATAAGTAACATGTCTGATGGAGAATTTAAAGCAATGATCATAAGGATACTCACTGGGCTTGAGAAATGAATGGGAGACTTCAGGGAGGCCCTTATCGCAGAGATAAAAGAATAAAACAGAATTAGTCAGAGATGAAGAATGCACCAACTGATCATGGAAACAGGCTTGATGCAAAGAATAGCAGGCTAGAAGAAGCAGAGGAATGAATTAGTGATCCAGAAGACAAAGTAATGGAACATAATGACAACGAACAAAAGAGAAAGAATTATGGTGGGGAGCCTGGGTGGCTCAGTGGATTAAGCATGATCTTAAGCTCGGGTCATGATTTCAGGGTCCTGGGATCGAGTGCCGCAATGGGCTCCCTGCTTGGTGAGGGGTCTGCTTCTCCCTCTTCCTCTGCCCCTGCCCCCCCCCCCCGCCCTGGATGGTGCTCTAATAAATAAATAAAATATTAGAAAAAAAGAATTATGGAACATGAGAATACACTTGGAGAACTCAATGACTCCATCAAACATCATAACATTGGCGTGAGAGGAGTCCCAGAAGAAGAGAAAAGGGGGCAGAAGGTTTATGTGAGGAAATAATAGCAGAAAACTTCCCTAATCTGCGGAAGGAAATGGACAAACTAGACTTTTTTGTTCTTGTACTGTTTTTGTCCTCCTTTGGTATCAGGATAATACTGGCCTCATGGAATGATTTTGAATGTGTTCCCTCTATTCCATTATTTGTAAGATTTTGATAAAGATTGTCATTATTTTTTTATATGTTTGGTAGAATTCACCAATGAAACCATGTGGTCTTGGGATTTTCTGTGCTAGGAGAGATCTGATTCCTAATTCATCTTTCATTCTTGTTATTTGTCTAAGATTTCCTATTTCTTGGATTCACAATTCAAGCATGGTAACTTGTGCAGTTCTATGAACTATCTTTTTTTTTCTAAGTTATCTGATTTGTTAGTATATAATTGTTTATAGTAATCTGTTATCACACTCTGTATTTCTGTGGTTATCTGTTGTACTCTTTTCCATTTCTCATTTTGCTTTTTTGGCTTCTCTCTGTTTATTCTTAGTTAATGCAGTTAGAGCGCTGCCAATTTTGTTTGTTTTTTTTTAGAAAAACCGGTCATTACTTTCAATGTTATGTTATTGTTTATTTTGGTCTCTATTTATCTGACTTTTATTATTTTTTTCCTTCACTAAATTTCAGCTAAGTTTCTTCTTTTTCTAGCTCCTTGTGGTGAAATGTTAAGTTGTTCATTTGCACTTTTTTTCTTAACATGAGCTTCAGAGCATAAATTTCACTCTAACATCTGCTTTTGCTGCATCCCATAGGTTGTGGAATATTGTTTTCTTTTACTTTGAGACTTACTTGATTTGTCTTTATTTTTTATTTGGTCCATTGCTTGTGCAGTACTGTATTGTTTAATATTTACATATTATACATTTAATATTAAAAAAGAGGCGATGATAACAATCCAGCTTAGAGATGACAGTGACTCTGCCTTTGATCTACTTTATTTGAGTAAGTATGCAAGTTATCAAACACAATTAAGCCATATACACAGACCTAATTAGGATTTTGGAAATAAGTCTAAATTCAAGTTAAAAGTGCTGTTACTGCATTGCAATGGTTCCAAGATTAATTTCCAAAGTCTTTATCTATTACCTAGTTAACACAAATTATAAGGTGGCATTAAAACAAACAAAAAACTATGATGTGAGGTAAATGAAAATTCATTTTATGTAGTTTTACTTCAATTACTACATATATGTATTTTTTACTGTTTATATATATATGCCTATATATACATATATATAAGCAGTAGACCCTGTGTTAATGTTAATATAGGCATATATATAAACAGTTAAAACTTCTAAATGCTTGGGAAATTGTTTTGCTTTTCCATAGATATATTTTATGCATAAAGGCAAATGAACAATTGGCATTTAGCATAATCCCTCGTTTGATACTTTATGTCAGGGGTTTTGATCAGACCTATGATTCTAGGGTATCCTCAAGAGACAGAAATATCATTCTTTAAAAACAAAGGCTTTGGTTCTATTTATCCAGTAACTGAAAGGAATATTTCATCATTATTGTGAAATATATGAAAACTAAGACTTTGTTAGTTCAGGAATGTAATATACCAGGAGAAAGCATCTATGTCCATGATATTATGAATTTATAAATACTATTTCCATGGTACTCATATTCACATTCTTGCATAGATCCTGAAATCAACTTGACGAATATTTACTGAGTTACTTTTCTGAATAATTTTTCAGAGATATTTTTGTATTCTGCAAATTTGGTTTACTTAGCAATAAAAGCATACACAGAACAAATTTAAATATCTAGTTTATGTAAGATAATTCTATCGAAGTAATCAATTTTCAACGAAGATTCTAAGTCAGGGGTTGGCAAGCATCTGCAAAGGGTCAGGTGGTAAATATTTTAGACTTTGCAGGCCATCCGGTCTCTGTGGCAACTATCCAACTCTGCCATGACAGGGTGAAAGCAGCCACAGAGGACACATAATGAGGGAGTGTGGCTGTGTATACTTGCAGTAAAAGGCTGTCTGCCAAGTTTGGTCCACCAGCTGTAGTTCACTGACTAAAGGTTAGGACCTCTGATATCTGTGATAACTGGTAAATTCTAGGGATCATGCGTGCCCAAGGCAATAACTTCAGACTGGGTCCTGACTATGCTCCTCAGCTCCATTCATTCCACAATGATTTCCACTAAGCAGCTCATGTTCTCATCAGTAATTTCTTTAGCAATATGCTGGTCCCAGCGCTTCTTTATAAACGCATTCTGATTCGTCTCCTGTACATTAATTATCAGCACCTTAACACTTGCTATTGCTGTTGATAACAATTCTACTATTGCTTTTTTTTTAATTACACTTCTAAATTTAAAGATCTGTGAACAAAATCACAGTGCTGAATAGGAGTACTGTTCGATGTTGGATCAGAAAAGTTTTGACCATTCCATGATGTGTTCTACTTTGCACCCCATGTTAATGTTAATCTGTACTGAATTCAGCTGCATCATGGCCTTTTCCAACGTGGGATGCTCTCTGAATCCACTTTTGAGGGCTGTACTGCTCTAATGGTCTTCTCCCTCTAAGGGCATATCTTAGACTCTGTACAGCGACAGGGCTGAAGACACCATTGGTCACACACTTCTTGGGGCTGAACTCTTTGGCTATAGTAACATCTGGCCCAATAGGTAGTATTGGCCTCATTCTGACAGCTGCGTGTCTTTAATAGTCTCTTGGATCTAGAGGTGCCTGGGCAGCAGTGTTGGTTGAACATCTGATTCTTGGTTTTGGCTCAGGTCATGATCTCAGGGTTGTGAGATCGAGGCCCGCATCAGGCTCTGTGCTCAGCAGGGAGTCTGCTTGGGATTCTCTCTCTCCCACTTGCCCCTCCCATTCAAGCTCTGTCTCTAAATATAAATAAACAAATCTTTAAAAAATAGTCTCTTAGATCTAATAAGAATAAATCTACCTTGTTCTGTTTTTTAGACAAGAAACAATAATTTGCAGTCCAGATGCTACAAAGAAGACTGCTTCTTAAGAAACTAAGAATTCCCTTTAAATCTTTTTTCCTCTGTTCTTTTAAAAACAACCTGCCTTTCCCCAATTATAGTACCATGCAGGCAACATACACTTCATATGGAAGAACACAACTCACTCTCAAACTTATCATTGTAGTTGAACAGCCATTTTGACTGTTTAAAATATGCTAAGTCCTTAATATACAATCTATAGTTCCTATCTAAACCAATTTTTTTTAGACCTAATGGGCATGTGAACACTGATTCTATATACCATTTATTTCCTAAATAATTGAGTGAAAACAGATAATGTAACATAGGTAATATAATATCCACAAAATGAAGTATTTGAAATGCTTCAACTGACACGTTTCAGGTAAAAACTGTACACAGCAATTAATGTAAATCATCAAGTTTAATATGAGACTACAGAAAAATAATCTCTTTAGAATATATCAGGGATAAAACGTTAGTTTTAATTTCATACTCTGATCATCTATTTCTGAACTGGCCTCGTAAGGTTGTGTTTGGGGGCGTTTTAAGATATGTTACAAGTGAGGGTACCTGGGTGGCTCAGTCGGTTAAGTGTCCGACTCTTGATCTCAGCTCAGGTCTTGATCTCAGGGTCATGAGTTCAAGCCCTGTGTTGGGCTCCACTCAGGGCATGGAGCCTACTTAAAAAAAAAAAAAAATTACAAGTAGACAAAATTTTTAAATGAGTCATAGTTCAAATCATCCCTAAGTTAGAATTGATAGAAATGTATATCTTTTTCTAAAATTCACAAGAAAAGAGCTAACAGATACCCAGTGAAGTGAGAAAGAGAGAGTGATGTGTACTCACCTAAAATACTTATGACATGGAATCCTTCTGGGCAAAGAAGAGGCAAGCAAAAATGTAAAAGGCCCACAGAGCAGTATCCCTCACAAAATTATTTTCTCCACTTTCCAAATTAAAGCTACAGGCTGTGATATAGATGGGTGTTTATGCTGTTCTCCTGTAAACATAGGAAGAACCCTTGTTTGTTATGATCTTAATCAGGCACCTATCAAAACAGAATAAAACCCTTAAACTCTGGAAAACAGTAAGAGTGTAATCTCTTACAGGATGATAACTACTGTGTTTAGATACTAACATCTTCTGGTGTTATTCCATTCATTCAGTAGATCTTATCCGGTCTGCCATGGGTTGATCCCTCTAGTTATGTTCCAAACTGTCTTGGGAGTTTTGGAAGGTAGTTTTAAGTAAATACACAGCGGTGCGAGGCCAACGCGTAACCCTAGTGAACTCAACTGAAACATGGTCATCACAACCACACTTCCAGTCTCTATTTCCACCTCCCCTTGTGCCAAAGGTTTGAGTCCAAACAGACCTCACAGCATCTGCAAACTTCATGCACTCTCCACCTCCAAGCCGTGGTTTGTGCTGCTGGTGGTACTTGGAGTGCTCTCTTCTCTCCCTCTCATTTCTTTTAAAAAATCCTATTTCTTCACACTCTTTTTCTTCTCCCCCAAAGAGTATTAGAATCTTCTATTACTTTCATTACCCATGCCCTCCCTTTAGTTTTTATTTCTACCCCTGCTCCATGTAGCACAGCACCATGCCTGTATACCACATGATGGAACATGATCCTTAAATGTGTTTCAACAATTGGTCCACTGTGCTCCCAAATACTTCTCTTTATGCCATTTTGTTTGCTATTCTACAGTCTGTTAGCAGGTAGCATACAGGTAGAGCTAGGATGTAAAAACTGCTCAAAACAAACAAAAATACCTGTGGCACACACATATTTCCAAAACAAACTAGTGCAGTACGGGATGGAGATGTGGCCAATGTTGTGATAGATGAGAAGGTTATTCTAGCCATTAACCAATGAGAGACAAAATCAGGTAGAAAATAATTGTCAGAAAAATTATTACTTTGATTTTAAACAAAAATTTATCAAAGCAGGTCTTCTTTGTGTCCTACAAACTTTAAATTATAATATTTCCCAAAGGAACATGAGTAAGGGCCATCTTGGGAAGTGGTGCAGGCTCACACATGTGTAGTAACACTCCATTTACCCACATAAATGGAGAACTGCTTCTAACACATTAATGCACTTTTAACTTAACCCAGGTTAACCTTATTAAACAACAATACAATGTTAAAATTGCACTTTAAAAGAAAATGTATAAATCTGTGTACATATTGCAAACTACAGCCCACAGGCCAAATCTAGCCTACCATCTGCCTTTGTATAGCTTGTAAGGTATGAATGGTTTTTACATTTTTAAATGTTTGGAAGGAGAGAAGAAAATAAAAATAGGATTTTGTGACACATGAAAATGATGTGAAATTCAAATTTCAGTGTCCATAAATAAAGTTTCATTAGGACACAGGCAGGCTCCTTCACTTCTGTATTATTGATGGCTATTTTCACTACCACATCAGAGTTGAGGAGTTGAGACAGAAACCATATGGTCTGCAAAGCCTAAAATGTCTTCTCTCTGGCTCTTTACAAAAAGTCTGCTGACCCTTAGTAGAGATTACCCTCCCTCACAACGAATGTAATGTAAGCTTTTCCTGGCGTGCACTCTAACACTGCGGCTAAAGGCAAGAGTTTGTTCACTAATAGAAGTAGCTGAGTCCTAGCTCTGTTACCGGCTGTTAGGTGACTTTGGGTAAATTAATTCAATTCTCTAAGTCTTAGCTGTCTCGGGAATAAAACAGGATAATAATTCTACTTACATTTTGGGCTTGGGGAGAATTAAATATGCAACACACAAGAAAATTACCCCATGCATAATGACAGTTATGCTGCCAAAAAGATACGCCTAAAATGCAAGGATGCAGGAAAGTTGAAAATAAAAAGATGGCAAAAGATACACCTGACAAATATGAGCCAAAAGAAAGCTTGGGAAGCTCTATTAATGTTGAAAAACTAGAACTCAAGACAGAAAGCATCACTAAGGAGAGCAAGGTTCATTATATAGTATAAAAATTTTCACTTTATGAGGAAAACACTAAAATGTCTAAAGAATATTATATGAAAATGTATTCACATATAAAGCACAAATCTATAGAAATACAGTAAGAAATTGATGAATCTATGACCAAAGTGGGAGATTTCCACGTACATCTCTCAATTAGGTCAAGCAATCAAAAATACAGTGAAGACACAGAATTTTCAAATGACAACATATAATGATTATTTAGAATGCTGCAGTGCCCCCATCCCCCAGAAAAGAAAAAGTAAATACTTTTGCAAAGACTACATGAAATATTAAAATTGAACATGTACTGGAACATGAAGAAAGTTCTAAGAAGTTCCAAAAAGCCGGTATCACAGAGAATACATTTCCTGCCAGAACCCATTAAGTTCTTCGTACCAATGCGTGTTGTATATCTGAACAAATGTAATGCAAGGATACATGAAAAATCTGAATAGCCTTCTGAATCAGGAAAGAAATTGAAGCATGGTTTAAAAAAGTTCTTCAGACTTCATGCCCAAATATTTTGTCATGTTCTATCAAACTTTTGAGGAAGAGCTAATTTTACCATTCTATAGATTCAACCAGAAAACAGAAAAAAAAGTAATATTCTGCAGCATATTCCAGAAAGCCCATAAAACCTTGTCACAAAACTGCATGTCTGATCACATGTAATTACATGTGTAAAATGACATGTTTGTTAAAGGGAGGTGGTGTGGTTTTATTTCCCTTCCGGCTGACTGGAATGTGGGTATGACTGGAGCTTCAGGAGCCACCATGGACCTCAAAGTGAAGCCAGATGTTAAGCCTGGTGCAGCAACAGTCATAGAAGTCTGACTGCAGGAACATAGTGAAGTTTCCAGAGCAGTTATAATAACAGTTCCATATTATGTGTACTTGATACACACATACATTCATACTGATACATACGTACGTATATTTACTGTTATTTTGTTTTTGTTATTATTCGAAGTCTCAACTCTTCTTATTGATACACAATCCAAGATGGAAATCAGTTTCCATGGCATTTTCCTTAGAAATATGACATCACTTAAGTACCTTCTGAAGTTACTCTTTCCAAATACATAGAGAAGTCTTCCTGATAAGTATTTGGTAAGTAAAATGTACAATTTCTGGATCCTTTTGAAGATTCTAAGGCACGGAAGTAACATATGTGAAGTCCATGTTGCATATCATTCACCCTGGCAAGTACATGGAAGACGGGTTCCAAAGGCTTCCAGTGGAGCCAAGGAAGAAAGCTGGCCGATGCGGGAGAGTGAAGAAGGTCTGAGCAGAGGCTCCTCAAATCTGTCTTCCACATACTTACATGGAGGAGGGGATGTTTCTGGCGTATTTCTCTGAGGCACATATTTGGCACAGTTGATGAGTGGCTGGCTAGGACTGCAAGGGGAGAAAAAGGAGTAAGGAAGGTTGTTCCTCCTCCAGCAGGCAGGGCAGAGTAAACCTCCTAAGGAAGGTTGTTCCTCCTCCAGCAGGCAGGGCAGAGTAAACCTCCTAAGGAAGGTTGTTCCTCCTCCAGCAGGCAGGGCAGAGTAAACCTCCTAAGGGAGGTTGTTCCTCCTCCAGCAGCAGGCAGAGTAAACCTTCTAAGGAAGGTTGTTCCTCCTCCAGCAGGCAGGGCAGAGTAAACCTCCTAAGGAAGGTTGTTCCTCCTCCAGCAGCAGGCAGAGTAAACCTCCTAAGGGAGGTTGTTCCTCCTCCAGCAGCAGGCAGAGTAAACCTTCTAAGGAAGGTTGTTCCTCCTCCAGCAGGCAGGGCAGAGTAAACCTCCTAAGGAAGGTTGTTCCTCCTCCAGCAGCAGGCAGAGTAAACCTCCTAAGGAAGGTTGTTCCTCCTCCAGCAGGCAGGGCAGAGTAAACCTCCTAAGGAAGGTTGTTCCTCCTCCAGCAGGCAGGGCAGAGTAAACCTCCTAAGGAAGGTTGTTCCTCCTCCAGCAGGCAGGGCAGAGTAAACCTTCTAAGGAAGGTTGTTCCTCTTCCAGCAGAAGGCAGAGTAAACCTCCTAAGACAGAAATGTATGGAAAGGAGCAAGCTTCAGGGGGCAGGTGATAGAGTGACTCTTAGAACGTTGAGATTTTAGATACAGTGGGACTTCCAATGGTTACTGTGAAAATGAGTCTGGTTCAAGGGTGAGGACTGAGCTCTATATTAAATAGAGTGAAGATGAGACCCTAAGATTCATTCATTTTTACAGAGTGTGACTAAACGGCAGGTCCAGTTCCTGTTCAGGGAATCCCAATAAGCAAGACAAGTCCCTGCTATTTCAGACCTTGAAGAGTCTGGTGACAAAGGCACAGAATTAGAAAAGCAGAATCCTGTGTTTGATACAAGTAACACAAAATGCAGTGGGAGCACATGGAAGGGGGTTTGTCACTCAAGGGCAGATGTCACACCAGGAAACAGAGGTGCGCACGAAATGCTTGAGGCTGAGGGATGGCCTGTGCAGAGCGTGAGGCAAGCCAAAAGCATCCAGTGCACTCAGAATCTTGAAAAGGCCATTCCCACTGGGGCTGGGTGTTTCAGCAGAAGTGGACTACCTTATGAGAGGGGAGAAGTAATCAAGAGACGGGTTGCGGAGGATCGTTTAAGGAATCTGGACGTTAGATGAACGATAATGCCAGTCGCGAGATCATTCTAATCAGGAATGAGCCAGAGGCAGCTTCAGATTCAAGTTTGCAGAGGCAACATGGCTGAGGACAGAATTTAGGGGTGACGCCAGCATTTTAAGAATAAGTTAGAGTAAGGGAAGTCTATGAAAGAAATGAAGAACAAGTAACCACAAATTTATGCTTGTTTGTGTCTCCATCAATTTAGCATTTATACACAGACATGTTCCTGTATTAAAAAGGTATGTTTCATAATATAAAATATTAACCAACTATCTTTGATTTGTGATTCATAATATTACAGTAAGTATTTATGGGAGTTTAAGCATTAATTGGTATGGTATTAGGACACCAACAGTGCTGCTGACAGCAGTAATAAAGAGTAATACAGCAGCGGTAACATACACAGTTTGTCACGTGCCAGGAGCTGTGTGTGCACTTTATAAACAACGCATGGTGACCTGGTAGAGGGCAGACATCCAACGATTTTAGGAAACCTATGCAAGGTCAAACAGGTGGTCAGCGGTACAGCTGGGATCTGAATCCAGGCCACTGTACATTGTGCTCCATTATGCTCCACGGACAGCATCTGGGTTACAGGACTGAAATAATGCTGGAACTACTTCTATCTGGACAGGCAGAGACTCGTACAGCTACCACAGCTCTAACTAAGGACTGTTTTCCATCGTGTCGAACAGTAACTTTCTGCTTTCCGTAGCCCTGATGACCGCGTGTTATAATGTGGTGAGAAACTATAAAATGCGCCACCTGAGCGAACCCAACCTCTGGCAGAAGTTGTGCATGACAAGGATTCAACTGTGATTGTGCATTGTCACTATATACACGTGTTCCATTTTTATAAGAGACGGAACAGTCTGTAGGGACAATATATGTTATCTTGAGGCAATGTGTTCAGTCAGAGCTCAAAAAGAAAGATCTTCCGCCAGATCTTCAGATAAGCAACTTTTTTTAAATAAAGAAGTTGTCAAAAAATTACAAGTTATGTGCAGACTTACTGCTTTAGAAAGGTGTGGGTCACTGAAAAGATGGAGCCAGTGAGAAATCCTTGCCATTTGTTTTTTGGGGGGTAAGAAAATTGCTCAAATATTGTATCTACATTTCATCAATCTAAGGATCCTCAAGGAACATATCCTTTCTGCATAGTCCTCAGGCATGACTCAATAACTCAACTGACAGATTGAGTCTACACTCCAGCCTCTATCATGACAAAATTTTCTAAACAAATTTAATATTTTAATAAAAGCTTTAATATGGTCGCCACGGGGGAAAAACAGAACTGTGATGGACTCCTATATAATTGTTTGTAATTTGTTTGACTTTTGAATTTCAGTGGGCGGGCACAATCCCCTTTCCAGTGAGTAGGGCCTCCAAAGGTCTTACCCAGCTCTGCTCTGCTCTTCTGTTCAGACGGAACCCCAACAATGGGAAGCAAATGGGAAAGGAAGAACATCCAGACAGTCAACAATGCGTCTAGTGCCCCCCAGCTGACAACTGAACCCACCCGACACAAATACTCATGGAAGGCTGCACGTCTATTTTCCCTGCCTTCCACTCAGGCCTCTTTAACCTTTCAAAGGAATGCTTGGAAGGCTGCTGGCCCCACAAAAGCGGCTGTAGGCCGCTAGAGGCTGTCCACCTCTAGACTTTCTCCAACCTATTCACACACTGCTTACTTTCCTGCTCCTTGCTCTGATCCCTTCTCTGAATACCCAACTTGTAGCTTTACTTCATTGTTCTTTGATAATCCCCTTGTCTGGCAGTGTGGCTCTGATTCATTCTCCTTGTTGGATTTTGTAGCCCACCTTTGGGATATGACTTCTAACATTTGCCCTCAACCCCTCCATTCTGTAACCAGGGAAAGTGGGAGGTAACAGACATGGGCCTCCCTCTGTCTCCTCTCACCAGGGAAAAGGGATTGGACACATAACCCTCTTTATGAGAACACCCACTAGTGCTTCTTCATCACATCCACTTGCCCTTTAGTCCACTGCTCCCCTTCCCAACCCAGAGTGGAAACAGCCTGTGGAATCTGGGTTAATAAAGGCAGAAAATAAACATTGAAGTTGATACTAAAAGATGCTGTGAAGGGAACAGGGGCTGCTTTGCCTGCTTCTGATTACTTTTTCTTCCTCAATTACAAGTCAGAATCTCCACAGGAAGCTCCACTGTTATTTTTTTTTTCCCACTGTTATTTTTATACAGGTTTTTTTTTTTTCTTTGCTCTCCTACTGGCCCGGTTCCAGCAGGAAAGCAGTGATACATGCTTGAAAGATACAATTAAGTGTTGTTCTCCTCCTGGGTAAAACCAGTTATCCTCACACTTGGCAACTGGCAACAAGTAAATATTTGGCATTGTCAGTCTGACTATAAATGTAATGAAAATCAATAACCAAAAGTATTGGGATGAGCTATAAAAATACTCTAAATCCTAATGAGTTCACTATAAACACAGATAATTGCCTGAGGTTTGTCATGGGATGTTTATAAGAAAGGGAATTCCTCTTCATCCTCGTGTGGGTTTTAGACTTAAAGGTTTCCCCCCCAGAGTTAGGAAATAAATGGAAAACGGGGCTTAATTTACCAAGAATTAAAGACAAAATTTTTTTATCCCTTCTTGGATAATACCAGGTTAGAATCTGAAAGATTCTTACATCTCCTGAATTCATACATCAATTATGTTTTGCTATTGTGTTTCTAATTTTGTTTTTAATAAGAAAAATGGACCACAAACATGTTAAGGGGCACAATTAACGGCAGACGTGTGCTGGTGTAACATTAGCACGTATAGGAACTGGAGACTGGAGATGGGTGCTTGTAAGCACCACTTCACACGGATCATTCTTCTGAGTGGCGCTGAGCCCAGCTGACAGGTGTCCAGTCAACCCTGAAAATCTTCCCCAACTCACACCTCTCTGAAAGGAATTTCAAAGAGGCAGAAGAACCAGTAATGTTATTTTGGTGTGAACTGATTATGCCACATTCCTTGGAGGTATCTGCTCTGTCATCGCCCTATGTTTTTTCTGGCTGTGAGTTTACCGGAAGTCCATAACTGGTAATGACTGGCAGAGGGTTGAGGCTCCCAGGTCCCTGGGATCGTGCTGCCTACCCACACTAGGTTCTGAGCGCAGGAAGGGAAGGAGGCAATGAGTGAAGGAACCACGATGTGAGAAGAAATACAGATGTGGATTGAGAACCCAATGGGAAGACAGGAGAGTTCTCTGGAGCATTTCATACAGGCTTATTTACCGGGAAGTAAGACAGGTATCACTGCCTCTTCATTTGTTCCTATTTCTGTTACTTAGAGCTTGGGTTTTTGCAAAAGGATTTAAGGCCATTTATAAAGAAAAGTCATGTATGTAGCAAAATCGAAAAAGTAGAAGTGAAACAGCAGGATCCCTGCCCTCCCCACAAAAAGCTGTCTTTCCATTCGCCTTCCCCCTTTGCTCTGGCTTCAGTACAGGGGAGCATCGCACGTACATTATGCCAGCCCACAGTGCTGTTGCCTAGGTTTTTCAAAACATGTCATGCTATGTGTAGAATGTATTTTTGTAAGAAGAAAAAAACAAGCTAAAAAAAAAACAGGCCAAAGGAAATAAGCCAAAACAAACCAAAGTAAAGTTTTCTACTCTACGCCTTGCCAAATGTATCTCTCCTAGGGACAATTTACATAGTGTTATAATATTAATTTGGATATTGAATACAAGATATTCAGCAACCTGTGAAATAACATTGCTAGGCTGGAAAGCACTGATGTGATAAAACGCTGACCGTTAAGCATTAAAGAGAAGCGGGAGGAAGTAAAACACGGTCAGCACCAGTCACTGCTTACTCCAGCTGTGAGACTGAACTGCTGGCCTTCACACGAGCTCTTCGGAAACACCAACAGTGACCATGACATTTGTAGAAATGTTAGGTTTATATCTCTTCAACTCTCCCTTGATCATAAATTCACCTTGTGACCAGTGGTGTTGGGAATGGCCAAAAATACATCATAAATTGTACAATCCTGGGCAATAGACACAAGTAAAAAATATTTTCCTTTGAAAAGATCTATTTCAAATGGGAAAATAACCACTGCTTATATTACTTAAATTAACGTCTTTTTCACTCAAGGAAAATGACTTCCCTTTAAGTAGGTCTGAAAAGATCTTCAAGGTTTTATATTACCAAAAAAATAGATTATTTTAAAGTGCTATAAATATTTAGCTTAATTATACTTAAATTAAGAATGCTATTTTTCAGGCTTCTCCACATTTTTTCATGGTAAGAAAACTGCATTTAATTCAAGGACCATCCCTTTAGGAGAATTTTTCATTTTGACCAAGAGAGTCTATGAATTCTCTGAGACACTAAAATATGGTATCATGGAAAACAAAACAAAACAAAATATGGTATTATTAATAAAATATAAATTACATGATTAGTTATCAGAGCACTAAAATTATTTGATACCAATTTTCAAGGACTTCAGTTGATTAATTCATTAGTCCATTTCATGTTTGTAGTACGCTTATCAGAGGTTACCACGCTACATACAAAAGGCATAAATGTAATAAGATATAATAATTACTGGTGAAAGACCTATTTCTGGGGGAAGAAAAGATATGTAAGTGTATACACAATGCAATGTGAAAATTACTATAAAAAGAATCTGTACAGGGTGTTCTCTAAGTTCTTTTCCTACATGAGCTGAGAAATGATTTAGACATTTCACTCAAAGTGCAATCTGTTATTCCAAATGAGCTTGTTATTTAGATACACTGTGTTGTCCCATACGGTAGCCATTAGGCAAATGTGGCTACTTAAATTAACCAATTAAAATTTAAATTTAAAATTCAGATCCTCAGGTGCGTAAGTCACATTTCAAGCACTCAATAGCCTTAAATTTATCAACCCAAAAATCTTACTGAAGTTTTGTTCCAAATTAAAATTGTAAAAACAACAAGCTACGTATCAAAGGCAAGCTCCTGGCTGTCAGGTGGAATCTTGTGTACTGTTTCCGAATGAAGCCATGGCAAGGGAGCTAACCTACTTTCAGTACTGTCCTGCTCATCATCGCATTCTTAATACCTATCAAAGTGCCCGATACAGACAAATTGAACAATAAACTTTTATTGAATGACAAATGGATAAATTAAATGAATAAATAAACGAACACTTCTGTTTTCTTCTTGGGGAGGCAGTCAAACGAAAAGAAGTAGGGAGTCACCTCGTAAAGAAATCGCTGATGCCTCCTACTATCTTTCTTTCTGCCCGTTTCCAAGTTAGGAATAGACTATTTAGAATATGAAATATAAAGAAACCTTATAGACGGATTAATGGGCCTTAGGGACTATGCAGTTTAACTTTCCTCCTTCTCTGTCCGTATTTCTGTCTCCCTAACAGATGTGGACAAAAATATGGGTAGGTTTATGCAGTTCCTCAAGAGCAGAACAGAACTTGAATACAGGCTTACAGAGGAAAGAGAGCATCATTCCTTTTACTGACCGTGATTCAACATGAAAACACTACTTTAAGTTACGACAGAGTGAAGTTCTTGCATTTTATGAGATCATTACATCACTACAGGGGTTAAAATTTCAGAAGTAACTGAGTGGATCAATGAAACAACATATTCCAAGATAAGGATTTCTGATGCATCAGAAAGCCATGTTCCACTCAGGTTTGTGGAGAAATTCAGGGTCATATTAAGGTAGTTACTTATAACATGAAAAATGTTTAAATAAACAGTTTATGATAACAGAAGTTCAGAGAAAAGTACCAAAATGTACTAAATCATCTTATTTCTGTACAGTTGGTTTTATACATTAAAAATTCTTATCTTTAATGCTGATCCATGCGCTTTCTCTGCGTGATGTGAAAATACGGATGACTCTCAGCCAACTCTATTTATGACAGAAAGTAAACATGTTCACAACTGAGGTTCATGCCTCGGTTGGTGACAGTGATACATAATCTTAAGCCCAGTATCTAAGAGGAAATAAATTGGTCTTGTGATCCTAAACTTATCAAATAAGCCCAACAGTTTCAAAGGGAGAAAAAATTATTACTGTCTTTTGTGAGTATTTAATTAAGACCAAGAACATTGGGAAGCAGTGTCATGCCATGGCAGGGTAAACCGTCTCAACATTCAGGAAAGGCCACACACTTCCATATCTAAAATAAGTCAGTCACAGTGACGAAAAGTATAGCTTAGGGAATAAAGTCAACATTGTAATAACACTATATGGTGACAGATGGTGACAACGCTTATCGTGGCGGGTACTGAGTAATGCACAGAACCGTTGAATCACTACGTTGTACACTTGAAACTAATATAACATTGTACATCAAATACACTTCAGTAAAAAAAATAAATAAATAGCCATCTTCCTGATATGTTATTTTTTTCATTTATGCAATTACCACCTGGTATAAAGTTGTCTCTTTTGAAGATGGCTTGGGTTACTATAATATAAGGCCACACAAAGGACTAGCTGTTCATCCTGCAGCAACTACTGGAGAGAACTAGGAAATTTGAGAGAGTGACTTGCATTAACTGGTTAAACACTGTACAGTTATGAGGCACTTGGCTGGCTCAGCTGGTTAAATGTCTGACTCTTCATTTCGGCTCAGGTCATGATCCCAGGGTCATGAGATCAAGGCCCGCAGCAGGGTCTGAGCTCAGCAGGGAGTCTGCTTGAGATTTTCGCTCTCCTTCTCCCTCTGCCCCTCCCCAATAAATAAGATCTTAAAAAACTTTTAAAACACAACACAACAAAACAGGACAGTTAAATTCCAGGGAGACAATATGGAAAAAGCAGACTTTGTGCAGCAAGCCAATAAGTAAGTTAAAGATGACAACATGCCATTTTAGAAGAAACAGTGCGTGTACCATGAAGGGTTTAAGCCTTTGGAGGCGGAAATTTAGCCAGGAAAAAGATGCTTTAAATAATGAAATATGTATGTTTATACTAGACAGATCCCTGGAAAGAGGTGATGGGAGGTAGCTCAGGGTTGGAGCATCTGATGTGCTACGCAAGAGTAAGGATCCTGGAAAGTACCAACTAGTACCAAAGCAAAGCACCACTTTTAATCCCTGTTTGGTGGGGAGGCTAAGGCATGAATGCCTAAAAACCTTCTCCTTGCCAGAGACTGATTTACTCAGGCACAGAGGCAACCCACCCATGTTTCTGTGAGATCAAGGTGTCATAAAATAAGCATCTTCTGCCCAAAGTGGTGAATTGGGCTGTGTCATTAAGAACCATCTCATCCAGATCCCAGTATATATTTCTTGACATTATGATTCAATTTTTTAACACATTAACTTTATTGAAGTGTAATTTTTTTTGCATTTGACATTCATATTTTACAACTGATAAACCTACATTGGCACGTTATTATCACCTATAGTCCACTAGGCTTCACCCTTGGTTTTGGACATTCCATGTATTTGAGCAAATGTATAATGACGTGTCTACCATTATAGTATCATAGTGAATAGTTTGACTGCCTGAAAATCCTCTGTGCTTCATCTATTCATCCCTCCTTCCCCTTAGCCTCTGGCAAATACTAATCTTTTTACTATCTCCATAGTTTTGCCTTTTCCAGAGTGTCATATAGTTGGAATCATACAGCATGTAGCCTTTTCAGATTTGCTTCTTTCACTCAATAGGAAGATGTATTTAAGGTCCCTCCATGTTTTTTTATGCCCTGGTAGCTCATTTCCTTTTAGCTCTGAACAATATTCCACTGTTTGGATGAACCACAGTTTATCCATTCACCTACTGAAAGGCATTTTGGTTGCTTTCCAGTTTAGGCAATTATGAATAAAGCTGCTCTAAACATCTGTGTGCAGGTTTTTTGTGTGGACATAAGTTTTCAACTCCCATGAGTAAAATGCCAAGGAGTGTGATTGCTGGATCACATGGTGAGAGTGTAATTTTGTAAGAAACCGCCAAATTGTCTTCCAGAGCGGCTGTACCATTTTACATTCCTGCCAACAGTGAACGAGAGTTCCTGTTGCCCCACATTCTCATCAGCACTGGGTGCTGTCAGTGATCTGGATTTTGGCCATTCTAATAGATATGTAGCGCTATCTCGTTGTTTTCAGTTGTATTATGATTTAATTTTCAGTGTCCTCTTGCTTAAGGATTTTTCCAAAAGTTAGAAATGCGCAGAATGATAATTTCTCTAATCTAAAATATATTCTCCAGAATGCTTTGGATTATTAGCTATGGGAAAATGTTATCATGAGATATGGGTAGGTTCCCATATTTCCAAATGAGAATTATTGCATGCTGCAATCATGCAAAAAATACACTGATGATATTAAATTTTCTGAATGTGTTACAGAAAGGGACATTTACCAAGAATGCTAATATAAGCAATGTACTAGGACCACCACTAGTGTGACATCCTACATGACATATACCATCTCTGAGTATAGGAAATTATGCTTTGGACTTCTGAAGATAATCATATCTTCAAAAGATTTATCTTGCTTGTTTATTGTCTTGTTTCTTATCTTACCCATTTTACAGATAGAATTCTATTCAAGGATATTCTTAAAATGTTGCCAGTTTCAACTTTTATCCCAACTTCTGGTCAGTAGTCAAAGTCTTTAAGGAAAAAAAGATTAAAGACAAAACCCCACAGGGAGTTTCTTGCTGTTTGTTTTGGACTATAATATGTTGCTGTGATTCTCGTCACTAAACTTTAAAAAAAGAACTAAAGAAAAAGAATATGGGAACTTCTTAATTATGTCTCACACTGAAAAGTCAAAGTATCTCAAACATGTACACAAATGAATGGATTGTTAATAATCTAACGTTCTTCACCTTGTCTTCCCGATGCATGAGTTGTACAGTATCACTTATTAATCTTCACAGCCTTATAGATAAAGTGAAAGGTTGCCAGCAAGCAAAAGCTTTCCCACCAAATCTGTACTGCATTGATATGTTTCAAGTACTCAGAGTTTTACATTTCAAACATGACATCTGAAACTAATGATGTAGTATATGTTGGCTGATTGAATTTAATTAAAAAAAAAACTTCTACGTTTGAAACTCAATGCTATGGTTCAACCTGCTACTTTTTCTTTTTCTAAATAAAATTAGAGATATATAGATGCAGATATAAAAAAATCAACCTCTACTTTGTAAAGACCTTCCGAGACATTAAATCATCTGCACTTGAGGTAAAAGATTTATTTCCTGATTGTACCTGAAATGTCATCATGGGCATTTTCACAGAATTATTTGATTTCGGCGGAGTAACAGAGCGTGGTTTGTTCATGAATAACCTTGTGCATTTGAAGCTTGTTTAATTATAAATTTTCACCCAGAGTCAAGATAAAATTACTAATAATACGCATCGACCATTTGCTGATTCTAGCCACATTAGGGCTCAAAATATTTCCGTAAATCACGAAAGTGACACAAGACCATGTCAGGTTAAAAATCACAGTTTCACTCAGGTAGCTATGAAAGTGCGACTTACCCCTGTCGGTGTCGTACAGGAAGACGAAACAGTTCCACTCGTAGTGATCCAGCAGGCTCAGCAGGGCTCCCCGCAAGGAAGGCCTCAGTTGCAGCACGAACTGGCTCTCCCCCTCAGTGGGGAAACTGGGCGTGATGAGGGAGATGTGTAAGGCGCTGCAGAATGAGGTCAAGGTGTGTACTGACCTCTTATCATAGAGTCCGAAAATGGCAAAAACTCCTCTAGAATACTGGGAACAGACTGAAAAAAGAAAAAAAACACAGAAACTCTTAGCACGCTCTAAAACTGCGGACTTCCACATCAAGTCTATGAGGCTAAAAAGAGTCTGAATCTCTGGAACCTCAAGGAAGGTAATGTAAGGAAAGCGTCTAAGTGAAGCGTAGCATTCGGTCTGTAATCAGCTCCCAGAGCCCGGCCCCGGGATAACCAGGGCCCACAGGCCTCCCTTCCCGAGGCGCCAAGTTGAACTTCCGGTGCAAGATGGCGCCGCCGGAAGAGCCCGCTCTCACCTCTGGCACCGAGTCGACGCCGAGCCGACACCGAGCCGACACCGAGCCGACACCGAGCCGGGGAGCCGCTCCTCCCGAAGGGGGACCGAGGCCCGGGGAGCAGCTCCCGCCCAGAGGCCGGAGGGACGGCGGGGAGGGCGGGGAGAGAGGGGGCGCTGGCCCCGGGAAGCCCGCCGTGGGCTGGAGCGGGGGCACCCGCCGCAGACCCGGCCGCCCTGCGGCGCGCGGAAGAGAGCCGGGTGTGAAGGAGCCGCCGGAACGGAAAGGCCTCGGCGCCAGAGCCCTGCCAAGCGGCGGGGGAGCTGCTGGAGCCTCTCCAGCTCCGGGGGCTGGCGAGCGCCACTGTTTACCCTGGCCTCCGCCTTGCGAGCGCATGGTGCTGACGGGAGCAGGGCCCCGCGCGCCACGGCCGGCCTGCCGCCTCCGCGAGCCCTGGCTCTAGCCCCAGATGCCCTCGGGCACAGGAAAAAAACCCCGCAGTTTGAAAGAGCAACCAGAATACAAACGACCCAGCCTTCGAGCTCCGCTGGACGGCGGGGAAGCTGCTGGAGCAACCCCGAGGCCCAGGGGCCGGCGAGCCGCAGCCTTTGTGGTCGCCCTGCACCTCGGCCCGGCGGCGCAGCCCCAGCCCGCGGGACAGGGGGAAACAGGTGCCCAGCGCTCGGGCTTCGGGGGCCGGCCTGGGCACGCCTCCGCTCCGCCTGCCCCGCCAGGGCTCGCCCTGCACCGAGCGCTGGGGGCACGCTCCGCTCCAGCGGCTTGAGCTTCTGCGGCCCTCCCCGGGTAGCCTCAGGCCAGAGAGCCCGCGCGCCACCCCAGCCTGTGCCCACTTCAGCGCCCCCGTGCCACCGGGGACCCCCGCACCGTCTGCAGCCCGGACGACCGTCCCTGGGGTCACTCCTTCACCTTTGGGGAAGGTAGCTGCTCGCCTGACTCCCTGAAACTGACAAGTCGAGCGAAATGAGAAGACAGAGGACTATGATCCAGACGGACGAACAAGACAAAACCCGGAAGAAGAACTAAAATGAAACGGAGATAAGCAATCTACCTGACTTTGTTACTCTGTGGCTTCTTTTGTTTTTTTTGCAGTGGCAGTTTAATTTCTTTTCTTTTCTTTTTCCCCCTCACAGCCTTAAGAGTTCTCTTGAACCACGTTTGAAAACAAGTTAAGCTGTCTGCAAAATCACTACTGGGGTGCCCTCGATGCTTGGTGGAATTGTGACGAGCCGAGCAGCTTCCACGTAGGCTATACAGTGAAGACAAAGCAATCTCAAAACCCAGTCGAACCCAGTCCTCTGGCAGGAAGAGGACCTGCGGTGAACGTGTGCACAGCCTCCCCGTCCTTCTTGTCTATGCTCCCAGTTGTTGCAAGGACAATGAGGCAAATACATAGAGAGGGAAAAAACTCTTCTCGAGATTCTTGCCTCGCTCCATTTTGATCCCTCCTCTGGCATGACTGAATCCTATCCCAAACCGCGGTGACTTTTTCTAATTTACCTTTTTAAAGGATACAAACTTCCATTAAAAAAAATACTTTCTCTGTTTATGAAGGAAAGCATGACTGTTTGAATGCCAAATTCTTATAGTTTACCACATACGGTGAAAGGTCCCATTTCTCCTTGGCTTATATAGCTAGTTTAAGAAGTCTTTAGTTCTCTAAAATGTTGATGTTTTCTGATTTTGGTTACTACTTTTAATTGCTAATTCATTAAGAAGCCTAGAATATTGGATAATCTAGAACTATTTATCTTAGGAGTAGTTGTTCATTGTGATACAAAGAAATTAGATTTTGCTTTGTTGAAGCAGTAATAGGCTCTTGGAAAGAAATTAATTATCCTAATAACATTTATACCCATATTCTACAATATCTGGGTTTTAGGAAATTATGAGGCATAATTAAATAAGATAAATTAATAAAACCTGGCAGTGTTTCTTCTGTTCTTGTTTATTACGCCTCTGAAATTGGGGACAGAGTCTGAGCAACGTAATTATAGCAGAAGGTACCAATTAACAGAAGATGGATGTTATTAGTCTTTTGTAGACAATATGCTCTAAGAGATATTGTATAAGTTCTGGAAAAAGTAACACCTAACTAAGGGACCAGCATCTATATTCAAATGGACAAGACTAGGATAGAGTAGACTTTAAAATACAGGGAAAAGACTGCAAACTTAGCAAATCAGTTCAAATCCTAGTGCTGTTACTTGTTAGCCAGGTAATCTTGGCTAAGTTATTTAATCTTAACTGTTTCAATTGTAAATATTGGATAGAATAAGATAATGTATATAAAACTACGATCCTATACAGGAGATAATTAGTTAAGTGGTAGGTTTTTTTTTTTTTTTAAGATTTTATTCATTTGAGAGAGAGACAGAGATAGCGAGGGAGAGCATGAGCGGGGAGTAGAGGGAGAAGCAGGCTCCCCCCTGAGCAGGGAGCCTGATGCTGGCTCCTTCCCAGGACCCTGAGATCATGACCTGAGCCGAAGGCAGATGCTTAACCAACTGAGCCACCCAGGCGCCCCGTAAGTAGTAGCTTTTATTAAAAAGTTCCATGAAGGAAGAACATCCAATTCCAATTCTATGCTCGCCCAGGAACTACAATTTGATCACCTGAGTAAACTGACCAACCTGGAAGGCTTGTTCTGACGGTGTGACTGGCTGAAATTTTCTTGCAAGGTATAAAAACACCATGTTAGGGATGCCTGGGTGGCTCAGTCGGTTAACCTTTGGCTCAGGTCATGATCCCAGGGTCCTAGGAACAAGTCCCATATCGGGCTCCTTGCTCAGTGGGGAGCCTGCTTCTCCCTCTCCCTCTGCTGTTCCCCCTGCTTGTGCGCGCTCTCTCTCTCTCTGACAAATAAATAAATAAAATCTTTAAAAAAAAAAAAAAAGAAAAAAGAAACACCATGATGTAACATTTGGGTATCTGGGGTTTCAATTCAATTCATTTCTATAACTTAAGAGACCTTTTCTGATAAATCAAGTTGCTGGATCAGCTGTTAACCTTGTGAATGTTCCACTAAGGCTTTGGATGTGTTTACATAAGTGCTGTACATTTAGCGTATAACCAGGAGTCCCTTGGCTCCTTTGTAAAGTTTTCATATTGTCCTGTTCTCTCGATTTTCATGCAAATTGAGGGCCCACTCTCAATCTTTACTCAGTAACTAATCTGGTTCAAATAATTTTTATTTTACTTTATTGAAAAAAGAAGTTGAAGAACTTCAGAACTCAAATCTAAGATACTGGCTTTCAGTTTGGTGCTCAAAGTGCACGCAGATTTTAACGGTTGTTCAAGAAACTGTTAAGCAAACAGCAGGCACCTGGCTGGCACAGTCGGTTGGGTGTCCGACTCTGGCTTAAGCTCGGGTTGTGGGATGGAGCCCTCATTGGGCTCCGGGCTCAGCAGGGAGTCTGCCAGGGTCTTTCTCTCCCTCTCCCTTTACCCCTCCCCCAGTGTGAGCATGCACACTCTCTCTCTTTAAAAGAAAATGTAAACAAGTCATTTACTTTAAAATACTCATGCATATAATGAACATTTACATAACTCGTTGTTATGGCATTTTAAAACCATACCTTTGTCAAGTTTTGGTTTCCAAACTCCTTTTCTACAAACCCCACAAGTTCCCTAAAAGGACTTCATTAGCTTTGCAGGAGAACCTTTGATGAGACAGGAAAGGGTGACACCCCTTTTCCCCAAAAAGCCCAACAGCACTTCTGATCTCATCTATTTCAAATACTGAGCTACTGCCAATGTCAAATTTTATGTGTAAATAGTATTACACTGCTAAAAAAGGCCAAAAACAACTAATATACTCTGTACAAAGTTCCTCGATTGTTTTTTCCTTCCTAGTGTGTTGTTTTCAATGTAATCATTATGACTTTCCACTACTCTGGGGCTTGCTATAGCATTTAACTTATTTTATTCCATTTGTTCCTCAACAAACAGTATTTTCTGATATTTAATCATCTTCTGTCTGCTTTTGTTCATTTGCATCATCATAAATATCTATCTAACCGCTCTTTTTCACAGCCATTTGTCATTCTCCTTCTAATAAACTTATTTGGAAACTATAATAAGTCTTAGACTAATAACTTTGCTTTTGGCTGTATTTTGTCACTCACATTTTAGTTTCCACTTGCAAATGTCCAGCTTTAGTAGTACTCATTTGAATTTTTTTTTTGGTCTATTTAATCTAAAATTATATGCTTGGCAGGTGAGGGTTATTGGGTTTCCTATGTACGTGGATAGATCGTCAGTCAAGTGTTCAATATTATTATCTTGAAGTGATACCCTAGATAGTATTTTATTTAATCCAACAGATTCAAATTTTAAAATATAATTATTTCCATATTTAGTACTATAATCTGGCTTTGCAAACACTCAAATCAAAATTCACTTGGTTATTTCTTATGACATCTATTGTTGCTTAGTATACAGATAATTATTCAAACAATGGAACTTCTTAAACTAAGTGCATACACAAATTAATGAAAGTAAAATAAGCTGAGTTTCAATGTGTTCATAAATGCATACATAAGAGTGGAGCAAACTGAATTTTAATGTAATGCTTAGTCACTAAATAGATGTGATGATATTAAATGGGTACATATTTTGGGATACAAACACTAATCAGGATGAGACTTCCAATGAAATAATCCAATCATAATTTTAGGCACATGTTCTATATTCTGTTTCACTAATGAGATCACTTAGATCATGTTATGTAAATAAACACAATATAAACACATCGTAATAATCCATTCATCTTTTACCTTATAGTGTCAATTAATTAGATCTGTCTTTTCATCAGGTAGTCACCCTGTTCCATTCCAGATGCCACATTCCAGATGCCAAGCCAAGTCAATTTGTCATATAATTTTTGATGATTTATAGCCCTCTATCGCATGTAAATCAAATGACATGGTCTTAGCTCAGTGCTTCTCAAGTTGTGGGACATAAATCCAAGTGATATGCTGAATATTGCACGACCACCGCTGCACGAGTAGG
The DNA here is from genome assembly GCF_037043125.1 of Eumetopias jubatus. Lineage (NCBI taxonomy): Eukaryota > Metazoa > Chordata > Mammalia > Carnivora > Otariidae > Eumetopias > Eumetopias jubatus. Next base: position 110,305,102 of record NW_028274819.1, read on the forward strand.
AAGAGCACAGGCCAGAGTTTCATCTGCTGCCCTTCCCGTCCCCGTGCCTCTGCAATCCTCCTCCGCTCTACAGGACGTCCGGAAACGAGCCCAGCTGTCCTTCCTTGTATAAAACACAGAACCTTCTACACCTACCGCTTCTTACCCTCCTACACTTTCCCAGGCACTTCTGTTGATGGGGTTTTCTACTTACACTGTTTTCCAACTCATTTCATTAGCCTCATCTACTTCCTAGCCACCAGAACCACTCTCATCAAGTGTGCTGATGACCAACTACATCCCAAATCCAACATCCTTAATCCCCCATCTTACTGGAGTTCTCTGTTGGGTTTGGAACTTTAGACATCTGCTGGACTGCAAACCCAACCACTTCCTATTACTACTATGCCACTCCAGGTACTTCTGTTAACAATCCAGCCTTATGGGGGCACCTGGCAAGGTCAGTCATGGAGCATGGGACTCTGAACCTCAGGGTCATGAATCCAAGCCCCATGCTGGGTGTGGAGCTTACAAAAAAAAAAAAAATCCAGCCTTGTAGAAATTTGATTTTGCATGATTAAGCTATCCACTTTTCAACATAAATAGAACTGTTTCCTGGTTTGGGTAAACTGTATAAAGCAGTGTAGAAAGTGTCAGTGTTTAATCCATCTGTAGTAGAAAGAATGTATTGCCAAAAAAAAAAAAAAGGTAGATTTGACACTACCACTCATTGTTTCATTCAATAAATGCTTACATATTGCCTAATCTATTCCAGTCATTGTGTTAGGCATTTCTAACAAAATACAATTAATATAGTGTTTTCCACTGAGAAGAGGTTCATACTCTAAGTGGCCAGACAGATACAAATTGATACTTCAGGATGGTGAATGTAGTAAGTGATAGGTAGAGGTTATTAGGAAACACAGAAGAGTCCTTACCTCAGCCCATAGGCCATAGTGCAGGTGGATTGAAGGAAACGCTACTTGTCTATGGAGGTTTGGTTTGAATAGTGATTAAAAATGTAGAAACCAACAAGTAGGTTGCCAATACTTCTATTTCTGATTAAAGTTCATTTTAAACTACATCAGAGACAATATCTAGAAATGTTAGGGAAACAAATATATGCCAGTTGCTCGAATATAAACGTAGTGGTGGGGGGACAGAGTCACCATATGGCATTTGGTTATTAGGTACTTGAAAAAGAAACTGTCACTAAAACATAAAAACTCTATGCTCTGTGCAAACATGTACTACAGAGATCCTGTCATTGGACACACCAACTTCTTTTTTAAAAATTTTTTTAGATTTTATTTATTTATTTGAGAGAGAGAAAGAAAGAGAGCTTGTGAGCTGGGCGAAGGGCAGAGGGAGAGGGAGAAGCAGACTCCCTGCTGAGCAGGGAGCCCGACTTGGGCTCCATCCTAGGACCCCAGGATCATAACCTGAACCGAAGGCAGATGCTTAACCAACTGAGCCACCAAACGCCCCTGGACATTCCAACTTCTAAGAGATAATCCTAGAATATGAGTAATATTAAATTCCCAATAATACATTTTTAGGTTCACGACTCCAGCAACAATGGATTAGATACCAATAAGATGTGGTCTTTATTAATGATGTAATGCTAAATTTGTCTTCAAGGAAATGTGACTACAGAGTTTCAAGTGAGATAGATCTATCCTCCATCTATCCATCTATCTATCTATCTATCTATCATCTATCTATCTGAGTGAGAGACAGAGAGAGGATAGGAGAAATTTGAGCATGTTTACTGGTTGAGGGAATGGAGCCATTAGAGAGAGAGATAGGATACAGAAGAGAAAGGGCTACTAATTAAGGAAGGCCCCAGAAAGAATGTATAGGGCCAGGGGCACATACAAAGTTGGCCTTGAATGAGATGGGCAGGTGTGTGGAGGGTACTTCATCCCACTGAGTTCACAGATTAAAAGATAAGCTAAGATGTGTGTAGGTTGATAGTTTCCTACTTGCACTGATATGAGAGGCAAGGTTGCAACAGTGAGATTTGATAAAGCTGTCTAAAAGTGGCACAAGTGACAAGTAATTGCAGAGGGTAGGAGAGGAAGCCAAGAGCACATAAAATATCTTATAAACTGCACGATGATAAGGAACCCTTCCTATTTTAGCCACAACTATATCCAGTGTTACACACACAACACAGCACCTGGTCCCTGATAAGTGCCCTGTAAAACCTTACTGAATGAATGACAAAACAAAATGAAAGATTAAATGAATATTGACAGAAGACAAGATATGAAAATATGAATTAGAGGTGGCAACAATTTAGAAATTCATGATTTCCTTCAGGCATAGCACGAGGAGAGTAACCAAAGGGAATAATAATGAGGAGTTTACAACTTTCCTCTTTGAAACAAAATCTTCTCTTGGCTTACCCAACAGCACACTTTCCTGTATTTCCTCTTATCTAAACGCTAGTTCTCAGTTTCCTGGCTTGCATCACCATATATGACCAATCTTTAAATAAGGAAAGAGCACTTTTTTCTACACTCTTTCTTTAGATAATGTCATCTATTTCTAGGACTTCAAATATCATTCATGTGCCAATAATTCCCTGATTAATATCTTCAGTTTTGTTCTTTACTCTGAGTTCAGACTCAAACATCAATACATGACATCTCCCTTTTGTTGTCTTTTTGGCACCTGAGACCCAGCCAGGCCAAAACAGGACCCTTCATTTTTCTGCCAGAATCTTGTCTGTTTTCCCCCATCCCAATAAAAAGCATGACCATCTATGAAAATATTCTTGATTCTTACCTTCCTGCTATTCCCACATTGAAATCATGAGCAAATCTCAATGGTTTTACCTCCAAAATACCTAAAATATATCAAAATCTACTCACTCCTCTGTGTTCCCATTACGCTGTCATTGTCCTGCCCAGTCTACTGGTAAAGTCTCCAAACTGTACTTCCTGTCCCCAGTTACCTTCCTTTCTAACCATTCCCCACTCAGCAGAGAGTGTGGTAGATGGCACCTCATCCCTACTTACAGTCCCAGGGGCTTTTCATCTGATTTAACTAATACCCACGTGGCCCAACAGCTCTAATGATTTTTGTCTTCACTAAACTCATCGACCATTTCCCCCTCGCCCAGTAGACTAAGCCAGACTCTCCCTTTTTGCGTTGCTTAAATACACCTTCTCATCCACTTTAGGGCCTTGGCGCTAACGGCTCCCTCTGGCCTGACTGTCCCTTGGCTGCACCTCTCAGGGTTCCTGTCTCAGTGAAAATGTCAACTCCTCCAAGAGCCCCTCCCTGACTCCTCTAGGAAACAAAGTTCCCACATCTCCAGTCACTCTCTTCCACGTGACCTTGTTTTATTTTGTGCTTAGCCCTTACCACTATTTGAAATTACCTTACTTTTGACGACTTATTTATCTTTTCTCCAGGACAACATGAGTTCCGCAAGAAGAGGGAATCTGATTGCCTTTCCACTGATGCAACCTCAGGCTCTGGAATAGGCATACGGAAAGTGCTCTGTGAATGTTTGTTGAATGAACGAAATCATGGTTTCTGGTAAAGGCACTAAGGACGGAGGAGAGCCCAGGAGAGTTTGGAATAACTGGCTGAAAGCCACAAAAATCTACTTTCCTGTTGCTGAGTTGACTCTGGAAGTTAAGTGTTCCTTGCCCCCCCAACTCCGCGGTCTCCAGGTGCACCCTCCCTCCCCTTTTGGCTGTGCATCCGCTCACCATCTGTTTTTAACTAAAGCTTAGTTCTGAAAACTGCCAGCTGTTATGACACAGACATTTCATGATTTGTTATAAGGAAAACAATTATAATCTTAACTATGTATTAATTTTTTTAACAATTTAACATTTGGATAATAAGACAATTCTCTCACCATTGACAAAAACATCTATATTTTATGCTTTTATCAGGGTGATGTTCTATGATCATTTATACACCCTTAATTCTGACTTAGCTGGAATATGGTGAGGCGAGGGGTCCCTCCAGCACAGCGGAGCGTAAGCTGTGTGTGAAATGCTCCCCCGCCTCCCACCACACAGCAGCCTGGTCCTCGACTCTCCTGGTATTGTTGTCACCCTGTATTTACCTAATTTCTACCTATTATTTTTTAGAATCCTGCCATTTATCTTTATTCGAAAAGAAATCTTGTCATGTGTCTGGATTTTTAAAATAATGTCTCTTAAAATGCCAACAGTCTATTGGAAAACATTACAAAGTCAGGACATACTAGTTAAGCATCTTCCCTCTTTCTCTGATTATTTGATGTGAAAATGATGAGCTCCTCATATTCGGATTTGAAAAGGCTCAATCAGATGGTGGATAGAGCATACTGGGCCCCAAATTCATTAATTCATGCCCTTAAAGCATTATCATAGATTATTAATATGTAAAAGCTAATTTTCTTAGACTTGTAAGCAGTGGTTAGCTAGAGTACATAAAGTTACTGAAGCTAATCACTATAAATGACAAGTTGAAATGCAAATAACACAAAGATATTTCACTTTAATTCTATCACAATTAAGTACTTCCACTTTCTCAGATGTCTTCTCTGAAGATGCTTCTGGACAATGCCGTCAAAGACCACAATGAGATATAATCACTTGCACAGCCCTCACATGCTCCCCTTCAGCTTTATGACATCTCAGCTAGAAAGCATATTTCAATTCTAAATTAAACTAATTGAGAGCTCAGTAAAAATATACAGGCTTGTTTGCACATTTCTTTCCAGAGTCAGGCCATCATAATGGAAACACATGGCTCATTTTGCTTTCAAGGCCTATAAAGGAATAAGCAGAGGGCTATTTGCAACACTCAGCACAAGAAACAAGACTCCATTCTGTAACAATGGCTGCCCTAGGCATCATTTGGGTGCTGCGAAGAGCATATGATTCTTTTATACTCCTAATATATAACCCTAAGGACTCCACTACTTACTAAAGTAAGTCTTCAGAAGGAAAGAAGTTGAGAGGAGAGGAAGAAACAAAATTCTAAAGAGCACGTAAACCATAACAGGTGTGTTTGGTTCTTCACTTGTCATCTTCCAGCCATGAAGAAGACTACGGGGGACCAAGGCACCCAGTGATACACTGTTCCGCATTCAAGGATTTGGAACATAGTTTCACCTTTAAGTGGCTCCTTAACAGAAACATTTGATTCATCATCTATATTTTGTACTATGTAACTGAGAGGCATAATTGCAGCAGAGTTCTTTGTATGCTTGAGAAACTTCTTCAAGGGTCTAAATAATATGTTGAAACTTTTCTTCATCAGAAGAGACACAGCTGTCTTCTTGAAAATCATTTAACTACATCATGGAAGTGGATAATCTCAATTAAAAATGGAATGGAATAGTATTTGACAGATATTGAAGTGGGGTTCAGAAACAACTATTCTCATGAATATGGTGCTCCCCAAATAGAATAAATGAAGTGTCATTCCTTGTTCTGGGTGTAGAATTTGTGACGTGTGTTTAACATGTGTCTGTTCTACCAGGATATAACGGCAAGGACTGAGTGCTTCTGTCACCCTGTTGTTCCCTCTCCGGGGTTCAGCGTAACACTTGGCACATAGTTGGTGGTCAATAAATATTTGCTGAATGAATAGCCAAATGAATAGAGGCAAAGAGGAGTCATGTGTGAAAGGTATTTGAGATCTGTGAAGATATTTGGCCTAATCTTTTAAGTGGAACAGCAATCAAAAGCAAATCTAACATGTAAAATTGTGTTTTGATAAAAGATAACAATGCTTCATTGTATTTAAGATGGCACAATTTAGCACAGTGAATTTACATATTTGGAATTCACAGCTTACATGCTTTTAATGGGACTACCCGCTCTGTGCTTTAGGCTAAAGCTCCGTACCCAAATGCTCTAGTGTCACATCCAGAGCATGAAGGAGTCATCCAGGCAGCTAGCTGGGGAAGGGGATGGGAAGAAAATCCAGCAACTATTAAGTACCTACTGTGTGTCTGGTTCTGCAATAGTCATTTTGTATGCATTATCTCACTCAAACTTCATGACAGTCCTATAAGGTAGGTATTATTCTCCCTATTTTTCTTTTTCATTATTAAAGATGAAATTTGGTGAAGTTATGCAACTTGTATAAGTTTATACATCTAAGTGGGAAAAGGGCAATTTTTAACACAAGTCTGATTCCAAAGTTGATACTCATTCTACTCTACCCCTTGAAAAGAAAATGATGGGTTAAACATTTCTTCCATCTTGCTCTGCTGAGGACATTTGGGCCACTACACCTTGATTGCTACTGGAAGAGGCAATATAAGAATATGTACACGTCATGGAAATAGGAGGTCTTAAAGGATTATGGAAAATTGGTTTCTCTTAATAAGCCAAACCAAATTTTAGCTGTCAACTTAAAAAGGACAAACACATATATAACTCAGAAAAATAAGATTACAATATCCAATGCTTCCTCTTTTTTTTTTTTTTTTTTTTTGGTAATTGTGCCTTTCTAAAATGCACTGCACAAAATCTTGGAAGGGAATTTACAGGTAAACCATGACTGGATGGAAATACTGAACACTTGCACGGTGTAGTTTCTGCATATATAAAATAGATACTAAAAGGTCTTCCCATTCTAGAATATAATATAAGAACCAGAAGTCGGATGTTAGTAAAAACCATAAAATGGCTGGTTTAATTGTATGTTGTAATATATTTTTTGTATATTCAAATTTCAAAAAAGCAATTGTCAAAACTCAGGGCTATACATGAAGAAGGAAAACACAAAAGAAACAATGAGCCACTCCGGCCTACTTTGTCAAAGTTACATTTTTAAGCTTTTTGAATGCTCAGAACCTTTTCCAGAGATTTCATAGTTAAATAAACCTTGGTTTATAAAACCCTTTACTTCTTCCTTCTAAATTATTAGGGCATTATAGAACAGAATGATGTCTAATAAAAATACTATTTCATTCCCTATGCTGTTAAACCATGATTCACTATTCAAAGAACACTATTAACAATTTGTTCTGACTACGTGTGTGTGTGTGTGTGTGTGTGTGTGTGTGTGTGTGTGTGTGTGCGTGTTTGTGATGAAAACAGAAAATGCTTTTGGGTTTTGAAAAATAATAGAATATGACTTGGTGCAACAATCACTATAATCACAATCCTTTTAAAAGCATTAAAACTTGAAGTATATATTTCCTTGCTTCTACACTAAAATAGCATTTTTTTCTACTAACTTTTCTTAGAATAGTTAAAATCCCTTATGACCAAAAAAAAAAAGATTTTATATTAGAACACAGACTTTTGAAAAAAAAAGAAATTTATGTACATCTGTTTCTTAGCAAATAAAATGAAGAGTTTATTCACTCTCTCCAAGGGAAAAGCAATTATGCAATATAAAGTTTCATTATGTATACAAAGTAATTAATGCCAAGTGTTGAAGAGATTGTTGGAGGAGTCATCAAGAGGAGGTAACCAATGGTTGACCCGTGAGCTGGTCCTGGGGAGGAATCAGAGTTTCCTCACCCCCTCCTTGTCCTTGGAATATGCACCCTTCCCTGCTCCCTGAAGCTGCCCCAAGGACATGACCTTGAGACAGTGATGTGGTGTCGAGAGCTTCTGAACAGTATACATGACTGAACCTTCTATATAAACCTTTAAGATTCTGGTAGGCAAGTGGGACTATTTACTCATCTTGTGGCCACCCAAGACAAGCTTCGTAGGTACGTGCCCTTGCTCATTAACCTGCCACCCCCCAATCTGGAATGGTATGCCCCTTTCTTTTCTTTCTTTCTTCTTTTTTTCCTTGTATTATTTCTTCTGTTTCTTTTTAAAAAAATTATTATTAAAGTCTGCCTCTTCTGTCTCTCCCTGCCCTCCACATCCAAGGACTGGCTGCAGATGACACCTAAGATGCTCCCAAGGGGTCTGCAAACCAACAGATCAACAGACATAGATACTATGGATTTCCTGGATTATGGAATTTCACAGCTGTCTATCTAGGTAGAATATCTCATTTTACAGAGGAGGAAAGTGAATCCTCAAGGTACATGGTCATTGCCCAAGGCCTTAAGGCACTAAGTAAAGCAGGCCTCATTGGCTTTGACAGAAAGTAAAGATAAAAAGCGCATTCAAATAGGTCAATAGCAAGATCCTGCCTATAAATTAATAGATATTTAAAATTTATAGACCAAGGATGAGATCTGTGAGCAAGGAAAGTATATGCTACCCTGTGTCCTGGTAGCATTTAAACCATATTTCATGAAATTGTTGTGCTCAGTGAGTATGACAAATACTTCTGCAGATTTTCATTATGGGTCTGAGCACATTTTAATTACTCAAATATTTAATCAGTAATGCTTTCATGCTATATAAACTGTTCTCCTTTTTCCTCTACCAATTAAGACAAATGAGTTGTTTATTCATCTATTCACATAGAGGCAGATAAACATATAAGCCAGGGTCCACTATATGTTGCATCTTTAGGCAGATTTTTGTTTCGCAACTTGGTTTTTCTTTTTCTTTTTTCTTTCTTTCTTTTTTTATGTAATACTCACAAACGTTATGGTATACAGTTTCTAAGGATTTAATCTAAGAGCTAGTTGTTTTGAATACTATTTTGTGTTTGAGTAGATATATATCAAGTCAGCATATAATTACTGATTTGTATAGTGTGTTTCAGGTCTTGTGTTAAAAGCTGAGACAATAAAACTAAGTAAAATATCTTCCATAATTTAGGGAAAATGCAAATTAGAACTTTATGTGATAGTACTTAACCCCATCAAGGCTAGAATATTTATTTCAACAATACTGAGCATCGACTCTGAGTTGGGCAATGTGCTAAGTGGTGGGGGCACCCTAGTAAAGAATTCACATGTGATCTCTACTCTTATATTGAACAAATGATGACAAGTGGAAGAAGTGCTTTTAAAACGGGAGGAGGAGTAAGGATGCTATGAGGTTATGTGTTTAATCTGAGTGTTAACTAGGAGTACAGCACCCACAAGTGTGGGAACACATTTTCAGATACAACAGTTGGAAACTGCAAAGAGCTACACAGAAACTGAAGACGATTTTGTTTGGTGCCCAGAGAGGGCAGGGATATGGTGAGTGAGTGATGAGGCTGAAGAGGAAGTACAGAGCCAGGTCTTAGAGAAAGAAGAGTGTGGATTTGGTGCCTCAGGTGGCTGACCGGAAGCCACCTTCCTGTTCTGAAGCATACAAGGAGAATAATCTACTTTGTGATTTTAGAAGACTAGCCGCTGTGTGGGCTAGTAACAGATCCTGGTGAACTTGAGAGTCAGTATTATAGTAAGGCAGGCAGAATCTGTTGCTAGGTTAGAATTCCGGGTTCATGAGGATGGAGAGAAATACATGGACTCAAGACATATGTAGCAAGTAGAAGTGATAGGCTTTGGTGATTAATTATACCCGGATATGCGGCAAAATTCATGTCTCAGTCTCTCACTAAAGCAACCAGCTGAATGCCGGCTGGTGTGTTCACCATTCACTGAGGTGGAGTAAAGCCATGGAAGGATTAGTGAGTCTAGCTTTGGACATAACTGAGTTTGAGAGGCTTGCAGAAATTTCTCTCTCCAACCTTGGGTGTACATACCCAATTAGGTAGTTGGGTTTGTACATTCAAAGTTGGAGACAGAAATTTTGGATTTACAAAAAACAAGCAGTCTCTGAATTCAGAGGAACAGACACGAACATTTAGGAGAAACATATAGAGGGTGGCTAGCAAAGTAACCTTAGCAAAAAAGACATGAGAATAAGGACAAAACCAGTATAATGTCATATCATGGGGTCCAAGAGGGAAAAAAGAACTTCAAAAACAGAGAGGGTGTCACTAGTACAAATGCCGTGGGGGCATCAAGCAGGAGAAAGACACAAGTCATTGGAAACCAAAGAAAAACCAAGTAATGGGAAGAAAAAATTCTTGAAAATACGAAGAGTAGATCTATTCCATATTACATAGGAGTCTATTAACATCTGTTTGTAATAAGCTTCAGTTTCATACATGCATCACATTCATGAGCGGGCTTGTCACTTCCACCCACCTGTGTACCATATACTAATGCAGTATCTTACCTAAAGCAGCGTCCCATCCAATAGCATGATGCTGAAGATACCATTGGTTCTGATTATTTTCTGAGACTTTGACAACTCTGTAACAATGAGGTGCAAATGTATGAAGCTGTTTGAACTCTTTCAAACATACAATGATGTTACCCTTCAGGGTAGTTTTCCTGTGTTCTGAATTTACTCTAAGACATGATTCAGGCATAAGAAAGAAGATGATATAAAACATAAGATATAAAGAAGATGTTTAAGAGTGGAATACACAATTTGGACATTTAGACACAACAGCCGAGATAACAAATGTGAACACAATGCATAAACTATAAAGTACTATGTGATTAATACTGAGAATGAGGCAGACGTTAGTCATTCTTTTCAGCTGCCTGATCTCTGAAATGCTTGCCTGTGTTTGGGGAATTCACCACCTCATGAGTCTTGGAGCCTGAAAATGCCACATATTGTTTTCGCAGCATCCCTGGCAACTAAGCTGTGGACTCATGTGCCAGTGATCAACTTATTTCCCTCAGCTCCAAACCTACTTTTCTTTTTGTGTAATTTTGGCTCTGCATCCTGCTTTGTGATGCTGGATCCTGTTAGCATTCTTCTTTGCCGGATGGTGGGATGCATGCCTTCATCAGCAGAGGACTTTCTCATTTGTCCTTTGGAACATCATGTTCTTAACTTACTACAAATGCTGACCAATCATTAGTTTTCATTAGATATGTTGATATCTTTTATTCTTGAAAAATAGCAAAATTTATGTTTTCAGCAGACATTCCTTTGGCCTGTGGTCCTCCTTTATTATTTTTCTATGCAAGGGTCCCCAGAAGCTCCAGCAGCACCTCTGGCCACACTCTCCCCACCGGAGGCTTCCAAGCATCTCCAGACCCCCAGAATCCTCCAGCAACACATGGCTGCTTCTATAGACCTGCACCCCCTCCACACAGCAGCAGCTTGGAATGCTTCCAGAGATCCAATTCTGCTGCTTCACACTCTCCACTCCACAGATGCATTCTGGCCGCTTATGGAAACCAGCACTGGCCCGAGACCTCTGGCAAATTTCCTTGCCCCCTGCAGGCTGCAATTTCCTATGGTAGCTGCACTCCCTTCGAAGACGTCCATTTCAGCCGTGGCAGGACACCTTCTGTTCCTTAATTCTCATCGTTTACTCTTCCTCAGCCTTGGGATTCTAGCTACTCTTCTGCACTTGATGATTCTGGACACCTCAGAGTCCTCTTGCATGCCTTTTAGGACTTAACTTCCTTCTACTAAGAATTCTTTATATTAATTCCCCCCTGCAAATAAACTGTGGTTTTTGGCTCATGATTAACTAATATAGGTCAGGATCTGGATTCCGCCAATCCAAGTAGGCATTAAAGATGTCTAGAAGGCCAACCATAGGACGCTGTCCATGGTGACAGTCAGGTTTTAGCCCCAGCAAGTTTCTGTTCCAAGAGGCTGTATGCCGTGTAATGGTGCATCTGTCCTCACTGGGCCATTTTGTGGTCCATGTTGGCGATGTTCATGTCTTGTTCTCCTAGATCTAGTTAATCAGGCCTCCTGGTATTTCTGGAAAGTACTTAGTAACTTTTTAAGGAATTCTTCTTTGACTTAAATGAGCTATAATTTCTGTTCCTGTTGCTTGCTACTAAGAAGACTGTTAAAAATAGCTAATATTTGAGGGCTTAAATTGTTCAAGCACTGTTTTAATCACTCTCTATATATTTTCACATTTAATTCTCATACATATCCCACAAAGTATTGATAATTCACATTTTATAAATGAGGAAACTATAGCTTGGAAAAAAAAGATCTTTTCAAGTTGGCAGAAATGAGTAGGAGAGATGACAGTCAAATCGAGACACTGATTTCCAAATCTGGTGCTCTTAATTGCACCTGCAGACATCCTCTTTATTATTTTTGTAACAACAGTGTGATCAAATATGGAGTTCATTTTTCTCCAATGACACTATGATTGTATTTGACTGTCAAGCTAGGCAGAAAAATCTACTTCTGTATCATTAGTGATCAGACCCAGAGCTCAAACTTCATTGAGCTTTGGGGCTAAGCTGGGTCAACTATTTTCCTGAGTATCTTTTTCTGATCAATTCTTACCCATTTCTCATAGTTTTATAAAAAATCTGATATTATTGGGAAGTCTGAGTGAGATAATTATTAGTTTTCTGTCCATTGAATGGTCTAGATTAGGGAGGAGGAAGGAGTTGGGGTTGAGGTTAATCTCTATTAAAATTAAGGGAAATAAAGTTAGTAGAGAGTAAGAATCCTATAACCTGCTTTTCTCATGGTGTGGATAATTTCCCTTCTTAGAATTTATACATCCTGACTTTCTCATTTGTCCTTTGGAACATCATGTTATTAACTTACTACAAAGGCTGACCAATCATTAGTTTTCATTAGATATGTTGATATCTTTTATTCTTGAAAAACAGCAAAATTTATGTTTTCATTTTAAAGGCGTAATGATGTAATTCAGTATGTCATTCTTTAAGGATATTAGTTCAAAAGGCAGCTTATGGGAGCTAAATCCTCAGTCTCCAGACCATTTTAGAAAAAGCCATGGTTTAAAGAATTTAAAGAGCCCATTATACTCAGCCACATTTTAAAAATTGCATAATTTGATTAAATTGACATTTAAATGTCAAGTGCTTTTCCAGCATTTCCTTTCTCATGATTGCTCACTGCTGAGACATTTGTGGGTAATTAGGAGGATTTTCTCCCCCTCTTTCTTTTTTCATCCTTCTATCTGTTCAACCTTATTCGTTGACAGATTCCAGTGTCCAATTCGTTTTTCCCTGGAATTGAATTGTGGAGTCACTATAACTGGCCTGTTATAGCTCTACAAGTTTTAATGTCTAAATGAAAAATTATTCAAATTTAACTGTGTGACTGTGTTTGTTGGTGATATGTTCATTAAAAAAACAGGTTTAGAAAAGCATGCAAATTTGGTTGAAAAGTTTAAATTTTTAAATATTTACTTAAATTTTTACTTTTCCATGTGTATCATTTAATGGACTGGTAGCATACTTAGGGTATCTTCATAAAACACACAGACTGTTCGCAGCTATAGCTAGATTGACATACAGTTGCAAGGAAATACAAATTAAATGATACTATTGTAACTTTTGAATTTAGAGACGATTTTAAAGAAATAATAGTGAATACTGGTCAAGGCATGAAGAGACAAGAACTTGTGTTTATTGCTGATGGAAACACAAATTTGTATAACCTATAAGGAACACAAGATATTTTGGGGCGCCTGGGTGGCTCAGTCAGTTAAGTGTCTGATCTTTGCTCATGAGGGTCATGATCCCAGGGTCCTGGGATCGAGCTCCACGCTCAGTGGGGAGTCTGCTTGTCCCTCTCCCTCTGCCCCTAACCCTGCTCGTGCTCTCTGTCTCTCTCTCAAATAAATAAATAAATCTTAAAGAAAAAAGGAACACAGGATATAAATACCTATGAGCAATCTTGAAATCTTTTATACCAGGTAGTTTCTAGGAAGTGATCTGCAAAGACTAGTACAGAGAGGTGTCTCATCTCAATAATACAGCAATAGAAGGAAATTGGAACTTCCTAATGTCACAATATTGAAAGATTTCACAGTACTATTTCAAATTAGGAAAGACAGTTGAAGAATATGTGCCAAGAAATCAAGACAAGTTGTCTTTGAGCAATAAGTAGAAGAGATTTGTATGTATTCTTTTGTAATTTCAAGCTTACAACAAGTTTATTAGAATAGACATTCGTTACCCTGGAAATTAGGAAAAAGTAAGCTTTATTTTGAATGCAGGAAGATAACAGCTGGTTCTTCCACAGACGGGAAAGCGGTCTTGGAGCTTACAACCAAGTGCTCCCCAACATCTTAGCTGCAGCCTATCCTGAGCCACGTAAGCTCTTCTTGTCCAATTCTGATGATGGGGGCTGAGATTTAGCTCACTGTGTTAATAGCTGAGGCAGAATGTCTCAGGCAGAAAAGAGAAAAATATAAAGGTCAGGATTGACAATTGCACAAGTCGTTTGTGCAATTACTTGTTTAATTAAGTTTTTATTTTCTGTTTGGTTGTAAATCCCACTAAGGCGGGGCTTTCTGCAGGGATCTGTCTGCAGCACTTTGCACAGTGCTTTTCACCCTTAATAAATATTTGTAGAATCAATGAAAGAAATCCAATTATAGAATATTCCTTAATGTGCATGTTTGAGTCAAGGTTCAGAGATTATTTTTGTAAACAACAAAACACATGTTCCCGGATGTTATGCTGAGAATAGAAATTAAACTACGAGAGTCCTTGAATCTGTTGATTTCCTCCGCCCGTTAGTGAGCACGGAAGAGAGAAATGAAAATTCAGGCAGAGGGGAAGAGGAGGGGACAGGGGCGTTCCTGCTTGTTAGTGGTGCTCAGAAATAAGTCAAATACACTAACAAAAGAAACAGAATTTTCTCCCTCTTTAAATCATTCTACGTTCTGTAGTGATCTGTCCCTAACAAAGGTTATTTTTGCACTGAACCTCAAGGGGTCCCTTAATTAGCAAAGGCATTACCTAAATGTAAAAAGCCCCTCAACATAGGGCCCAAATCACAGTGTAATCGGTTAGAGGAAAAGCCAGGAGTGGGTCCCAATTCCAGGACCGAGGAGCCAATGTCAAGAAGGACCCAGACCAGGCAGTACCAGCTGTGGAAATGTGCTCCGAGACTGCCCCATTCCTACTTGACTTCCGGAAACCAGCATCTCCTGCTTGAAGCTGTGGATAAAGCCCAGAGGCCGGCGAGCCCGTGGAGAGCTCCTATACCCAGGCGGTCGCCAAATATACTTCTTTCCTGGTAACCCTGGAGGGTTTAGGACAATAGTCCAGAGGAGCAGCCTCAATCCTACAGTACACAGGTTGGAGATTTCTCTATCCAACCTTTCTGCATGCTTCTCAGAGATGGGAATAATCACGTGACAGTATAGGAACCAGGACATGCCCTAACGCTGGCTCAAAGCATAAACGCCTCAAAGACCAAGCAGGTGAGCAACTTGGTTTTAAGTCAAGACTAGTCACTTTTATTCTGCATGGTCCTTAAACATAGCATTCAGTGTGATCTCAAGACATGGGCGTACATTGTTTACACATCCCTCATTTTTACCAAGACACACACCTTTTTATGTTTTTTGAAAAACCCCAAAGTTGCTAGGCCTAGTATTTTCTGTTTTCATGTGGATGTAATCATGGACACAAGCAACATTTCACTTTCCTTTTAGGATGACTTTATGAAAACACAGCACAAGGACGGTGCCGGGTGGCACGAGGCTCTGGGCAAGCTGGAAAGTTCCTGGCCGTGTGAGGTCAGTAGCTTGCTGCGACTCTGCTCTCACCAAGGACCGCTGTGCAGATATGTTGGCCCAGCAATGTGGCATCTCAGAGAGTTCTTAGAAAAGCCAGAAGCTTGGCATTTTATGAGCAAGCTCACAACTTAAAAATATTAGCCTGTAATTAAAATGAAATAATGACTGTTGGCAGAAGAAAAAGCTCGAAGCTCATCTGGAGGCATGATGTGGCCCAGTGACACAATTTTGCACCATTGGTGTAGAAAATCAGAAGAGGCTCTTTTCACAGATGGCAAGTGAATATATTTTGCAACACATTAAAGACTAACATACAATCGTTAGTTCTGCTTATGAGCAATCTTAAAATGAAAGAAGCTGAACGAAAGATTGATTGGCAGATTTTTATAGTGATGTGAGCAAATGCGGTTTTAAAGGATGCTAGTTGCTGTGAACAATACAGGATAGAACAAGAAACCCTCCACATTTGTAGTTTCAATAGTCATTGTCGGGAACATTATCCAGGCCAAGTCAGGCTCTTTCTGTCCATCAATAATTTTCTCCTGCCCTTAGCCAAAGCTCATCTGAGTTGCTGGTGAAGAAAAAGAAACAACCTTATGGTGTGCATTTACTCCCTTTACTCAAGTCCCTCAAGGCAAAAACTGCCATGAGTGATGAGGGCTTCCTCATTACTTTTCAGAATAAACTTATCATGCATGCTTATTTTTAAAAGAAAGTCCGACTTGAGTGCTGGTTATGTGCATGCTGCCCACTCTGCCACGTCCTGAGAACTATATAAGCTCAGTTATTGCTTTAAACAGTTCACAACTATGCATGCATTTCTGCCTGCTCAGAATTCTCCAGTGAACTGCTGCTAATATTTACAACACTTTGGAGCATACATATGCACAAAAGAGAGTTGCCGGTTTGCTAAGGGGTATGTGCACCACAGATCAGGAATCCTAAACTTCCAAAACATCGTGGCTCATGGGAAAGCTTTCTAGTTACCTGATCGTTCTGATAATTCCTTATGCCAATCACAATTCTCTCCAGTGGACGTGATGAGAGACAGGGAAGGTGGAGAATTATATGTAGTCATTGCTACCCTTTGGGTTAAAACTGAACTCTCTGCAGCACTTTCTAAACTTAGAGTTTAATAAGTGAGCACCTAGACCAGGTACCAATGTCTGAAGAGGTTCAGCTTGCCTGTTCTAGAAGTCAATACCATTGAATTGTCATTAGCCCACTTCCTAAAAATGACTCATCTCGTTGTGATGAGCACTGGGTGTTGTATATAAGTGATGAATCACTAAATCCTACACCTGAAACTAGTATTACATGGTATGTTAACTAACTGGAATTTAAACAAAAACTTGAAAATAAAAAGACAGACAGAAAGAGACAGAGAGGGAGGGAGGAAAGAGAGAGAAGAGAGATTAGTTATTTAAGAATTAGGGCTGCAACACTGTTAATGTCTCAGATATGGAGCTCAATGACATGCCTGTGATGTAAGCTCATTCATGTGTAACTCCTCACCCTGTGCCCCCTTGCTCCTTCCAAACTCCTAAGTAGGCAGCTGATTGAAATTGACAAGAATTCTGCTCTAGGAGCTTCAGCAAACACAAATCTTTTCCATTTCAATACCCTCGTAGCTCAAAGGAACGAGTTGCCAACAGAGCAAGGGAACAGAAAGGCACATATGCATTCCCTCTCCTTCCATCGAGCCCATGTGAACACTAAACTCAGCCCTTTGTATTAGCTCCTTTCAAGAGGTGTGAGTTCAAAGTACAGCCACTACTACCAAAACTAAAGAAGACCTCACTAGGACCCTGAATATGCATATGACTTGGCACAAAAATAATCAACTCTATTTTGGTGTGTGGTCTTTTTAAAACTCTCTGCTTTTCAAGTTTCTTTCAATGAATTGCTTTTTCACTGCAGTGAAGAGTCTGCAAAAATATATACTTATATATCCATATATATATATAGAGAGAGAGAGAGAGAGACAGAGGCAGAGACTTGCCTGCACATTTTAATATTAATAATCCCTCAAAGAGATAAATATGTTATCTCTGAAGATCTTATCTATAATTCTTTATGAATAATGACATTCTGTCATATCACAACCTGTGACATCTTCCATACTTTTTAAAAGAATAATGATACTGATCGTTAATATTTGCATTGCATCATATGCCTTAAAGAGCATGTTTGCATGTGTTAGGTGATTGCTCCATCTGCAGGGGGGCTGAATACAGTTTCCTCATTTTTTTCTACATGTGTTATCATGGTTCAGTGACAGTTTTTTTCTTGTTATTTACATTGGCTTCAAAATCTTTGAAATCTTAACCTGCCACAAATATCCATTTGCCCACCCACCCATCCATCCAACCAAATCTGTTGACATGGGCTCTATGCAAAGCATCATAACTGAGGTGGGAGAGAGACTATAGTTATGGTACCATGTGGTTGGACTCTCATAGTGGTATTGGTCATCGGTGAATTATACCATTGATCTAATCATGCCCATTTAAATAATTACACTCTTGAAATCTTGGCAAAGCTCAACTGATTTCTCCCTCCGTCAATGCCACACATGTATTCTACATACTTGTTTGATGACAGAGAATTATGTACATAGGTTTCAATACTCAAAACATTGTAAGGCTACATTTACTTTGTTCACATATGGGGTATATATCTAAGGTGAACCATGGTACGTAACTTCGGTTTTCACTTTAGTACACACTTAAGCAATAATCCATCTCTTTTTCCAGGAGAACAATGCCTGCATTTGAATATTTTAGTTGCTCTGACTCAATTTTATATCCACTCTTTATTGTTGGTCTTACCGAGATGACCTGCAAGTAGGGAAAATACACTATCATGGCATTTGTATTTCTTTCCCCCAGGATGACTATTCTTCCTTCCCAAGAAAAGAAACTAATTTATGATGATGTCTTTTTAGGAATTCAGGAACACATGTTATTGGATTAGTTAAAGAGAGTCTCTCGAGTAGAATCTTACTTTAGAAGAGAATGAAGGTTACTTTTATTTCATGTTCTTTAAGAATTTGTAATGAAGAATTCTTTAAGAGACTACGAAAGTATCTCGGGTAAAAGTAAGAGTCCCACTTACATTTTTTTTTTCTTTTTACCTTTTGTTAAGTAAATAGGCTGTATTTATGGTCACACAGAAATGTTACCTCTCATGAAGCTTGCCATGATCTGGTATGGAAAAATTAATTTTAGAAAGTTGGCTCAGGGGACTGCACAGCCTCATTCTATGGGGTTAAAGAGAATGCCAACCTCATTTTCAAAATGAGGGGGAAAATATTCACCTGTCTGGGATATTCCACAGATTAGTGAATAAATTATCATGGAGAATTTTGCTAAGTATCTATATAAAACTGAATAATAAGGATTACAGAGAGCAGGGAAAGGAAAATATTCAGTTTCTTATTTTATGGATTAGAGCAACTGCCTATCAAGTGGTAAAAAGTGAGAACAATTCGCTTTTTTGAAAGTAATGCATCAAGGTAATTTACATTATAATGCAGTATCTTCTCTAGTTCAGTACAGAATTAAAGTCCGTCTGAGTATGAATTTTTCAATCATTCCCCATTTTTACATAATTTTTACTCTCTGCTTCATACAGATATTTCCACTGAGTTATGAAACCTCATAATATGACATGTATGGAGAAAGTGGTATTGATGTTAAATACAAGGATTCATCTCTAGGGACTGCACTGGGGTGCACTGGTGTGCTGGTAATACTGTACAGCCGAACACACACATCTACATGTCACCGAGGTCTCTGGGAAACTGCCCACCAACTCTATCCTAACCAGAGTCCCTGTACATCACATTCTAGTACAGTATGATGTTTTAGGTTTTCAGTGACTGTAATAAATTTTAATTTAGGAAACTAAATTTTCCATTCTGGGTGTTTTGTTTTGTTTTTGAGAGAGAGAGCGCCAGCGATGGTGGTAAGGGTGGCAGTGGGGGAGGGGCAGAGAGAATATCAGGTAGACTCCCTGCCTAGTGGAGAGCCTGACACAGGGCTCGATCTCACGATCCTGAGGTCAGGACCTGAGCTGAAATCATGAGTCCAACATTTAACTGACTGAGCCACCCAGGCGCCCCTAAATTTTCCATACTGTTTTAACCACTGTATGATCACTTAAAATTATTAAAATTAGGGAAGTTGAGAATCCAGCTATAACTACAACCTCTGAAAGTCACTTGAAGGGTACACCTTACCAAAGGCACTGTAGAAACAAGTAAATTTTTTGCTCTATTACATAAATAGGAGTATTTTCATTGTCTTTCTTCTATGCCCTCAATGAAATATACATTTATTTATTTTGAGAGAGAGAGAGAAGGAGAGAGAGGGAGAGACTGCTCATGAGTGGGGGGAGGGGCAGTGGGAGAGAGAATCGCAAGCAGACTCCTTGCTGAGTGTGGAGCCCAAGGTGGGGCTCAATGTCATCACCCAGCGATCATGACCTGAGCCTAAACCAAGAGTCCAATGCTCAACCAACTGAGCCACCTAGGCGCCCCTGAAATTTACATTTACTCATAGCTAAAATATGTTCCACAGTATAGAATGGGGCCCCACCGCTATATCATTCAATGGATCCTGAAACCCTTGTGAATAAAGCTGAAGTTCTTGCATAAATGGAAAAAGAGATCGTTGTAATGGATAAGAAATTTACAAGAAATTTTAATCATCGTCTAATAGAAAAATAATGCTTTTTACTATGTGCAAGACTACTTGTGTTTTAAGTTTAATTCATTATTTTTGTATCTGTGGTGCAGGCCACCAACACCTACCCTCCTCTTCCACCTGGAACCGAGGTGCGCTACGCTTCTGGGCCTCCTTTGGCTACTGGTGACTGGGTGAGCAAGTCCTTGAAATGATGTGAGTCACTTGCAGGCATGACCAGCTGCACCTCTCAGGTGCACTCTGCACTTTTTTCCTGCCAGTTAACGGCAGATGACCAGGATGCTTTTACAAGATGCTACCACAAGATGAAAGGATCCTGGGTCCCCAAAGACCAAGCTGAGGAAAGCCCGCCTCCCACTGTGGAGTTATGACCTCTTTTATTGACCCTTAAATGTTTGAGTGTTTTTGTTACTGTAGCTTAGCCTCTTCTAACTAGAATAGGATTATATTGAATCCTTTATGCCTGTCAAATGTCCAAATATGTTCCATGTTCTAAGGCCTGGCTCAAATCCAGTATCTTCTGTGCAGCTTTCCTTGATGCTTTCATCTTGATGTGAAGGATCTCTTCCTGATTGGATTTCTCATACTAATCCGTTGACTATTAATGGAAGTAAAACATCTACCTGTAAGCTTGTTGGCCATCAAAACAAAAAGGGAACATGAACAGTTACATATTCTTACTTCCAGTGGGGACAAAACATACCGTTTCGTGGATGGAAGGAAAGCTTTCCCTAATGTTAAGTCTTTTAAAAAGATGTTGCAAACATGAGACGTCATGTAGGGAAGGCAGTGATATAAAGGAAATACACTTGGGGCGCCTGGGTGGCTCAGTCAATTAAGCGTCTGCCTTCGGCTCAGGTCATGGTCCCAGGGTCCTGGGATCAAGTCCCGCCTCCCTCTCCTTCTGCTGCTCCCCCTGCTTGTGCTCTCTATTTCTGACAAATAAATAAATAAAATCTTTAAATTGAATAAATAAATAAAAGAAATATCCTCAACAACATGCCTAAAGCGAGTGTAATTAACGGATCTAATGGTATGGTAAGTTATAGCACCATTTAATTATAACCATTGCCATGTCTGGCAGCTCTGCAGGGTGCCAAAGTTAGACTTAGTTAATACCCAATACATATTTAGTTAATACATAACTACAATGCCATATTTTGTTTGGCCTCAATCCCCAAATCAGACTTGTTTGACAGAGCACTCTTTAGAAATTCTCTGTGAAATATAGTATCTGTGTATCAGGTTTTTTAAAAATAAGAATTATATAGCAATCGACTGTGATTGTCATCAAGTCTGCCCTTCATTGCAGCAAGTTCTGAGTTGTTGTTGATGGTAAATCCATTACATGAGAAAGTAAAAAAGCAGATGGTTTCACTGTTAACCTTTAGTGTCCAGTAGGGAACCTAATCTGAACTCTTTACTAATAGAAGGCTCGCAAAGACACCTTTTGGAGGTGTCAGAATACAATCCTCTCCCCCCACACACAGATCTGGGTCTGTTCCAACTTAAAGCCTAAAACTTGTTTAGGACCACAGAGTTCTTCTGTACCATGTAATCGTATTACATTTCTAAGGCAGATGATAATGCGTTTCAATAAATATCTGCATCGGTATGTCTGGTTTGAACAAAATAGATTCCTGATGAATTTAAATAAAATACTTACTTAGAAATACAGCTGTTAAGATGGGTTTATTGTATATGAACCAACTACATTTTGTATGATAATTAATTTTTTATAATTATTCCAATCTTTTGTCTGATAATACTCAGATACAAGGATCAACTGCTGAGGTGATTACCACTAATTTGTGTCAGAAGATCATATCGTTATTTTTCTATGGGGACCTGTCCATCTATTGATTGTAAGAAAAGCAGTCAACTAGGTCATACAAAAGTGGTATCAGGGGCACCTGGGTGGCTCAGTTGGTTGGGCGACTGACTCTCAATTTTGGCTCAGGTCATGATCTCAGGGTCTTGAGATCAAGCCACCCTTCAGGCTCTGCATTAAGCATGGAGTCTGCTTAAGATTCTCCCTCTCCCCCTGCCCCTCCCCCTTGTTTGTCTCTCTCTCTCTCTCTCCCCCTCTATCTCAAAAAAAAGTGGTATCAGATTAAGATACTAAGAAATTGAATGCAGTCTAATTTTATGACACATTCTCTAGTATGATTTTTTTAAAAGATTTTATTTTTAAGTAATCTCTACACCCAACATGGGGCTCGAACTCACAACCCTGAGATCAAGAGTCACATGCTCCACCAACTGAGCCAGCCAGGCACCCCTAGTACAATTTCTTTTATATAAAAATTGCACCAATAACTTCGAGCCTCAATTATATGTTAATTTTGTGTCTATTTGCTCTTCAAAGTTTAAAGCACTTGCTGATTAATTTTTGTAATTCTTAGTTTAAAAAATTACTAAAATAAGCTTGAGATAATCGATTACCAAAAAGCAAAAACACAAAAAGCAGAATCAGACCTATAAATACCCAGAACAAACTGATGGTTGCCAGAGGGTCGGGGGGGGAGGGCAAAACAGGTGAAGGGTTGTGGCAGGTACAGCCTCCAGGTTATGGAAGGAGCAGGTCACAGGAATACAAGGCACAGCAGAGGGAATTAGTCAAGGATACTGTAATAGCACTGCATGGTGACAGAGGGTAGCTACACTTGTGGTCGGCACAGCCTAAGGTAGGGAGATGTTGAATCACTATGTTGTGCTCCTGAAACTAATGTCACATTGTGTGTCAACTGTACTCAGATAAAAAATAAAAGAAAGTAAAATAGAAACAGCTAAGAGACTTTTTCATCCCCCAAAATTACAATAAAAATTGATTTTAGTTTTTATCAAATGTCACCTCTAAATAAGAATGTTTCTGTAAATTAACTTTGGAAGTTGAGACATACTTTCTACAATTCTCACATTCAAGAAGTTTGAATAATATTTTGTAAATCCTAAATCTTGTAGTCTTTGTCTCTAGGACTTTCTGAGGTTAGCGGTTTCTATATTGTGATGGTAACAAATAAAATGAGCTTAGCTCAGCTCTGTGCAAGAAGTACTACGCTGGGCACAAAGCCTGTCAGTGCCCATGTAATTCTTTCCCTCTGCTTACTCACTGCCCGTCCTCTGGGTCAGTGGCTAATAATTTTTAAGTTGTCCTTTTGTTACTTCAATGGCCTCAAGCTACTTTTAATTTCATTCTGGTTCTGTTTGTGCATCTTTAAAATAGTTTATGATCTTAATTAGCATAAATTAATTAATAATTCCTGAAGGATTTTCCCTGAGTAATTTAACAACAACCCTAAATTAAAAAGCTTCTCATACGAGGCAGAGAAGTAGGTCGTTGAAAATTTATTGAAAGATTCTATCCCCCGCAGATCATGCAGGAAAGAACGAACATGGGCAGGTAAAATTGGAATGTATAATAGGTGATGGTGTTTTTGTAAACTAAGCATGACTTTTATTTATAAAAGCATTAGATAAAAATTTGAAGAAGATCCCATAATCCTATCATTTTAACGAATGATTTCATTTTGTAAATTTCCTTTGTGTGTGTGTCCATATGCACACGATTAAATGTGTTCAGAATATTTTTTCTATGTTATATTGCAATAGCAACCTGTTACTTAGAAGAGCTTTACTTAGATTTCTAAAGATAAATACTTATTTTTACACCTCCATCATGAAACTCAACAGCTATATTGAAAAAGTATATTGAAAAATTTATCATATATTGAAAAAGAGTAATAGTTACCTTTCTAAAATATTTTTAAATTTATGGTTTCTCTTTATGAAGTCATTTTTCCAGTGCTCTTTTCTTAAAAATTTTTTTTATTTCTTTTTTTTATACTATGCTCACACTTTATGAGCACTCGCTAGTTATAAGGAGTGGCCTGAGGCCAAACATACTTTTAAATCTGGACTACGATGATTTATTTATAGATAACTCACTCAAAGCTTTCTCTATGTTAAAAAAGATAAGAAAAAAAAACTCACCTAAAAGAAAATATAGACAATAAACTCTTGGACATTGGTCTTTGCAATATTTTCTTAGATCTGTCTCTTCAGGCAAGGGCAACAGAAATATACATAAACAATTGCGACTATATCAAACTAAAAAGCTTTTTTGCACAGTGAAGGAAGCCATCAACAAAATGAAAAGGAACCTACTGAATGAGAAAAGATATTTGCAAATGATATATCTGGGAAGGGGTTAATATCCAAAATATATTAAAAACTCATGCAACTCAACATGATAAAAATAATCGGATTAAAAAACGGGCAGAGGATCTGAATAGAGATTTTTCCAAAGACCTACAGCCGGCCACAGAGACATGAGAAGATGCCTGACACATCACTAATCTTGAAGGAAATGCTACCACCTCACACCTGTCAGGATGGCTGGTATCAAAAGACAAGAAACAACAAGTGTCAGCAAGGATGTGGAGAAAGGGAACCCTTGTGCACTGCTGGTGGGAATGTCAATTGAGGCAGACACTGTGGGAAACAGTATGGAGGTTCCTCAAAAAGTAAAAATAGAAATAGCTTCCAATCTAGCAATTCCACTTCTGGGTATTTATCCAAAAAACCCTAAAAAATGTTAATCTTTGAAGACACATGCACCCTATGTTCACTGCAGTTATTATGCACAATAGCCAAGATATGGAAGCAACCTGTGTCCATCGATAGATAAATGAATAAAAAAGATGTGGTGTACATAAACAATGGAATATTACTCGATTATAAAAAAGAAGTGAGATCTCATCATTTTGTGGATGGAGTTAGAGGGTATTATGCTAAGTGAAATAAGTCAGACAAAGAAAAATAAATACCATATGATTTCATTTATATGTGGAATCTAAAAAACACAACAAACAAACAAAACAGACTCATAGATACAGACGACAAACTGTGGTTGCAAGAGGGAAAGGTGGGAGGGTGCAGGAAAGAGGTAAAGGGGATTGAAAGGTACAAACTTCCAGTTAACAAAATAAATAAGACATAGAGAAGTAAAGTACAGCATAGGGAATACAGTCAGTAAGACTGTAGTAACTTTGCATGGTGGCAGATGGATTATTGTGGTGAGTATTTTGTAATGTATAAAATGCTGTTATACATCTGAAACTAACTAATATAACATGTATGTCAGCTATATTTCAAAAAAAAAGAAAAAATCATAACCCCTTGAAAGTAAAAGGAAAAAAGAAGTCTATATTAAAAAGATTCATTATGTATGGTAAAGGGTACAAGTAATGTGATTTTTTTCAATTAAGCTCAGCAAATAGGATTGACTAAAGTGTTGGGATAATCTTTTCATTGGGAAGTAAATATGAATTGACTTTGTAATTTTCACGCATATAGTGGAACTTCTGCATTATTTATCCTTTTTCCATTTCTATGATACTTTCTCATTCCAAATAAGATTGAAACATCAGTAAATTTAAGCGCTAAGAATATAGCTATAGATCTTTTCACTTCCCTTGAGTTTATCTTCAGTAACTGAAGGTTTTTCTTTATATATCTAGAGAACCTACTTTGGACAATTTAACATGAATTAGATATTCCAGCTCTTTATCATGGCAGGAAAAATCCATTTCTGCTTTCCAATGTCTTACAGGATGTTGGCCATGGAGTACAAAGACCAAAATATGTATTTATTTACTGAGGTTGGCTTTCTTGATAAATGAGAGTAAATTGAACCCATTTTTCTAATTATTCATAACAATTATTTCTATCTATGTAATGATATATAACCCCTAACATTGATGTATTTTAAAATTGAATCTTCTCAAACACTATTGGGACAGACAGTAGTTACACTTGTGAGCACAGCACAATGGACACGGAAGGAGAATCACGCTGTTGTACACCCAGAACTAATGTGACATTGTGGGTCTACTATACACAAATAAATAATTAAAAAGTAATAAAATAAAAGATAATAAATTAAAAATGCTGTGATAGAAGGAAAGAAGCACCGATATTTATCTCCTGCCAATTATCTTCACAATATTTTACATTTAATTTTCACAACTTTGCAAAGTAAGTATTGTGATATCTCCATTTTCAGATGGTGAGACAGCCATTTACAGAGGTCTTCATAACTTGCCCAATATCCCAGGTTTTGGTAAATTGCCTTGCCAGACCTTCCTGGTTCCAAGTCCTAAGGAAAGGTGTCACATCTTAAAAATGTAGCAACAAGATTGCCTATAACATCTAAATCACGGAACATGCTTAACCAATGTTTACTTCTCTCAAATAACCTCTCTTTACGTCCCTGTATCACTATCCATGTAATAGTGCTCGGAGTGAAAGAAGAGTATTTTATTTTCCAAGAGTGGCTATTATTTTGTTCATTTTCATATTATTTCCCACAGGAATATACAGATAAACTCCATATAAATTAAGTTCGATAACATGAGCAAAAGTCTGGGCAAACTAAAACATGTGTATACCGTATCACACAAAGGAACAATTTCTTCTTCTCTTCATAATTTTATCTCTGGAACACAGCTTTGAACCAAATGAGGTGAATCCATTTGAGGCACACAAATGAGATATATTGTATATACTTTTAGCATGATTCTGTCTGCTTCAGCAATGATTCCCTATAGTGGGATCTATGATCTTCAAATAAATAGATTAATTGCTGTTTGTTTAATAATGTGGCCAAGAAAAAAACATTTTATTATAACTAATTCTGAGATTTCGGTACTGATGACTTTACTTAGTTTTCCTTCCTTAAAAATAATAGTAAAGAAAAATGAAAATATAGCCCACTTATATGTTTACTATCAACTAAACTTGATTCATTAAAAAAAAAATCCACATACACTGTATACAGTACTCAGCATTGAATCTCTTTCAAATAATTATCCAGGAATCCTGTGAGGTGCTTTACTCCATTTTTTTTCTAGGGAAATGAGGCTTATATATGTGCCCATGTTCAAGGCTCATAGACCTGTTACTGGCTAACTGGTCACCCTGGAATTCGAACCCACATCTAAAGGGTTCAAGTCCTATTTTCTCCCTCCAGACACTTCAGTGTGGTGTCGCATGAGAGGCACCTGTAAATATTTCCTGTGTGCATAAAAGAAATAGTAATCTAACTTTTGATTTGTTGACATCATGAGTTTAGTTTTCATTATGTTGCACAAGGACGTTATAATTAAATGTAAACTTTGCTAAATAAGATGTAGATGGACCTCTTCATAATTTAGCCCATTATTTCATGGACTCAAATATTAAAGAATCAGACTTTGGCAAAAGCATTCTGACTAGAATCATTTGTTTTATCTTCTACAATGGTTTATCTTTGCCATGATTATGCCTTTTTTTATTATAGAAAATAAAAGCAGTGAAAACTGTGATTAGAAAAGATTTCTTTCTTTCTTTTTTTTGTAAACCCATAAGGCATTTTCTGATTTAAACCGTTGAATCATTCCTTACTTTTTTCAGAATTTCAAAATTTTGCTCTTGGAGTATTTTTTTTTTTTTTTTTTTTTTTGGTTAGAATTTTGGTCTTTATCCCAAGAGCAATTAGAAGCTACCGAAAGTTTGAAAGTTGACCTTAATTTTTTTGTTTTTTGACAGTATTCTTTTTTATTTATTTCTTTTTTTATTCTGTGCTGGGTTTTTTGTTGGTGGTGGTGGGTTTTTTTTAGATTATTTATTTATTTTTTATTATGTTCAGCTAGCCAACATACAGTACATCATGTTTTTGATGTAGTGTTCAATGATTCATTAGTTGCGTATAACACCCAGTGTTCATCACCACATGTGCCCTCCTTAATACCCATCACCTGGTTACCCCATCCACTCCCCCTCCCTTCTGTAACCTACCACTTGTATGGACATGGATGGAGCTGGAGGGGATTATGCTAAGTGAAATAAGTCAGGCAGAGAAAGACAATTATCATATAGTTTCACTCATATGTGGAACATAAGGAATAGTGCAGGGGACCACAGGGGAAGGGAGGGAAAACTGAATGGGAAGAAATCAGAGAGGGAGTCAAACCATGAAAGATTCTGGACTCTGGAGTACTTTTTATTTTGTACCACTTTCCTTTCACGTGTTTCAAATAGAAAATTTCCTGAGGTAGCGGACTCAGGGGTCAGAGATTTTTCTGATATTAATACTGTGAAGACCACAACTCATTTTAGAGGCCTCGTCCAAGAGGCTAGCTAGCACTGCTTCCTATAGATAGTGCAAGATATAAAGAGCAAGCCAGTGAAGTAGAAATGCTTCTTTTTACTACAAAGAATAAATCAGGGAGAACAGGACTCATCACCTGTTGGCCCCAGGTCTCATGAAGGCAAAGTATTCCACGGTGAGCTGGCCTGCCAACTGTGAAATTTTGTCAGTCAAAAACTAGCTTCCCCACGGATGCATTTGATAAATATAAAATAGAATAGAATAAAATAAAATAAAATAAAACAAAATAAGACAACATCAGTAAAGATACGCCCCCTGTTTGGGATGACAGTATTAATAAATCGACAGTCTTCCCAAGTTAGAGGATAATTCTCACTAAAACTTGGCCTCCTACTCTGGTTAATAAATGGCAAGAATATCCACCTGTTGTGCAGCCCACAGATCTGGGTGTCTTTCTTTTTTTTTTTTTTTTTTCCTGCGACACATAATACTTTAATAATTAGAATGTCAAGTGATGACCTTATACCAGAACATATTAAAACTTTAGGAATTTCACATGATTTCTACAACAGAGCATTCACCCAAGCAACATAACCTAAGGCTTATCACTATTTGTTTGACAGTGCCCCCAAGTAACTTAACATACCAAATAAAAAGGCCTAATGAGTCAAAAAGACTTCATTTACAATTCAGATCTTGGGAAGCTCGTTAAAACCCTCAGACAGTTATAAAGCACATGCCTAAATAAGATTACAGAGCATTACAATGGGTGTCTTTCTTTAAACCTCCTTCTGCTCTCTCCAGAATACACCCACTTATTGATTATAAGTTTTGTTTTACTATTTTTCTTACTGTTCACTTCTTCCACTTCTGTCTACAATGTTGACCTCTTCACCCAAACCACCCTCCAAAGCTATCCTTTCCCTCCCTCCTTCTCTCTTCTGCAGTGTTTCCTAATTTGGGGGTCTGGCATCTTCACACGGGGCAGAAATACCACCGACACTTCTGTGTGTGGAGGTGCGCGATGCTGGCAGGTCGTATGAACTGGGGGTGTCAACTTCAGTCACTGGTCAGGATGATGTCCGCCAGGTTTCTCTACTGGCAAGTAAGTTATAATTTTTCCCTTAATAATTAAGAAGTATTTTGTGGAGAAATACCCAGAGATGATGAAAATATCCTGTTTCTCATCATAATTTCACCTATTAATTTTAGCATCATCAATAATTCTTTCCTGCAACAATTATTACTGTGTCATTTGCCTAATGGTGATTTTCCATTTGCATCCTTCCTTCATTATTCATTGCGACTGTACTGGAAAGAAGAGCTGTCTCTTCTCCCCATTTATTTATTTACTCAACTACTTACTGATACCAGTTGGGACTCATGGATATTTATTGTATTTGATGTTGTCTTACATTATGACCATTATTTGGTGTTTTGCTCACATCATCCCCGATTTGGCCGTCGGTAGCTTCTTCAAGTTGGCTCCTGAATCCTTCTCGCATGCCTCACCAGTCATTCTATAAGCACTCCCTTGCTTTCTGACACCACAAGATGATGTCTCATCCTATATTTTTTCTGTATTAGCCCTGTAATCCACCCTTTATCTAAAAGTCATTTTCCTTTAATTGTAGAACGGTATCCAGAAATTAAGATGTGGACGCCAGGAGTGTTCACTGCTACTGGAATGTTCTTGCCTCTAGGTGCTCTCAGGAAATACATGTATGGACACGCACACACACATATACAAGTCTGTATTTCTTTCTATACCTAAGACTCTGTCTATACATTAAAGCCATGGGTCCATACTTATTCCTCTGATTTTAGTCCAGCACCAGAGGGCTTCTTCCAGCTTTTCCCCTTCTCTTATTTGTAACTTGGCTCTTATTGCTTACAATATATTTACCTATCTGCTAAATCTTAGTCTGCACAGAAAGTACTTCAGAATCTCTAGTTAATACATTTGTTAAAAACAAATTTACAAAATAGTACAGGGCTCGTGTGGGGTCTATATTTGTGTATGGTATGCAATCAAAATATTGTTTCCCCGTATTACTCAAGTTAATTCTTTTCTTCTCTATCTCCTTCCATAAGGTTGTGTCATTCATTTATAACATATATATAATCTATATACATTACATAATATATATATTCATTTCTTTTGCAGAAGTTAGTGGATAAACATGTATTTTCACATTCCCGCTTCCTTAGTACTTAAAGAATAGCAGACTGTAGACACTTCCACAGCGTGTTTTTTTGTTTGTTTGTTTTTTGGTGAATGTATAAATAACCCTGTATTCTAAAATACAAAATAAATTATCTGTAGGCATGGACAATGACAGTGGCAAATCATGATATGTTGTCGACTGAAACTAGAAGCTGATGATTATAGCAAATTTCTTAATATCAGCCAACCTTTTCATTTTCTTTAACTGACTTCTCTGAAATTACTGGTGTGGAACATTGCCCTGAGCATCCTGTCAGAGTTTATTAGTAATGGTGAAGCACTATTCTAGAAAGCAGAACATATTCCTCCCTGATCACTCCACTTACCAATAAAACAGTTCTTATGACCTTAGTTGGACTGATGATTCTTTTCTCCATCACACTCACAGAATCTCCAAGCAGAGCATCACAACCAACTTTGGAGGCACTTAGCATAATTATCTCAACTATTGATCCCTTCCATATCTATATTCTTAGCAATGATCTTTGCAAGAATTCTGAGTGTTCTTTTTATAATTTCTGTATCATTAAAAAATATCTTCATTGCTGGAATTAGCGAGTCTCAGACTGGAATGCACTGAAGCAGAACACGACCCCCTCCCAGAACAATGCCTTCCTCCACAGCATCCCATGTAGGGTTGAGTGCACCTGCAGCTCTTTCTTCCCATTCACTTCCACATCACTTTTCCCACCAACCTTCAGCAGAGCTACTCCATCTGCAAGTTTTTCAAGATTTCATTCAGTGTTTCCTTTTCATAATTGCTAGTTATGATATGCCATGGCTCAGTGATTTCCTGCATAGGTTTTTCAATTTGAGCCTGTTATCTTTTCCTTTCCAGGACATGGCTTCATCTTTGGTCACAGTGAGATCTCCAACTTTTCCTGTCATAAAGCTGAGCATCATCAGATTTGGGGTCAACCTCTCTTCTCTGAACATTGAACCACCAGCATCAATACCCATGTGTTTAATTAGGTTTTTCTATTGTCACCAAGACCTGGAGATCTGACTGCTCTAATCTGAAGACCAGTTTTTAGCCTATTCAAAATGAGTGTATTTAGAGCTTGTTCATTAACATCTTTAGCAATTATGACCAAGGGCTTACAAGGAGCATTGGCAATTTCAAGGGCAGGTGTAATGGACCAGACACTAGACATCTTCTTTTCACTCAGTATAACATAGGCATTCACA